>NC_139030.1:27974194-28634194 GCF_964662115.1 Mustela nivalis
CTCTCTCTTTCTCTCTCTGTCAAATAAATAAATAAAATCTTTAAAAAATTAAAAAAAAATAAAAACTTTCTCTTCTTTTTAGTTGTTAGAAATATACCGAAGTCCTGGGGCACCTGTTGGCTCAGTTGGTTAAGCATCTGTCTCTTGATTTCTGCTCAGGTCATGGTCTCAGGGTTCTGAGACGGACTGAGCTCCACTTTGAGCCTGCATTGGGCTCCGTGCTGAGTGGGGAGTCACTTTCAATCTTTAAAAAGAAAAAAAAAAAAGAAAGAAAGAAAGAGAGAGAGAAATCCTCAGGTGTCCCAACTTCTGGGGTTGTTTTTAAGGGGAGGAGTCAGTGAATCAAGAAGGAAATGGTGTCATCCAAGTGCAGTGGCATTGCGGCCGAGAACAGCTTTCACTTTCAAAAACTCAACTAAACATGCCCAGTCAAAAAAGATTAAAAATAAAGGCTAGCCTATATTGTGTGGGTGACCTATGCAGCAACCCATTCCACCAAATGAGTCGAGGACCCAGGTGAGCACGACAAGGCTACTACAAATTCCGATTGATTTCTCAGATGCCTCTCAGGACACTAGCATGTACCACAGTGCATGGGACTCCAGTGTTTAAAGAGGAGATTATTTTCTTAATAACATTCCACCCCCCCAAATGCGGTCTAGATGTTTTATCTGGAGATCAACCAAAGCATCCTGTTTTCCAATAATAGAGGAAAAGCTACTCACTATGGACTTATTAAAAGAGGAGAGGGCTTCAATATGTCACCTCCTTTGTAGATTTGTGGTTTGTTTGGGGTTACTGGAGCCCTTACATCTTACAGCCCCACAACTGACAGATATAGAAACTCAGAACCAACACAGTCGAGCTCGAGAGCCCTTAAGTTCTCACTCTCTGCCCGTTTCTTTCCTCTCCCTCGCCTCCACCGAGTTACCCTGAGGATTCCACAATTCTCAGCTGCTAAAGGTCCCTTTCAGTGGGGTTTGCAGATTTCTGTTAGCTGCTGCGGCAGCATCATAAACCTAGTTGTCTCCCGTGAAAACACAGAAGAGTACCTCAGAGGATTCTCTGGCTTCAGTCACTACACACTTATTTTAAATGTGGGAAATGTAGAATTGAAACCAGGATCTAGTCATTGATTTGCAGGAAGTATGCAAGCAACCTTTTGCATAAAATCCATCTCAGCCAGGAAGATGTAGTCCCACTTGTGGAGCGCTTACTTTGTTCTCTCAGTACCTTCTAACAGTGCTCTCATGCTAACTTTGAAAAGAAGGTTACTTGATATGCACCTAGATACTTGATACGAACCTAGTCCCAACTTCCTGCAACCTGTGGCGAGGGGGAGATAGTAACAGGATGCCCTTGACCCTTGATTCTCTAAGTCAACGTTCCCTCAGTTGAATAGCTTTGTTTTGTTTTGATTTTCTGCTAGGACAGCAAGTTTTGAAGACAATATAGGAGTGGGGAATTAGGGAAAACGGAGCAATCTCACCGTACTCACGAACTTTTACCCAATCTATAATAATAGATTATCAATTAATGTAATTAATATTAAAAATCCAAAGAACGGGGACGCCTGGGTGGCTCAGTTGGTTAAGCAGCTGCCTTCAGCTCAGGTCATGATCCCAGCGTCCTGGGATCGAGTCCCACATTGGGCTCCTTGCTCGGTGGGGAGCCTGCTTCTCCCTCTGCCTCTGCCTGCCATTCTGTCCGCCTGTGCTTGCTCTCTCTCCCTCTCTCTCTGACAAATAAATAAAAAATCTTAAAAATAAAAAATCCAAAGAACGTCTTTTTCCTTAACCCATCTAACTGACATGCTCACAGGAGCAGTTTATCTCCTTTAACTGGATTATTGCTTCCTCCTCCATAGCTATGTGCTTTTTAGATTTCGTTAATTAATAAAACTGAAAATAAAATTTTTAAAAGTCGTCTGTTTCCTGGCCCTGAAATACCGAGTCATCCTTCAGGAGCAAGGCTAGCCTGGGTTCACTGGGTTCCAAGGCCTCCTTTTGCTTGTGTACCTTATTCAGCATCTTTGGCTGCCTGCTTGCCTGTTGTATCCAGACACAACCTTTCCCACTAAGTGGAGAATCAGGTAATTGTCACTTATTTTAAGGATCTGCCAGCATCAGAAACATGAAAGAGTCTTCTCAGATCTTTTATAAGCAGCCAGCCAAGGGGAAAAAAATATCAACCACGATTCTCCAATCTCTGGGATGTCACTTAGATGAGAACTGACTTCAGGTCCTACCCCAAACTGTGGTCCTTCCTCCAAATTGCTATAGGTTGCTGTCACTGTGATTCACCACCTCCTCAGTGAGCCTTAGTTTTCTTCAAGTTTGTCCCTAGGCTGGTGTATTCATTTTCTATTCCTGCGGTAACAAATGACTACAAATGTTGTGGCTTAAAACAACACTTATTTACTATCTTACAGTCTGTAGATTAGAAGTTCCACACAAGTCTCCCTGGGCTGGTATCAGAATGTTGGTAAGGTTGCATTCATTTCTGGAGAATCTATTCTCTTGCCTCTTCCACGGTGTGGAGGCTGGCTACGTTCCTGGCTCACGGAGCCTGATTCCGTCTTCAAAGCCAGAAACATTGGATCTCTCTCTCTCTGATCATGGGTGGCTCCAGATCTCTGACCACAGCCAGGAAAGCATCATGGGTTTTAAAGAGCCACATAATTGGGTGCACCTGGATAACCCAGGATAATTTCCCCATCTCCAGGTCCTTGACCTCAATCATACCTGCAAGGTCCGTTTTTGCCATGTAAGCTAACATATATTTATGGTTTCCAGGGATTAGGGCATGGGCAGCTTTAAGAGTCATTATGTGACGTGGGCCTGGGGCAAAAGGTCAAGAGAGAATCCTTTAGACATTTTCAGTGCAAAAATGTGTTTTTATTAGGCAGAAAGAGCTGCACTGGGATTGTGAGGAGCAATTGATTACATACTTTTAAACTGGGAAAAGTAGAGATAAAAGAAGTTCCCAAAAGGATTTTCATATGGTAAGCAAGACTTACAGGATCCTGGATGTCTGGCTGTTGTTAAGCTAAGGTTGCTTTTTACCTCTAGATAAGCCTTGAACATTCAGGCTCTTTTTTTTTTTTTTAATTTTTTTTTGAACATTCAGTTGTGAGTTCTTGAGGAATGTCATATTGTGTCTTTCTCAGGTATTTATCAATGGGCTGCAAATTGTAAGGAAATTTAGTTTTATCTATGTTTCCTTTACCTTTGTTGTCATCAGTTAAATTGCCTGTCCCATGTGGTTTCTGACCATTTTCCTTTCTTTCCTCCTGCTTCGTCTTTGCTGCCCTGTGGAGCTCCTGCTCCTTTTCCCCCTGAAACACTTTGCTTCCATCTCTACCACCTGTCAGTAATCACACTGACCCCCTCCCCCGTTTTGCTGAATGGTTTCTTTAATCTAATGAGCCTAGGTAGAGAGTATTTCTATATACAAATATATATTGTGCACACACACACACATATTCAGAAATCTGTGCAAATAACTCATCTTGCTTGAAAATTGTGTGTCATTTTGGGGTGGGCAGTGTCCTTGAAGGTAGTTTTGGGAGTAACTAGAAGTCTAGTCTGAATTTGCCTTTGTTGAAAGTTTTAAAAGGAAAAGAAAAAAAATGCCGTTCTTTTGTAACTACCAGAATCAGGTCACAAAAAAAATTTTTTTATATATAAGTACACAAAATTTAGTAAGTTTAATAATTTAAAAGATTTATAAAGAAAAAAAATTGTCCCTAACTTGGTCTGGGACAGACCTTTTAATTCACAACAGCCTTCTGGGAAGAAATTAGCATCCTGATAAACTGCTTAAGCAATTTTCAGATAAACTTTTAATGGTATTAAGACCTCTTCTGGGAAACAGTTGTCATCCCACTCAGCTGAATGATAGCTAAGAGTTCAACGATCTTTCACCAGACATCTTTTATCTTTCCTCTTTGCTTATAGTCTAAAAGAGTATCTTACCACTTTGTGTGTGTGTGTGTGTGTGTGTGTGTGTGTGTGAGAGAGAGAGAGAGAGAGAGAGAGAGAAAGTTCAAAATTGTCCAATTTAGGACTTAGAGCAAATTGGAAATAAAATTTGATCAGTGCATATAACTAAGTATATTATTGGTATTTGGTCTCATTTATAAGCACAATATTCTAACCATTTTAAACTACAGTTGGGAATTTAACACTTGATTTTACTTATTAAATATTTATATTGTCTGAAAAGTTTTCCAAGTACTTACATAATTATTTAAAAATTTAGTAAATTAAATCTATTTATTTATTTATTTTAAGATTTTATTTATTTGACAGAGATCACAAGTAGGCAGAGAGGCAGGCAGAGAGAGAGAGGAAGAAAAGCAGGCTCCCCATTGAGCAGAGAGCCTGATGCAGGGCTCATTCCAGGACCCTGAGATCATGACCAGAGCCCAAGGCAGAGGCTTTAACCCACTGAGCCCCAGATGCCCCAGTAAATAAAATTTAAAAGTGGAATAAACCTATGCCCGTAGATGTTCTAATACAGTATATAAACTTACTGAGATTGCAAGTTAAGATTTCAAGTTGGAATAGATTTCACAATAACAAGTTTTAAACTGGAGCTACAAACCTCACTTATTATTCTAATATACTAAATTATTCTAATATGCTATTATCATCATTATATTAAGTTATTATTATTATTCTAATATGCTAAGTTCTTCAAAACATTTCAGATACTTAAAATAGCAAGTATGCATAGTTGGCTTAACCAAGGTTACAAAATATTAATATCATAGATGTGTTTCTCTTAAATATTTTAATACTTAATTCTAAATCTAGATCAGGTTTTAAAAAATCTAAAGCAGGTTTTTTAAAAAAAAGAAATGCTAGTGGTGTCTGGGTGACTCAGTGGGTTAAGCCTCTGACTCTTGGTTTCTGTTCAGGTAGATCATCTCAGGGTCCAGAGATCCTGCTCCTGCTCAGGGCTCCGTGCAGAGCATGGAGCCTGCTTAAGATTCTCTTCCTTTCCCTCTGCCACCCCTGCACTGTGCTCACATTCTCGTTCTAAAAAAAAAAAAAAAAAAAAGCTACACGTAATGAAACAATTACGACACTCAGCACAGCTTGGGGAATTATCTTCCCACGAAATTTTTGGAATTGCCTTTCATTTTTCTGGTTCTTGGAGACCAGAATATATTGATAAGGTAGCAATGGATTCTTATCTGGGGTTCTGAATGACTTCCCAAGTGTATATGTAGAATCCAAGAAGCCTTCCTAACTTAGAATGGGTGGACTTAGATGTGAGTCATATAATTACCAAATTTTGAAACAAAAATCTGTAATCCTCACTGAGGAATTAAACTCAATTAGATTTTGCATTTCTTTTTATGGTTAATTGGTGTCTCCATTCTAGGTCTGAATACCCATGAGCTGAAAGGATTTTCACATTATTTTAGTATCATATAATTTAGCAGATATGAAAATGATATCATCATGTATTATTATTATTGAGTCATAAATTCCAGGGTCGTCTATGACTATCTTTTCTCCTAAGCTCTTAAACTTTTTGCCTCTCATCTTGAAAACAGTGCCATCAAGCCTTATTTTCCTCATAAGGCAATATTGCAGGCTGGCTGAGTCCAAGGAACCAGAGGAGGGTTCCACAGGATCAGCTAAGAGGGTCCTTGGCTTTGCCCAGGATAGAAATCAAACTTGAGCTGAGAGGAAGTGAGAGCAAAGTTTATTGAAACATCGAGAGAATGCAGATACAGTGTCTGGGAGACTTGGAAAGGAAGGAAGAGTGAGCCTCATCTTAGCCTGGGGTCTGAGGTTTTTACTGAGAACTGTGGACAGTGCATCCAGAAGCAAAGACAAGTGTTTAGGTTTCTCCAGGAGTCACTTACACCCTGGAGCCTGGGGTCTTGATGAACTGGTGGTCTTGGAAACCATTCATGGCAACTCAGCCCTGCCCCGTCACTCACTCCTCAGATGTTATCTGTGGTGCTAGAAGACTCCAAGAAATCATCAAGTCCTTCACCTTCACAGGAGGAATATAAATTATCTGTTCTATGAGGCATGTGTAAGGTGAGGGTATAGGTCCTAGCAAGAATAGAAGCAGGAAAAGGAAAAAATAAATAAATAAATAAAAGTTTTCATGAGGTCCCTATAGTTTTTCTGGATCGATAAGAATAATAATGTCCAACGCACAGATTGTTTGAATACTAAATTGGGTATTTGGAAATTTTTTTTGGTAATAGAATTAGTGTTGCTATTTTGTTTGTTTGTTTGTTTGTTTACCACAACCACTAACTAACTAGCCTTTACTGTGTTCTCACTTCAGGTCAGATACCACAATAGGATCTTTATATAAACCCACTGAAACCTCTAAACAATGCTACGTGTTTGGTAATACTAATATCTGCTTCGGAACCAGGGCTTTGGGAGCCTAAATTCTAACTTCTGGTTATGGCCACAGTTATGTTGTTACACAGGTGGAGCAGAATTTAAAGCCAGATCTGACAGCCTCCAAGGGCAGCTCTTTTAACCTCTCTTCTATATGAGCACTGGCTTCAGAGCTTGGTAAGTGCCCTAGGCAACCAGGAAAGGATGATCAGTGTAAACCGGACCAGCCAGAATCTCTTTGCAAAGGGGGCCCACTCTTTTTTACACCATCCTTTTCCTTTTACCTCCACAAATGCCCTTTTATTGCTGTTGGACTCTTTCATCTTTGCTGGGCTTATATTACCAAGTATATATTAAGCTGTTCCAAGACAGGGAGTATGTTTTACATTGTTTCAGTTCCTTGGTGGAGCATGACGCCATATGTGTGGTAAGTGTTAGAAAAGCAGCAATGAATGACTTGGGCCAAGAGTTCAAACAACAACAAAGGAACACTGATTTATATTATTTAGTGCCGAACCCAGAGGAGAGATTTTACCGGGGTAGTGGGGAGTGAACCCTTTAAAGATGTATTTTTGTTGTTGTTGTTGTTCTGCTCTATACTTGGCATTTACACATACTTTCTTTCATTCAAGCCTTTTAACAACCCACCAGGATCAGTTGTATTACTGCTATTATCATTGCTATAGAGACACTAAAGAAGTTAAGAAACTTGTCAAAGATAAAAATCAAGTAAGCGTCAGGCCCAGATTTTGGGGCCTACTGTGTCTGATTTCAGCTATAAAGGGAAAGAACATTTCTTTTGTTCATAAAGTGAGTACTGAAAGCTGTTTATTGTTGAAGGTATTTGCTACCACAATGCTGAACATTCTTAGTAGAACCCTTTGAACCAGGCTTCTGTATTCTTTAACAAAATCGATTTAAATGTAATACCTTTCAGACTTGGCCAGTCATTGGAAGGAACGAAAAATAGACCAAATTGATTTCAATGGCCTCCTGCCCCTCCTTTTAGGCACGCCTCATCCTCTAAGCACCTAAGGGCTATTTATCACCCAGAGGGTCCTCAGAGCTGTCCTGTGATACCTTCTCCATTCTTTTAAAACAAGTCTAAGGTGGCACTTTGCTGGTATTTCATTCTCAATATGGTTGACATTAAACTCACTCTTTCCCCAAGTGCCCCATATAAACCTTGTTCCTGCTTTTCCTCTTGCATACTCTGTGACCTTGCATCTCCATGACCTTCCAGCTATACATCTGCCCAAGCCAGAAGGTCATGTGTCGACTTCCTTCCCTGAAGCTCCCACATGAAATCAATCACCAAATTTTATTGACATTACTTCCTACCACTCCCAGAATTTGTTCTTTTCTTTTTTCCCCATTTCTACTGTCAGAATCATAGTTCAGTCAGTATTTCTTTCTCTACCTTCCTTTCTTTCTTTCTTTTGTTTGTTCGTTCATTCTTTCTTTCTTTCTTTTGCCTTGGATTAATGAAAATGGACCTTTAGATATTTCTGTGTTTGGGATCATAACTTACACTTTGAGTTCTTTATGTTACAGCCAAAAATATCTTTTTTTTAAAAGATTTATTTATTTATTTATTTGACAGACAGAGATCACAAGTAGGCAGAGAGAGAGAGAGAGAGAGAGAGAGAGGAAGAAGCAGGCTCCCTGCTGAGCAGAGAGCTTGATGCAGGGCTCCATTCCAGGACCCCGGTATCATGACCTGAGCCGAAGGCAGAGGCTTTAACCCACTGAGCCACCTTGGCACCCCGTCAAAGATATCTTTTAATGGGAGAATATGTTCTGGTTGGATCCCTTTTTTATGTTGTCACTATTTCCAGGAATCTGGGGACAGAATACATTTGTGGCTCTGATAAACTTTTAAGCATCGTATTTCAAATTCACCTTTTCCTCCAAACTGCTCTTTGGCCAGAATTAGCCAAGTTTTCTCATGCTTTGTGATATTTGCTATTTTCTGTTGAGAAATCATTTCTCATGCCTGGTCTCCAGCAACATTCCACCCCTCCCTCAAGTCTCAGTTAAGTCTTACCAACAAAATCCTTGCTAATGGGTATTGTGCTTACCTCCTGTAGCAGGCTTACATGAGCTATCTAAATATTCTCATAGTCAAACTACGTACTCTTTTTTCCCCATGTATTTCCATGGAAGCTTTGTATTTCTTGGTTTTTACCCCCATTGTATTTGTCCTCATGTACATGGACAGAGATCTGGAATAGAGTAGGCACTCATAGAATGCTTGTTTACCTGAAATATTAAACTTATTCATCATATTTATTATTGATTTAATGTAGGAAATGTCAGGTAACTGAGGCACAAATTTTTACTAGGTTTTTCTATTTTAGAAATTACACATGAAAGGCAAAAAACAAGAAAATTAATCACGCCAACTCAAAGTAGATATTATGCTTGTAGGAGTTTGAACAGCATGAGAACGTAACGGAGAAATGTTTGTAGTAAATGTGTACTAAATTAATGGAAGAACAGTTAATGAAAAACATTTATACAATACTTGTGTGACACAATGCTGTATATTTTACTATTTGACTTCTAGCTCTTTTTTTTTTAAGATTTTATTTATTCATTTGGCAGAGAGAGATCACAAGCAGGCAGAGAAGCAGGTAGAGAGAGAGGGGGAAGCAGGCTCCCCGCCGAGCAGACAGCCCGACGTGGGACTCGATCCCAGGACCCTGAGCTCATGACCTGAGCTGAAGGCAGAGGCTTAACCCACTGAGCCACCCAGGTGCCCCTACTTCTAGCTCTTTTTACAATGTAGCTGGGCATTCAATTGGATGGAATAATTTGACTAAACAAGTGGGACACTCAAATTTAGATTAAAAAAAGAGAGAATCTTAAAGATAAGATAACACGGTCCTCAAATAGTAAAGCTGGGACAAGTGAAGGAATATAAAATGCTCAATCAGAATAAAAAGTTCAAAAAAAAAAAGTTCATTTGTGTGATATTGTGGCATGTGTCTTTCACTGCATTTAACATCTTAAACAACAGAAAGTTGCATAAATTCATTGAATTTTATATTGGCTAGCTTGGATAAAATTATTAAAGACACAAGTATTCTACAAGAATTCTGGTGGGTAACACAGGTCTAGACACTGTTTTGGCCAGTTAAGTATTAGGTGGGTTTTTTGTTTTGTTTTGTTTTGTTTGTTTTTTGCTTTTGTTTGTTTTTGTTTCTATCATGCCCCAAACTTTCACTCAATATTGGTGACACATTTTATTTACACTCTCTGAAACCTCCACAAATGACTCAGTTATAGATCAGTAATTCATGCTTTTTTATTCTTTGATTTTATTACCTAAACTTACTCTTCTAAGCATCGTTTTATGTTTCTAGTTAAATATAAGTGAAAATTGATTGGAGTATTTCTCAATGGAATTTTATCTTTATTTCATCATAATTGCTTCATATTTGAATAATGACAGATGAACTGCCTCATTCAATTGCAGTTTTAAGACTTTGAAGTCACAATAACAGCACAGGATTTAAATCCTCAAGCCATTATTATAGCAGAAAAGACATTGGAGAAAATGAAAACTTATGGTGCTATAATTTGCTAGGAGAAAAAAAAAGGACTGCAATGGCTAAAACATATTATTTCCTGGAAAATTTCTAACCTAAGCCATTATGACATAAGAGTGAACTGGACAGTCACATTGTGGTGCCACCTTCCTAAATTACTTCTAGAGCAGTATTTTATAACTATTGAGCCAAAATTCACATAGCAAGTAAATGGCATCACAATTACTTTGCTTCAGGATGAAACATTATCTCAGTGGCATTTATAATTCTATTCAGCAACAATTCCGTATTTCACCAATAGAGATTTCATCAGATCTTTTTCTTTTTTCTCTGACATTTACATCAAGAGCTGAGTACTTGTTAATACTCCGAGGTATGCATTTCAAAATTCTTTTTGTCTTTGTATTCAGTTTTAAGTAATGAATCAAACAATATGCAGAGGCTAAAAGTACAAAACAGATCTCGCATTTAAAATTTCATTAAACATGGCTAATATATTTTGCAGTGGCTGATTTATACATACAACACTTTCATTTCTTGACGAAGACACTACATTTCTACCAGTGTGGCATCAGAAGTTTTTCAAAACCTCAATACGCAGTGGGATGAGATGCAAAGTAAACGGAATAAATGAAAACACAAAACACTAGCATAATTCAGAGCACACAAAATAACACACATAATAGGAAATATTTATAAAGGATTATAATGAGTAAAATGAACATGACAACAGCTCCCATTTGAAATTACAGAAAGACCTCTTTTTAATAGGGATTTTCTTTAGCCAGTTACCAAAGCAAGCTGACATTCCTAGCAAGTCAATACCTTTTTTAAAGAATGCAATGATATGAAAAAAAAGTAATTATATATTATAAAAATTATATTTTGGAGGTGCCTGGGTGGCTCAGTCGTGAAGCATCTATCTTTGGCTCAGGTCGCCATCCCAGGGGCCTGGGATCACGCCCTGCTTCTGGGATCACGCCCTGCTTCTGGCTCCCTGCTAGTCAGGAAGTCTGTTTCTCCCTCTCCCACTCCCCCTGCTTGTGTTCCCTCTCCTGCTGTGTGTGTCTCTCTCTCAAATAAATAAATAAAACCTTTAAAAAAAATTATGTTCTGTACTAACACTAAATTTGGTGCACTTAAAAAACCCCTGGATATCAGTTTCTAGGCTAATAGGAAGAACATCATTAGATACTTCTTCTTTAAAGGATCCTAGCACACTATGAATGAAGCGCCAGAGTCAGGAAAAAAAACACTGGATATTTTCAATACTAGTGGAATCTATTTAAACTCTAAAGCCTTGTTTGTTTCCTTTCTGACACTGTTTAACTACTCAGACGTCCTATGTCATTTGGGCTCTTGAAGAAAGTGAAATTGACTTGACTGCTCAGTGTGCGCACCCAGTCAATGTCTTCTTATGTTGCAGGCTATTGAGGAAATTGCCAATGTTTCTTGGATCTTGGGGATGAATTTACAATTAAGAAAAAAAGAGTTTTATAACATACAATGACATAACCTATATGTACATAAACTTAATTGATTAGTAGCTATTTTTAGAAAATATTGTTGTTTTGGGGCACCTGGGTGGCTCAGTGGGTTAAGCCTCTGCTTTCGGCTCAGGTCATGATCCCAGGGTCCTGGGATCGAGCCCTGTATCAGGCTCTATGCTCAGTGGGGAGCCTGCTTCCCCCTCTCTCTCTCTCTGCCTGCCTCTCTGACTACTTGTGACCTCTGTCTATCAAATATCTTTAAAAATAAAAAGAAAAGAAAATATTGTTGTTTTATTTAATCTGTTTCTATCTGATTCCCTTTAACAGTTTTAGATTTCTGTCTGAATTAAGGAGAGCTTTGTTTGATGTACTTCACCTTTGAATTGAATTTGGTCAAGCTTTGTCAAATTGACTGATTAATTATAATCAATTAATGTGTCTCAGTTTATTGTAATTCAAATCTCCATTTTCCAACTTCTCTTTCTTGAGGTTCTTTCTTTAAAAAAGCAGATCAGGAAGATTCCTACCTTGATGCGTACTTAGGAGTAGATGTTGCCAGCAACTGAGTGGTGCCTAAGACGGCAAGAAAGAAGATGATGAACTGTGTGAAAACATATCAAAGGATTTTCCTTTCAGTGCTCAAATGCACAAGGTGATATCTGGCATCACAGGTCTAGGAAACTGTTACAAAGAAAACTATCCCTGTGGTAAGTTCACATCACATTTTGAACCAGATTCGTAGGTTCTAGACACTCTCCCCTATCTTTCAGCTGTGAGGCACAGGCCTTTATATTTCCAGTCCTTCCACTGAAATAACTCCTTGACCTCTGTGCTCAGCACCAGAAGAATACTCCTTTTCCTTATTCCCTCTTAGATCTGTCCCTAAAGTTTGCAGGCCCCAGAGCCGGGGTACAAATAGGGACCTGTATGTGTGTATATATATATATATATATATATAACTTAATGCTTAATACTTGAAACTTATAAAACAAATTATTAATAAACTATTAAATAATACCAAGTTCTATCTTCCTACCTTGATGCACATTCCTTTATAATGACCTGGAAAACTAGATTCAAGGCTTGAATTTTGGTGCTCCTTGGACTCCACTAGGAAATGAGAGTGCACGCCAACCCCCTGACCTTGGTCTTCAGTTTGAACCAAGCTCTCTCTTCCTACTCCAGGCTTCCTCCCTCAGCTGGAGGGACTTCACTGGGATGCTTGTCTAGCTTCATCCAACCTTTCTCCCAAATGGCTTTTCCTTAGTCAAGCCTGAGGTCTGGCAGCGTGGCCAACTTTTGGAAAGATGGAAGTAGGGCCTAGAAGATGGCTAAATGCTCTTGGAGCAGGAAGTTCCCAAGTCTTCAGTATCTGTAGATGTCTAGATGTCTGGAGATCGGACTCAGCTGGGTACATGAATCTAGTCTGTGGACCCCTCACTCATGGAGAGGAGGATTGCTGGAAGAGAACCAGAGCCCTCTAAAGTATGGGTCTCTTCAAGGCAGGGGCTCCATGAGTCTCAATTGTATTTAGAGAAGAAGCACCCTAAGGTCATTCATATTAATATGTGAATGGTCAAAGATACTAATTCCTCAGTAGGGTTGAAATGACCCCCTACTTTTAAAATAAATGAGGTCACCAACTTTTCATATTAAAGATCTATTTGTAATGTGGTTGTTTGAAACTTGTCAGATGGGTCAGCAAAAGCATGCTTAGTTTACAATATAGTTGGAATTCTAATGAAAAGAAAAGGAGAGACCACACTAGTTTTGTAATACCAGTTAATTAAATTATATATAAAAACATAAAACAAAGGAAAATAAGCCCAGAAGTCTTTTGATTTCCTGTAATTCTTCGTAAAATTTGAAATTTCCCAGTAATAATTTTTGATCATGACTATAGCTGCTAATACCCCGGGACCATTCAGATCAGAGTCTCCTTAACTCAAGGGACATTGAAATTCAAGAAGAGAGCTTGAAGAATAAGGTGTTGACCCTGTGTTGATCTGCAAGTTTGCATCTAAAGCATTGCCTTTGAGCAGGGTTGACACCCAGCCAGTTTAAGTACAAGTCTAGATCTGTTACTTATGAGGACTATCTATTAATGCCAATAGTCATCTGGTCAATATGTATGACTTACCACTATTTATTTATTTAAAGATTTTATTTGACAGAGATACAGTGAGATTGGGAACACAAGCAGGAGGAGTGGGAGAGGGAGAAGCAGTTTCCTGCTGAGCAGGGAGCCTGATGTGGGGCTTGATTCCAGGACCCTGGGATCATGACCTGAGCTGAAGGCAGACACTTAATGACCGAGCCACCTAGGCACCCTGACTTACCACTGTTTAAATATTTTGAATATCCTTGTTTAAATATTTTGAGTATCTCTTCATTGTCTCTGGGGCAATTTAAGAAGTAACTTACCTGAAACATAACCTCAAACAAGCTGTACACCGGAAAAATAAGAAATGTTTTTTAAAAGATTTTATTTATTTATTCGAGAGAGAGTGAGAGAACGAGAAAGAACATAAGTGTGTGTGTGGGGGGGGGGGCGGGGAGTGATGGGAGCAAAGGGAGAGGGAGAAGCAGACTTCCAACTTGGCAGGAAGCCTGATGCCATGAGGCTCCATCCCAGGAACCTGGGATCATGACCTGAGTGGAAGGCAGAAGCTTAACCAACTGAGCCACTGAGGCACCCCAGAAAAATATATTTTAAATACAGTAAAATATTGCAATAAATCAGAATCAGATATAAAAAGAATGATATTGGTCCTCCACCATTCAACCTTTCATTAGGAAGCTTTCATCTTTGGGGAGGGTGAGCAGACGGCAAGCAGAGGCAACACTGACTCAGGAGATGGGTGTGTCCTCCACTTACAGTAATTTCCTGCCCCAATCTCATCAGATTTGGTTGATGGAACTAACCCAGCCTAGCTAACTAACCATAAAAACCATGTAACTGAGATTTCTGAATTTATTACTTCTATTGAGGAAATCCCAGGCTGCAATAGAACCCAGAATAGTCCCCATCTATATGTAAGCTAAAGTGAACAAGTGCCATGAGGTGACACCAGATCACAGATGAACATGACACTGATTTGGATTCTGTAGGCAAATGGGTCTCAGAACTTCTAGCTGGCTGGATTGACAGGATAGCCCCTGTCATTTCGTTCACCTTATAATAATTGGGTCCTAGGTTTTGTGTGATTTATTTTTGTTTGGATCCCATTTATTTTCATTCAGAGGGATTTTACTGTACAAGTAAATATAACAAGAAGGAAAAAAGATGGAGATACCAGTTTATCAGTAAAGCCAAATAGGAAAGTTTAACACAAGAGGTGGAAGCAACTTAACAAGTTTGAGTTCGGACAGATGGCTACCAATGACGAAGGATGCCCATATGTAATTCTACAGACTAGGGAACTCAGTTATGTCTCCCCATATTAGTAGCATTTCCTCACTCTCTGACATTGACCTGCACAAGCCAATATCTCAAGGAGTATTTTCCTGAATTAAGTGGAATAATAAAAGTAGCAGCAATCCATTCACCAGAATGGTATTTGTTAACAAAAATGGTATAACAAACCTTTGATGGCTCCCCTTCAATTTAATAATAAAATTTTAGGATTAAGGATAAGTTTTAGGATTTAGGATAACATGATCTCAAACTAAACCCTGGCCTCATTGAGGATTTACCTGTAGATCACTCATATTAATATGTTACTTCCTAGGATTTCTTGATACGTGCTTGTATATTTATGTGTCTACATACACACATGCATATAAATTCTAGACACACAGTACTATTTTTCATTAATTATGTAAGATTTGCTTCATTGTTTATAGCTGAAGCTATAGTATCATGCTAGATTTTTGTGTCTTACTAGATTTTGTGATCTGTACAGTATAAAATAAAAATAATTGTATTAATTATTTTACAAGATCATGAACTCTGATTTTAGAGATAAGAAACAATGGTTTATCTAATGGCTTTTTCCCCCTTTTTCCAAAGTAGTAAAACACCAATTTTCTTTTTTGCTGACAATGTGCCCGGTGAAAAAATCACATTTATAAACCTTTTTCTTTTGGTCAGTAGTGACCAATAAGATATATGAAAATTGTTCATCTGTAACTTACAATTTGCTGGTAATACTCTCCTTACTATGAACTAAAATATAAGAGTGATATAACATTAGAAGAACTCATTAATAACACTGGTAGATTCTTAAGTTTTTAAATAATGTTCAGAGTTAAATTGACTTTTTGAGTATTGCTAGCATCAATTTATTTATTAGAATGTTCACAAAATTTATATGAATCTATAAATGAGATTGAAAGACATTAGAGTAAGAGAAGAAATCAAGTTATTTTTCAACATTTTCTTCACTTTGATCTCTGCATGGTCATGCTCCATCAGATACTAAAAGAGTTTTAGTAAAGTTCTTTGAAAGAAGTGGGAAAATTTTCCTGAGACATCAAGGAGTCCATCTCATTCATTGTGAAATTATCTACTTATAATTAATCAGGATATATACAGAATGAATTTTTCTAAATATTTGTATAATATGATAGTTGGGGTTAAAAAATGAACATAATCTTTCATCTAAAATAAAGCTACTCCTAATATATCATTTTGAGAATTGTTTTACTTCTAAATTTTTAATTATTCTAATATTTTTAGTTTACCCAAAATATATATGAACTTGAAGAGAAAAAGTATATGCAGCTACATCTTTTCTTTGGAAGAAGTAATCTGCTCCATTTTCATAGCTGAATGTTGATAACCAAATTTGAGTGAAGCAGTTAATAATTCTTCATCTTCCAAGTATTTTTGAGATACAGTTTACTTCATAATATCTGCAGATTAATTTTGAATATGTAAGAAAATTAATAGATTTTAACTCAAGCATTATATTATTACAATGTTGAATGGGTCAGAATATGCTGAGATCAAATTGCATTTAAAAGTAAATACTTTCGGGGCACCTGGGTGGCTCGGTGGGTTAAAGCCTCTGCCTTCGGCTCAGGTCATGATCCCAGGGTCCTGGGATTGAGCCCTACATCAGGCTCTCCGCTCAGCAGGGAGCCTGCTTCCTCCTCTCTCTGCCTGCCTCTCTGACTACTTGTAACCTCTCTCTCTGTGTCAAATAAATAAAAAATATTAAAAAAAAAAGTAAATACTTTCTGTCTTCCATACCCAGAAACACTCTCATTCAGTAGGTCATTGGATGGACACTGAAATTTTTACACACATACACACCCGTATTCCCAATCATTATGGTAGGGAAGTTTTGACTAGATTTGGGGAGAAATCAGCAAACAAACAAGCACTGCCCTCAAACTTCTAGTTAGCCAGTAAAGGTTTTCCAAAGAGATAACCATTGGAAGTAGAGAGTATTTTTTCCCTCCTGATCAACAGTATAAGTTTTGTCCATTGTGTGTAAGGATAAATATATGTTTTCAGTTTTAATAACTGAGCATTATCTTGAGAGTGAAAATGTAACCTAGCTGAAGAATCATTATAGGATTTTTTTCTTAACTGGAAACTTTTCCCCCCAGCTGTCTGCAGAAATAGATTATTTCTCCTAATTTCCTGATTTAGTTATAGTCATAGTGTACATAAAAACAGATTTGATTTTCTTGGAATCAAACATAAAATGAAAGCCAAGGCCTTATCACTGAAACAAGACAGCAGTTTTGCAGAGCTGTGTACATCCTTTGAACTCAGATGACATTGTCTCAGAGGAAAAGATGTTTGATGAGTTTTTTACACTTTAAAGCTCTTGCTAAGGAAAATGAGCTGGGGATCTCTTTTGGTAGAATTGAAGGGGGGGTTGGATCATTTCGTCTTCAAAAGATGAGGGAAAAAGTGTCATTTTCTATTTCCCTTAAGTATTATTCTTTCAAATACTTGTGTGACAAGAGGTTCAACAGGCTTAGATTTGGGGTTTTAGTTTTCCAGAAATGCATGGAGGACTTAAATGGCCCTGTACATCAAAAGGAAGACACAGAGTAAAAAAAATCCCCCTAGAAAGAAGGAAATGGTGCTCTTAAAAAAATAAAATATAGTTCATAAAATTGCTACAGTGATTCAATATCCGACAATTTAAGAGGAAATTAACAATTAAAACTCAAAACTGAATTAACTAACATTATGCACATCTTATTCAAATTGTCAATGATAAACCAAGAGAGAAATGCTCTTTAGAGATGGAAAGTTTTAAATGCACTGGTTCACTGAATGCATATATATTATGTGCTAAGTTCTGTACTAGTTGTTGTGTTTATATGCTGAGGATGAGGTCAGGTCAAAGAAATAAAGAACAATGAGAAATAAGGTCATGTAGAGTAGAAAGAAGGAGGAAAGGATAAAGTGATGAGTGACTGAAACGATAAACAGTGCAAGTCAGAAGAATCAAAACTGGAAGGACTGGACATGTCGACAAGCGTGGAGTCTGAGATTTTGTACTACTTACAACTTAGTGTGCTGCTGTTTCATAAATGATGGCAGAAGACAGAAGATTCCTGGGTCAGACAAAGGACATGGCAGGTAGCTTGGGCTTCATGCCCATATCAGTTTCTTTTGGTCCTCAGGTCCCATGGCAACAATGTAGAGGAGATGGGTTCAGGTGGAGAAACTGCGCACAGTGTGTTTGTGCATCAGAGCAGAGAGACCTTGAAATTAGCAAGCCCCAGTTATGTCTAAGGGCAAACCTGCTCAACAAAACTTTGCCCCAAAGGGAGACGAATCTTCATTCTCCTGAGCAATGAACAAACTTCTCTTTGCTCCAGGGAATGTCACTACATCTTCCATGGCTGTTTGCTCTACAAAATCCTTGAAAAGCTACTCGAGAACAAAGCTGTCGATGCCGCTGGCTCAAAGAAGGCCAGAAACAGGGGACCCATAGATGATGCAGAAAGGATAGCAATTTCAGCTGGCATTCCTGCACCATTTTGCCACCAGCTCTTAACCGGCCTTTTCTTTAGCTCGAAATATTATTGGCACAAATCATTCTTCCACATGACCTTTTTAAACTCTGATCAGCTGAGTTATTCTTGAACGAAGGAAACAGAAGTATTGTGGCCAGTTTTTAAGACACACACATTTATAAATCCCATGAAAACTTGTAAAGACATAGGTTTTTGGGAAAACTTTCAGGCATTTTCATCATATGTGTTTTAAGAGAGATTTTAAATTATTTCAATTAATTATTTTTGTTTCTTCTGCTTCTTGTCACTGTTTTAGAGGAAAATATATCATTGTGGTGTTTGCCAAGTCTAGCAGTTTTGAGCTATTTATAATTTTCTCCATGTCCTAATCATTTTCATTTCTTCTGGTGAACAAAAACAAGGCTCTTCAGCCTCATTATCATGTCCTTTCACAGACTCTATAACAGTATAGAACCTAACAAGATGGAAATGCTTCTATTATATTTCAGCATGAATCACAGTAGGGATTAATTGTAATCTAAAATCTTGAAATAAAAACCCAAACTCTATTCCTGATAGGTTATGTAACGTGTTTATTTTCTTTAATTTCATTGTTAGTTAGGGAAATAATTTTTTAAGTTTAAACTTTGTATTGTTACTTGGAGGTATATTGCTTCATTCCACCGGCAGAGAGTAGTTTCAGTGATAGGTGATAAATTATTTAACAACCAACTCTGAAAACCTAAGCCCCAAGCTGTAGCATTTGCTGGGTTTTGTGGTGTAAGCAGTTCCAGCACAGCCTACTTCAAGCTACCAACGCAATGTCACTGAAGAAGGGTTGAGATAGTATGTGCACATGTGGCTTTTGCAAGTTTATCGGAGTCCCCCCCCAGCTCATCACTTGTTGGACTGTATCTTCAATTACTTATACTTTCCATCTGTAATATGGGTCTTTGGAAAATAGGAAGGCCATAGTTTAATTTGCAGTTGGCCAAATAAAGTGTATGTGCTGGTAGGACGGCTGCCATGTAACCGGAGAGAATACAGTCCTTTTCTATTGGTGAATACGGGATTGATCAATTACCCTATGTACCAGACTAGAGGGCACATCTCCAGCAGTCAATACCTTTGGGCATGTGCACACAGGGTTATACTGATTAACTCACCAACTCGGTTCTAGAAAACTCCACTCAGAAAAGTCTCCATTTATGGAAGTCATTCCTGAATCTGCCTTTCACCCCAGTTCACCAGCTTCTCTTCTATGTGTTTCTATCACATCTTCAAATCTTTTTATCAAGTTAAGGAAATTCTTAGGCTTCATCTCTTTATATGTTACTCTCCCCCAACTTCTCTATCCCCTTCCTCTGTGTCAGAAGCACTCCATGAAGGGACACACACAAGTTGTGAGTCTTTCCACAATGTCAATTTTATTTAAAACATAAAGCAAAGTTAAATCACAGCTATAAAGCAAGTTCAGGATCTAAACTCAAAGACAATTAACCATGGGATTAAACTTGGCTTCTTCCACAGCACACAAAGCAGGATGGAAGACAGGCCACACAACGAACAAGACAAACAAAAGGGCGCAGGGAGTGAAGGATCTAAACGCAAAGCCAGTCTGGGGGCATGCAACTGGGGTAAGGCATTGGTCTGATCGGGTTCAGCTCTTGGCACTCACTGCTTCTGGAGTTCAGGCAGTGAAGGATCTCGGTTCTGTTCAGAAATCCATCAGGCAGAGCCTTGGCAGCAATTGCCATGCCTTTTTAACATGGTAGACATAGATCTTATCTGAAGAGTCAGACGGCTTGTTGCCAAAATCATTCCCTTTTTAAAGGGATTTCATCAGTTTGGGGTCTCTGCAGAACTCCTCTGGTTCTTCTCATTATCAGTTCTGGGGAGTCAGTTGACATTGGTCTGGGTGTTATCTACTAGCTGCAAAACCTTCATTACTTGCGTCACTGCTTGACACTGGCTCTTGCTTGACATGAGAGACTCCATTTTGCTCCCTAGACTCTGGAACTCCTTCCTTTAAGATGCATTCTAACCTTTCTCTGTCCCTTAATCATTCTTTGATATTTTGCTTTTTTTTTTTTGTTTTTCCCAGCACTTTTGCCTTCTTCTAGGAGTTTTCTTTAATTCTATCTTTTTTCTTCACCCATCATTGATTTTAATATTTCCTTTGAATTTTTAATCTTACTATTTTTTTTTGTCTTAGTACCAAATTTTGCTTGAGAGGAAGTAATGGAAAACCACATTTTTTTGGTGAAGAGTTCAGAATAATTGGCATTTATTACAACACAATTGGCATAAATTGTGTAATTTGTTAGACATTTTACACATGCTTTAGTTTTAGAAATTTGAAGAAAACCTTGCCACCTACAACGTTATTAAAATTTCAGTATTTGTCATCTACTTATTAGAAAGTAGACATACATTTTCAGGTTATTTCATTTTTAATGATGTGAAATACTTCTGATATATTTTATATGACAAAATTCTTTTCAGAAGTATAAAGTAATCTTTGGTTTCTAATTCATTTCCACAGAAAGGAAATAAAGCAAAGAAGAACAATAAAAATTATAACCCCACTAATTCAAAGTACTGGTTATTTTTTAGCTAGAAAAATAAAGCACATTCTATCCATGATGATGCAAATGATCCTTCTAATGCATTTCAAGAATGAAAAATTTACTTGAAGTAAATTATTTTCTAGGTTGTATTTTTTATGAAGAACTCAAGAATATCCAATGGTTGGTCAAAAATAATCTCTGATAGTTACATCTGAAGAAGAATCATGTGAATGAACAACCTTTGATTTATAATGATATGCTTAGATGTTATCAAGAAAAACGATGTAATGGCAGAATATTTCAGTTATAAAACATTGTAGTATAGGAATTGTGTTCAAATTCATGGCCCAATATAGGTATACCTGTGGGAAGAGGGTCATCTACCTACTATTAGAAAAATCTCTGGTAATCAAGAACATGAGTCCTCAATACGTATTTTTAAAATTTTGTATTTGATTCTTATAAAAATATGCCATTTTTATGGAGCTCTGGTGTTTCTGATGGAATCTGTTTTATTTTTTATTAATTATTTTTATTAACATACAATGTATTCTTTGCCCCAAGGGTACAGGTCTGTGAATTGTTAGGCTTACACACTTCACAGCACTCACCATAGCACATACCCTCCCCAATGTCCATAACCCAACCACCCTCTCCCTACCCTTCTTCCCCGCAGCAACCCTCAGTTTGTTTTGTGAGATTAAAAGTTTCTTATGGTTTGTCTCCCTCCCGATCCCATTTTGTTTCATTTTTTCCTCCCCTACCCCACAAACCCCCCACATTGCCTTTCAAATTCCTCGTATCAGGGAGATCATACGATATTTGTCTTTCTCTGATTGACTTACTTCGTTCAGCATAATTCCCTCTCGTTCCATCCACATCATTGCAAATGGCAAGATTTGGAATCTGTTTTATTTCTAATCTTTGTCTTCAACTTAAATATCCTCATTTTGTAGATTATTTTCAGATATCCTATAAATTTAAATTCTGAAGAATTTCTATTCGTCCTTTTTTTTTTTAATTTAATGCTAACTTCTGCCTAAAAGTTGATCCCTCTGGGGCTCCTGGATGGCTCAGTTGTTAAGCATCTGCCTTTGGCTCAGGTCATGATCCCAGGGTCCTGGGATTGAGCCCCATATTGGGCTCCCTGCTCAGCGCGAAGCCCAATTCTCCCTCTCCTGCTCCTCCTCTTTGTGTTCCCTCTCCTGTTTCTTTTTGTCAAATAAAAAAATAAAATCTTAAAAAAAAAAAAAAAAAGTTGATCTGTCTTCATATGCAGGGTCATTCTCATTGTGAAAGTACCCTAGACAGGGAATGAAAATGTGTGGATGGGGCTGGACTTCCATGCTCTGTGTGGATTGAGGAAGTATTTGCTACACAGCAGTTTTGCATTTGCTTTTTCCAAAGGCCAACCGGTTTCACTGGTCTAAAAGCAGATTTACATGGATTTATAGACTTAGAGTTTTCAGTATTGGAGAAGATATTATGCGTCTGGATCCTCGACATGAATTAATTTTCCATTTCTCACAAAAGACTCTTTCTTTCCCCACATAGAGCCCTAGTGTTGCCTAACTTTCTTGTTTTTATCTACTTTAATGTCTCTTCTGTGGCGGTCATAGCCATTCTAGGGTTTTATCTTTAAGCAAGAATCAGTTCTACAACCCGGCTTTGGACCAGCCCAGTAATGTCTCTTCCTTCATTTGCTCAATGAGCAGGAAAATCTCTGACCCCAAAGACTACATGTCTCCCCAGTCTGCCTTAGCAGCAGCCTGCAGTTTTTCTCCTTTAGCTTCGGATTTCCTTTTTAGTTCTGTCTTTCCATGTGTTCACTTTCTTTTCTGGGATGCTTAGTTACATATTTAATATTTTTAATTCATAGTTTTTCTTGCATTTCCAAATGTTTGCAGTGATACGATGGAGTGCTATCAGCTCAGTAGGAAGTATTATTAGAACAAGAAGTCTTTCCAGTACAGCTTGCACATACTCCTCTAGTAGGAATGGTAATGCTTTGTCAATAACTTGTTTCCTTTTTACCTTCTTTCATTAGAGTGATATACTCAGGAGCTCCCAGAATAGAGACCAGGGGGTAAAGTCTGTTTTCCTGGGACCTGGCGAGATACAGATAGCCAGAACCCTGGGGCTCCTGAAGTACACTTGTGAGAAAAGAGCCTTAAAACTTCTCCTTGTGGCCACTTAAGTCAATAAAACAAAGACAGCTTTATCCCTGCTATAATATCAAAATGTATAAGATGAAAAGAATAAACCAAGATGTGAGCACAGTGCCTTGATAGAGGTAAAGGAGACAGAGGGAGGTGAAGACTTGTCTCTAAAGACTTGTCTCTAAATTCTTGCCTTTTAGCACACTTACACACACAATGTGCATGAAAACTATTGTTCTTACTTGGCATCCAGTGCCCGGCATAATCTCACCCCCACTGTCTGCTTTCTAGGCATACATGTCTTTTTGTTATTATTCAAGTTGCCAAGCATGTTCTAATTTTGTGTTTCCTCTTTCTTCTGCCTGGACCACTGTTCAGATAGATCTCTCTCTCTCTCTCTCTATATATATATAGGTATATATATAAATATATATATTTATATATTTATAAATATAGAGGGAGCTGGATATATCCAGCTCCCTCTTTGACCTTTTTAATGTTTTGCATCAGAAGTCATCACGTCGGAAATGTCAGTACTGAGAACCCCATTCACATCCACATTCATCTGGTTGCCCCCCTTTTTCTCCTGTTTCTGTGAATTATTTATGACTTGATACCAAGCCCAAACCTTTTCTTTTACTTACTCAAGGTCATTGCTTCAGCCAGCATCCCTTTTGTAACAATAAATTTTCCCTTTTTATTGTATCACCCCAATCAGCATAGAATCAAGTTATTATTCTCCTATCTGCAAAACAAAACCAAACCAATCTTCTCATCCATCTTCTCTTACCCCTCAAGACATTGCATATCTAACACATATTTTAGATTATTTTTTTAAAGAGTTGTATATACTTAACTATTTGCTGATTTTGCTTTACTTTTTCTATAGCTCTTACTCTTGGATATATTTATTAATCTGTTTTATATCCTTATTTGTTTATTGTCTATCTCACACCACTAAATGACATTAAAAATCTCTGAGAATTCCTTAAGAAATTAAAAATAGAGCTTCCCTATGACCCTGCAATTGCACTATTGTGTATTTACCCCAAAGATACAGATATACTGAAAACAAGGGCCATCTGTACCCTAATGTTTATAGCAGCAATGGCCATGGTCATCAAACTGTGGAAAGAACCAAGATGCCCTTCAACAGATGAATGGATAAGGAAGATGTGGTCCATATACACTATGGAGTATTATGCCTCCATCAGAAAGGACGAATACCCAACTTTTGTAGCAACATGGACGGGACTGGAAGAGATTATGCTGAGTGAAAGAAGTCAAGCAGAGAGAGTCAATTATCATATGGTTTCACTTCATCGTGGAGCATAACAAATAACATGGAAGACATAGGGAGATGGAGACGAGAAGGGAGTTAAGAGAAATTGGAAGGGGAGATAAACCATGAGAGACTATGGACTCTGAAAAACAATCTGAGGGTTTGGAAGGGGCGAGGGATGGGAGGTTGGGCAAGTCAGGGGGTGGGTATTATGGAGGGCATGTATTACATGGAGCACTGGGTGTGGTGCCCCAAACAATGAATTCTGTTATGCTGAAAAGAAATTAAAAAATAAATAAACTCTAAGAAATTATGTCCCTGGAGGTTGGTGCCATGAATTTAGTAATTGCTGTTTATATTTGTTGAGCAGATGAGTAACTGGGAGAACGAGTACACTCATTTTTTTTTTTCTATAATCGTGTAACACTTGGTTGAAAGAAATGTCATATTTCTTTCATTTCTCATAAATAATCTAAATCTGATCTTGTCCTCAACCACTTTCTTTAGTGAGAAATTAAATTTCCATCACACTTTGCCCCCAAAGTATACACACAACTTTTAACCCTAGAAACTATACAAGATTCCCCATTTTTCCCAGTGGTCCTCAGGGGAGCAGTTCAGGCCTGTATGAATGTCTCTGAAATGCTCCTAGTCCAAGTTCCAGGGTATAATTTGGAACAGATGGTTCTGATGCTTCTGGAAGAACACAGGGTATGGAGATGTATATCTATTCTCCAACCCAGAATCTCACTCCTAAAACCTCTCTTTGTCCCATTTCTGCTCATTCTAGTTATCATTCCTATCATCCTACTTTACTGACAACATTATTGCAATCAAAAGAGCGTTTCCACCAAGACCAGGTACTGTACCTACCTGTGTATTTGCACCTTGCTCATATGCTCTGGCTTCATTCCTATTACAATGAATGAACTGCCCATGTGTCCATCTAAGGTGGAGGCCAGTACCACTGCTTGTACCGATTTCTGCTCCTTCGCTTGAGGACAGCCTCCTATAGTAGTTTTTTTTTCTATTTGGCATCACCAGGTTTTCCTCCTATAGGATCCTATAGGATCCCCGAATGGCATAAGCACTCTACTATACTCCTATCTAAAAAGAAAGGACAAGGAGCATGTGGGTGGCTCAGTGGGTTAAAGCCTCTGCCTTTGGCTCAGGTCATGATCCCAGGATCCTGGGATCGAGTCCCGCATCAGGCTCTCTGCTCAGCGGAGAGCCTGCTTCCTCCTCTCTCTCTGCCTGCCTCTCTGCCTACTTGTGATCTCTCTCTGTCAAATAAATAAATAAAATCTTTAAAATAAATAAATAATAAAAAGGAAGGACAAGAACTCTGATTCCATCTCTCCCTCAAGAAGTCACACTATGTGGATCTCTTACATACTGGTCAGATATTTTCATGAATTATTTATTTAAATTGTTTTCTTATTTCCAGTTATGTTTTCTATTGTTTTTCTATTGGTTTGCACAAATCTTTTGTCAAGCTAGGTATTTTCTACTAGTCTGTTATTTTTCTATAAATTTGTCAATACTATTTCATGATTAAAAGAAATTCTCAATTATTGTATAGTCAAATCCATATATTTTCCCTTTTTTCTTTTTTTAAATTTAGTGATGCTACTTAAGAAAGCTCCTTTAAGGGCACTTGACTATCTCAGTCAGAAAATCATACAACCCTTGATCTCAGGGTCATGAGTTTGAACCCCTATGTTGGGTACAGAGATTATGTAAATAAACAAACAAATGAATAAATAAATAAATAAACTTACTGACTCTATTTCTTGATTGAATTGGACGGATTGATACATTTATACTATTTGTATTCTTATCTATGAACATAATGTATTTCCATTTTATCTTACCATTCTCTTAGTTTTTTCAATAAAAATCTGAAGTTTAAAGAACTTTTGAGAGCATTCTGATTTTAGTATGATTCACAAGAAAGACTAACCTTTTAAGTCTATTATTTCTGTCTATTATTTCTGTTAGTTTAGAAGCAAAAAGAAATAGCAGGTGTGAAACTTTTCTTTACTATTATTCAGTTTGAGTTGTGCTGCATAGCAATTAGTTAAGAGATAGCTAGTAATTTAGAAAAAGAGGTATGGAGTTGAAGATTCTGGGTTTGAATCCTGGCTCTACTTCTTAGTAACTGGGGCAAAAATTTTACCCAGTTTCCTCATTTTTATTTATTTATTTATTTATTTTTAATTAATTAATTACTTTATTTATTTGAGAGAGAGAGACAGAGCTAGTTACAGGGAGCACAAGCTGGCACAAGTTGGCACAAGCTGAGAAGCAGATTCCTTGATGAGCAGGGAGGCCTATCTGGGGCCTGATCTCAGGATCCTGGGATCATGACCTGAGCCAAAGGCAGATGCTTAACCAACTGAGCCACCGAGGCACCCCAACAGTTTGCTCATTTTAGAAAAACAATATAATAATAGTACTCAGTTCATAAAGTTGTTGTGAGGATTAAATAAAAAAGAAAAGGAAAGTTCTTGATACAATTCATATAGGAAGCCATCAAAAATATTAGATTAGAAAGTGTAAACACTTTAAGCCGCAAGTGTCAAAGCCTTAAACTAGAATCTCAGTCACAGTCATAATTAAGTAAGTTTGTCTTCTTCTAGAGAACAAACTGAAGTGTATCACTGCCTAAGTTGCTCACTCCCATTTTATACAAAAAAGGTGTTTTTGTTTCTGTTTAATGTCTACTTGTTCCTAATCAAAAAATAAATATCAAAAGTGTATAACTTTATATAGGTATTCTTATTTACTTATTCCCCATAAGGGCAATATGATATTTCATATTTTTTACTATTCAAATATCTGATATTATTGCCTATATAAAAGGAAAGGCCCAAGTAATTTTACTTGTTCTAGGTTTCTGAGACTGACATGTATTTACAAAAGCTTAAACTACATAGGACGGTGCTAAATTTTTCTGATGCTTCTTAGGAGGCATCAGCATTTCCCAGCTCATTCTTATGTACTTGTCTATACGTCTTCATCATTTAGGAAATATTTAAAATCCATGCACCTATTCTTGTTGAAGGAGGTCATCAAGATATGTGGCCCCTGGTTGACTCCCAAGTTGAACCTGAGCAACGGGAGGCTCCTTGCTTCTTCCCTTGTCCTTGGAATGTGCGCTTTGTTCACCGTTCCTGCAAGGAGAGACATTTTTAAGGATGCAGTTTGAGAGAGTAAGGTGTTATTGAGACCATCTGGACAGTATATGTAACTAAACTCAATTAAGGCCTGTATATAAACTTCTAGGATTCTGGTGAGACAGTGAGAGTTCCACTCATCTTTTTTTGGCTTCCCTTGGTAAGCCTTATATCTAAGTTCCCTTGCTTATTAAACCTGCCACCTACCACCTGGAGGGCCCTGCTTCTTTCTTCAACCTCTCCCCACCCTCCACTCACTGGGACCAGATTCAGATTTTTCCCAGGAACTTCCCAGTTTAAAACCAACAGTTGTTGAGCCAACAAGGAGATGGAAAAGAGGCATCCAGGGAGAAAGAGGCATCCAGAGAGAAAGAGGCCATCCTGATCTGACCATCAGATGACTGTGGATTGCCAACCAGGGATACCCCCTAGAGTGCCAGCCATTTTAATGTGCTTGTTGGAGGATCTGCACATAGTGCATTGTGGCAAAGAAGGAAATGCATGGCTGCCACAGCAGTCTGACCTGTACTGTGGGTGACTTGGCTGGCTGCTGATGCCCAGCTAGAGGCTAAAGCCTAAGTTAGAGAGCTGGAAGAAGAGCTGAGGTTGGAGAAGTTTGTGTGGTTGTCCGCTATTCTGCTGGCTCTGGGGCTGGCAGACACGGTGGGAGAGTAGGACAATCATCTGGAGACCTCAGCATGCCATTTTTGCAAAGCTAGGAGGGCGTAAGCTGCTGTTGTTAAAGTGAAACACTTGTGACAAAGCCTGATTGGGATGCTAAGGGGGTGGAATCCCTGGGAAAAATGAGAAGATTGAAGAGGAGGATGTTGTGATTGACAGTGAAACGGAGGAAATATCCCTTGCCCTCTGACCCCTAATACAAAGGAAAGCAAAGGCACAGCAACAGCCACCCCAGCTAGTGGGGTAGCCTCCAATTTAGGAAATATTTATTCCTGATGAGAGAATACATGCCCACTGACCTTACTGATATAGCTGCCAAGTTCCAACAAAAGGTCAAGGATAATGTCCAGGCATAGTGCTGCTAAGAGATACAGGGTGCCATGGAATTTCTCGGACAGGGCAGAGGGCAAACAGATTGAACAACATCACCATGCACTCTGTCGTCTGGTAGCACCTGCAAGGTGCTAGGATGATCGAAGTTATTCACTTATAGATTGGATTATTCTAGTCTGAAGGGAGGCTGGGCCCAATGATAGAACATCCCCTGGGCACATGGGATCCTAGAAATCTATAAAGGAGGTACAAAAAATTCTCAGGGAGTTGGAAATTAGACAGGCCATCTATGCCCCTGTCTAAGGCCCTGATCAGACCACATTCACTGTGGGAACAAAAGCCGAGATACTCTAGTCTGTCCCAGCACCTGGCATAGGACCATGGATATCAAGGTCCCATACCATGATGTGAGTGGATATCCATGGTCCCATACCATGATAGCCCAGCACAGGAGAAAACATTTACAATGTTGGACAATCCATTGCTGATCCAGGGACAACTTAACAAATTCTAAGAATTGGTACAGGCCATGGGAAAGACATAAGAGAGGGAGCTCAGAAAGCCAAAAAGTTGTCCCAATCAGCTGTAAGAGGTCCAAATAAAAGTAACCCAGAAACAAATGTGGTTTGATCTTTTGGCTTCTGGAACCCCTCCTCAAATGATAGACTGCCACTCCAACACTGTGTTGGTCAGCCAGTGGAAAGCTGGAAAACCTAAACAACAGTTCAGACCTGCCCCATCTGTCCCTACCATTCCTGATGTCCTGTTCGCTCCAATAGAGGCCTTAAGGGTACATCCCTATTCAGGATGGGTGTCTCCCATGCTCCAGGTATAGGAGGCATGCCAAGATTGCCTCCAGATAAAGACCACTGGCAGTGATGGGAAGCCTCATGTTGATCTCATTACTCATTGATCCTTCAAAATAAGTAAGAAGTGATGGTTGTTTTGGATACTGGAGCCAAATGTACTCTAACACATGGTAACCCGCTAAGTTTTCTGCCCCTCCCCCCCGTAACTATTAACAGTTACAGAAGACAAAGATCCTTTTGACACTACAAATTAGGCATTCTCCCCCATGAGAATATGGAGCTTTTCTCTCTTCGATACAGAGAACATGTTGGGCACTGATCTTCTACAAGCTTAAACCCTGCAAATTCTATTAGTGAATTCTGCCTTTAGGTTAGAGTAATCAAACCAGGATTGAAGGGACATGCCAACTGGGAATGAGAAAATCTATCACCCCTGTGAAGAATGGTAACTGTCAAACAATATAAATTGCCTCAGTGGGTTGGGAGAGGAAGCATAAGAAAATAAACTATCTAAGAATGCATGCACTGAGTGGGTATTGTATGCCCTACCCATAAAGCCCTCAACAGCCCAGTGTGGCTGTTAAAAATGCCAGATGGATACCATCATGGCAGATGATGGCAGACTACTGAGAATTAAACAAGGTAATTTTAACCACCCCCCTAATCCATTCTGCTATACCCACCATTGTTACCACCCAGGATACCTTGTTCATGGTCCTAGAAGTGTTTCATGCTGTGCTAGGCTTAGCAAATTCTTTTTGTAGTACATTCCTGGCTGCTGAGTCACAAGATTAATTTGCCCTCACAGGAGCACCAATGGACCTTTCAAGTGCTTCCCCAAGGCTACATGCATAGCCAACAGATTGTCAGCTGATGGTAATAGACCTGTCTCTATTTTCCTTCCCTACCTCAGTGAAATGGGCCCATTACATTGATAATATAACATTAGCATGTGAAGACTTGTCTCTCCTTCAGGGTACTTTGTAGATTTTGTTGGAGCATCTGCAGGGGACAAGATAGGTCCTGAACCAACAGAAAATTCAAAGCACAGGCACCACCATAAAGTTTTTGGGAATCATATTGTTGGGTAAGATGTGAGTTGTCCTAGAAGCTGTGATAAGATGCAAACATATCCAACTCCTAGGAGCGTAAAAGAGATACAAATCTTGTAGGGATTTGGGGAATTTGGAAGACTTTTGTACCTTGCCTGGCACAGTGCCTCTGTTCTTTACACCACCTGGTAAAGAAAGGAAACATGTGGGACTGGAGATCAGAGCAGCAAGTTGCCTTTGCTAAGATCAAAAAACACCAGAGAAGTGGATTAAAGCTCTGGCCAGGGCTACCATTTAAATTAGATGTACCTGTGACTCTGGAAGGTATGGGTTGGACACTCTGGAAGAGATGACAGAAGGAGACATTGTTCCTAGGGTTTTTATTCCAGATCTGGAAGGGATCAGAAAGATCCCTTATATAGAACCTATAGAACTATAGAACTATAGAACCTATAGAAATATAGGTTATAGAACTATAGACCTATAGACCTGTAGACCTATAGAACAATAGAACAATAGAACCTATAGAACTACAGAACTATAGACTTATAGAACAATAGGTCCTAACAGTGTACACAGTGCTCTTCCAGGTAGAGCCTCTTATGAAGAAACAATATATTATGGTAACAACTTCCCTTCCTACCAAGTGTGGATTGAGAATATGTTCAATCAATCCAGCTCTACCACGGCTCAAACCCCTCAGTTGACCAAGTGGCAAACCTATTTGCAGCCGAGGAGTGTTCTGTCCAACAACCCACTATCTCTAAAAATGTGAGTGCTACTAGGTCCTGTAGAATATGCAGATTCTTTAAATGCCCCCACCCTATTCCTATGCTAGGCCCTGAGACCTGCAGGGAGGGAGCAGGGGAAATTCCCAGTGATGCCTGGAAACAGGGGACTCAACAGATGGCTTGCTTGGCATTCTCTCATGAACCCTGGTTGTTAATCCTTTGCACTGGCATTTGGGCTGTTCTAAAGAGATTAACCCCATGACTTGAACAGTGGAAAGCCAAGGAATAGGTGATCATGGATAAACCCTTGTGGGGTCAAGATACATGGAAAGGCATTTGAGTTCACCTGCAAGGGGCCGAGGGAGCCCTTGTTGTCTTCCACATCTGGGATCATAAGGCACCAACACCTTGTGGCAATGAGGAAGCTGAGGCCCTAGCTCAGGCACAAGCCCTAACAATGAACTCTTCAGTAGATAAAATAGATTGGATGCAAGAAAAACAGCCACTGCAGCGCCTGGGTGGGATGAATATTGCCAAGGATACCTGATTGCCCTTAGAATACACTAACAGCATGCACTGTGTGATCTAAACTGTGCTGAAGGAAGTTCCAAAGGAGTCAGGGACCATAGGCCAGAATTCCCAACGGGTAAAGAAGGCAAGTCAGTAATATTGGTCTCTGTCCTTTTAAACATTTCATTTATTTTATTTGTTTGAAAGACAGAGATCACAAGTAGGCAGAGAGGCAGGCGGGGGTGGGGGAGTAGGCTCCCAGCTGAGCAGAGAGCCCGATGCGGGGCTCAATCCCAGGGCCTTGGGATCATGACTTGAGCCGAAGGCAGAAGCTTTAACCCAGTGAACCAACCAGGGGCCCGGTCTCTGCCCTTTTAGTGAGCGTTCTAATTATGCCTTAGTGTATATGGCCACGAGTCTGGACTAACCCAAGCTTTCCTATTTTTGCGTAAACTGTGCTTCCACTATTAGGGGATCAGAGAAGCTGGGTACTGTGTACGGTGGACCTCGTCAAATAAACAACGATCAGAGGTCACATGTTAATAATAGTCGTGATATGGAAGACAGGGCAAAGGACTATGACATTGAATGAAAGTTTCATCCTCTATAATGCTGCAAGCATCAGGACTGATAGAAAGGAAAAATGGAATATTAAAGCAACAGATCAAATTACTAAAACTGCCCAGCCAAATGGCCTAAAATACTGTCCCAGGCTTTAATACATTTAAATGATTGACCAGTAAGACCTGTTGCCCAAATGCCTGCCTAGGGACCCCTGTTGAGACACTGAATGCCATAGGTATGGAAGTCACAGGAGACAGCTATTGCCCTGACTCTCACCATTTTATCAGTGTGTTATGTTGCTAAGAACAGGAGGACCCATCACATCTGGAAAAGGCATCACTTCTGGAAATGTACAATAGAACATCCTACCGGGATAGATGAGTTACTTCATATTCCTAGGTGAAGGGTGACTACTTAGTCTCCACTAGGGTCCTATCATCCTGCTATAAGCCAGACCTACAAAAATGCATTATACTTGGATTGGAATATGCACCATTAAAAGAGGGGAGATAGGACATGTCCTATCTCCCTATCTTGCACATCCTGGTCTTGCACATCCTATCTCCAGTCCACCTCCTTATGCCTGACCGTGCTGCATGCCCAGACCAACATGTGTGATATGTACAATTAGGTCCTATTTCTAAAGCTGCAGCCACACTAACAGCTAAGACAGGCCACAAGTATAGTTTGTATAGGAGGGGAAGCCCTTCTCATACAAATTCTTACCAAATTTGTCTTTTTCAACCTTAAACTTCTCCTGTTTGTACAGTGTCTAATCTTGGTATGGACACCTGATAGAAATATCTTTGTAGAGTGGGCCCACTCATCTGCCTGTCAAAGGTATCAATCCAGCTGTTGGGCACATGGGCAGCTGCCTCTGTTCTAGCTTGTCAGGATTGCTGTGGTAGATATCACTGCTCCAGGGAGACGACTGAAAAGCCCTAAAGCAATACATTAAGGGAGAACAAGCTAAGACTAGTGTTCTTTTGTTGTTGTTGTTTTGTGTATTTTGTTTGTTTGTTTTTAAAGATTTTATTTATTTATTTGTCATACAGAAAGAGGGCACAAGCAGGGGGAGTGGCAGAGGGAGAGGGAGAAGCAGGCTCCCTGCTGAACAAGGATCCTGATTTGTGACTTGATCACAGGACCCTGGGATCATGACCTAAGCCGAAGGCAGATGCTTAACAGACTGAGCCACCCAGGCATCTCACAGTGCTCTGAAGTTATGTGATCTTAACAATACTGATCCAAAAACCTTGCCTGTGGCACATACTATCGATAATGGTAGGCGTGGGTATTCTTTTCTGGTTAATCAAACTATGCAGGCAGCCCATCACACTGCTGACCAAAAGGACCCTGAAAACACCACTGATAGAGTCATGAATGACTGTGTCCAGATTGGGATGGGTTTGTGTGTCTCACCCTGGGTTATGGACGTTTGAGCACCAAGGAACTTCTAGGCTGGGTACAGAAAAATCACGTTAAACAGAACAACCCCAACACATGTGGGATAAGGAATCTGTATCACAGAAACTCTATAGTCATTCCATCATATCAAAGAACAGTGTGGCTGGTTTGACACTGACTGGCATGGCTTCTCAGGTATTTATTGGGTAGCCTCAAATAAGACCCAGTGGTGATGTGGCACAAACCTCTGGCTGTGGCTTCCATCTAGTGGTTGGGCCACTACTCTCTGGGTTTTCCTGGGTACACAGGAGAATAGACCCCATGGTAACAAAAATGGCTAATCTTCCCCTCAAGGCACATTTTGTTTTCCATTGAATCAATCACTTGGCCACAGCCTTTGTCCCCTCCATAGGTCTGCAGGACATTGTAGGACACATAGAAATTTCTACTAAATCTGCCCAGCAAGTCTTAAATGACAGCCAGCAAAACCTGTCTCTACTGAACCCTGAAATGTCTCCAGGGAGAAAAGTTCTCCTCCCAAATCAGATGACCTAGAGCATCACTATTGCCTGAAGAGGAGGCCCTTGTGCCATTCTCCAAAGTGTATGTTCATACCTGTTGAGTCTGCTGATGTATCTTCTTTTTTTTTTTTTTAAGATTTTATTTATTTATTTGAGAGACAGTGAGAGAGAGCATGAACAAGGAGAAGGTCAGAGGGAGAAGCAGACTCCCCTTGGAGCCGGGAGCCCAATGCGGGACTCGATCCCGGGACTCCAGGATCATGACCTGAGCCGAAGGCAGTCATCCAACCAACTGAGCCACCCAGGCGTCCCTGCTGATGTATCTTCTTTATTAAATCACATAAAATTACCAGAGAACAGGGGTGCCTGGGTGGCTCAGTCGTTAAGTGTTTCTGTTTGGCTCAAGTCATGATCCCAAGGTCCTGGGATCGAGCTCCGCCACAGGCTCTGCGCTCCCCGGGAAGCCTGCTTCTCCCTCTCCTGTTCCCCCTGCTTGTGTTCCCTCCTTTGCTGTGTCTCTATCAAATAAATAAATAAAATCTTAAAAAAAACAAAACGAAACAAAACACAAACCACAAGAGAACATTCTGAGGGATCTGAACCCCAGCTTAGGGACTGAAATTAGTGTTTTTTTTTTTTAATTTTTTATTTTTTATAAACATATATTTTTATCCCCAGGGGTACAGGTCTGTGAATCACCAGGTTTACACACTTCACAGCACTCACCAAAGAAATTAGTGGTTTTAAAGCATGGGGTTCTCGGTTACCAAAAAAAATAAATAAATAAAATAAAATTTAAAAAATTTAAAAAGTTACATATTGTAAAAATCATTATCTTAACCTATTTTTTCTCTTATATGCTTCTCTATTGTTGCTGTGGTATCTGCTTCCTATGCAGCCAGCCAGACACCCAATTAGCCAGCTCCCAGCTAGTAAAACTTTTTGTTGACCACTCAGCGCTCATTATAATAGAGAGGGACATAAAAGATTTTAAGAGCCAGTGCGGAGAAAAAGAATGTCAGAGGAGGTCATCGAGAGGACTTGACCACAGGTTGACCCATGAGCCACACCTAGGCAATCAGAAGCTCTTCATCCCCTCCTCTGTCCTGGAAATGTACATGCTGCCCACAGTTCCCATAGTTCGCACAGTGGGAGCTTCTTCAAGAATACAGTTTTTTTGTTTTTTTTTAAGATTTTATTTATTTATTTATTTGACAGAGAGAGAGAGAGAGATCACAAGCAGGCAGAGAGGCAGGCAGAGAGAGAGGGGGAAGCAGGCTCACGGCCGAGCAGAGAGCCCGATGCGGGGCTCAATCCCAGGACTCTGGGATCACGACCTGAGCTGAAGGCAGAGGCCTCAACACACTGAGCCACCCAGGCATCCCAAGGATACAGTTTTGAGAGAGCAATGCATTGATGAGACGATCCAGAGGGTTTATGAGAGGGACCCAGGTAAGGCCTCTATATAAACTTGAGATTTTGGTGCAGAGAACTACTTGTCCTATGACGGCCCAAGACCAGCCTTGTATGTGAGTTCCCTGGCTTATTAAACCTCCAACTTTCCAATCTGGAGGGGTTGCCTCTTTGGTCTCTCCTTGGCCTCCGTGTGTACAAAAGGCAGTTTCAGATTTCACTGGGAAGCCCCTAATTTGGGGGACCAACGCTTTTATTCTGGAAGATAGATGGCTTTCATTTGTGTCTTCCCTTATATCAAAAATAACCTGAATCTGAACATAAGTGGCTTGGCCAAGGTTAAATAAATAGAGTGTCAGAACTGAGGCCTGAATTCTGCTTTCCTCACTTTCAGTGTCATGTTCTTTGCAGTTTTCCTCAGTATTAAGGACAGTACTGAGTACAAACCTTCAGGGCTCAGCACACTTGAAAAGGTGCATCCCAGATTGTTAATCAATAGATCTTGGGTCAATCTGAAAAATAATTTTGAAAAGAAGAAGTCCTGGAGAAAGTAGATTAACTTGCAAGGGACATGCCATCTTTCACTTGGGCTATATAAACCAAAAAAAAAAATTTTTTTTATTTTTTTTTATTAAAGATTTTATTTATTTATTTGACAGAGAGAGATCACAAGCAGGCAGAGAGGCAGGCAGAGAGAGAGGAGGAAACAGGCTCCCTGCTGAGCAGAGAGCCCGATGCGGGCCTCGATCCCAGGACCCTGAGATCATGACCTGAGCCGAAGGCAGCGGCTTAACCCACTGAGCCACCCAGGCGCCCCCCAAAAAAATTTTTTAATGATTGTCTTTATATGTGCCAACCATTCCACACTACTGAGAGCTATTACACACTTTTCTAGTCTAATTGGCTTGCATGACAAGAGATTGTGATTTAACTTTCTCATATGTTTGAAAGGGGAGCTTTTCCTTTTGTGAAACTCCCAGAAATCTCACAAAACCAGCCAAGCCTGGACATCCAGGAGCTTATTTCTTGAACTCCATGGTTCAATAAAGATGCACAAGCCATTGTTGTTTTTGAGGGCTCCCCTCCACCCAAAATATGTCCTGGACTAGTTAAAGTGTGAACCAGATGAGCACATAGCAGCTTGCCAAAAAATGTTACCCTTTGCATCCTTGATTTTTCTTCTGAAATCAGGCCACAGAAAAAATCATTCAGCTAGAGCAAATCTGGTCAGCAGATTCAGGACTGCTCAGGAAACTGCCACCCCAGTGTGAAAGCCACCACCAGAGTAAGGGTCAGAACATGGGCTATATGAGTACCCTTCTTTCCTCCAGGTGGCATCAGGACCCTGGGCTGCTGCCAGCTCTCAAGTTCATTAGCAACCTTCCCAACACCTTCGATTCACGACGTGGAGCACCTCTTAGTCGGTCCTTCCATGAGTGAGAGAGAAGTGTCAGCTCTGTGAATTGTAAGTGGCTTCTCAAGTCAGTAAGCAGAGCTTCCCAATGGTATGTGGGCATGCCCACACCGACAGAGGACCTTAGAGACTTAGGTTTTGAGTTCTTGCTAGAAGGCAGAGAAAGAGGAAGTTCCCTGAGTGCTTCCCCGCCTGCTCCTCCCCCTGCTATATTTTTAACCATGCATTTCTCCCCCATTAAATCAGAATTGATGAAACCTATATAAATGTAGTAATGTTTGAAAATTGAATAGCACATTGAAAAATAACAATATTCTTGACTATACAAGGCAATTTCTTCAAATCGAGTAATGATGTGATGTGTGTGGTTAACCGTATCTACGCAGGAAGTGGTTTTATTTTAAAGTTTTTGTGCTCACCCCCACCCCCTGCTTTTTTTTTTTTCCCCTCCAGTACTGAAATTAAGCAGCATCCAACGTAGGCCTATTCTTACGACATGTGACTTGACTTTACTGTTTTCCGTTTTTGTTGAAAGAGTCATTAACAGTTGGAAGTTGATGGCAGTTTCAATAACAAGTGAACACCAAGAAAAGGTAAGTAAATTTTAACCTTATACTGAACAGAAAATTTAAACTTGAAAATGTTTGGTGGTGTCCTACGTTTTTGTGTGAACATACAAATATTTCTACAGAAATGGGTTTCACCTGTGATTAAAACATCGGTTTGTTTCCTTCGGTGTAGAAACATTATTCTTTTCATATTTGCAACTGTCAAATTCAAAAGTCCCTTAACAGATATTATACTAGGATCTTTGCTAAGATTTTATACTAAAATATTAAAGACAGACTAAGGCATAGTTTGAGTTTGAAAGTACTTTCAAAAATACTAGAGAAAATATGGGACTTCGCCTCTCTAACTGGTAGTTTTACAAACTCTCATTTAAGGGGCACCTTTTTACAAAAATGTGTACTATTCAGAATCTGGATAATGAAAGATAAAAAGGCACTTTGTAATAATAAGAAACAATACCTGAATTGCAACGTGTAAGAGCTACTATAAAGTGTTGTGTTATGTTAACATTAGAAACCTTTGAAAAAGTGTAGTTTAGTAAATGTGTAGTTTATTAAAGAGCTGTTAAAAGGAAGGAAAGTTTTAAAATGCAAAAGAGAGCTCTCTGTTATGACACTTGAATATTTTAACTTTTTTCTTAAATTGTATTTAAAATATAGGGTGAAAGGAGGGCAAGTTTCTATTTCATAAGCAAAACTCTCTGTTAAATAAGAAAGACATAGCTGACTTTATCGAAGGTTACTTTTGGGAGACAGGGCAAATTGGAGCTACATTTTTGGTATTTATAGAATTAAATAATTTTCCTTCTTTGAGATTTTCCAAAATAATAACGCTAGAAATGAAAAAGATTAGTTAACCACAAAGCGATGAGAACTTTTCATTAATATTGACTTCTTGCTTTTACAAAATGTCTTTGTGTTCCATAACATATGAACAAAAAATATACAGTACTGCTAATCTCAGAGACAAATACCTAAAATAAATCTGAATGTATATTTTTGAAAGAATTTTAATAAGAACTCCAGATATGATCCACTCTTCCCTATAATATTTTTATTGTGCTGTTGAATGGGGAAAATGATGGCTCCACAACACCGATTTTTTGTGTTATTAAAAAATGGTTACAGGGTTGATAAGTGGCAACAATTCTTTTCTTGTATTATCTTTTATTGAAAGACACATATAAATGTTTTTTGATATGGTCAATTTAGTAGGAAATTATTTGGCATACTAGTACACTATTTTAAGACCTCTTCAGTTGTCAATACTGAGGCTAGCTACTTGTTGACTATTAAAAGGCTGACACACACACACACACAAATAGAGATTAGGACTTGGTGTTTAATACGTGTTTTATTGTTAGAGTGTAGGGAGACCCTGGTAATATGTATTTGCTTTGATATTCTGATTAGTTTTTCAGTTGGTTACATTTCCACACAATGGAAAGCATTATTTAAATCTGTCTTCAATATTGTGGTTCTGAACCTCTGCATCTACAGAAGCTGTACAATTCAGATAGTTTTGGTTGATATGTTATTACTTTCATTTTATTATAAAAGAACATCACATGAATAAACATATGTAGTATTTATGCATTACCAAGAGTGACTATCCACATAAACATCTGACACTGAAAAAATGTCCACTGCAGTTTTTTAAACCATTTCATATTTTTAATAGCCAGATTCCTTGTTAAATGATTGTTTTTTGAAGAAACTGTCAAATTAAAATATAAATATCTTATGAAGTATGTGTAAAACTAAGAATGAGTTACATAGCTCAGTATGGATTTATAAAGAGCAACAATTAGCACCGATGGACATATAAACTGAGGCATTCTCAGAATTGTTTGTAAAAACAAGTAATGCATTATCATTTGAACACACAGACCGAATCCTAAAGAGAGTCAAGTACAAATGAGGTATTACTATAGGTTACTGTACCTTTACACATTTTAAGTGAATAAATAAACAAATTTTGGTGAAATGAAACAATGCAGAAAATCTTATTTGGAAAGTAATTTCAAAACTGATTTATGAAAAGTATATCATGCTTTTCCACTTGGGGCCAGCATTCAGCAAAATTGAGAAAAGAGAATTTTTTTCATTGATATTCCTCCTTTATTCTTTTTGAATGCTTTGATTTGGAATGGCCTGCTCTGTCCCTAACTTAGAATCTCACAGCCTTGGTACCTATAAGGACAGACCCCACTTGGGGTCTTCCATCCTACTTCAGTTGTCCTTAAAACTTACTCATCCTATTTCCCAGCACTTAGAGCATCTGATAAAAATAATTCATGCTCACAGGAGAAAGCTACAGAGCTTTGTTTCTTTTTACTTCTTAGCCAGACCTCCCCTCCCTGGTAAAATTTTAATAAGGTCACTCAGTAGACAAATCCAAAGGGACAGCTACATGTTGAAGACTTCAGTCAGGTGAAGAAAATGATACTATAGCAAATAGTTGGGAGGTGGATATTTGGGGGATGGAAGAGTGTTTTGTTAACCATTGGTCCTCTTAAGGTATTTAAACACAGTGTGTCTTATATGAAGGGTCCACAGAGATGTGTTCATTCCTCTAAGATATTCCTGAATAATATATACACCATTCTTATAGAGGATGAAAATTAATTGCACTATGCCTTAACACTATTTTCATATTCACATACACTTAGAAAATACTTAAATACTCTATTGTTTAATATATATGCATTTTTAAAAAATTTAATATTCTGAATTTAAAACTTTGGGTACCAGAAGCATATTTTTTTGCCCTGAACAATACATGTTATAGAGCTAGAGTTTAAACTATACTTACAAGTATTCTAAATATCAGTTTACAGTTGGCAAAATGCCTTTTTTTTTTTTTTTCAAATGATGGAAAATGAGTTGAAATTAGTTTAGGCAATAGAGATAGTCACTAATTTGTATAACTTTAAAACCCAAGGAAAGCAAAGTCAGGCATGGTAGAATCTAGGAGCTCACATGGGTTTTTGATTGGGTTGTATTTTCTTCATTACTCAGATTTTTTTTTCCCCCAATGTGCTATAAGCCCTCTCTGACAGAAGTTCACAGAATTGACCAGAAAGTGTTAGGTTTACATTTGACCCTTTCAGATGTGTTGCAGAAATTTGACTTTCCCCTATCACCACTGTAAAGGTCTCAGATTGAGATCTGATTGGGCCAAATTTTATCACATGACCATGGTAGAGCTAATCATTGACCCTAAGACACTAGCACCATGAGTGACTGCATTGGGTCACGGGTCTTCTCTAGCATAGAGGGGCCTCCTGAGCCTGCAACACATGTACTCTTTGCTGAATGGAGGTGCCTCCACACAGAAACTAAAATACTTTCCCCAGAAGAAAAGTGACTTTATTTCTTATAGGTAAAAGCCGCAGAACTCTACTATACAGCCACATATGGTCACACTTAAAAAAAGTGCTTATTCAAATTCTCTGAACTTTATAATCAGACAGAAATACAGTATCAGTTTAAAGGTAGGTTTGAGTGAAGCAAGCGTTTCAATTAAACTGAATTTTAAAGTATTTTTCAAGAGCTACCTCATAGATGAATACTTGTCTCAACATTTTTCTTCTAGGGGTTTATAATCTAATATGATTGTTACATTAATAATTATTATAATACAAGTGAAATTTGTCCAATACCATATGAGGATTCAGAAACTCATGAAACATTTTGTATTCCAGTTATGTGCCAGGCAGTAAATTAGAGAATTTCCAGGCATTATATCACTTGATTATATCCTATCAGAGAAATCAGGACAGTTTGGGAGGACAGATTTGCAGTATTTTTCAGAGACAGCTAGGATTTGGGATTTGAGAAACATTCCAGGGAACAGAAAGGGGATATGTCCAGACACATAAGTCAGAGAATTTCCAAGGAAAAATGAGTTGACTAGTTTTGGTAGCTACAAATACAGTAGTAGGAGATAAGGCCAGAAAGACGTTTGAAATCCTAAGAGAGGGGTTCCTGGGTGGCTCAGTGGGTTGGGCCGCTGCCTTCGGCTCAGGTCATGATCTCAGGGTCCTGGGATCGAGTCCCGCATTGGGCTCTCTGCTCAGCAGGGAGCCTGCTTCCCTCTCTCTCTCTCTCCCTGCCTGCCTCTCCATCTGCTTGTGATTTCTCTCTGTTAAATAAATAAATAAAATCTTAAAAAAAAAAAAAGAAGAAATCCTAAGAGAGGAGACCTGCTGAGCAGATTATGATGAAAGGTTGTAAGTAACAATAGTACTGTTAAGCAGGTTTGGATGATGGGCTAGCCAGCATCCGGATTTATTTCCTTTTTGCATAGATCTCCCTGCTGGTGGTATACTCCTCAGGACAGTTTGCAGAAATGGTTGCAGTCAGAGAAGGTAGATATTCCTGTAAGGTCAAGCGCTGGTTCCCCTCTCCACGTGCCTTGAGGTCCTTAGACAGGCTGTGGTTATAATGATGTATGGACGTATTTTTGTTTTGTTTTGTTTTGAATTTAAGAATAGGTGATGCGGCAAGAGGTTCAAAATCAAAACCTAAATAGGGTGCCTGGGTGGCTCAGTGGGTTAAGCCGCTGCCTTCGGCTCAGGTCATGATCTCAGGGTCCTGGGATCAAGTCCCGCATCGGGCTCTCTGCTCAGCAGGGAGCCTGCTTCCCTCTCTCTCTTTCTGCCTGCCTTTCCATCTACTTGTGATTTCTCTCTGTCAAATAAATAAATAAAAATCTTTAAATAAAAAAAAAAATCAAAACCTAAATATAAAAATTATAGAAAATAATCTTTCTTCCATTCCCATTTCTATATACCTCTATCCACCCCCCCTTAATCCAATAAAGAACCACTTTTCATAGTTTTTTTTTAAATCTTTCACAATTGCATATACTTATATATAATGTAAGTGCATATATCATCCCTTACTATATTAAAGGTAGCATATTATACACACCTCTCTACTTTGCTTTTTTTTCCTTTTAATAATATCTTAGAGATATTTCCATAGTAAAAATGAGAAACTGTTCAATTTTTTCTCTCTCTTAGTATTCCACTGCGTGGATGTATCAGATTTTATTAAAAGAGTCATGGGTGTCTTCAATTTTTCCTAATGTAATGAATGTGTTAATGAAATTGTGTGTGTTTTCAAATATATCCTTGGGATGAACTTCCAGGGATACTATTTACTTATAAGCCAAGAGACAAAATAATTTGTCTCTTGGTTTATAATCTAGAATGCTGGTCGAAGCTCTGTAGCTTTTCCAATGGATTGTATTGCCAAACTTTTCAGATTTTGCTAATGGGTAGAAAATTGTATCGCAATGCAGTTTTATTGGTATTTCTGTTATTATGATTGAGATTGAGCTTGCTTTTTAAAAGATTAAAGATATGCTTGTTTTTATTCCTTTTTAAAGAAGATTTTATTTATTTATGAGAAAGAGAGAGAGAGAGAGAAAGATAATAAGAGGGAGGAGTAGAGAGAGAGAAAGATAGTAAGAGGGAGGAGTAGAGGGAGAGGAACAAGCAAGCTCTATGTTTGGCTTGGGGCTCTGCTCCATCTCAGGACTCTGCAATCATGACCTGAGCTAAAACCAATGGTTGGACACTTAACCAACCCAGCCATTCAGGTGCCCCTACTTATTTTTCTTAATAAGATAATGTATCCTTTCTCAGTTTTTTAATTAAGGACCAAAAGCATTAATGAAGTTCAAGCTTTAGAGGGAGATGTCAGAGAAGTAAGAAATTGGGGATAGCCTATGTAAATTACTCTTTTCTTAAGTCTCGAAATAGGTAGTTGATAGAAAAGGGATGAAACATGAATGTTGAAGTGAAGGAAAAGAGAAAAGGAATGCAAATGAAGGAAACAAAGGCCATATATCCAGAAAGCTGACAAGGTCTCAGAGACTAAAGACAGTTGCATGTGATCATGAGCTCAAGTAGATAAGTTACCAGGTAAGTTAACCTGATCCTGAAGGGAGAGCGCTTTAATGAGTGTGTATGTGGATGATGGGATAGAAAGAGGCATAAAGTGAGGAAATATACACTTCATGGTTCCAGTCTCCTCTAATATTATAGGAAAGCTCATCTGATGAGAGGGAATATTGACAGAATGCCGAAGAATAAGCAGAAAATCTTATTTTTAAAATAGACCTTGTCGATTACACATACTACTATTGCAGGTTTAAAATTGATTGTTATTTTGGCGGGCATCGGCCCAATTCAATTCAATTCCGTAAATAGTTTTGAACTCTAAGCACACTGTGTTGTGCTAGAAATTATTGGGGACACAAAGAATCAATGTGCTATCTAGCCAATGAAAACTTTTTAGGTAATTTAGTGCACAAACACAAGAATTTAAGCATAAATCTAAATGTATAAATGCAGTGCTATGGAAATATCACAGGACATTTTATTCTCAGAGTCTTAGACTCATTTTGCCAAATTCAATGGTCATTTACATTTACATGTCTTTATATTAGTAAACTATAGTCTACTATAGTAGACTATGTGAGCTGCATTTGATGCAATTGAACATTCCTGCCCTATTGAACCTCTCCCTTCATTTGACTCCTGGGTATTTCATTCTTTCAGTTTTTCACCAAACTAACTGCATGCTCTTTCTCTGTCTCCTTTGATAAATCTTCCTCATCATTCAACTCTAAATATTGGAATGCCTTGCACTCAGTCTTCAGATTTCTTTCTTTTTAGCCTTGGCTCTTGTCTTCTAAGTTTATTCCCAGGCAAATGTCTTACCATGCCATGAGTTTAAATATGATCTGTATTCTAGTTGTATCTCGAGATCAGAACTTTTTCTTAGCATTTTAACTATAAACACAACTAGCTACTCATCATCTTCACTTGAATGTCACTTGAATGTCTCATTGGGATAGCAAAATGCTTATGTTCAAAACTAACCTCTTACTTACTCCCTTTTTGCCCCCAACCCAACTTGCTTCTTCCCTATTTTCATCCATCTCAGTTAATGGCAGCGCCATTCATCTATCTGTGAATTACCTTCAGTTATACTCTTACCCACATATTTCCTACTCCAAACCACATTCAATTCATCACCAATAAGCAGAGCCTATAAAATTTTGATTTAGATCCCATTATTCTATTTACTTAACTTTTCTCAATAGTGGCTCTTGAAAAGTTACATATTTTTTTCAGACTCAAGGTTCGTTATTTTTTGTCAAATTTTTGTTTGTTAGTTGGTATAATGACTTTTCCTCAAAAAAAAAAAAAAAACTGTTAAATGATTGCAATCTGTGGCATGTAGTAACATTGCAATTTTAGATAAAACTATACTCATTAATTCACTTTCTACTTTTAAGTGAGAGAGAAATCATATAAAACATATGGAATAATTTTGGTTTGCACATGTTTCAATGCCCTCAAGAAGGTTGGAGAGGTGGCAACTTCTAGAACCTTCTAGAACCTTCCACTCAGGGTTTTTTTTTTTTTTTTTTTTTTGGACCCTAAAGATGTTTTTCTGTGGTATCATTGACTATTAAGTACACTCCATGGGCAAGAATACACAAAAATTGAAAATATTGTCAGAGGAAATAATACGGGAAAAAAAGACATTTAATCAATACCAGAATCATTTCTATGTTACATTTTAGATATAATTTATTTTTTATTACTTATGTGAACTGGTTTACTTTATTCATATATTTTTGTATTTGTAAATGTTGATTGTATATCTTGGGCTTTTCTTTAATAGCCTTTCTCTTAGGAGGAATGAACCAGACATTAAGCAAGGGGTAAAATATAAACTGTATTATCCCAAATCCAGTTACCTTTTACCACTTCTACCACTGATACTACAGAATCTTCCTGACTCATCTTCTTGCTTCTACATTTCATACCATACTTATTTCCTAAGAAGTAGCCAGAGTGACCTTCTTAAGACTTAAATCCTAAAACTTCCCCAGTTTAAAAAAAAAAATTCTAAATGACTTTCTATTTTATTTCAAATTAATTCAATCTCCTTTCATGACTTGCAGGGCTCTCTCTTTTTCATTACTTTGCTTTCATTTTTCTAAATAGCATTTTGGATATAGGGAATTATTATTATTTTTTGTCTACTTGCTTAGTGGCTATTTTCAACTTAAACTGAATCGTCTATGAGCATATTGACCTTGTCTGTTTATTTGCCATTGAACATCTAGAAAGTAGAGCATGGTAAGCAGATGATAAACACTCAATGAATATTTGGTTAGTGAAAAAATAAATGATATGAAAGTTGACTCTGGACTATAGAGTCAAAAAGGCTTTCTGGAGATTTGTGACTTCTTCTGGGCCTGAAAAACAAATAGAATAAATTTAGGAAAAGAGAAGCTAGCTCAAACAAATGACAAATGATGGGTATGTTTTGAGTAACCTTGCAGTGATGAAAGTTTGGATTGGAAGACTGAATTCATTATATACTATAGTGCCTTTCTGAAACTCAGAAGAAATGACCCACCATCTGAAAACATACTGCCATAAACTGATGGAAAACACCAATCATCTCCAAACATTTAGATTTTAAACTATTTCACTAAAAGCATTAATTTTATGTTTATTGCAAATTAATTTCTTAAACACAGAGAGAACTTTTTGTTCTAGTCTCTACTGGTGTAATGCTGAACTTAGACTCAAATGAGATATCTACTTAAAAGAGCTCTGAAAGGTTGAATACTCAGGAAATTGGGTGCTGAGTCAAAGGGAAATTTATCTTTCTGCATTAGTTTTATATTATAATGTAAAGGCTATAGTCAGAGCAATGGAATTCTTTTTTTTTTTTTTAAGGTTTTATTTGTTCATTAGAGGGAGAAAGAAAGAGATCACACACAAACAGAGGGAAAGGCAGAGAGAAAGGGAGAAACAGACTCCCTGCTGAGCTGGGACCCCCCCCCACCCTTCCCTCACCCACCCCACCCCGCACTGTGGGGCTGGATCCCAGGACCTGGAGATCATGACTTGAGCTGAAGTCGGATACTTAACCATCTGAGCCGCCCAGGCGCCCCTGAGCAATTCATCTTTCTGCTAAAGGCAGTAGAAAATCAACCAATCTGAGTTTCCATATAATGTTACCTATTCATTTCAGGAAAAAAAGACATTTAATCAATACAAGAATCACTTCTGTGGTACATTTTATATATAATTTATTTTTTATATATAATTTATTATTATTTTATATATAATTTATTATTAAAAATAATTTTTTTTTGGTTGTCTTAAGTGGAATACAGGAGAAAAATGAGTGTTGATTACCCCAGTGGTATCTCCAACACTGTGTTGGGTACTATGGTGTTACAAAATATAGACAATAATTTCTCATTCTCAAGATGCTTACAGTAGTGTGAGACATTCATCAATATACATTAGAGTGGCATTGTAAACAATGATCATCATAGCTATGATTATGATAGTATGTATAATGCATGTTATATATTGGGTGTTTTGCCTACCTAATAGTATCTGATAGCCACTAAAATCATGTAAAGAAGTTAGTATGTCCATTTTAAAGATAAGGAAATTAAAGGTAAGTGGCTAAGTGCCCAAATTTACAGGGCAATGTGGTAGAATATGTCATGATTTAGAGGCATATTTGAGATAAATCCACGAGAAGACAAAAATCCATGTTATTTTCACTCTGCCATGCTAACAATTTCTAAGTCGATTAAGTGTTAGGAGTTAAGCAATGCTGGACTTCATTTATGAGGCCCTAAGGTCCGAAAGAGTCTAAAACGATCCTGCTTTGTTTGCTGTCTAAAATGATACCATCTGTGGAAAACCTGTTTCTTGTTTGCTGCGTATATTGCCTTCTGTAAAGATGTTATACAACATGTGAGGAAGAAAACAATTTTTGCCTCTGCTTCTGTCACATTGCAGGTGCCTTTTCTATTTCTCTCTCTCTCTTTTTTTTTTTCCTGTAGACCTATGTTCTCTCCTCAGCCTGCAAATCCCCCGAATACTTTCTTAGATCTTGTAGCTGATTATGAAAGCAACTAGCTACAAATGGGTATTCAGTATTTGACATGTGCCCTTGTCTAAACTGAGTGTAAAATAACCATATTTTGAAAACTCAGTGCAAATAAAAAGAATGGTAACATTTTTATATTGATTATATGTTGAAATTATAAAATGTTAATATATTGAATTAAATAAAATATATTATTAAAGTTAATGTCATCCACTTCATTTTTCTCCTGCAATGTGGTTGCCAGAATATTTAAATAGTTTCCCGTTACCTGGCTTGAAATTGAATGAATGAATAAATAAATAAACAAATAAAATTCCTCAAAGATAGTCCTTAAAGTACTATCTTTGCCCTTGGCCTTTCTCCCAATGCTGTTTCTCATTTTTAGTTGTCCCTTGATGCCATTCCATGGAATCCCAACAGCAGTTCAAACTGAATATGTCGCAAGTTAGCCCCTAATCTCCCTACAGAATCCTTCTCTTTCTCCTGCTGACTTGATGTCCCTATTTTTGAAATTACCTAAACAAGTAAGCTTGGAATCTCTGGGGACCCCTGTACGCTGCTTATTCCATACACATCCAGTCAGTTGCCAGGTTTTAGGGGCATCCATTTCCTTCTCTCCATTTCATTTATTGTCACAGTTATTAATTTGGTCATCCATTAAGTCTTGCCTAGACTACAGCCAAAGGGCTCTTACTTGCCCTCATACTCCTGTTTCTCTTATTCCTTTACTTTGCCTATTTCAGATTCACTTTATGTCTTCAGGGTGATGGTTGGGTTCAAGTTAATTAATATATTTGTATTCTATTTAGAGTTTTAAAAGTGGTTTTATATACATTATTTTATGTGATCATTCAGCAAGCAAGCAGGAGATTTTCATAGGTTTAATAGAAGAAGACAATGAAATATAGAAAAATTGAATTGTTTCAAGACATGTCAAGAACATATTTTTCCTAAGTGTTTTCTGATTTCGGAGCCTGTGCTCTAAATACCTTATTATCACTGTAAGGGATTAAAAAAAAAAAAAAAGTTCTGGAACAGAATCTGGTCGATTGATTGGATGGAGAGAAGAGAATGAGTGCTCCCACAACCTGGCATTTATGCCTGTCTGAGATCTCTGGGCTCCACCCCTTGCTAGATACAGTCCATGGTATTTTGTGCGAGTTACTTAATCTCTTGAAGACTGAGTTCCCTCATCTATAAAATGGGGAGTTTCCTCACGAGATAAAACAGAAAATAACATGTGTAAAGAACTTTGCCTAGTTTGTAGCAGAAAATCATTGCTTTAAAAAAGTTTAAATGTAGTGTGAATAGTAGCTGTAGTAGTAACTGTTTTATCAGGTTGCCTAGAATCCAATGATGACCACAGTTTTCCTTATGATCTAAAAATCATGGCAGGATAATTCTGGTTTATTTCAATTCTGAGTATTACGATAACATTATGAAACTCATCAAGAGCAATTTCTTGCGATTAGTTTCATTTCCTCAATACAGCTGCATGGGGGAATATAGTATGGCCGTGTGGAGGAGGAGAAAGAAGGCTCTCTTCTTGTTTATTTACCAATTTTTGGTTGATATGGAAATTTTCCTTCAAGCAGTTCAAGTTGTGTCCTCACTGAAGATACCCTTTAGTTTTGAAGAATTAATCCATCACACAGAGCAATTTATTTATTTATTTAGTATTTATTCAGGCATCAAAGCCAAGTTTATTGGGCAGTAGTACCAAGCTCCTGAAGAGAGGGGACCTGAGAGGGTTGCCCACACAGAGCAGTTTATTTATTTTATTTATTTGTTTCTTATTTTTAAAAGATTGTACTTATTTGTCAAAGAGAGAGACAGGGAGCGCAAGCAGAGGGAGCAGCAGACAGAGAGAGAAGCAGACTCTCTCCCAGGGTCCTGGGATCATGACATGAGCCAAAGGCAGCTGCTTAACCAACTGAGCCACCCAGGTGTCCCCACACAGCACAATTTCAAAAGTGGTAGAGAACCATTGACTCTTGGACTTGAAATTAAAGTGAAGCAAAGAAAAACTACAGATAAGGAGAGAGACAAAAAATAGAATTCTCCTCACGCATTTTTAGTTTATATATGATTTTTCCTAGAGTGGTAAAGTGGTGACATAAATGGTTCATGAGGCAGATATGCTGGGGTCCTAGTAAAGTGATTCTGAGAAAAGGAAAAATAAGAAAGAAATTTGGAAGGTCCAGAGTCTAGGTTGCTGCCCCAGTTAGAGAAGAGATAGAAGTGTTTTGTTTTTTTCCTTGGGGAATCCTGCTCAGGATACTATGTGTGGAGGTTGAATGACTTCGTGGATCTCAGTCCTAATTCTGAAAGCAGTCGGTGTCAGCATATTGGATTAATGAGAGCAGTGTGTCAGTGGGAAGTGATGGACCAAATGCCCAGTGACAATGGTGCTGTCTTTGGAGAACTGGCTCTATATCCTATAGACCAGAAGGCTTTAGGGTAGAAGTCTGGTTTTAAGAAGGGGGATTAGTAAGTGGGCCATAGTTTCAGAGTGAGAGAAATCAGCTTGAAAGGAAGACTATAGACTGGTCAGTATGGCAGGTGGGTGGAGAGGATGATTTGAGGCTGGGAAGGTGGGAGGGGTGACATGCAGTAATTGTTTGGACTTCCCCTGACTGTGGTGCACTGTATCCTAGGTCCGTGTGGCATATTTTTATGTGGAGAAGTAGGAAGGAAAAAAAAGAATCCAGTGACATTTGGGACTGGAAATGGCAACCATTCTAACGTGGTGGCCAACCTGAACTTGCTGGAAATGTTGACGGTACTAGGGGATTTCGGGCAGACACCTCTACGATGCTCTCTATATAGTACGGAGCCATGCTGACACATACAGTGTCTGATTTAATGAGCTCACAGCCCGTTTGGTCAGAAGTAACACATAACTCAAATAGAGAGCAGAACACAATAGAAGTCAGGATCTAATTATCTGCTAAAACGTAGTAGGAGCAATAAAGGAGGTGAGAGCAGGGAGGGAAGAAAAGAGCAACTTGCTTGGCCGTAGCAAAGAGCACAGCATAGTACCCGACTCCTGGCAATATGCGATCATGCTGAAAAAGTTATACAAATAGATGAAATAATACTAATCTCTGAGGAACCTCTTTCTAAACCAGTGGTACAGGTACAGTCTCTTGGTTTCATTCTCCATTTCTAATCCCACCAGCGTGGGCGGAAAAATGAGATATAGAAAATTATACTGATTTAACTTGCAGCAGAAACTGCTATATCCGAGAGAACTTGCCCTGTTTACAGGATGTAGAAGCTGCCCCTCCCCCCCGCAGCCAGCTGACTGTTACCATACATCCTTGACCAGTTTTCTACGTCTTCTGATTTTTCAAGGGGGGGATACACAGATCTGCACATGTTTCTCTTTTTTTAAAATACAAATCCTCATTTTTCGATTGGAAACTGATTCAAAACATTCTAAAACATTGTTCAGGCCCAACAACATATGTCTGTGGGTTGAATTTGGTTGGCAGTCTGCCAGTTTCCCACCTCTTCTTGAATTTATAGCTACTCCTAAGAAAGCAGGAGCAGAGTGTCATGATTAGAAAGAACTAGACTCCTCCAGATAACTTCCATATACAGAATAAATCTTAATAAAGGCTCAGAGACTCACCAACACATTTGATTAGTCTACCAAAGAAAATCCATTTTTGTATAGACTTTTCATTGAGGCCCTTGTTTCGTTTGTCTAACTTCCATGAGTGGGTTCCTTTTCCTAACTTGAAAGAACCGATGCTGTTCTATTGCTAATGTTCCTCAAGGCATTTTTTTAAAAAAAGATTTTATTTATTTATTTGACAGAGACAAATCACAAGTGGGCAGACAGGCAGGCAGAGAGAGGGGGGACAGGCTCCCTGTTGAGCAGAAAGCCCTGTGCAGGTATCAATCCCAGGACTCTGGGATCATGACCTGAGCCGAAGGCAGAGGCTTTAACCCACTGAGCCACCCAGGTGCCCCTCCTCAAGGCATTTTTTTAATCATTACAAGATGGCTCCAAAAGTTAACTTTTCTAAGTAATAACAAGTAGAGTCATCCTTAATTTGTCTGGTATTTTCAAAGTCATGTGATATAAGATATGGACCAGAACATGAGCACTTGCACAGGTGCATTGTTTTAGGGGAGATCGAAGGGATGTATATATGTTAGGTGGTGAAGATAATCTAAACAGTTTAAACACATGCACACACTCACATGTACACACACGTACATGTGAAATCCACAGCGTGCTAGATGAGGAAATGTGGGATGGGTGTAATTGTGTAACCCATTTCATCATACAAATTGTGAATAGATCGGCATCACTAAGCCTCAGAAGTAGATAAGACAAAGAATGTAAGCAAATAAAGGGAGGACAGAAGGAAAATAAAAATTACTGTTGAATGATTTTTAAATAAAATAAGTAATCCTGATAGTAACTTTAAAATTCCAGACTTTTTATGTGTTTTCTTTTGACTTCAAGGCAGCCAAGTCCAGATTCTGTATTTTGCTTTGTGAGGAGCCTAAATTAAGATAGATATTTGGTTATACTACCTCAAATTATAATAACATTCACTTAACTGGAACCTAGATGGATAGATAATGTATCTAACCATCTCCTCTCCCTTTTCCCTCCTGGGGTGAGGTCCCTGAATTCCACTTGGAGGAAAGAGAAGCACCCCTTGTTTAATTCAGGGCTTCAGCCCCTAATAACTCCTGGGTGGAGATTCCTGGTAATGCACCTGAAGTTCTTCAAGAAATTAAGGCATTGAAAGAGTCTTTTCAGCCTAGAAAGGAAAAGATACATTTTGCAAAATAAATACACTTGGCATATTGAAGGATACTCAAAGGCAAGAATTTAAAAACTCAATCAAAAACTTTCAATTTAAATATTGTGAACTAGTAAAGATTTTTGCCATTTTGATATTCTTGGCTTCATGAAAGAAAGCCTCACTGCCCAAAGATTTCAGATTAAGTTTGAATGAAAACAACAAAATTTTGTGGAATTTGCTTGTTCTCACACCAAACATCCTTTGAGGTTTTACAATCAAGAGAAATGTTTTCCAAAGGTTTAAATTGATATTGTTTTACTCACACTTACCAAGTTCATGATATAAACATTAAAAAACAAATTTAAAAAAAGCACTCATGTTGAAACACTCACAATAGACCCAGACTGCTTGTAGTATGATCCTATTGGGTTTTTCCTTTATATAAAAGAATTCATTTTTCAGTATCTACCTACTTAGCCATGTAGTCACTTCTCTTCTCACTTTTCCCAACTATGATCAATACCACTTCCCCAAACACCAACAAATTCCAAAGTGAAATGCATTTCCAGAAAATTTAGAACAACAATATTTGCAAATATGACCTGAGTAGCAATGGGGTTTAAAAATAAGAAGATACTGTAGTAATTAGTCGTAATTTTAGAACAACGCAGATACAAAATTTTAAAAAAACAAAACAAAACAAGAGCTTTATGTAATTCTAGAGACTTGTTTGTCAGCACAGTTCAGTGTGCATCTCAGTCACTGGGGTGAAGGGCAAACATGTGGTTTCTCAGACTCCTTTCTGGTGTTGTTGGACGGGAGTCTTTGGAATGTGTAGTAAAATCTGCGTGTTTATGATAAGCTTCTCTTATTGATTCTTGAGAATCACGGCTCGATAGCTTTCTTACTCCTCACTAGAAAGCCATTTGTTCCTTTACAGCTGAAGTTATTTCTGACCCTAACTCCTGGGAGAAATCTTAGCTTAATGCAGGAAGTCTTTAGCTAATTCCAGTGGAAAGGAGTTTGGTGAGTTCAATGTTAAATTTATAACAAGCGATCATGGCATCGGTCTGCAGCTGGAATGTATACGTGGGGTGTGTTTCCTCTTATTTACCAGTCCCAGTCCTTCAGCAAGTCATGCCCTTCCTCATTAGACATTTGTTTCGTCTTCAACCACAACTTCTTCTGCTGGTAACCCGGTCATTCATGGCCTCATCCTCTTGGTAGGGTTTTTCCTTTATATTAAAGAATATCTCTACTGCCAGTCTTCCTTCTGCTTAATTGAGATAGGTCTGAACAAATATCCAGTAATCAGCCCTCTGACACTTGACAACAAACCTCCTGGTTGATAACAGTCTGCAAATCTGAACTTCTGAGTCCTGCCCTTCTCAGATTACCAGTGGTTATTTTCTGCTACCTGTCGAGTAGATCTTTCTATTCAGCGTGAACCCCGACTGCCAGTGTTTCTTGATATATGTGATTATTGGACACAACTGCCTCTCTTGTCAATGTTTGTGGATAGGAGAGCTCTCCAGTATCTGTTTACTCCTGATGAAGAGCCGGATCTTGGTCCCTTCTCACCTCAATAAACCATGAGAGATGGCTGGTCTTTCCAATTAGAGGAAATCCATGTATCTATATATATTTCATATGTGCATATGAAATATTTATGAATTATCTCTATAGAAAGATACCCTATCTTAGAGCAAACACAGGAATTATTTCCACAAGAATCACGTTTCTAAAAATAAAAGTTGAAACAAATCTTTTTAGAGGAAAATATAGGAATTGTCTTTGTGGTCTTGGATCATGCAAGGATTTCTTAGGACAAAAGAAAATCTTGTCTTAAAAGGACAAAAGAAAATCACTAATCTTAAAAGGAAATAAATGATAAATTAGACAATATTAAAATTAAGAATGTCTATTGATGAAAATATTCTATTAAGAGAGTATAAAGTAACCCAAAAGTGAGAAATCATCATTATTGCCACATATGTATTTAAAAATGGCTTGTATCCAGAATATAAAAATAACTTCTACAAATCAGAAAGGACAAAGAACCTAAAAGAAGAACTAACAAAAGTTTTTTATAAGCACTTCACAGAAGCATATTACATAGCAATCAGCCACACAAATAAATGTTTGAGTGAAATAAACTCATCAATAAAAAATACATACTCTAGGTTTTCCATTTAGATTAATTTTAAAAATAGGAAAAACTAAGAAGACAGAATAATGGTTATTTTTAGTGGGGTGGGTGGAGACTGTGACTGGAAGGCGGCTTCAGGGGTGTCTGGGATGCTAACAAGGTCGAGTTTCTCAGTTTGGGTGTGGTTACACGAGCATGTTCAGTTTGTGACAATTCGTTGTGCCTTGTACACAAGCATAGGCTTACACACACAAACTATTTAAAATGTATTTTATGCATACATTACTGAGCGAGAAACTAATTTTTTAAATGCATTAAAGGAAATTTACTGAAATATTTTATTTTAATGGTGTCATTGTCACAACAGTGGACAATGACATTGCTGTCCATTTTCAGACGTGTCCTCTTGGCACTGAAATCCAATCCAATCAATTCAGACTTTGAAGACAGGAGCATTAGGGAAAGACTAATCGGATACAGTAACAAATTTGCTAAATAAAACAAATGTCAGCCATATTTGACTACTGTCAATTACTGACTCCTGTTAATTACTGTCAAACACTAATTATACAATATGCATCTTCTCCATATTTTAACCTGGGCTGGCCAAGATAGAGCTAGAGGGATCCCGGTGTAATACAATCAGTGCGTGATAGGATTTAATCTGCTTGATGAAAGGGCTTTGCAACTGAGTCACATCCTTTAGGAAGCAAATGCTACGGAACATGAAATCCCAGGAAAGGAGCAATCACAGGTTGAAATGTACTTTTTGCCCTTGGTACTCCTCCAACAAAGATCAGAGAACCGGCCCTGTCCCAGAGAGTATCTGAGACTGCTTGTTTTGTCAGTGTTTCCTCATACTGAGGCTGCTGTGCAACTTGTTCTACAGCCAATGTTTTCTCCTTAAGTGACGTTTCATCATCCAGTGCCCTAAGATAGTCACCCTGTTTTCCCTTAATTGATACTTGTACGCAAGAGGCGGAAAATGGCTCAGCATTTCTTGCTAGATTAGGTCAAAACTGACAGAGGAAACAGAGGGAGGATTGCATTACTTATGCCCCTTATGGTTCTCCTGTGCATCAGGAGATTGCCATTTCATAAAATTTCTTATGCCGCCTAAACATAATTACAATAGCACAGGCATTTTATTCCTATTTGCTTTTCAATTTTGTACTACTTACCTGATCACTGGAGGGAAATTCAGAAGCAGTTCTACTAATCTTCACTTCATTTTTCTTCTTTGTCCTCATAATAGAATTGTACCCTTTGATATCTCTTCCTTAAGTGCCTCATTGTGTCCTTCCTATGAAGTTTCCACCTCTCTCTTCATTTCATTGGTGACCGGAAGCATTAAACATGCACATGGAGGCTCAAAAGGAGGCTCCTGAAGTTCTGGAGTTTTTTTTTTTTTTTTTCCCAGATCACTTCTTGGGTGCTCTTATCATAAGATCAGTGTTCACAAATAGATGCTATGCTTTTTATCCTGATTGGAAGTTCATTAAGAAGCATCCCATGAGAATGCTACCATTCTGCGGAGGCTGGGGATCCATTTCTCTGGGGGTCTCTTCACCAAATCCTTTGGGAGGTCATTATGCCTGAAACAGATCATCAGACGTTCCCGGGCTCTATAAGACAACAGCCAGTTTCTTTACTAGAAATGGCAAGATTCTCCTCATCTAGCCCTAATGACTATCTTTCCCTCACTTTCCTGCCTCCCATTTGCCACCATTTGTTGTGGATGTTTACTCCTGTTTTCCTTAAATCTGGTGATCTCAGCCTATATTGCCCTTCATATCCCTTCTCTGCCTTTTGGATCTTATTTTTATACAACGTCAAGGTCACATGTCACCTTTGCCTTAAGATTTTCCTCAGTCCCATCCGCCCTTGCACTCTTATCCAGAATCCATGGTGGGCAAACGTGCTAATATCTGTGCCTGGGATTTTCAATAATTGCTGTAGAAAATGCGGGACCTAAAAAGTCTATTTTTCAGGTAGAGTCTCAATAAATACTTGAAATGTAAATCTATTGCTTTACTTCCAATAAGACAGAGACTAGAAGGCTAAGGTCCCCAGGGGATGAGAGATGGCAACAAGATACCATGATCTAAAAAAAGATCAAAGTTGCCTGTCACACAATTTTGTCTGGGACTTATTCTACTTAAAAAAATGTATTTTACTTGTCATTTTCACCATTTGAATGCCCACGGGTAATGACAATAACTGTATTAGTTTATCCATGCAGCTGACTTGCCAGACTTTGTCAGTAAATGCAGAATATCACCCTGATTCCCTGATTAAGTTAAGTTAAATAAATGCAAAGCCTTATTACCACATTTCCTATATATAACACCTGCCCAGTCAAAGACAATGTTACCCAATGGGGTGGCTATGGTCACATTCCTTTACTATGATGTTCTTTTCTCATTATATTTGACATTTTTGAAACTGAGTTTTATTGCACTCTCTCCGCGTATGGAAGTGGTCTGGGGAAATTAGACTTAATAGAGATGTAGAAGCCACAGGGAAAAAAGAAAAAGAAAGTGAACTGGAAGGAAACTGAAATTAAAATGTTATTTTAGTAAATGGCTGCTGTGGTGGAGACGACAAACAATTGCAATGCAAGTTAATTACTGACCTGTCAGGAAAGTGTAGCACAAAGGTTGTGCCACACATTACTGGAGCTACCACGGCCACAAGTCATTTCCACAGGGGAACAAACAGACCGTGCTCTACCACAGATCAACATAAAATCTTTCCAGGGGATAGAAATGAATTTCTCACAGAAGTAATATTTGTCTGAGGAGTTTCCTTGAACTCCTTAGCAGACCTGGAGAAATAGAACTTCCCACACATTCTGGGAAAGGAATGGAGTCATACGTCCACAGAGGGCTCCTGTGTGTTGAGGGCAGCATAGCTCTCGGTGATTGGGGTGACCAGATAGCTCACTTGCCACGTGTTGAAAATTGAGGCTACCACCCATGGGATGGGAATTTCCTGGTGGCACACTCGGTGCTTGCTTCTGTGACAGTTCTCACAACATCTTCGGTGGTGATCCACGTCAGGCAAGAGTGTCCTTCTATTTGGAAAAATAATATGAAGCACCTAAAGGAATTTGAAAGTCAAAGAAGACATTCTCTATTGTCAGAATGAATAACTCTGCTAAATTTTAAGATGGTCATTAAACATACTCATTTAATTTATAAGAAAGAAAAAAAAGGCTTATTCTGAAATGAAAAAAAGATATTCTTTATATATTTTTTTAAAGATTTTATTTATTTATTTGACAGAGAGAGATCACAAGCAGACAGAGAGGCAGGCAGAGAGGACGAAGCAGGTTCCCTGCTGAGCAGAGAGCCCAATGTGGGACTTGATCCCAGGACCCCGAGATCATGACCTGAGCCGAAGGCAGTGGCTTAACCCACTGAGACACCCAGGCGCCCCTATTCTTTATATTTTTAAAAATTCCTTTTATTGTCCAAGGATGGGCCTCAGAAAGCCTGTAAAACATTGCTATTCTTTTTTCTTTTTTCTTCCTGCCCCTACTTATCATGCAATAACCAGAGTTCATTGGACCTTAGAAACACTGGCCAGAGTGAGTTATAGATATATTTTTTTGAATCAGAAATGGACTTGATCAAAGACATTTTCCAATTGGCCTTGCTAGGCTATGTACACTGGCATTAGGGATTTCCTATATTTGTATTCCATTTATATATTCAGTAAACATTTGCTAAGTCTCTATTGTTTTGTGAGGAAGCACAGGAAGATTTCCAAACACTTAAATTGAAAGATGTACATGATATATACTGAATATAGCTCTATGACGATCATATGATCTCCCCAATCTCTGTCAGACTTCCTTTGGAATTCTTCCTACCTTCTAGTTCCATACATGGTTTCCAGTTGGCTTGCGGGGGGTCTATGACTAAAGCCAGGACATTTGGTGAAGCGGGACATAGGTTCTGTCCTGGAGCTGCTTTGACCGGGCCGTGGCGCTGTGGGGAGGACACTCGGCCTAGTCCAGCTTCGCTTTGCTCTGCTCTGCAGCATGGAGAGGGTATCATCGTGCCTTTTCAGTTTCTTCTCACCCAAATAATTCTTCATGCACTTTTATTTTTAATGCTACTCATGGGAAAGAGATGTCAAAAATACACTTTCTAACTCAAAAGGGCAAGCTGCTGAGCCTTGGTGTAATTAACAGAGTGCAACAAATAATTGACAGAGCAGCTATGAAATTTACGATTAGACGAGTTATCACATCCGCTCCTCTCTGGGTATCGGCCGTGGTAGTGGGAGAATCAGACCCAGAATACCACGGAACCTCGTTGGCTGAACGGAGCCAGTTTGCATGGCTCTTGCAAACTGCATTATCATCACAGTTTCCTGTTTTTAAAGCAGCATTGAAAGTGGAACTAGTGCAATATCAAAAGCTCCTTTCGCTCTTCGCTTGGTACAAATAAAATCAGGAAGTCTAGAGAAATTGTGAAGCCAGTCCTAAGTGATTTACATTTCAATTTCTCACTCAGGGATATTTATTTGGAGAGTTTTGTGAAATCAATGGATATTTTAGACACAGGCAAAACGGACTAATTCTTCAATATTTTCATTAGTCATTCACCACAGCTCTCTGTGCCTCCCGCAAGAATGTAAATGCATCAGACAACACTGTTTTCTCTAATAAATTTTGATAATAATGATGATTATGATAATCATAATGAGTAGATGATATGTTATAGGAAGAACAAGGGGAATACTGAATAAGCATCTAGATCACAGGAAACTTAATATAACTTGTAGTTAACAAAATGTTTGATGTCACTAAGTGGGATATAAGTAAGCAGAGACAAATATTATTGATTTTACAATTTGCTCTATGAAAGAGAGAAAGTTGAGGGTCAATGAGGGAAGAAAACTGGGGTGGAACAACAGAATTATTCCAAAGGCCTGTGAATGTTCCTGGAATAATAACACAGAAAAACTCACACACTGCAGGTCTTCCCTGCCTTTCTGACCAGCACCTTGTGAAACTGATGAGTATGTTCCCGCAAGCACATCCTTTCTCTGATGCTGGGAGCCAAGTCATGCTGGACCCCGGGGTGTGAGGGTTTGCCTCTAGGTTGGGCAGCCTTCATAACGGAGTTTGTTCCCCTAGGGCCTTCTTCCATAAACACTCAGAAACGAGGCCACCATGGCAGGGCCCTCACATTGCACAACTCCAGGAAACACCATTTACTAGAAAGTAATGCCAGTGTCCTGTGTCTGATCATGAATGCTGCCTCCCTTGGAATTCACTTAAGATCAGACGTGGAGTAGACTGACTGTGGCTCTTCTGTTGCAAGATATTTTTCCCATGTAGTCAGAAGAGTTTCCAGAGATTCTGAGATGCAGGTAAATGCCCCCCTGAGAGTTAAGGGGAAGTCTGACCAGTCCTTGATGCCCTTATGGGAATTAGTTTAAGCATTTCCCTCCCTTCTACATCTTAGTGATTCACAGAGAGGACAGATGTTTAAAGGACATACGTAAGGAAGAATGGATGGTGGAATTTCAGAAATGCTGACTCTTTGGATGAGATGGGACCTGAGTAGGTGCTGCAGTGGGGGGCTTTGGCAGCCCAAAATGAGAAGGATCATAGAGTGTCTACTGGAGGAACAACAGAGTAGTAGGATACAGGCAAGGAGAAAATGAGTAGTTGAAAGAGGGTGAAGAGATAGGATTATAAGTGGAATCCAAATGCAACTCAAAAAATTTTGCCTAGAACGGCCTTCTCCACCTTGTATGAGGCTCCTAGCAGGACAGATGGAAAGAAATCATCTCCAAACCCTCAAGTGCAACAGTTTAAAGTTTCACGGCCATTAGTACAGCTGTCATTTCAGCCCCTTCGATTTCCTTCCTCCTCTGTCTTCTCTCCTTCCTCTTGCACATCCCTGGGTTCTGCGGGCTGGGGCCACCCACAGGTCCTGCACCCTCTTTCTAGTGCTCATTTTATCTATACAACACATTTGTGTATTATGCCAAGGAAACCCCTCTTCCTTCATCACTCCTTCAGAGCATCTAGAATACCAGCCCCTTACCGTCCTGGCTGGGTTGGAAGGAAGGGGCTCTCAGTCCTTCAGCCCCCCAAGAGGCTCGCAAGAGGACAGACTCACTCACGCTGAGGTTAAATGCTGTTTTCTTCACGAAAGCCATCATTTCTCTTTTCCTTGAGCTTTCTTGGTGTTATGTTTTTTCTGGATAGTACATTTCACTCTCCACGTTGTCTCACAGTTCTTTGCATATTTTTGCATTGCTGAGCCCTTTGTCTGAAATGCCTGGCCTGGCCTGACTTAGCCTCAGCCTCAACTTTGCAGACTTTCTTTTTACCTCCCAGTTCCACCGGAGTTTGATGCCATTGCTCCTCTCCCCACCTGGGCACCACAATATTCTCCTTTAATTATTGATTTGTTTCTCCATCCTCACCAACCTGTAAGACACCTGATTTAAAAAAAAAAAAAAGAAAAAAGAAAAAACGAAAATCTCCAGCCTCTGATAGAGTACATGCCACTTGGGAGACTCTCCATAAATGTTGAATGGATCATTTATTTTCTGCTGGTGAAAATCTTTAAGAGGAGGTTTTGTGTCATATCTATTCTTCTCAGAGATTTTGTGTCATAGTGCTCTGAAAAGTTAGAAACTACCAACTTTAGGAAATACGAGAACAATTATGAAATAGTATTGAGTGAATGTCATCGTAGAACACAAAATATGAGGGAAATTGAATAAAGAGAAAAACTAGAGTGTCTTTGAGGTATCAACAAAATGTGAAGATGGAGAAAGGAAGTAAAGGCGAGAGAAGAGGAAGTGTGGGGAGAGAAATCACCTTAATATTATAGTGGGGAGAAGTCAGCCTAACAAAAATATCTGTAAAAGGAAGATTCTGGAAGTGTTTTCTTCAGCCTATCCCCAAGAAAATAGGTGGGGAAGCCAGATGAGAGGTGTTTTAAGTAACCCGGCCTTTTGACAGTAACTCATCACTAGGCAAATAACGAGTTGATTGTGAAATCATTACAAGAATGCAAATGTTGATTTGACTTTGAAATTTGTGCAAACTCTGAGGAAGCAACATGTTCTATAAATGGCATGGGGCCAGGCTATGTAAATACAGTAGCTTCATGCTCTTGGTCAGAAGATAGTGGCTTTAGCCTAAGTGATTTCCCTCACCAATGTAACAGACATACCATCTTTTTGAGTTTGAAATATCAAGGCTTACATGCACTCAGAAGAGAACCCAGATTTTTCTTTTCTTTTTTTTTTTTTTTAAGATTTTATTTACTTATTTGACCCTGAGAGATCTCAAGTAGGCAGAGAGGCAGGCAGAGAGAGAGGGGGAAGCAGGCTCCCTGCTGAGCAGAGAGCCAGATGTAGAACTCGACCCTGGGACTCCAGAATCATGACCTGAGCTGAAGGCAGTTGCCTGACCAACTGAGCCACCCAGGTACCCTGTTTTTAACTTTTTAAAAATTTAAAGTACAGTTTACACAAAAATGTTATGTTAGTTTCAGGTGTACATCATAGTGATTTGACAAGATTCTACATTATACTGTGATCACAACAAGTATAACTACCATCTGTCACCAAACATCTTTATTACAATATTATTGGCTATATGTGTTTTCTTGTGCCTTTTATTTCATGACTTATTCATTCCATAACTGGAAGCCTGTACCTTCTACTCCCGTTCGCCCATCTCCCCACCCTCATTCCCTCTGTTAACCATCAATTTGTTCTAATTATAGGTCATATTTTGCTTTTTGTTATTTATCCATTTTCTTGTGTTTTGCTTCTTTTACTCATGTTTGAGTAAAAACTTATGGCATTTGTCTTTCTCAATCTGACTTATTCCACTTAGCCTAATACCCTCTAGATGTATCCACGTTGTTGCAAATGTAATGATCTCAGTCTTTTTTTCTGGCTGCATAGTATTCCATTGTATATATGTGTGTGTGTGTGTGTGTGTGTGTGTGTGTGTGTGTGTGTATACACACACATCACATTTTCCTTTTCTGTTCATCTATCAGTGGACATTTAGGTTGCTTCTGTATCTTGGCTGTTATAAATAATGCTGCAATAAACATAAGGGGGCATATATCTTTCTGATTTAGTGTTTTTGCTTTCTTTGGATAAATAGCCAGTAGTATAATTATCGGATCATACAGTGTTTCTATTTTCAATTTTTTTGAGGAAATCCCATACTGTCTTCATAGTAACTGTACCAGTATTCACCAACAGTGTATGAGGGTTCCTTTTTGTCTGTATTCTCACCAACCCTTACTACTTCTTGTGTTATTGACTTTAGCCATTTTCACAAGTGTGAGGTTATATCTCATTGTGGTTTGGATTTTCATTTCCCTGATGATTAGTGATGTTGAGCTTCTTTTCATGTGTCTGTTGGCCATCTGTATGTCTTGTTTAGAGAAATGTTCATTCAGGTCCTGTGCCCATTGTTTAATTGGATTGTTTGTTTGTTTGTTTGTTTGTTTGTTTTGGTGTTAAGTTGTATATGTTCTTTATACATTTTGGATACTAACCCTTTATCAAGTATGTCACTGGCAAATATTATTCTCCCATTCCATAGGTTGCCCTCTAGTTTTGTTGATGGTTTCTTTTGTTGTGCAGAAGCTTTTTATTTTGATGCAGTCCCAATAGTTTATTTTTGCTTTTGTTTCCCTTGCCTGAAGAAAAATATCTAGAAAAATGTTGCTACAGTTAGTATCAGAGAAATTACTACTTGTGTACTCTTCTAGGATTTTTATGGCTTCAGGGCTTAAATTTATGTCTTTAACCCATTTTCAGTTTATTTTTGTGTGTGGTGTTAGAAAGTGGGCTAGTTTTATTCTTATATGGAGCTGTCCAGTTTTCCCAGCACCTTTTATTGAAGAAACCGCCCCCTTCCCATGTCTATTCTTGCCTCCTTTGTCATAGATTAGTTGACCATATAATCACGGCCTTATTTCTGGGTTTTCTACCCTGTTCTACTGACCTATGTGTCTATTTTTTCCCAGTATCATAGTGTTTTGATTACTACAGCTTTGTAGTACATTCTGAAATCTGGAATTGTAATACCTCCAGCTTTGTTTTTCTTGCTCAAGATTGGTTTGGCTATTCAGAGTATTTTGTGGTTCCATACAGATTTTAGTATAATTTATTCTGAAAAACTCGTGATTTTAATAGTAGCATCCTCAAAAATATCAAAGATTCATAGATTCACTTTGTTATTGTATTTACTTTCTGATTGGCTATGAAATTAATAGCTTTAATAATAATAATATACAGAATAAAATCAAAAGATTATTGACCTATACTCGGATATATGGAAAATGCATTTACTTTTTTTTAAAAAACAGTTATCTGTATAATACTCTACATCTTATTCAAGTTAGAAGTAGAGGTAAGATTCCCTATGTCTATATTAGTAGCCAAATTTGATACATTTTAAAATCCTTCTCATCAAAGCAGCTGTCATTATATTCCTATGAAATAGTGGAGATGAGATCTTCTTTTTTTATTTCTTCAGTTTTTTATTTCCAGTTTTGTTGAAATAGCTTTTTTATTCTCTACTACATGAGTTTTTATAATATATCACTCATACAGAAGCATAAAAATGGAAGTATGAACAAAATAAAGAATTAAGAAACTTAAGTCAATTTAATTAATTTAGTTAAGGAATTCTTTTTTTTTTTAAGATTTCATTTATTTGACAGAGAGAGATCACAAGTAGGCAGAGAGGCAAGCAGAAAGCGAGAGAGGAGGAAGCAGTTTCCCTGTCGAGCAGAGAGCCCAATGCGGGGCTCGATCCCAGAACCCTGAGATCATGACCCAAGCTGAAGGCAGAGGCTTAACCCACGGAGCCACCCAGGTGCCCCTAGTTAAGGAATTTTTAAAACAACTTTCCTATAAATGTCTTTATGAGATATAACTGAAGTACAATAGCATAAGTACTTACACAGTTTGATCATTTTTAAATACATGCATACAATTGTTAAACCATCACCAGTCAAGCTAACAAACATAACCATCACCTAAAAGTTTTCTCATACTCACCATAATCCATTTTTTCCTTCATGCCATCTTTAGGCAATCATAGATCAACTTTCTATAATTAAATACTGGCTTGCATTTCCTAGAATATTGTATAAATGGAATCATAAGTACTCCATAGGTATTTTCTTTTGGCCTGGCCTCTTTCATTCAGGAATTTGCAATTCATCCCTGTGGTTGCATCCATCAATAGTCTGCTCTTTTTATTGCTGAGGAATATTTCATAGTTTTGATTAACTAGAATGTATCTGTTTGCCAGGAGGGGTCTTTTTTTGGAACAAAATACAGGTCCTCCACTTCTTCTGTCCTTCATTCTTGGGAAAACTATTAGTCTCTCTGAACTTTTTTTTCTCTTCTAGAAAGGTATGAGTTGAATGCCTATCTCATGGGAGTTTTGCAAGAATTGAATCACTGACTGTATTGCCTGGCCAATAGTAAATGCTCAAAAAATATTAACTTCTTTGCTAAGTTATCTCTCCATTGCCTTACTGGTATCAATTATGAAGTAACACTTTGTCTCCTATTAAAATGTTTTCATTCTTTTCTGACCATCTTAGTGTTCACTGAGCTTGAACATTACCATGATGCTGGCTAACCCCACTGTCTGTCCAACAGCGATAGGGGTACCAGTACAGTTAGCTCCCTAAAATACAATCTTTCCCTTGGATTATCTTGGCTTGTGACTGATGACAAGTTTTTCCAGTGTGGACACATGTGCCCAGGCCAGCTCTGTAATGTCTGTAGGTGAGACAGGGAGACAACATTAGGCCAGAAAGGGGTCTGTTTCTAGAAGCTTAGAAGTTGTATTTGCATTGCACATGTTCTCTTTTAAATGACATGATATGCTCCTTGGAGGGGCTTGTGGAGAGGGGCCATTAAAAAGGATTATGGATTAGGGGAAGCAACCAAAGCCCTCCCAGTCCACCCATGGATATTGCCACGGTTTAGTTCTCTTCATTTGCTTTTCCAAACTATTGTTTCCTCACTGCTTCTCCTTTAGCATGTGCCTGCCCTGAATTTTTCTGCCTAAATCAGACTTAAAAGAAACATCAATAAATAGACGGCTTTGATTTTCTCTTTTTTCATAGTCTTCATCAACATTATGTCCAACAAAGCTACTGAATCTAGTTCAGTTGGCTGATGGCAGCAGACAAAGGACCTTAATTTCCCTTCTTGGGTATTGTGAGTGGCGGGTCAGGGCTAGGACTGAACACTACACAAAGAAGGCCAAGCCAAAATATTTCATGGTCAATGGGACCAGCTTAGTGTGCCCTAAAGCCAGGTCTGCTCACTTACATATGACCTCGTCCATGTAGGTTTTTGGTCACTAAAAAAGGCTGCATGGGAGTAGCGTATAGGGGTGGAGTGGGGTGGGGTGGGGTGGAATGGGTGGGTAAAAGTTCGGTAACGTTGTGAATGCAAATAGCATGTACCCTGAAGATACTTAGTTGGCGTTTCTACATAAGGAAGAATATCGTGTTGCCATTAGAAATCCCTTAATGGAATTAGGAACCACACAAGCATGGCTGTGCTGGCTATGAACTTGGAAGTCCTCTGGCAGGTATAGTAGTGTCCACATACAGAGGCCTGAGTTGATAAAAACAACTGCAGAGTAATTACCTTCCGCACTATTCAGAGGGTGGAGATGGTTTGATTTCTGTACCTTAGTGATGAACAGGAAACTGCACCCCACCAAGTTTTTCTTGGAAAAAATAAATTTAGAATAACACAATGCTTTTATATTTTACCAGGATAACGCTATAATATGCAGAAATCTATGAATTCTGATACCTCTGTGGAAACACTGAATTCCACCCGTCAAGGCACCGGAGCTGTACAAATGAGAATCAAAAGTGCCAACAGCCACCACGACAGGCTGAGCCAAAGTAAATCCATGGTCCTCACCGATGCTGGGAAGGTCATTGAACCCGTAAGTCCAAAACCCCAAAACCCTCATGTTCTGTGATACAGAATTTTGTTAAAAAAGTAAAAAAACAAACAACAAAAAACTAATTAGCTTTGTTTTATTTGTTTTCCTAATGTGCATGAGAAAACTGTTTTTGTAATGCATTTTATCTTGCCTACTTATAGTCATAATAATATCCCCAGTTGTGAGAGAGGAGCTGGGCTTAATCCAGAGTGATAAAGTGGATTTGGAGCTAGACTGAAGAGCACCTTTGACTCATTTTAAGGGCCTCCACGCTCATGCTTCAGTGTTATAAAAATAATGAGGTTATGCTAGCATGTGGCGTTTGTACTTCCAAATACAGTACATCACTTTGAAAAGCCAGAGGCTAAAATTAGCTAAGAATGAAATGAGGGGGGAATCTTCAAAAAAAAAAAAAGTGAAAATCTCTTTCTTAAAATCTCCCAACAATATATAATATTGGAATTACGATTTGATTTGGAATGAGCTTAAATGGTGTGGCGATGGAAGGTTTGGAGAGGAAGCCATTTTGTCTCGATAATGTGTCATTAGGAAGATTTGAAATAAAATAGTTAGAGATGAACTCTACTGCCAATTGTGTCCCTGCCCCTGCACGCATCCTGAGCCACTAAACACACTGATTACGATGAGTCTCCTCTGGTTAATTTTCTTCCATAATGGTGGTAACTTGCAGCTGAGGCCATAGGATGTTACAAAATTATTTATGCAATGTTAGCCACTCTTTTGGACCCCAGATCTATTTTGTTTCTTGCAGTGAGAGCGAGAGCGGGAAATAGGTTAGCTGGGGACAGACTGTGAGTCCCAGTCACTCCGCAGAAACATGTGAGCTATTAATTGAGTGTTCTGTTAATATCGTAGGGGCCTATGAAATATTCAGCTCCCTAACTGAGTTATTAAATGAGATAAACTTGCTGAGTTGCATGTCACCGATTATATTTATTCCCTGTTTTCACTCGAATTTCAAGTGCGAAATTAACCCACCACATCTCAAGAGCTTGAGAAATACATAGTTTTAAGCGTGCTTTCTTCAGGTATTATAGACTAATTCAGCACAAGGAAGCCAGTGATTATAGGTCGGGGGTGGGAGCTCCATCCTGAGATAAGGTCCCAAGAGAGATGTGCTTTTCTCTCTTTACTCTCCCGTTTAAAAGTATTGTCTGCTGGGAGGCACAGCACTGCCTGCCTGACTCTGCCTTTAAACCAGCTAAAATGTTCCTCAACTATGAACTTGAGACAGTGGTTAGAGTAAATTATTGGAATCTCTGTAATGTATTATCAGTAAGAACTGTACCTTTGAAAAAGTTTAAAAGTTAAGTATATTTAATGATGCCTAACATATTTTATTGGCTGTGTTTAACAAAAGGCACTATGCCGCAGTTGTTTTTGACAAGCATGAAAACATCACAGCATGAGACTGCAAAAGGAATTATGGAGAGAAATTACAAGTGATCCATCTCTCAATGAATTATCCACCTCAATAGCCCGCAGAACTCAGCTACCAATTAACACCTACTTTATTACATGTTGGGATGTACTTAATAACTTTCATGTGTTTATGCACTATTACCTTGACTGATGCCTCTTGTACAATTAGGCATAATTGGCATATCAATATGCAAAAGTTAAAAGGATTAACCCTCTTAAAACTAATGAGCATTTCTGTATCCAGCTGCTAAATGAGACAAAATTAGCATTTTTCACTTTTGGGCAGGATTTTATCATGCAGTTTCTCATTGTTGATACTACCTTGTTACATAACTTTAGTTTGGGGGGTTATATGCTGGACTGCTAGAGAAGAGTTTTCCAAAGTTAAATTAGCTATAATTATCCCAGCTTTTGTTTCCGCATTCTTAGCCTGGGCAATATGTATTCCTCGATAAGGAACAAAAATAAAAGTTACTTTTGGTTATGTGTACTCAGTGCATAATTATATAAAAGGGGTATTTTAGTGAGGATATGTCATTTCACCGAGAAAACTTGGCTCAGAGCGACTGTACTGAAAGCCTGCCACGGCACTAATTTTCTTTCTGTCTCGGTTCTTTTCATCTCTTTTTTCCATGCACAATTTTCTGACTAGATACTGACAGAATGTAAAGTATTTTGGCATATTTATTCAAACAAGCCTGTTAAAGATATCTGCTCAAGCTAAACTAAGAACTTGATTTTTCAGAAGTTGGAGGTTGGGATGAGGTCAAGGGGGGAGATCTTGAACTTAGGAGAGGTGGGAGGAGGTGTACTCTAAAATGTGTGCCCGTGTCACACATGGCATGGCTTGTTGTAACAGAGACACTTACATTTAATCTGAACAGAAAAGAAATTAGGACTACTTCAAGACATATACATACATATATGTGTATATCTGTTTTGCGTTCTATTTCATATACATGGAACATATATACTACGTGCCCCCTGGCATAACAGTTATGCAAATCTAATATGGACTTATTGGAGTATATAACGTAAGAATCTGATATTGTATTTGCAACAATTTAACTTGTTACAGAAAACGATAAAAGGTTCTCGGGTCTAATCAATTGTATAATTTTGTCATTAATGCATAAAATCCTCCTTATTATTGCATTCAATTAAAAATACTGCTAACAGGACTGTGAACTTGGAACACCATATAAAAATTTCCTGGATATGTCAGAAGAGCCTATGTTCTTGGTATCTTAAACGGAGGAGCAGTCTGAAATGCCAGGAGAAACATTTATTCGACTCTGTGCTATGCAAACACAGGTGAATTTACTTATTACTTTGAAGTTTTCATTACCTAAGGGCTGCGTGGAAGCATTTCAGTAAAGCAGGTATTAATTCTCCATTAGTATTTCCCTGGCAGTATGCGCTGTTTTCTTTAAACACCCAATGATCATGTTTATGTAGTTAATAAGGCCACTTTGCTACCTGGCCAACGCTGGAGAGGTGGGAAGCTTGGGCACGGGAGGAAGTGATTAGCCAAATTGCCTCTCTGTAAGAGAGATCTGGAGACCTCCGCTTGGTGGGAAAGGAACGCTCTTTGGTCTCAGTGATTTGTTGTCTCAACCTGAGCACCGGAGTGAGACCTCTTAAAGGTGGACTGCTTATTTGCCCGAATGTGCGAAACACAGAAGCAGACGGCTTCCTGAGCGTAAATGGGGGGCAAGTGAAGTGTGCCTCTTTAAGGGCTGAAAGGCTAATGTACAATCCAGCAAACAGCTACTGGGGAAAGTTTAATGTGGCTTTGATGCTATTTATAAGAGGGAAGCTCCAGCCTACTAGACAGTTTAGAATAGATATTAATGAAGAGTTTAAATAGCCCAAATCAGGAAAATTGCAGACATAGGATTTGCAGACAGGAGCAGTTTTGGCATTTAATGCTGGTGTCTTAAGCAGCCACATGTATGAATATTCACCGCCTCCTTGTAAACTCCGCAGAAGTGCAATACTTTATTCATGGCCCTCGTGGACAGGGGAATATCTTCTTATTACTGTTAGGATAAGGACTTAGGTTGAGCCATTCCTAAACAGTCATGTTCCTAACGTACACGACTCCTTCTACTTCCATTAACAGACTGTTCATGTTCATTTTTCTTTCTTAATATATTATAAAGAAAAAGAGGAAACAATTTTCTTTTGTTTCTTACTTCTGTGATTATAGGATACTTGCCAAAGTTGTGGCTAGCCAAAAAGGCAGACATAAAAATTGCTACTAAAAATATAAGCCTTCTGTTTAGCAGAGTTTTTGAGAAATATTATGAGACTGTAGGACTTGTCCATGTTTACTTCAAATCACGCTTATAGTTAGGTTTGAGGCTTTGTTTGTATAAATTGTCCTGAAGTGGATCCTGATATTTAATTAAAATGACACTAAATCACATTGAATTGATAAGACTTGGCATCTCAAACAAAGGTAATTGCCCGTATTGGTTTTCTGCAAAAATAGCGCTGCTTGGAAAATGTGCAGCCAACACAGACTGTCAACTCCATTTATAGATCAATATGTGAAAACCATTGATCAGGCAGGCGCGTATAACAGTAACACTTTGCATTTATTTGTTGTTTTTATACCACATTAAGGCTTACAGGATTATAGGCTTCCTAAATATTTTGACTTCCTCATAAATATATGATCTGTTGCATGTTAATTAAATGAGAGTCTGCAGCCATTTCTAAAATTGTTTTTAGTTTGATGATTTCCTTTTATTGCTGTGGATCGTATGATCTGAAAATGGATTAGTTTCCTTCTGCATAAAGATTATTAAAGCTTATTTTAATGTGTCCTATTTAGTGTAAGATGTGGCTGCCTTTTTGCTTTGAAAAATATAGATACAGACAATTATTTTCTCTTAGCGAGTGGCTGATCTTTTTTTATTAACTGAGCATTCTCAGCGCTCAGGGTAGAATTATTTCCTGACATATTTTGTACACTCTGTAGATAACGGGTCTTCTTGATTTCTCCTGATAGAATGTTTTTGTTTCTTTCCCCCCTTCTCTTTTTATCTAGCTCTGTTGTACAGGCATCTGATCAAACATTATGTAGAAAATAAACTGATCATCTCAATTAAATTCTAGCCACACACACATATAATTTGAATTCTATTTTTCTCATTCGAGAACAAGCCTTATGAACTGTTCTTGTACACTGCCTTCTGCAGTTAAGTCTTTCTTATCTCATCAATGTAAGGACAGTGTTTTGTTCCTAATCTTTATTGGACTATTGTGGATGACAGTTGTAAGCCATTTTGGTTTATAAGGCAAAGCTAGAGGACAGTGGAGGGAGACTCTCCATAGATCCAAACCTCAGATACGACTACGCAATAATGTGTCTTCCACTGCAATTTTCTTTGCCACTGAGAGGTCAATTTTGTTGAGAAATCTTTTTATATCCTCTATATACATCAGGGGCGCTGCTTTCAAGACAATACTTGTCTTTATATACAATACTAAAGCAGTAATAAAAGAAACCAGATTTCAGAAATAGGAAAAAAATACTCATGAAATCCAAGGGTTACCTAAGGTGACCAGTGTGCTGGTGACCGACTCAAAAGTTTATTAGCTAGAATTTGGACTTTTACATGATCTGCGCTCGTGGGTGGGGGTGGGGGGAAGTTGAGATTTCTTGCCTCGTCCTTCCTCTCCCACGGCAGCTCATGCAGTGCAATGTTTACCTGTCATTTACCAGCACACACTGGACTTGCCAAAGGCTCGGAAAGTTTACAATGACAGGGGAGAGTCTGCGCTTCAGAGAATGAGCGGAGGCTCTTGAATTCACATTTGTGGCTGCGTCGTTTTCATTTTAACTTGAGCATAGCTAAATTTGTTTATAATCTCCTACTGATTGAACATGGCGCTGAATGTACATGAGATACATTTTTTTAAAAGTTAGTCCTCTGATTACTAATTTGAATCCAAAACTCTAACCTTGTTAGCATCTGGACTTATTTCCATAATAACAACCCCTTCAGAACCTACAAAGTAATGAATAATTGACAACAAATGAAATGTTTTGATAGTTGTCGGCACAAAGCATGTTTAATGTTTTGTGTTGCTTCCTAGCTAATTATGTAGATGACACATTTGTCAGACCTTGACTGCCATTAGAAACGTGTTTCCAGAGGGGAGAAAAACAGGCTATTCATAGAGTAATTAACTAGAATGCTCAATGACCTGTGAGAGATTCAAATCGCTGCCAGTTCAGACATTGTTTTGTTACAGAAGCAGAGGGGTAATTAAAATTCCAAATTACAGTCCTATGATGGAGCATTTGTTTGTTGACAGTATACTCTTACTCTAGTTTGTTAATTCTTTTTTAAATTGCTTCTAATCCATTTTATAGCTTTAGGAGTTCCGTCTTTGAATTTACTGACAACTAATATTATGGTAAATTGTACTTCAATGGAGGACTGCGGTGCCTCACAGTTTCAAGGGAGCACAAGGTAGTGGGACAAAGCAGCTCCTTCCCTGAACGGACATATCAGGTGCTGTCAGCAGGAATGCCACAAACTCGGAACATCTTGTTAAATGCTGCGCCTCCAATTCTGTATTAAGGGAGATGTCCCAGCAGAAAATGCAGAGATAAAAGGAAAGCAGTGACAAGCGTCTTAGGAGGAGAAAGAAACCTGGTCTCTCACTGAGAAATGATGGATTCAGGGGTAGTGCTCCCAAGGAAGAGAGAGGAGTTGGGGCTGAGTGTGACTTGGGGAAGGGTGTTGAGTTTAATGCAGCAGATGCAACAGTCTGCAGGAAAGCTCTCACAGATCACTCAAAAAGGAGGGCTTATTTTGCAGTAGTACCTTTCCTCTCAGGTTGGTTAACAGACCTCAGGATAATAGGTATTACCCGTGAAATTTGTCAAGGAATTATTGGCACGGTTTACAAATTCAGAAGGCTGACATAGTCGAAAAAATTCAGCTCAAGTGAAATATTTACTTAGGTTGCTGAAAGTGAGAATATAGTTTTATTAAAATGATCTGACAGAAGTCACACGGTGTTTGATGCAGGCGAACTGACAGAGGCATCCAGTGAGCGTTGATTATCCCGAAGTCACTGTCAGCTAGGATTGATTTTCACTTTCTCCGTTTATGTAACGGTTCCTGTAATACAGCTGACCCCGAATCACGTTACCTTGTCATTTCTCTGCATGGATCAAGAAGAGATGAGCTGAAAATAGCTAGACACTGACCTTGAACTTGCCAGAAAAGTGAGAAGTGACAGTGGGGTTTTTCTATAGTTCATGTACAAAGATGAAGGCAAGCTGTTCCTCTGTTGAGTTCACTGTCGCAGCACAAGGGGGCAGAGCAGTACTAGAGATTACAGGTAAAACAGCTTCTGTAGCAGCATGGAAAGGCTCTGAAATACCACGTTAGAGCCAGAGGTCTCATTTTTACATCTTAGTGTAGACATAAAGGAGAATTACTGATGAATCAAAATCTCGGGTCCCCTGATGTTCATAATCAGTAATCTAAAAGTGTACATTCTAATTAAAAAAAGGTTACCTAATACTCTGTGTGGCAGCAACTACGCTATTTCGCTAAATTATTTGCAGCACCTCTTACTTAATTCATATTATACTCTTCCCTCGTGAAATACCTTTGGCACCGTAGTCAATATTATTAGGAGATTTTTGGGGCAAATTCCTAAGCGGATAGGTGTCATTTTAGGTATAACTGTATCAGAAGATGGGAACAGTTTTCATACTTACTAAGTATCAAAATCCCAAGACCAACACCAGACAGAGTTCTGATGTGCGCTTGCAAAAAGGTAATGTGCAAGCTGCAAAACGATGTTTATCCCGTGATTTACATTTGTCTACATTTTGTAAGTTTCCCCTTTTAATATTTGTCTTGGTTTTCAAAGATATCCTTTAATAGATCATCATTATAACCTTGGTTAATCAAAAACACCGTGTGTTGAACACTGTCCTTTGCTTGTGAGCCCCTAGTTGAGCTAAATCATTGTTGTATTGATACTGAATGTTTCTCATAAATGGCACCCAAAGCGCTTGCCAACTGCAGCAGAGAACTGAAGCAGGTTGAGAAACAGAAGAAGAACAAACACTGATTTGATTATCTCCTAGGTTGTAAATGCCTTATGTAATGGCAAAATAGCATCTTTGCCTGTGTGATCGCACAATAACATTGTAAACCTCCACAGCAACAAGATCCATTCTTGCACATAGTGGATTCTCTCTGTGTACACAGGCACACACATATGAGTCTTTTATACATATATACGCATATAATATATAGATGCATCTCTATATCTCTACAGATATAGATGTAGATGTAGATATACAAAGAGAGATGTATAAAATATTTATGTATTTAAGCTCACACACATATACATCTATTATACATATATACATATATAGTATATATATGCATATCTCTATATCTCTATAGCTATAGATGTAGATATACAGAGAGATGTATAAAATATTTATATATTTAAGCTTCTTTTTGTATTCTAGGAAAAATAACCACATGCATACATTTACAAGCTGAAATATCATGCTGCTTCAAGACCCCTCTTTTGTAAATTTAACTCAGGACGAATGGACAAAATGAAGATCTGAGAAATAAGTAGAATTCCAATATGTTTCAAGGATGGAATAAGTTGGAGCACATTCTGCTGCTAAGAGTGAGGTTGAAAATATTCAGAATACCTGGGTCATCACAGAAGTCTGTAATATCTCATTTTGGGCCTCCTGTAGAAGAAAATAGGTTTGTGTGTCAAGCGTACGTCCTCCAAGTTAGAAAATTTTGATATGCATGTGTCTGTGTGTGTGTGTGCACGTGTGTGTGTGTGTGTGTGTGTGTGTAAGGAGGGACGTATGGTGCCTTTACAGTAATGATTTGCTGTGTCTAAAACCACATCTTTGAAGGCAATCCTGAGGACCATTGCATTCCTTTAGAGTCCTTTGCATTCCTGCCCCTCAGAGCAGACAGAAGACCTCCTGGGTGCCCTGTCTCAGGTGGTAGGACACCCACCCCTAGATGGTTGATAAACTTCTGCCTCTGAGGTCAGGGCAGACATAAAGGTGTTTGTTGGCTGCTAAGGCACTTCCCCCAGAGTAGCTTGTCCCCCTCCCTTCACTGTGTAAGGCTTCTAATAAGGGACTCCCGTCCCTGATGTGTTCAGATTCGGTTTATTGTTACCATCTGTTTAATTACCTTCTCAGGTTTGTGTTGAGAGGCATGAAAGTATTTTATCCAGCCTTTGAATCCCTGTGTTCCTAAAGAGATGTGGGTAAAGTACGTGTCAGTTTTCAAAGAGCATATTAAAAACTGATAAGCAGAACCATCTCCAAACAATACCATATAAGGAAAATGCATTATTTTTTACATTAATGCTTGTTGCAAGTAATTAGCAAATGTACAGTGATGTGGCACTCTTCTAGGAATGATGCCATCTTCTTTACGTACAATCTCATATGCTTCTCCTTTGAGGTGATGGATTTTTATGATTCCCATTCACTTCCAATGCACTGGCAATAAGTTTATCGGAGGAAGATATTGGGGATTGAGTTGTGATAGAATGTATGGTTATCATTTGTCAAACTGGTTTAAGGATGTGCAAAAGTGAAAGAGAAATCGTGTACTCAAAAAACAAGAATAGAATCTTTGGGGAAAGGTGAGAAAAAAAAACAGAGGAAAATCAGAGTTATTTTATTGTTTTCCTCTTCCTATTATTATCATTATTGTTATTATTATTGTTGCATTCCACATTTTTTCTTCCTAGAGCAGCACCAGCATGTTGTTTCTGGTGGCCACTGTAGTTACCATGATATGGTACATTTTCCACATGCAAATGTCTTTGATAAGAAAAATTACACTGGCTAGCCTTCTCACCCCAATTATGTTTGACTTATTTCATATACCAGTGTTTGGGTGAAATTTCAAAAAATAAAATGAAACAAAACCAAATTCAAGTGTTTAAGTATCAAAATATTTTAAAGGTCTGACTGTGAAAACCAAAAGGAAATAAATCATGTAGTTTTACTTTCTAAATCAAACAAGCAGCCAAATGGCTACTAATGTTTCATTTTTATTTATCCCTTAGGAAGTGATTTCAATAACTGAACACTTCCCCCCAGATTCCAAGATGGTATTAGATTGAGAATGTGTTTGAAAACGTTCAGAAGTGGTAGTCTTGTTTTTATGTCAGTGCCCTTTTACAAGAGCCAAAACAGAAACAAAGTACCATTCTTTCTATTACTTCATGAAGAAATCAGTGCTATTCTTGCCTCACGATAACATATTATTTCTGTGGAAGAAGAGGAATAGTGATGACACTAACTTTCCTCTGTGACTTTCGGTCACCTGACTTGTTTTCTTTCCCATGGGCTAAAAGGAAGCTGTAGTTTCAGTATTTCCAATGAGAAGGGACATGTGTCTCCTTGCATTGAATTGTCATAGATCATATCATGTAGCACAAAGTGACCCAATATAGGAAGATAGGAAAACAAAGTGACAGTTTTGTTTGCTCAGATATAAACACCATCATCAAAATGTGGGGGCAAATTCTGGAGCTCCACAGCCACATTGCAGGAATTAAATAGCCGGAATGATATTCTGTACTTAAATAAAATGTATTCAAGGCATAGTCTATAAGCAGCAGTGAAAAGATAATGAACAAATAAGCTTAGCTCAGGTTAGACAAACTGAGTGCAACTACTCCCGTTTTTAAAATCCAGGATAAAGTGAATTGGCTGATACTTGATAATACATCACCCGCTGTGGTCTTCCCTATTGATCATAGCCTGACAATGGGTAACCTTTCATGGCAACTTCCTGTTTTACCATGAATTATTGACAGTGTTAATGCCAATAACACATGATCAAATAGACAGGAAAGAAGTTTACATTCCTGGATGTGCTATCCTTAACCTCCCTGCTTTTAATATCATAGTTTAAAAAAGAAAAAACAAAAAAGAAAGAAAGAAGACATTTTCTTTCTTGTCTTGAAAACACTGATGAATTAGCTTTTACTTTCACACAGATTATTAATGTGACATCCTTGTAATTCTCATCTACAACACATTTTGGGCAATAAAGCCCCATGTTTAAGGGAATATTAGAATGGTCATTTTTACCCCTGTGTCCTCTATCTCGTATAACAAAATCCTGGGGTTGTTACTCGAATGGTGTGTCATAAGGTCCCTGAATTAATAATTTCCTGCTCACAGAGTTGTCATTCCCATGGAAAGGGGGCAAGCCGGTGAATAATGTTCATTCATTCATTTAGTAGTCCCTTATTTCATTCATTCGATAGATATTTATTGGTACCTACTGTATGTCAGAGACTGCTTTGCCCACTGAGGGTACAAAACAGAGAGTCTGGGAGGATACTTTTTTTTTTAAATTTTATTTATTTATTAGAAAGAGATAGTGAGAGAAGGAATACAGGCACGGGGAGTGGAAAAATGAGAAGCAGGCTTCCCACTGAGCAGGGAGCCCGACTCGATCCCAGGACCTTGGGATCATGACCTGAGCCAAAGACAGACGCTTAAGGACTGAGCCACCCAGGTGTCTCTTGGAGGACACATTGAAGTGAGGTAGTGTCCTTATCCTGGGTAATAGCCTCAGCTCAATCCACTCCCTTGCTCACTTTGTCCCCATACCTCCTCCCCCTCAACACCAGTATTAGTGTCATGTGCCTTCCATCTTCTCACAAAGATTGTATACAGTATTTAAAACTGGGCCTGTGATCTCAGAGACCTTTACTGTCACTTCTGTTAGATATATTCCTGTGGATTGTAAATCTCAAATGAGATACCTTTTTTAAAATTTTGGGTTTGTAGGACTCCTCCCTGAATCTAACCTACTTTACACTCTATTTTGCATGCTGTGTGTGGGTGTGTTTTAGATTTTTATTTATTTATTTTTTGAGAGAGAGAGAAAGAGAGAGTGAAGAGCACAAACAGGGGTTAAGGGATGAGGGAGAGGGAGAAGCAGGCTCCCCACTGAGCCGGGAGCTCCCCTTCTGACTTGATCATGACCGGATGTTTAACCAACTGAGCCACCCAGGAACCTCTCGATTTTGCATAATTTGCCCAGTTTGTTGTGTCTTAACTCCTTTGACATACACAAATTGTTCAAGTACTTTCTTTGGTAACAAGTCAAGATGCAAGTATTTTTATCTGGTTAAATAAACAATATCTCTTTCATTCATCCTTTGTTCTTATTCCCCCTTTCATTTCTCAATGAATTTTAATGATATGCTTTTTTATTGGAGTCAAAATAATCTTTATGAATAAAAATAAAATGTTAGTATGTTTACTTGACATCTATGGCTCTCATTCCACATGAAAATCGAACACAGACCCAATTTAGACTTTTGGAGACCTTTCAAAATGTTCACCAAGTTCTTAACTTTCAAAAAAAATTTATTGTGACCTTTGCTGTGGGGCTCTTGCTGAACATTGTCCTCCAAGTAGCTATGATTTGTGGAATTTTGTGGGGTTGGAAGGGATGATCTAATTTACAAAGCTGCGTAAGCAGTCCATCATTAGCGCTGTTTCTGTCTAAGGGAAACATTCCATTATAGCTCTTAAAACACATTGCCAGACATGACACTACTGTGTACTTGTACTAAAACAAAGGTTGATAACACAGACCATGAAACAAAGACTGGAGAACATAAGCTCAGTTGAAATATGAATTATTTTCAAGCTTAATTTGCTTAGGAAAAAAAGAAAGAAAGAAAGAAAAACATCCTTTGAAGAGTAATTTCTTCAAATAGACAAATTAGGGGAAAATACAGTAACATCCAGGTAGTGAAATGAAATAATCAGTTTCAAGATTTAGCTCCCCCTAAGGCAAGGTGATTCTTAGATATGATTATTTACTCATCCACAGAATAGGCTCCATCCAGACCTCACATTTCCTTATTTCTCATACGTGTGTTTAAGTAGATAAGGATCTTGCTAAGAGAAGGGGCAAGGAAGCAGGGATTAAGTTCTGGATGCATCGAAGAGAATTCTTTTGTTCCTTTTGACTGTGAATCTAAGCTTCTCTCTGCCCAAGCTGTCCTTTCTAAATCTTAGTTCCCCAGCTCCTGCTTAACTGAAGCCAGTCTTGGAAGATCCATGCTTTCCAAGTTCACCGACTTGAACTCTGAAAGCTTCCTTCTGCCTGTGCTTCAAGGACCTGTTTAAGGACAAAACTGACTTCGTATACACTATTTACGTACTGTAGTAAGGATGAGTCTAATGCAGGGGTTACAAATAAGCAGCTGACCCAGTTTTGTCCACAAACTGTTTATTTTGTTTGGCTGGGATGATTTTTTTTTTTTTTAATTTTGAACTTAAAAGCCTGTAGTTGGAGTTGTGTCTTCATTAATTTATATTACCCGTTTGGCCTTGAATACCTGCTTGGCATTTCAGTTTGTAATGTTAAAGTTATTTCATTGACTGGCCTATTCAACAGTGAGAGCATACTGAGGCAAGTCAGAAGATGACAATTGTTAGTTATAAATTTGGAAATTCAGAAGATGACAATTGTTAGTCATACATTTGGAAATGTAGTCCCTACCACATTTCACTGACAGTGTAAAAACATTCTGTTATATAGCTAAATATGAATTTTCTTATTCAGATTTTCTCATTTGGGTTTAATTTCAATTTTAGACTCTTACATTATTATAAATTAACAAACATCTTGCTGCCTTTTATACAACACTAAAAAATAACTGTGATTATCTATGGAAATGGCGTTCTCTTGTCACCAAGTTATAAATATTCTGTTTATTCTGGGTTATCTATGATTTAACTTTTGTGGGTTTTGTTAAATTGTTCTGAAAACTTGATGAGAAGCTACTTTGTATTTAAGTGAAGCAGTGCGCTTCTAAATCTTATAAAAAAGAATCGTACCAGGACCTTAAAAGTGAGAAATGATGCTATTTAACAGTCCACAGTATTATACAAAATTTAAATCAACTTAGATTTAGCTAGTCATCTTATTACTTACCATTTAATTTACATTCCTACTAATTAAACTTAATTTGAAGACTTTTAAACTTTGTTAGAATTTGTATTTCTTTTTCAGTGGATATGTAACATCCCATAAGAACTGAAACATACATAAAAATGAATTCCACTGTCTCAACTCTGCTCCCTATAACCAAACATTCTTTTTCTGAAGCATGTGCTTTACCAACTCAGAAGCTGTGTGCCCTTATGGAGAGAGATTAGGTTCACATGAGGAAGGAAAATTATCTTGGAAACAAACATCAAAGTGCTCCCAGAGATCTCTAGATTTGCAACTTGTATGCTTAATTCAACCTAAAGACCTGTTTTACTTGGCTCACTTACTGCATTCACCTTCATTCCCTTTAACTGAGTTGACACTTCAACATAGAGAGCTTTCACATAAAAATTTATATATGTGAAATTCTCTCAAAAGAAATCAGAAAGTCTGGCTTTACCAGGCTGGCCTCCCAATGAGCGGGCAGGAATGGCTGGAAGTGAGTAGCTGCTGACCCATCTAGATGGGACAAGTGCCCTCTAGTTCAGAGCAGTTGGACTAGATAGAATTCCTCCACCGGGCCATGTCACCTATCTGACATGTGAGTTAGCAATTACAGCTGGAGCCTATGTATTCCAGCCTTCCTTCCTTGCCCACTAAGGATAAAAAAAAGCTGAGTTGTCATTTAGAAAACTACAAAATTCCCGTCTCTTTTGAGTATGACTTTCCAAGTTGCCTCTTCAAGGTGGGAATAGGTTTTGAAATAGGAAGCAATGGTTCTTTCATATGTTCAGGTGCTTATCTATGTAAGTGAAATTTCAGAAAACTTTATCCTTTGCTGATTCCCACAGACACTAATTAGTGCCCCCTGGGGCACACATATTTCCAATGACAAATCAAAGACTCAGTCATGGGGAGATGTGGCAAGCCTCCGTCCCTGGAGTGGCCCCTCCAGGTTCAAGCAGAACAGTCAGTAGCTAGTGTCTTGAAGAGGTTGTAATGCCCCTATTTGTTAGTTATGAGTTTTACATGTTCAGTATTTTGACCAGTAATATTTGACTCTAGCCGGGATTAGAATTATTTTTAGGTAACATAAGCCAGGCATGAATCATGCTGTCAAGGAAATCTACATGACGGTTAACTTTGGAGTGTTTTGCCACTCTGTGGGAGCAAATAGGACTCTGATTATGAACATGAAGCAGATCTGGGCAGACCTCGAGGACAATCCTGGCTCTGCCTCTTATTTACTATGTTACTTTGGGCAAATTTCTTTTTGGGCACTCTTATACATATGTTTAAATTAATAAAGACATCAGTTACCTATAGAAAAACAAAGATTAAAGGAAACAACATATATAAAATGCTAAGGTATGATACCCGGGCACCTAGGAATTGTTCAAAGCCTATAGAAAATCAGTTAGAATTAAGCTTCTCATTTGTATGAAGTCCTATGGGCAGGTCTGTCTTTGTAGCTTTGGCCTGCTCTGTGCCCCTCTGCCTTTGGGTCATCACCTTTCAGTAAACAGGCTCTCAAGAGTCACCTTATTCTGAACCATTTTGATTCGAACCACTAGAGCTCTTCCTACTCAACCTATTGACTTATTGAAGCTCCTGATTCTTAGACATACCTTCTCTGATATGTGGTAATGCCTGTGAGGTTTCATCATCAGCTATGACTCTAGTTAGCTCTTACCTTCCAATAATACCAATGTTTGCCATTTGGAGCATCTACTATGTACTTGACACAGGACTAAGTGCTATAACAGTGAAGATCAGATTAAACCTTCATACCAACAAATGAAACAGAGATGTGATTCCAGGAATGTCTGATACCAAAGTGCAACTTTTGGCTGTTCTGAGCAACCGTCTATATAGATCTTAACCCTGAAACCCTATTGTGTAGGTCCAATACTGAGATTCTCTTATGCTCAATCTGGTCCAAAGACCAAGTAGGATCAGATGCGTATTCTCTTTTATACCAACTAAAATTCAATTGAACTTTTAAGAACCAATTAAAACTCAATCTCTTATCCATTATTTTTATCTGGCTGGCCTTTTCCTCATCTGAACTCATATAGCAATTATCCATTTGATTAATTATGTAATTATTCATTATGCACAGCTTTAGTATGTTTCTTTATAATTTATTTTGAAAACTTATTAACCTTTACTATTGTTCAACTTTTTGTATTTTAACAATGCATATCTCCTATTAAAGTGAAAACTCCTTAAAGGCAGACATTATAGGGACACCTGGGTGGCTCAGTTGGTTAAGCAGCTGCCTTCGGCTCAGGTCATGATCCCAGCATCCTGGGATCGAGTCCCACATCGGGCTCCTTGCTCGGCCGGGAGCCTGCTTCTCCCTCTGCCTCTGCTGTCACTCTGTCTGCCTGTGCTCGCTTGCGTGCACTCTTTCTCTCCCTCTCTCTCTCTCTGGCAAATAAATAAATAAAATCTTTAAAAAAAAAAAAAGGAAGACATTATAGACATTATGTCTAACCTCGACAGAATCTGGCTGAAAACAAGTTATATATATGCACATACATATATGTACATATACGTACATATGCATACATATATATATATATATATACTTTAAAAGTTACTTAAACTTTTAAAAAAAGTTACATAAACTTTTAAAAAAAGTTACTTAAACTTTTAAAAGTTTGAAATATTATGTGACTAATAGCATATAATGCCCTCTTCTCTGAGCAAAGCATCTCTAAAGACACAGAGGGGCAAAAACACAAGAGTAAGAAAAAATGAGAAGCTAGGGATATCATAATTATAAGAATGAAGGGACTGAACTGAGGGGAGGAAACCCCATTAGTCCATCTACACTTTGTTTCATGAACAATAAAGTCATCATTGTATCCATTAAGGATAAAAGAGGCTCATGTCTTCAACTGCCTGTCTTTTAATTCAGAGATGGCTTGTGTGCCAACCAAAAATCAGGCAAGAATTCCTCTACTGCACAGCCATTGTTTTCTGAAACAGAATTCTGTTGCTCTTTATCCATTCTCATCATATTATAGCTACACAGAAACTGAAACTCCCAGAAAACTCCCCAGTAATGATAGTAGGGGATGGGCAGTGGGATAAGGCGTCCTGGGAACTATAATAACAAGCATGTTACTGAAGACAGAGCTGGAGTTACACCAGGAGCACTAGTAAAAGGGCAGTGTCGGGACTTAATTTTATATACATAAATATAATCAGTCCATTGTCCCAGAGGATTAAGACCTTTGTAAATGCATACATAAATAACAGGCTTAATTTTTTGTGTAACAATAATCTAGAGGTAGTAACCTCCAAACAGTTGTAGTGCTTACTAACCAAGATATCAAAGACACTGGCTTCTTATCCCTTTCCCTCACTATCTTTACAACGTGGGTTATTTCCTGTTGCTGATCTTCTCACGGCCAGCAGATGGCTGCTTTACCTTTAACATTTCAACTGCGTGGATTCCAGGCAGGAAAGACAAGCAAAGGGCAAAACTGTGCAAGCTGAACCTACTCTCTTTTAAATAGCTTTCCTGAAAAGCCAGTTCAATGATTTTTGTTTCTATCTCGTTTTTCAAAACACTTGCTTCAAAGAAGAATGGGAAAAGTAATTTTTAATCAAGAGAGTTCACGGCTATGAACACAATAATATCAGATAGAGATGAAGCTAGTAAAAGATCAGAGTTAAATGATAGAGTGAATTAAGAGTGAAGCGGGCATGGGGACATTCTTCAATTGTATGTTGAGGAGTTTAGATTTTACTACTTGATGCCCAAGTGTAGGCCACTGAATCTTCTAAGCAGATGAGTCTCTCTGCTTGGTGGAGACTAAGTTAGGAAAAGAAGGGGGGGGGGAAAGGGTGAATACTATTAAGGAGTCCAAACTATTCTTGACCCAATAGATCATGGTAGCTTGATTGAATAAAGATATATGGAAGAGGGCGCCTGGGTGGCTCAGTGGGTTAAGCCGCTGCCTTCGGCTCAGGTCATGATCTCAGGGTCCTGGGATCGAGTCCCGCATCGGGCTCTCTGCTCAGCGGGGAGCCTGCTTCCCTCTCTCTCTCTCTCTCTCTGCCTGCCTCTCTGCCTACTTGTGATCTCTCTCTGTCAAATAAGTAAATAAAATCTTTTAAAAAAAAAAAAGATATATGGAAGAAAGCAAGTTAAAGAATATTTTGAGCATAGAACTGAAAAGCCTTGAAGATGGGTTGATTGTGGGTGGCAAGGAAGTGGAAAGGCTTCTGGGTAGAAGAAGATTTTCTCCTAGATAGAGAAAATGGATTGATGATAGTGCCAGTCACTGAGATGGAAGAACCAAGAATGATATGGATTGACAAAGTGATTAGATTTAGTCAAATAGTTAGATTTGATTGTGGGAAGTTTGAGATTTCAGTGACATAGCAAAGTCAAAGCATCAAGGGCATAATGAATTATATGAATTTGGAGCTTAAGAAATAGGTATTCCCCAGAGATAGAATTTTGATGCCAACAACAAACAGATGATATTTAATGCTACAGAAATAGCTGAGATCCAATTAGGACAAATGGTAGGCATAAAAGGAGGCCCAAATATGCAGTTTATGTCTGCAAAGAAATTTAAGGAGTGACTAAAAAGGGGGATATGAACCAAGGGTTGTGCGTGGATTTGAAGAAAACAGTGATGCCTGAGAAAACTAAATAAATACATATATTTCACTTAAGAGCTTGTAGATTCAGTTTCTTTGAAGGCAGAAATATTTCATAGGAATTAGAAATTAGGCAAAACTAGTGAGTGGATCTAAATTTTGGCATTATGACCTAAAGATATAATAGTAACAGGCATGTTGTTTGTTTCATGTATAGCTATTTGTAGTCATATATGAATATACATCCATATATAAGTTTATCCTTATACATTAGAATAAAATCTAAGCAACATTTGAGATCTTTACATGTTCTAAATGTTATTTTTCTGCTTTTGGTAGAAGAAAACTCAAAATTTATTTTGTGCTTTTAACTCCCAGAAAAGGTATCAGACTCTAGTTCAAGAGAAGCAATCTCTCATTGCAACATCACAAGGAATAAGAAAAAGTAAAAATGTCTGGAAAATGATAACTGGCTTCAACATGCAAAATAAATGTTCAAAGATAGAATCAAAGGGCAAACATCAAGGTAAAGATGAAGAAACAAGCTACACACAGATAATAAAGATAATCCACAAAACCGAAAAAAAAAAAAAAAAAACTTTAATTTTGTGTTGAGTAAATTGAGTAGATATATTTTTGAACTTTACTTTTCATTTACAGTTTGCCCCAGGATAAAATGATAAGCTCTATTAATCAGAAAAGGTTAATGGCATATTATTTCTTTGGTAGATTGGTAACAGTCTCTGAACTAAGTTGTTTGTAACTTCTGTCCAAGTGTATTATCGTACCTCAACAGCAAATCACGTGAAAATGTCAGCCATATGTTTGATTTTACCCACTTAAAGAAACAAAAAAAAAATCCCACAAGGAACATTATAAGATAATGGAATGTGTAAAATTAATCGTTTTTCAAGAGGTCTTTTCCAGTTTTATTCTCCTTGGTTGAATGCCTTTCTCAACTTGGCCCTCAAGATATGCATTCTCTCCTTGGAAGATGTGTTTGTGCTAGCTGTCCCAGAGCCCACTTGGAGTCAACTCGCATTTATCAAACAATTCCCTCTCATCCAAATATTCCCAGCATAGTCACTACCAGCAACTCTCCTTTATTTGTACTCTCTATTTGTACCTGGTGGATTCTATATTATATTAATTCATAAAACCAACTCTGCCAGACTCCCTACGGTTACAATTATTAAGGCTGTAACTGAAATGATATCTTTCATATTGATCTTCAACCAGAAGTTCTTGTCCTGAAGCTTTTGTTTCACATTAAGGCACTAATGATTGTCTCCACCAAATGAGCAGCTTTAATAGTCACAAAAAGCTGAATGAAAAGACTTTGATCATCATTTTTGAAAGTGCTATATTCAATATCTTTTCCATCCATAATTGGCAAACACCAACAAAGCTTTTTTTTTTTAACAAACAAACAAAATGATTTAAAGAGACTTTATTTTTTTTTTACAGAAATTATCTCTTTGTTTGTTTTTGTCAAGTAATTTTTGCCCTACACACTCTGTTTGTTTTCTAGGTCACAGAAAGACTGTTTGCCTATGGGTTCTTTTAAATATTCTGATTTTTAACTATTTTTAAATCTTTCTATAGTAACTGAAGTGTTACAAATTCAGTTGAAATGAGAGAAAGTAGGAAGCACTTTAGAGTGCCTACTTGATTTATCTGTTAAAAGAATTGGTACACATTAATCATTGTAGGCTTCCCCATGTCTGGAGGGACAGAGGAACTACTTGATGGTTCTTTCATATTCACATCTCCTCCTGGAAAAAGTAGAGTAATGATTCTATAATGAATCCCCTATATAAACACAATGTATCCTGAAAAAAATATTAACCATATTTTTGTAATTGATCAGATGGGAAAAAATCTCTTTAGGTATTAATTAGACATATTAGCGTTATTCACTCGACTGCTAAAAAAGTAACAACACTATGGAGACTTTTCATATCCAAGTTTTAAATCACTTCATATTGTAGACTCTTAATTTTCCCTGGGAACCTGCAGATGCATAATTTGAAAATGGACACTCTGTAATGGTAGACTTATACATATATGGAAAGAAAACCAGAGAGGGTTAAAAAACATCAAGACTGAATTTTTATGGGTCATTAGCTCTTTAATGCATCTCAAGGGCTCCTAAACCAATGACCTGAGAGCCTTGGGAAACTTCTAGTCTGACCTGAATGGAAGAAATAAGGAAGAGCACAAGTATTACCAGTGCTCAATGCTATTAAAACATCCACAGAAGACTAATTTGAAAAGTATTAACCAGTAGTAAGTTAAGGCCCATCACAGATCAAAAGCTAGGTTTGGGGACAGGAAACTATTGGTGAAAGGAATTGGCAGATACGCAGGGAGGAAAGAATGGAAGAAAAGAAGGCTGAGACAGAAAAGGACCTGATAGCCTTTTAAGGCTTGTGGCTGGCAGAGATCCTTGTGATGATGATCTGCTTCCATTGGTGTTTCTCCCCTTAGGAGACAAATGCCTGAAAAATGGAAATGCTGATGTCTCCAAGGATAGCGAGCAGGCTTCTGCATAGAGGGAGGGAAGAAAAATTATCCCCACCAACATTATTTTCAACTACAGATCTTGGGGGTGGCTAATGGGCTTGAAAGTCATCTTCATGAGCCACTACAACTCTTTTAAGGCTCCTTCCTTGAACTTAGTGTGATATTTTCAAGGAGACTAACTCTTGGAAACCTCCAGTATCTCTAGGGCTATAAATGATGATCCTCTTGATAATTTGACCTAATGCTAGATGTAGTTTCAAAGGAAAAAGAAAAAGCCAAATTCAAATAAAAGAATCAGAATAGATAACTATTTGAATAATAATGATAAAATTGAATACTATAATATGTAATAACTTAAAAATTAATATTTTATGGTACATTAAAAATAAAACAAATATCACCATCTAAAGAAAACTTTTTTCAGTGTTGGGAAGTTTCAAGGCAATCACTGCACTGTCAAGCTTGAACACAGTTGGGTTCCTATATCTTGAAATGTTCTCCCACATCACCAACTGATCATGTGAGAAAGAGAGATGACCTCATTCCCTTAAGCAAAATACCTCAGGATGATTTTGTCACAGTTGAAGGATTCACAAAGACTGTTTTATATTGATGGAAAATGTTAAGTGGGCAATAATGAAGGAAACCATTCTATTATTATTATTCATCTATACAACAAAAACTGTTTTTCCCCTTAAAGATTTGGTTATAGGTTTCAGAAGCAATTAAGGAAATTACTCAATAAGAATATACATCTATACTCTCAGGGTCCAGGGATACAGCCCCATTCTGGCTCCCTGCTGAGCAGCAAGTCTGCTTTTCTTTCTCTTCTCTCTCTCCCTCTGTCCCTCCCTACACCACACCCCCACTCATACTCTCTTTCAAATAAATAAACAAAATCTTAAAAAAATTGATCTATTGTTTGTTAATTTAGAAAATTTGTTCATATTATTCAAAAATAGGGTGGAACTGATACTCGTATGTAGGACATAAGCTATTAATAAATTAATCATTATCCATCTAAAACAAGTCTGGGCTTTGGGCAGCTGGTTAAAATTATTAGATGATAGGAAGGAAATCTCCTTTCTCCTGTCTTCTCTCTCACTTAATATTAAATAGTGACAACTAACTAACAAATAGGAAAATCTACATAAAAATCATCTTATACTGGTCAGGTCTCTTTTAGTTGCAAATGTAGAAACCCAATATTAACTAATTTAACTAGAAAAGAAGAAGAGAATTGGCTCCAATAGCATATATTAGTTACCTATGGTTGCATAATAGACCGTCCCCAAATGTTAATTTAACTCACAACTCTGCAATTTGGGCAGGACTCTGTAGGGATGGGTCATCTCATTGGCTGGGGCAACTTCAGACCTGGAGGATTTACTTCCAAAATGGCTTACTCACATAACTGGGAAGCCAATGTTGTATTTACCGGAAGCCCAACTGGAGCTGAGAGGTACTGGTGGGCGGCTCTATTCCTTCCACGTGGGCCTTCTATGACCTCATTCAGTGTCTTCATGGCATAGTAACTGGGTTCAAAGAGTTAGTATTTCAAGAGGACTAGATGGGAGTTGTATGATCTTTTATGTACTAGTTTTGGGAGTTATATACTGTCACTTTTGTGGTAGTTAGAGGCTTGCTAAATTCAAGAGAACGGAATATAGATTCTTCCATTGCTTGCTTTCTTCTTCTTCTTCTTCCTTTTTTTTTTTTTTATTTGAGAGAGAGAGCGCACAAGAACACATACAAGTGGGGATGGCCAGACAGAGGAGAGAGAGAATCTTAAGCAGACTCCATGCCCAGCACAAAGCCTGACTTGGAGCTTGATCTCATGACCTTGAGATTATGGCCTGAGCTCAAATCAAGAGCATAACCAACTGAGCCACCCAGCCATCCCAAGAGAATATAGATTCTTAATGACAGGAGTGCCAGTGTCCTGTTTAAGAAGAATATATGGGGACATCTGGGTGGCTCAGTGGGTTAAGGCCTCTGCCTTCGGCTCAGGTCATGATCCCAGGGTGCTGGGATCAAGCCCTCCATCAGGCTCTCTGCTTCCCTCTCTTTGCCTGCCTCTCTGCCTGCTTGTGATTTCTGTCTGCCAAATAAATAAATAAAATCTTAAAAAAAAAAAAAGAAGAAGAAGAAGAACATATGGAATAGGAGATCTTATGGACACCTGAGAAAATAAAATTTCACATATAATTGACATTTAGAAATGCTCTGTCCACTATGTACTCTGAAAAACAACCTGAGGGTTTTGAAGGAGCCAGGGGTGGGAGGTTGGGTGAGCCAGGTGGTGGGTATTGGAGAGGGTACATATTGCATGGAGCACTGGGTGTGGTGCAAAAATAATGAACTGTTATTCTGAAATTTAAAAAAAAAAAAGAAAGAAAGAAAGAAAAGAAATCCTCTGTGCCCTGCCTCTACCTAATTACTGATTTCTTTTTCCCCCACAACACAATAGTCTTTCTCAAAAAATGGTAAGAGTTGACAGTTCATATGCTTAGAGTGGTTTATTGTAGAAGAAATAGTTCTTCCCCAGTAGCTTGAGCCAGAAAAATTCCAGGTAAAGAATAATTGGCTTTGCTTTGGTTATGTAGCTTTTCTTAGACCAATGGCTGATCAAGTTGGGTGGCAGATTAAGGACTTAAAAGGCCAGGCTATGTTTTGGACAGTACCCACCAATATCATTTCATTAGATTAGGAATGGCTGTCCCTACTCTCATTAAAGAGGGATTGCATTCAGGACACAGAACATAAAGAATATTCACTATAAAATTTGATAAAAGAAAGGGGCTTTTGTATTTTCTACTTTTTACTTTCTACAGTATGTTCATTTGTCCATTCATTCATATACTTATGCATATAGATCCAACAGGCAAAGTTCTCCAACAATGGTTCTCAAAAGGTGATCTAGGTATCGTTGGGGGTTCCTTGCCTTTTGGGGATATCAGAAGTCAAATCCATTTCCACAATAATTCTAAAATGTTATTTGCTTTTTAAACTTATTCTTACATGAATATACAATGAAGTCTTCCAGAGGCTATAGGACATGTGATATCACAATAGATTAAATGAAGAAGCAGATGTGAGATTCATGCTATCATCTATTAAGCCAGACATTAAAGACATTTGCAAAAATATAATGTCTCTCATATGACTACATTTCTCTTATTTCAAAAATCTTTATTTTCACAAATTCATATTATTTACATTGCTAAGTAATTAGTTTATTCTTGTTGTGTTCTTAGTTGGTACACTATACTGTCCTAGATTTCTCATGATTATCTTCACTTTCTCCCATGGGCATGAGTCTATTGATGCTGGATACGAGGCAAGGTTGCTGTGATTTTCTCCATTGCCCAAAGAAGGATTTCTTTTGAAGAAAAGGGAAGAAGAAACAAAGATTATATCCATTGAGCTAGAAATCCGTGTTTTATATACATGGTCTCACTTAATTTGTGTGCCTTAATGCTGGATTTTAGTAGCATGGTAACTAACCTAAGGTTACAGAGCAATTGATGTTGCCTTGGAATGAGGATGCACATGCCATTGTGTGAGCGATGCTGTCAGCAGGAGTTTTTCCTCTTTTTAAATCTATTTGAGATTTATCCTTATTTATAGTCAAGTAGAAGTGTGCAATGGATTCATCAGCTTTAGTTTGATCTCACCAGTATGTGGAGTAGTCCCTTTAATTTGATGGGGCATTACCAGTTGCCTTTCTTGATTTTTCTAGTTCTTCATATGCTTTTATCGTTATCTCTTTTTTACAAGTAAGACAAACCAGAACAGTTATTCAGGACTAAAAACAAGGGTAGTTCCTTTCTTTGGGCCTTTGTTCTTTCATTCTGGAATATGTTTTCCATCTGTGGTATTACTCAACATTGCTTTTCAATCCTAAACTGAGACCACCAATTTATTTACTTGTTTATTTTGATAATGACATTGGAGTGTCTAGAGACTGATACCAAAATCCTAGAAGTAGGGTTTTAGGAAGACCTAATTCTGCTCCTGAAACCAATATTACATCACATGTTAACTAACTAGAATTTAAATAAAAAATTGGAAATAAAAAGTATAGATAATTCCCCTTATTTGGAAGGGGAAATGTCTTCTGATTCCTTATGCTAGGTTGCATATCATTATTTAGGGCACCCAAGGAAATCATCACCATTCCCAGTGCAGTGATTACAAAATTTGCCTGATCATAAGAATCACTTGGGGGAACTTTTAAAAAAATACAGATTCTTGAACTTGATTGCGGTCTTACAAATCAAAATCTGACTTCTACAGTTCACTAGGTGCCAAAGCTTAGAGGCTTAAGCTAAACTAGCAACAACAGCCACCACAACAATAAAAGCTAAGAGTCATTTGTATGGCCCAGCCTATGTTTTGAAATTCATCCTATGGAACCAGTTACACAACAGCATGCAATGTCAGTTTGCATTAAGAAGCTAGGAAGGTTGGAGTGTCTGAGTGGTTCAGTCAGTTGAGCATCAGATTCATGGTTTGGCTCAGGTCATGGTCTCAGGGTCGTGAGATAGAGCTCCATGTTGGGCTTCCCACTCACTGCAGAGTCTGCTTGAGGATTTTCTCTCTCCCTCTTCCTCTGTCCCTCCCTCAAGTAAATAAACAGCTCTTAAAAAAAAAAATAGAAAATCTGAACATATGTCTTAGAAAATCTATACTTTTATTTCCAATTTTTTATTTAAATTCTAGTTAGTTAACATGTGATGTAATATTGGTTTCAGGAGCAGAATTTGGTGAGTCATTACTTTCATATGACACCCAGTGCTCATCACAACAAGTGCCCTCCTTAACACCCATCACCCATTTAGCCCATTTCCTACCCATCTCCAAACATCAGTTTGTTTTCTATAGTTAAGAGTCTCATGGTTTGCTTCCCTCTTTCTCTCCCTCCCCTTCCATATGTTCATCTGCTTTGTTTCTTAAATTCCACATATTCAATTCTATGGTATTTGTCTTTCTCTGACTTATTTTGCTTAGCATAATACACCCTAGCTCCATCCATTCCCTCGCAAATAACAAGATTTCATTCTTTTTAATGGCTAAGTAATAATCCATTATATACGTAATATATTTTATATATATTTATATAGATAGATAGATAGATATACCACCATTGGTATACCTATATCTATATAGATAGATATACCACTTCTTCTTTATCCATTCATCAGTCCATGGACATTTGGGCTCTTTCCATAGTTTAGCTATTGTTGATAATGCTGCTATGAACATTGGGGGTGCATGTACCCTTCAAATCTAAATTTTTCTATCCTTTGGGAAAATACCTAGAAGTGCAATTGCTGGATCATAGGGCAGTTCTATTTTTAACTTTTTGAGGAACCTCCATACTGTTTTCCAGAATGGCTGCACCAGTTTGCATTCCCACCAACAGTGGAAGAGAGTTCTCCTTTCTCCGCATCCTTGCCAAAATCTGTTGTGTTCTGTGCTATTAATTTTAGCCATTCTGTCAGGTGTGAGGTAATAGCTCATTGTGGGTTTGATTTGTATTTCCCTGATGATAAATGTTGTTGAGCAGCTTTTCATGTACCTATTAACCATCTGGATGTCTTCTTTGGAAAAATGTCTATTCATCTTCTGCCCATTTCTTAACTGGATTATTTGTTTTTTGAGTGTTGAGTTTGATAAGTTCTTTATAGATTTTGGATACTAACCCTTCATTAGATATGTCAGTTCCTAGTATCTTCCCTCATTCTTTAAGCTGCCTTTTAGTTTTGTTGATTGTTTCCTTCACTGTGCAGAAGCTTTTTATCTTACTTAAGTCCCAGTAGTTAATTTTTGCTTTTGTTTCCCTTGCCTCTGGCAACTCATTTAGGAAGAAAGAGTTGAAAGAGTTTATTGCCTGTGTTCTCTAGGATTTTGATGATTTCCTGTTTCACATTTAGGTCTTTCATCAATTTTGAATTTATTTTTGTGTATGATATAAAAAGGTGTCTAGTTTCATTCTACATGGTGCTGGGTTCCCAAAAGCATTTGTTGAAGAGACTGTCTTTTTCCTATTGAAAATTCTTTCCTGGTTTGTCAAAGATGAATTGACTATATAGTTGCAGGTCTATTTATGGTTTTTCTAATCTGTTCCATTAATCTATGTGTTCATTTTTGTGCCAGTACCATACTGTCTTAATGAATACAGCTTTGTAATATAACTTCAAATTCAGAATTCTGATGCCGTTAGCTTTGCATTTCCTTTCCAGAATTGCTTTGGCTATTCAGGATCTTTTGTGGTTCCATACACATTTTAGGATTATTTGCTCTAGTTGAATGAAAAATATTGGTGGTATTTTGATAGCCGTTGCTTTAAATGGGTAGATTGCTTTGGGTAGTATAGACACTTTAATAATGTTTGTTCTTTCATTCCATGAGCATGGAATATTTTTCCATTTCTTTGTGTCATCTTCAATTTCTTTTATAAATGTTCTACAGTTTTCATAGTACTGATCTTTTACCTCTTTGGTTAGGTTTATTCCTAAGTATCTTATTGGTTTTGGTACAATAAATTCTATATTTTTTAAATACTTTCTTGAACAAACCTTTCCCTGACTGGAATTGTGTGAGATAGAAAGAGACAGATGGACAGAGGCAGAGGAAAGACTGAGACTGAGACAAAGGTGGGGGGAAAGAGAGGAAAATATCAAGCTATTGCAGATTCAAAATGGTGTTTTCCACATGGCTTTATAAACTTTGTAGGGGCTTATTTTCTCTCTTGCTGCTGTTCACCAGAAAAATTCAATTTCTGCAGGGCTGAAAATTAATACCTTTTCAGGGACTGGTTCTGGAAAGACAAATGTTTAGGAGTAAAAGAAACTCAAAGACATTTTAAGCAATCATGTTTGCCAGTTGGTTCAAACACTTGGCAGAAACAAGGTCACACAGGATTGGGATGAGAAGCTGTTCTGTGCTAAGAGATCTGTGCAAATGTAGCAGGGCCTCCACTAGGTGAAAGGGATGCTGATCTAGTCTCAGGAGTGAGAATGAACATGCTCTCAGGACAGGCAGCCCTTCAGAAACCGTATGGGGTTCAGAGAAGGCACTCTCCCTCAGAGGGGAGAAGCAGGGTACCAAGGACTACCTGTCAAGGATGAGGGATCCCTCTTAAAGATGAAATCAATACTAAAGGCAGGGAAAGAACATAGGGAAGGGCCACAAGGGTTCTCAGATTTAGGCCTAACATTAGAACAGAGACTTAGGGTGGTTGCTCAGCAACTCTGGGTCTTGAGAGCCTTACTGAATATTAATCCTCTCAAGACAGTGGGGCTGACATCTACTTACTTCCTGTGAGGACTGGCTCTAGAGTCATTAGAAGAGCTGGTCTTCAGAATCTAAGATAAGCAAAGATAAGAGAAAGTCAGCAGAGTTGTTGGGTATTGTCAGATATTGTAATTTCTTCATAATGAATGAATTATTTATTCATGACCAATGATTAATTATTATCAACTTGAAGGGGTCCATGTTATTAGAATTACAGAGACTTAAGTTCTTCTCTTTTGGCTTAAGCCATGTTTCCTCTGTGTAAAGGGAACAATGATCAATGAGGAAAATAGAAATGACTTTGCTGGGCACCATCAAAGACTACTATTTTTCTTTGTACTGATAATAAACATATCTTTGAAAAAATAATCAAGTATATTAAGTGTCTAAAAGGGATCAGATAGGAAATAGGAACACATGAAGGGGAAATAAGCATGAAGCCACTAAAAGGGTCACACAGTTCCGGTCTGAGTATGAGAAAAGGACACTCTTAAATGGTCTGTAGATTTCTTTGTTTTAGATTGTATCCCCCACCTTTTTTTTTTTTTTTTAAAGCAGAAGATAAAATGCTGTCATGTTATAAGTTTATTTCCTTGAAGCAAAATTTACTAAAAGAAAGAGACACTGTCCTTAAATTGAAGTTTACAGTTGGAATCCCATAAAAAGGTAGTCTTTGTACATCATCAAGCGGGCATGGCCGGGGAAAAGACAGGAATGTAAGATCAGGCCAAGCAGGAGTTTCTCTGCTGTGACTGCCCTTGCTCTTCAGCGCTCTCGCTTTTTCTTTGTCTAGTAGCCCATGGCACTTGACGGCAGCTGGGGAGGTCAGCGATCCGGCAGTGCAGTTTCATGAAGAGAGGACAGAAACACGTAACCCAAAATGACACGGCCGCTGATGTAGCTCGTTGCCCTGCTCGCTTATATTTTGAAGGATATCCTGTGAGCTGAGTTGCAAAGAATAGCATTCGACAGGGTGAAGGGTTGCATACACTAAAGAGGAGGCAAGATTTTTGGCGAGGAGAAAGTCTGAAGGACAAGTGCCTTTAGCATCAGCCGAAAGTCTATCTGTATAAATATGACCTCAAAATATCAGACAGCGCTGCGTGGCCAGTGGAGGGAGAGCAAACTGGGCAAACTTACTCAGCTGTGTTGCTTACTTGGGAATTCTGCTGACAGTTTTGACTTGAATAAAGCGGGACATTTTTTTTTCTTTATTTTTTAAGAGTTTATTTATTTATTTGACAGAGAGCACAAATAGGCAGAGTGGCAGGCACATGGAGAGGGAGAAGCAGACTCCCCACCTAGCAGGTAGCCGATGTGGGACTCGATCCCAGGGGATCATGACCTGAGCCAGAGGCCGCTGCTGAACCAACTGAGCCACCCACACATCCCAAGCTGGACTATTTTCTTGAGCTATATGCCAATCCATACACCACCCTGACATTTTGGGATGGAATAGTCCAATGGAAAGAGAGCAGCAGATTTTGCTCTGTGTAGCCTCAAAGAAGCATTGTGTGATTTGGTAGAGGATCAGATGACCAGCTGGCTAATATGGTTACTTAATATCTTTGTGCTCCAGTTTAGTAATCGATGATACCTCTTCAAGAGGCTGATTTTGTAGGTCACATGACTTTGAATGTAAGTAAAAAAGAGATATATTTATTATAATAGTAATTCTACCTGGCCTCTGCAGGACTCAACCCAATGTTTTGCTATAGAAATCACCCCAGAAATGCTCATCTGAACTGTAGCTCCATTTCCCTATCTTTCAAATGGATGTAACAATTTCTTTCACATTGTACAATACTGCTGCTTTTATGAAATGGGATAATATATATAAAATCATTTTGTGAAATATTTCTATTGATATTTTAACATTCAATTTTTAAAAAATCTATCCCATACCGGCCAGATACCAAGTACTGTGCTATTCTTTGGGGTTATTAGCCTGAACTACGTGTAGTCTCTACCTTAAAATAAAAATACATTTCTTCTCTTTTTAATTTACTTTATCCTTAGTGAAGCTTTCTTTGCTCCATTACTTTGAACTACAAATGCAGATTGAAGCTCATATACTTTGAACTTTTTTTTGGATTTTTTCTTTGCTTTAAGCTTTTGGTTCTTTCTTTGATTTTTGATCAAGGTCATAATTACATGGAAGGTGTTTTCAAAATATGCTCTTCTTTAAGATTACATAATATCTCCTAGGAGTACAGCTAGATGGCTATAAATCACAGAAAATTAGCAGTTGTCCCTGACAGTGTGTTTTCTATAGGTATGTTTAGAGTCCCAGAAAGAGTTGAGATTCTTTCTCTAGAGATACCCTTCTTTTGTGGTTAGGATGAGCTTTGCCTTCTTTCCCATGCATTCACTGTAAATCCCCATTATTAATTGCTGTTGTAGGGAATCTGTTTAGTCTTTATCAGTTTCATAGGGCTTTACAAATCATGAAGTAGAAATTTTAAGTGATGTTTCATAATATTAAAAGAAAAAGTTTTCTATTCCAAATTTATAAGAAAGGTATGAAATATATATTTAAAAAAATTTTCCAACCCCAAATTCATTTGCTTCACCAAGAACCTTCCAAATCCCCATCTTACTCCTTTTTTTCTTTCAACAGAGACGCCCAAATTAACATCCCATAGGTTCTGCAACAGGTCTAGCAAACCTCAACCAAACTCCTGTAGAGGATATTTAATAAATACTTTCTACATTCCTTCAGGAAATCTGCCATTAAAGTTTCTGTAGGACTTGTGGTCAAAATTTCAAAAATAACTCAACTTTTCCTTTTTTATTGCTGCTTGATTTGGGTGTGTCTTTCACAGTGGCTAGATGAGGAAAATCAAATCAGTGGTAAAGCCACAAATTACCAGGGAAACTTGAGAATATGAAATATGAACAAAAACACATTTTCTTTATTTAATGATTAAAACTTAGCAATCTCTATTTAAATCATCCCTACTTATAAGGAGCAAGAATTTGCCTTTTGCTTTATGAGAAATTTTATTTGAAAGATTATTAAGTTAAAGCATTCTGTTTTAAAGTTGAGCCATATATAGTTTTCATTTTAAGAGTTATATTACAAAATTTGTCTCTATTATAAAAATTTCCTTTTAGCATGTGACCCAAAGCATCAATTCCTAGGATTATTTTGCATCTGTTTTATATACAATGATTTACATTTCTTATTTCTCATTTTTGAACTGCCACTGATTTCAGATCCCTGTCCCCAAATCAATATAATGACCATTCTATGTCCCTTTATCTTTAAACTATTCCCACTTGGTCCCATATTTTATTAGCCTTCACATTTCCCTTAAAATATCTCCTAAATGAACCACAGAGGACTCTCCCCTAAATGCTCAGGATCACAGTTTGGGAACCATTACTCTATGTGACTGATTTCTCCCCAAACAAACACTTTGATCATTTAAAAATGATGGCCCTTGCCGAGAGCACTAATGAGCTAACTCGTACATTGTGGTGTGTACACAATGGAGGATAAAAAATGGGCTCGGAATTAGACTCCCTCTTTATTCATCCAAGGGGAGCATTACTGAGCGAGTTATTTTTTAAAAATTAATACAATTTTGGCAGCTTCCCTTGATTTGGAAATGAAAAGGTTTTGAGTAGGTGAGGAGTGACAGTGACAGGGCTTTCTCTTTTTCTTTGCAGATTTCTATAAAGGGCACAGATATGAAAAGCTTTCTGTGGACGGCAAGGAATCAGGGAACTAGTTGCCCCTCACCCACTAATAACGACCAAGAGATTATTTCCCTGCACTTAATGTTCAGAAAGACAAATGTCATGTTAAATAATAACACGGATGTTTCTAATATTGTGCTAAATGCAAACATAAAGCATCTTATTCTTTGGCTGTTGGTTTGGCAAGGCACATTGGTGTAGGTAAAATGCCTTCACAGGACAAAAGGAAGCCAGGCCAGAGGGAGAAGGAGAGGGACTAGGGTTCCCACTTCGCCTGGCCTCCTCCTTTGACCCTGACTGCTCCTGTGCCCTTAGGGGGTGCATTAGAGAATGAGTTTTCAGGTGGAAACCCTAGAGAGCTCAAAGGGTCACACCTCTATTTTCAGAGGACTTATGTTTGGGTTCAAAATTCAGGAGTTCTTTTGACAACAATAATAGTAGCTAAGCTTTACTGAGCATTTACTATGTACCAGGTGCTCTTATAAGCGTGTTTGCAGTATTAACCCACTGAATCATCCCCTAACGCTATGAGGTATAAGATATGCTGTATTTTGTAGATGAGGAAACTGAGATATAGAAATGTTCAGTAACTTGCCCTAAATCACACAGATTAATGGTGAATGCTGGGCTTGAATCGCTGATTGTTACCATTGTGTTTTTGTAACAATTATTTTATGCTGAATCATATTTATAATTCTTTTCATATTTAACTTGTATTTGGGATCTGGTAGCCCAGTGAGACATTTTTGGTGGTGTAGATTGATTGCTGAGGGCCCTAGTTGGGCGTTTATCCAATTAGGTGTAATTGCCTTCTCTCTCTCTCTCGCAGAACTATTTGAAGATTTTTTTTTTTAAATGATACATCACACTTAGCTTGTAATTGGCTGTTATTCCTTATCAAAGTTATACATGAACTTAAGACATGGATGGGACGGATGGAATTATCTATCAAAGTTTTGACTAAATTTAGCATTCCTCTGGCGTCTTTTTTCCTAATTAATCCCACTTCCTAGAGGCAACTACCTTCAGCAGTTTTAGTTTTTTTAATGGTTATTTTTTCTTTTTTACATTAACCTTCATACTTTGCAATATTATGTATATACTGATTTTTCCTGGTTTATCTATTGTAGGTATTATATATTGATTTTCTATTATAGTTCAATCTAAACTCTCTTATACTCCACATCTTCCCTTCTTCAATTTTTTCAATTATAGTTATATCACCTTTTTTTTCAATTACTAACTGCCATTGCTGTGTTTTTCTAAGTATTTGCTGTTGAGCCAAGAATTATTATATAAATATCATTCCTTTGGATTCAACTTTCTTTTGTGGAGTCAATGATTGCCTTAATTTAATTCACTCATATTTCATCATATCTATAGCTAATTTTCCCAAAGATGTCAGCAATCTGTCAGACTCTTACCAACCCTTTTCTCAAACACTGAAACATGAAATAATATATTTCCCCTTTTTCTTTTTATAAGTCTTCTTCCTATTGATATCCATCTTCTTCCTTCAACTTGGACTGAAGACTCTTCTTCGCTGATACACATCTGTGAACATGTGACTTCTCCTTGTGATGTTCCTATGTCTGTACGTCTTATTTCCAATCACTTTTTTCCCTTGGTCAAATCCGTCGTGTTGCTAAAGTATTTTCCTCAGTAGTTTCCTAAAAAGAATGTAGTGGAAACAAATGCTTTGAGTTTTCCTATATCTGGAGATGTTCTTATTCAATTCTGCTTTCTGATTCATAGTTTAACAGGCTACATGATTCTGAGTTGGTAATATTTTCTCCTTAAATTTTGAAAGCATTCATCTAGCCTCTGGTCAGTTTTTGAAAAGTCCAACACCATTCTGATTCCCATTTGTTTGTATGTGATCCTTGATCTTTCTCTCTTCTTACTTCTTTATAATTGTGTGACATACTTCTTAATGTATTACACTGGACACTTGGTAGGCTCTTTCAATCAGAAGGCTTATATCATAAAATCCTGGAACATTCTGTTGTACTTTATTTTAAAAGTTCTTATGATGCATTTTATTTTTTCTTAAGCTTTTCTATAAGGTAGATGCTGAACATCCTAAATCATTTTATTTCTTCTTTTTTATAATTCATCTCTCTGTATTTTCTGTTCCCTGACACAATTTATTATCTTATTCTCCAAAACTGTGTTAAATATATTTATTTATGTTTTTAATTTTCCAATGCCTTTCTTTATTATTTATCCAGTTTTTATGAATCTTATATGTTTTCTTATTTCTTGCTATTATTATCAATAACATTTTTAAGCATTTTTTTCTTTCTTTCCTTGGTATTATTTCTGCTTATTTTGAGTTCCATTTTATATTTTTGATATTCCTTTTCCATCTTGGGACTTTCCTCAATGATCTTAAAGCAGAGGTTATTTTATTCAGCAGTTAGAACAGTGCATTTTACATACATAGTGCTCAATAAAGAAGTATATAATCTACTAATTATAAAATATATACAGTGTATTATATAATACAGTATTATATAATATACTCTATATGCTATAATTATTATTTTTAAGTATAGTATATAAATGTTATGCTATATATGATGATAATCAGATAATAATCAATTTCTTGTGACCCATGCCTGCATATTCATATTTTTAAATTGCTGTCAGTATGTCACAACACGTGCCCTCCTTAATACCAATCACCCTGCTACCACCTCCCCCCACCTCATTCTCCTCTGAAAGCCTCAGTTTTTTTCCCCAGGGTCCATAGTCTCTCATGGTTCGTCTCCCTCTCTGATTTCTTCCCCTTCAGATTTCCCTCCCTTCCCTTATGGACCTCTGTGCTAATGATTATGTTCCACATATGAGTGAAACCATATGATAAGTGTCTTTCTCTGTTTGATTTACTTCACTTCCCATAATCCGCTGTAATTCCATCCATGTCGATGCAAATGGTGGGTATTGTGATGTGCACCGGGTGTTACATGTAACTAATGAATCATTGAACACTACATTAAAAACTAATGATGCACTATATAGTGGCTAACTGAACATAATAAAAAAAATAAAAAGTGAAAAATAAAAAATAGAAAAAATGCTGTCTGTTTATTTAGAGTTGAAGTGCTGTGCTCGTTGACAGACGAGCTTCTCTGTAGAATGCATAGAACATGCAAAAGAGACTTTTTGTTTTCGTTTTCGTTTCTTTCTTTCTTTCTTTTTAAGATTTTACTTATTTATTCTAGAGAGAAGGTGAGAGAGAGAGAGCACAAGAAGGGGATAGGCGCTGAGGGAGAGGGACAAGCAGGCTCCCCACTGGGCAGGGATCTCAATTCGGGTCTCCATCTTGAGATCACAAGATAATGACCTGAGCTGAAAGCAGATGCTCAACTGATTGGGCCATGCTGGTGCCCCACAAAGAGGTTTTTCATTGAGGATATCCAAATTCCAGTATCTGGTGAACTTTGAAGCCATTTTTTCTTTTAGAGAATACTCCTCAAGTCTTCTAGATGAGGGGATACATTTTTGTTTCTGGGATTTCTGGGAGAATGGTTGAGAATAGAAGGAAAGTGTTCCACTGCTTAGTAGGTAAATTTAATCCCCTGGTTCATAGTCCCACAGTCCTGTCTAACCTCTGTGATGCCAGGTGACCCTGAGTCAAGACTCCTGAAGGTGTCTGGTTCAATGTCTCTGTTATTCGGATCTGGCAACAGTCATCTGGCTATATGCAATGAATGAGTGATCCCAGGAGCCCAGCTTTTCTGGATGATGACTGTTATAGACAACCTTGACTTTGTCTTTCATGGACGCTTCCAAGTGATGGCTGTGAACATTGTGTCATTAATACCCATCTTCCATGTCTGGAAACACTGAGGTTGTATCTTCTTTCATTATACAAAGTAATTACATTTTCATATACATTTTATCTCCCCAAAACCTTTTGAGATGTATCACCCACTTTTGCTCACTCTCTCATCCTTTATAAATACATTTTTTTCTTTTACTCTAATTTTAGTAAACAGGGGAGATTAGTGTTTGTGGTCAATCCATCACTTTCAACTAGAAATCCATCCTGGAATCTTTATGGTATGGTATGGTATGATACCGTATTGTATGGAATGGCACCTAGTCATTTCCCAGTTCTAGGATTCACCAAATACAAATCGGCAGTACTACTTTTAAATGGATATAGTAATAAAGTGGATACACCTTTAGTCTACTCATCTTTCTCATATCCCAAACATTGCTATCATTATTTCTTCTCAGATAACATTCAAGAGGATTATATAGATTCCTTATTTGAAATATGATGAATATAGAAAATAGGAACTTAGGTATAAAATAATTAAGGGAAAGTGTGGTAAACATTAATGCATATTTTAATCTGTGAATAGTGCAAAAACAAGCATTTCTTGAGCGTCTATATCAAGGGCCAGTAGCTTCAGCATTTAAAAACTTTGGAGTCAGAATGCATGAGTTTTTGAATGAGATGAATCTGGGTTAAGCAACAGCTTCTCATTCTTACTAATTTACAGTCTTTTCTCACTATCCTTGGATTTATCATCTATGCAACGAAGGCAATAATCATAACTACTTCATAGCATGGATACTGCACAGTACTCATTAAACATCACTAGTTATAGGGGAGCCTGGGTGGCTCGTCGGTTAAGTGTCTGCCTTCAGCTCAGGTCATGATCCCAGGGCCCTGGAATGAGCTCCACTTGGCTTCCTGTTCAGCTGGGATCCTGCTTCTCCTTCTCCCTCTCAGGCTCCTACTGCTTGTCCTCTCTCTCACACACTCTCTCTCAAATAAGTAAGTAAAATCATTAAACAAAGTAAAATAAAGACCACTAGCTGTAGAACCAAATTATTTGGTTCCTGCCTTCTTTCTTAATGGTGGATCTCAGTCAAGTTGAACTTCCTCCAAAACTGGATTTAGGTGACTTGATTTTGATTTTGGTCTTTGAGCAATGGGAGATTGGAATTTACATTTAGATGATGAGACTTTGGACTTTGAAATGCTATGAAGGAGTGAGACTCTTTGGAATCATGGAAGGAGATGATATATTTTGCTTGTGGGACATGATTTGTTGAGGGCCAGAGGTGGGATTGCAGTAAGAATTCTAGAATGACTCCAAGGCTGTCACCTCCTGGTGTGTATGCCCAGTATAGCCCCATCTCCTTGAGCGTTTAAAGGTTTTTCTAACAAAATGCTTTCAATGTATCCTAGAAGGAAATGGCTGAAATTTCTTAAAGTAGAGAAACAAATCACTTTTGGAGGAGGGATTTATTTATTCTAGAGAGAGAGAGAGTGAGCACACGAGTGGGAGAGGCAGAGGGAGAGGGAATCCACAACAGGCTCCATGCTGAGCACTGAGCCTAACTCGGGGCTTAATTTCACAGTCCTGAGATCACGATCTGAGCTGAAACCAAGAATCAGATGCTTAACCGACTGTGCCACCCAGAGACCCCAAGAAACAACTTGTTTTGGCAGAGTTTCTAGAATCATTGAAAATGTTATTAATTCATTAGCTTAATATGATCCACTTACCAGAAGGACTACTGGGAGAGGAAAGATACAATTGGTATCGGGGAGATTATAATGATGATGACTTACCACAGGGTTGAAACGGTATATGTATTCATTTTTTAAAATTTCTAATGTAATCCTACACGGAATAAGTACTATGCTATGCAATAGTTTGCAGTTGAGGGAATAGAGGCACCAGGAAATAAAGTAATTTGCCCAGAAGGTAAGGGATAACAGAACATAGAACCATTCAGAATAATAATCTACATAATTATGTGATGCTCTTTAAAAGCAAAACTGTATCTATCTACCCATATCTACACCTACCTATAACTATGCAACTTCTCAGTTTCTCCCTGTAGAAGAGGAATTAATCCTCAAGCATCATATATACTACAGAGATCAGGAAACTGTTATCCAACTATTACCCATCTATTATCCAGTATCAGTTATTTCAATTTTAGTCTAATGAGGGGATCATTTTGAAAATTTGACCTGATTTCAGGAAGGAAAGATGGCAAATCCCCTATGAGAAATTATAAGAGCTTATCTGGAAAGGACCCCTGACTTTTGAAAAGAATGATGAATATGTTTCCAACAAGATAACTGTAAAACAAGACATTATAGGCTATTGAAGCTTTGGGTGACTGGAATGGAATAATAGGTCACATGTATAAAGAGATGCAATATGAAGTTTGAAATGGGCAATCCCATAATATGTATTCCATACTACGCTAAATTTGGTGAATTTAAAGTTGAGTAAAACATGATCTTTACCCTCAAGATTCCCTAGACAGGACATCTGCTTTTCTTCATTTTCAATAAATTAGTAGTATGTAATTCTTACTGTTACACCCTCAAGGCGTGATAAATCATGAGGAAAATGATTTGCTCTGGGAACTCTGACAGTTACAGCATAGTAATCAGATTGAGGAGTCTTGGATGATTATACCTATTCTTTGTCTATTTTCACGAGAAACTTCCCCCAGATAATTCCAAATTGAGTTTCATGTAAACATTTTTTTTTTCAAAGTATACCAATTTACCTCTTCTTTGATTAGTTCTTTTTAAAGTATATACATCTAAACAAGTGGTGCTAACTTGAAGGTCAATCAGGAAAACAGGATGAGGGATTTGTCTTTTATGAAAATGTGCTGCCTTTGAGAATTTTTTTGATACCAAAAAATGGCAGATTTTCTCTTATAAACCGTATGTTCTTGCATTTCTGATATCTGGAATGAGTAGCTTGCCAGAAACATTCTCACTCAAAAGCCAGACTAACCCATGAAGGTGTCCAAAGAAGTCTGTTCTGATTACTGAAGATGTTGAACCAGTCTTGACTTCAAACAGTAGATATTTCCACACTTTAGTGGTATATGACAGCTCTATTCATTCCACAATGTCAAATTCTTTGGTTTTGGCCATTGGGTATTTATGCATTTCTGGCTTGGGAAGCAGAGAAGCCTAATTTGATTCTGGAGCCAAAAGTTTTTAGGCCCTGTTCCTTTGGAACTTGGACTGGAGGATTTTGGCACTGCATAAAGACTAGGACAGGGCAAGTAGTCACACATAACTAACTCAGTCAACAGAGCATATTCAGGGAGAAAGATCATGCCTGCACATTGGATAACCATTCTCCAAGGCAGACTGACAACACCCTGAATTCAATCACCCTTAAATAAACACACAAGGAAAGCTCGGCTTTAACATACCTTCGGGCGCTGCTCTCCAATGCTGCCTGATTGGTTTGAGTGCCAGAGGCCAGAATATGCAGATGCAGCCATTACTGTTGTTCTTACTTATGTCTGTCTGCTGTCTGCTAACAAGCGTTCATATGCTTTGGATCATTAAAGTCACAACCTCCTATGCCAATCTATTCCTCTCTACGGGTTTGCTGTAGATCGGAAAGAGAGATGCTATTTTTGTTTCTTTCTCTTTCCATGAGGACCTCCAGTCAGGGTTATTTTTGAGGTCTGAATATCATAGCTTGCCCCGTTGCCCCCACCGAGCATATAAATCGAGTTCCCGTTAGGCTTGTTCCTGTTGCCTGATTTATTTCATTTACTATTGTATGTGCCTTTCAACGCGAGGCGCGAGGCAAGTGATCTGTGCTGGGGCTGTGACAGGCAAGAGGGGCTCTAACTTAGACTATTTCCTGGTGCCATTGCTATCTGCGAGAGAGAGAGAGAGAGAGAGAGGTCTGCTGTACTTACACCCGTGCTAAATTTCTTCTGACAGACTCCAGGTGGTCGGAATTTTCACAATCCAACCCATTTCAGTGTTAGAACTTGTCATGTGGGGCTCTGTGGATTCTCTCCTCTCTTTCATCTTACAGTGGGTGGCAGGTCGGGTCCGTTTGGGCCCCTACCTGCAGAAGGCCATGGGTGTCCACAGGTAAAAGCAAAGGTGGAGAAACGTGAGTTTCACTTTCAAGAGAAGGCACTGAGGCAGATATTGTAGAGGGAGAAAGAAAAAAATTGTCACTTGTAGTATTATGCAGGCTGCCCATCTAAACCCATCATTGCCTGGCATCTACACACTAAGGGCAAGGATCCAGCCAACTTGTGAGTGGGCATCATGCCATTTGAGCAGATGGGCACGGAAGTCGGCAGCCAGTAGACCATGTATGTGCATCAACGGTGGGTGTTGAGGGCACGATTCCCAGAGGAGAATGTCCTAACAGCTGTCTGGCCTGAGCCAACATACTTACGACCAAGGAAAAGTGCCATCCTTCAATCCTGCTGAGTTGGATTAACCTTCAGAACTAAATCTGCTTTTTTCGGCAGCAGAAGGTGAGTTTGGGGTCTCTGAAAACCTCAAAGAACACATAAAGAAAGGAAACCGGAAAGATACAATTATTAGATATGGACTAACGCCGCCAAGCGCCTTCATGTGCATATTTTAGATATTTGACCAAAAATCTGTTAAATCTTGAAAGAGTGGCATAGTCGTTAAAAGCCTTGCCTCTCACAATGCTTGTAGAAGTGACCTTTCCACACAGGCAGAGCATTTTCAGGGAGGTAGTACATGTCCAGCTTAGCACTAAGAAATAATGATGTCTGAGGAAACGTGTCAGCAGACTATAGAAATCAAACCGTGGGTAAATATCTTTGTCAAACTTTACATATCGTGGATCAAACCTGACATATGGTGGATTACTTTCCAAATGACAGAATTTCTTCTTCAGTGATTGAACATATACCTGAAAAAGTAAAAAGTAAACCCGGTATTTCAACTTAAGCATGTCGGGGCAATGAAAGACTTCTATTTGAGACTGAAAATAAAACCTGATTCTAATTTGTTTAGTTTTTAGACAGTTAAACATTGTAAAACTAGATATAGGTTGTTTCTGCCCAACATAGTCAAATGGTGATTTGACAATGATTTGTTTAATCTGGATAAAATAGATGGACTGTTTTGACCATTTGGAGTCCTCAATAATTGTTCGTTTACTAGTTTGTTTGTTTTGAGGTGTTTATGAGATAGTTTTCTTGGTATTGTTTTCTGCTGTCTTGAATCTTTTTATTTAAAAGATTACATATGACTTGCAGTTGTGGAGAAAATGTCAGTTCGGCCCAAGTGTTCTGTTCCCCCCCCCTTTTTTTTTTTTTAAATCATCACAGTAGTAACTGTTACGGAGGGTAAAGGAGGTAGTAAGCAAGCTGTACTATTTGCTGGCAACAGTAACTTTAGCTATGGCTCTAACAAAGTATATAATGTTTTAGATTTAATACCAATAATAGTATTATGAGTAGAATAAAATGTTTATGTGTCTATTTTAGCACACAGTTTCTCATTATACCAACTTGGAAATTTTTGTTTAAATAGGAAGGAACATGCAGAGAAAAAAAGTAAACTAAAAACTAAGACAATATATAAAAGTACTTTGCCTGGAAAAATGTAGAAAATTATGTTATGCAGGTATGGCTATGTTTCTTGGTTCTGGTAGTTTTTATCTCAAGAGCATGTTCGAAAAGCCTACAATCGTAGTGCGTCTAAGGACTGTATGAATGTCACTTCTCGACTGAGAAAATTCTTGGAGAGGAACATTCGACCGAAAGCATGAAAAAAGAAATGAGAGAACTAAAGGAAACAGTATGTAGCAATAAACGAGGCCATGTGCATGGTATATAACTAATTTTTATTTAAGCAAGAAGGTGTGAGGCAGTTTGGTTTTCCTCTTGGAGGAACACATGTGTTTGGGACTAAATAAAGCCAGGGAGGAATATTAAGAAGTTAAACCATTCCAGCAATTGCTTCTCTTTGGCTATCTGGGAGATAAGAAAATGTGGTTAAAGCTGAATTTAACTCAACTAGACTTAGCTCAGGATTGAAAGTCTGGTGACCACCACTGATGACCCAGATGTTGACCAAGGACTATTCAACAAATTAAAAAAAAAATGCTGAAAAACTTTAATATGTCCTCCAGAAGGTTTTTGAATCCTTCCCTTTAATTTTCTGCAGGAGATGATAGAGATAAGGGAGAGCGTCAGATTTCTGACTATTTATAGTCAAAAAGGCTTATGGAAGAGCCAAAAAAGAAAAAAAGGGAGCATTTGCTTATGGATGTCCACTATGGTAACTGAATGATATCAGAGGCAGAGGGAGAAGGCAATCTTAACAGTGAATCAGTATACCTGTGGTACCTCAATAAGGAGCAAAAAAGAAGAATTTGGTTTCTCTATGGTGAACGTCATTACCTTCTATGGAGATTTATGAAAAATACATACAGTTAGTGGATGAATAATTGTGATTTTTACATGTGTGAATTGACACGTGTCCACAGATAGATAAAAATAGAAGATTAAATGCATGATAAAATAATACCCTCATATATTAACTTTCTTTTTCTCCTAGCAAAAGCAGTTACCTACCACATACACATGATTTAAAAAACACAGCCATCTTTTAGGTCGATGCTTATTATATCTAAACAACCAAACTGTTGTGAGTACAAGAAATATTGGCCATGTTTCCACATTCCCCCCCAAAATAAATAAATAAAAATTTTACCAACTCTTCTTAATTTCTGATTGTCATAGCTTTATGAAAACAAATTTGGCAAAACAAATGAAGATTTGAACATAAAAATTGGGATACACTCCCCCAGTGAGGGGGGGAAGCTTTTGAGACACCATGAACATAAAAACTAAACTTAACTACAAATTTATTTCTGCTTTTTATCCAAGTATCCAGGGAGGTTGTTAATGGGAGGTATGCCTCAGAAAATGTATATGTCTGTGAAAATGCTGGAGCTAACTAATGCTTTTATTCAAGTGATTTTTATTTCGACTCCAAACCACAAGATATAAACTTTCATCAAAAATGGTAATCTATTTAAAATCAGAGCTATGTGGAATGTTTCATGTTTATGTATAACTTTCATAGTAGACCTTCCTATACCAGGAAAATAATATGCCCAAATTCTGTTATTTTTACTTCGTACCAAGCACTAGTCCCACCCATCAGTTTCAGATTCTTTAAATAGATTAAAATGAAAAAGAAATGGAGGGAAAAAATGAAAACACTTCAAAAAATGACTTTTTAATTTTTTTTCTTTTTGGAGGAAAATATATCTGGAAAACTTAATTATGATGTATAATAAGAACAAAAAAGGAATTTAAAGGAAAATATGCATTGCACATTCTCAGTACTTCATGCTTCCAACTTTGCTTTGCCCAATTATAAAGCTAACATACCTGAGAGGGGACAGAAAAGGAGTGGAGAGAGTGGTAGGTGGAAACAAAGAAGGAGAAACACATAGCTCTGATCTGAAAGTGGTTCAGGGATATATTCATCTGATTGATTTCCAAAGAAAGCCAAGCAGAAGTCATTTGTATTTCAAGTTTTTTTTCCCAATGATATCTACAAATCATTCCCATTTACTGAACATAATAAATCAAGAGGAAGATTACATCATTACAAAAAGATGAGGGCTGACTTTTCCTTCTCTTCGAAGGAAGAGAACAACTCATATTTATTGTTAAAGCTCAAATTTCTTAAGATACAGAACACTGTGATGAGAAAACAGTCAAGACACAACCATAGCCCCCTCAAAAGAAACTGTGAAGTAACATTCTTAGTAAATAGACCAGATACACTTTAAAATGGCTAAGGTCTCTTTTTACAAAATACTGGAAGTAAATTGAAAATTACCAGTTCATAAAATTCTCAAATGAGAACTATAAAATCATATTGAAACCAAAATATCGTAATTTAAGAGTGTACAAACTAGCAAAAAATCAGGCTGTGGACACTTAAATAAATATGTGGTTGATAAACATACATGTCCACTTATGTTTAGAAAAAGGATGCATATACTATTTCAGAATATTTGGAAGCAAAAGAGAAAGCGAACATACGTCGTAAAAACCGTTTTTAGCCTTCCTCAGAAGAAATGATTCTATAGCTCACAGAGAAAATAATGTATCAAAATAATGTTGTATCAAGCTACTGCTAATATTATTATTGCTATTCAAGTTTTCCAAATTCAGTGATTAGTTAAGAATTGCTGCAAAAGTGAAAAGGACCTGAGACTGAACAATGGAGCCCACGATTGCTAGCATTCTGAAACTTACCCAGAAACAATTTGTAGAGTAAAGCATAGGTTTTTAATATCAGATACATTGAGGAAAAATTGGGGCTGTCCAGAAATGAAGTACTCTTCTTGCAATACTACTATTAGAGATATTTAGTAAGATGAACAAATACAACAAACATGTATATTTTGAACATCTACTATTAGAAATTACTGGCATATAACTGTACTAAACATGCAATGTTTACTGGCTAAATGAATGGTTCATAAAGGCATCTGATGTCTTAAGCAGAAATGTTTCTCAAGAAAGTGTCCTGTAATAATTCGCAAAATTTTCAAGATACTACTAATAAATTATTGATAGAGAAGCATATACAAATACTGTAAGATTTTCTGTTATTTTATACTGCGTATGGCTTAGGAGAGCCTCTGTTCCCTTTAAACTTACCTCAGAAAGTTTTGATTGACCTTAAGTGTTCTTTATAATTATTATTTCAATTAAGGAAATCACATAAAGACAGCTCTCTTGATATATCTTAAATTTTCTTGATATCCATGTAACACAACTAAGCAAATTTGGATTCAGAATTTCCTAAATCATAAGTCTCAGGGTAATCTGATTTGGCATGATAACACATTTCTGTGCCTAATGCTTAACTGAGAAGGGCATTAAAGCAAAGACAGGTGATGAAAGTTCTCTTTTTTCCTGCATCTCCATAACTGGGTTGAACATGATAGATTGGCTAGCTTATTGATTTAGGAATAATCAGCAATATTACTTTCCCTAAAGGAAAATTAAGATAATTCATAACAGAATTGAAACCTGATTTCTAGCTTCCTGTGTAAATGTGTACAAATTTTTAAGTTTGACTCAAACTTCTTTCTTAGAAGTAACCCCTTATGCATGCAGATAATCTCAACTTTGGAGTTCCCCAAGAATGTAATGACTGCCTTTATGTATATACATTATATTGTTGGTGAAACAATAAAGTACAATAGTTGAAGGTTTAGATTCTGATTAAATATCAACCATGCTGGGGCTCCTGGGTGGTTCAGAGGGTTAAAGTCTCTGCCTTCTGCTCAGGTCATGATCTCAGGGTCCTGGGATCAAGCCCTGTATTGGGCTCTCTGCTCAGCCGGGATCCTACTTCCACTTTTCTCTCTGCCTGCCTCTCTGCCTACTTGTCATCGCTCTCTGTCAAATAAATAAGTAAATAAATCTTAAAAAAAAAAAATCACCCATGCTCTTTACTAGCTCTGGATCTTCAAAGTTACTTAAACTGTCTGTATCTGTGTTTCTACATTTATGATAAAGGATGAGAATTAAGTATGTTAATATATGCAAAATACTTAGAACAGTGCCTGGCAAATAATGGCACTGAGTACACGTTAACAGACAGTAACACTGTGCCATTTCTTAATTTAAATTCTTATTTATACCATGGACCCAATAGTTCCTTTTAAAGTTGAAATAAACATGTGCTCAGTAACTGGTCATTTCTGTTCTGATTTCTTCTCATTAAAATTTGTTTCCCCGGGGGGCACCTGGGTGGCTCAGTGGGTTAAAGCCTCTGCCTTCGGCTTTGGTCATGATCCCAGGGTCCTGGGATCAAGTCCCACATCAGGCTCTCTGCTCAGCAGGAAGCCTGCTTCCTCCTCTCTCTCTGCCTGCCTCTCTGCCTACCTGTGATCTCTGTCAAATAAATAAATAAGAATCTTTAAAAAAAAAAATTGTTTCCCCGGTTGCCTCGGCGGCGCAGTCAGTTGGATGTCCAACTCTTGGTTATGGCTTGGAGAGTGATATCAGGATAGTGAGATGGAGTTCCCCACACCCCCAGTCAGGCTCAGCTCTAATGTGGAGCTTGCTTGAGACTTTCTCTCCCTCTGCCCCTCCACCCCTCCCCTCTACAGCTACACGTGCATGAGCTCTCCTTCTCTCTCTCTAAAATAAACAATAAATAAATAAATCTTTAAAAGAATCTGTTTCCTAAATTTCATTCATTCACTTACTATGTTTGTGGAGTTTTTTTTTCCTCATCTTGCACACTGCATAGTACTTATTTAATTACATTATTTATACTCTATTTTAATGGAGAATGTATTCATACCACTAACGAATGGCTTTGTGTTTTAAGTTTTTCTGCTAAACCTTTAGATTGTGTAAATGATAATGAAAACATTCATCAATTAGAATCATCTGTTGTGCCTCTGGTAATATATACCTAATGCATTTTAAAACATTGTTTAATAGGAAAACTTTCTATACTGACAAGAAGAGACTATTTAAAGGCTAGTGGGCCAATATACCCATCAATATCTAATAATGATAAGACAAAGGAAGGCATGGTTTGGCCATAGAAAGGATGGTAAGACAGACACAAGTGAATGCCCAGGTGCTTATTCATCATTGCTGTGGAGACATTACTTGATACTACTTTCTCAAGCCTGAGGTATTTTATATGCTGAGAGAGTGATTTTTAACCTGAGACTGAAAATCCAGCAAGTTTCAGAGAAATGGAACAACAACAACAAAAAAAAATCCCAGAATTCTTCTACTCTTATAAATTGAATGTAAGACATATATATTAAATTTTCAGTGAAGATAGTAAAGCCTATTTTAATAACTAATAGTTAAGAGAAGTAAGTTCCAAATGTCTTACAGTACAAAATAAATTCCTAGTTCCTTAAAAGGTTTAAATACCCAGTATATATATGTGAATATACATATAAATACACACACACACACACACACACACACACACACAGACCTATATATATGCCTTCATTTCAACATGAATTAAGATCAACTATGGTTGTTTTATTTAGGGTAATGCTAGCAGCTGTAAAATTCTCTAAAATACACAATGGCTCCAAGAAAGAGAATTTTCTTTCTTTCTTTCTTTCTTTCTTTCTTTCTTTCTTTCTTTCTTTCTTTCTTTCTTTCTTTCTTCCGTCCTTCCTTCCTTCCTTCCTTCCTTTTTTTGAAGATTTTATTTATCTGACAGAGAGAAATCACATGTAGACGGAGAGGCAGGCAGAGAGAGAGAGAGAGGGAAGCAGGCTCCCTGCAGAGCAGAGAGCCCGATGTGGGACTCGATCCCAGGACCCCGAGATCATGACCTGAGCCGAAGGCAGTGGCTTAACCCACTGAGCCATCCAGGCACCCTAGAATTTTATTTCACATTACAAAACAGTCAGAAGGAAATTTTCTATAGGAACTCTCTGTGCTTGCTACAGCTTTTCTCTAAGTATAAGATTATTCCAAAATAAAAAGTTTACGGAATAAAACAAAATGCATTTTCCTGGCCTATGTTTGGCTTTTCTGCACATGGGGATTCCGAGTCTTCTTCCATCTCACATCTTCAGCCTCCTGCAGGGCCTTTTTCGGTGTGCACTTCCAGCCAGTAGTCGAGGAAGGAGGGAACGTAGAGGGGAAACACTCACTGGTTAATAGTTTTGAATGGGGAAAGCTTCTCCTTGATTCTGTTCGTATCCCGTTGCTCTACACTAGCCATGTGGCCACTCCTAACTGCAAGGCAGGCTGAGAAATGCAGTCGAGATACATGCCCTGGAGAAAGGACAACATTTTGGTGAGCAGGCATCAGGGTCTGCAACAGTCCCCCTTGATCCCTTCGCCATAGATCAGTTTGCACCTGTCTTCCAACACTTAGACATACATCTATCTGCCTCCCCAAAGATGATGACCCAAAGTCCCATGCAGTTACTACATTAAACTCCAATAGCAGAATAACAGGAGAGAAATAACTTTCTCCATCACACCAATTTCTCTCCAGGGGGTTAGAGGTTTAGAACTTGAAAAATGAGTTCTCTCTTCTGTTTTTCCCATTACATCCAATAGACAATGGTAGAATGAGAACTTGATAACTGCAAACACTCCCTCATTTGAAAAGGAAATAAATGGAACCAACCGTCACTTGACTCAAATGACCATTAAGTCTTGCTGGGCAGGCCCTGTGAGACCTCTGCCCTCACAGCAGAGTCAGTTCCTGGCTCTTCTGGTTCTCCTTTCCAGGATGATTTCCCATGTCCATTGTTCTCCAAGGTTTGTGGCTCTCCTTTCTTGAGCCTCTTCCTTCCCCGTCATCCCCCACTGGCCACATTGAAAGTGAACTTGGAAGAGAATGGCTCCCTTGGAGGTTGTACTGCCTTCACAATGAGGTTTTGTGGAGCAAATACGGGGTTCAAGGGTTGTCTAGAGTCACAGGTTTTTGAGGCCAGGCTTCTTGTTTCTTTGGTAATACAATTCTCTCAAAACCTGAAAAGGGTTTGATTTAATCCCTTCAGTCAGTTACATGTGCCAGTAACCAGAGTCAAGGGCATCCAAAGTTCTTTTCTAGACAGTTTTCAGACCTGCTTTATTCTTTAGTACCTCACACTCATCCTGCAGTCTCTCTTTCTCTCTCATTCTTTCTTTTCCTACCTCTCGTGTCTTCCACCTTACCCTGTCCCCCCTTCATGTAAAATACTGGAAAATTCCTGTTTAGTAAAATACTATTATTAATTAGAGCTTCTGTTTTAAATTATCAAACAATACAATATTTCATTATAAATTCCTTCTTTTTCTCTTTTTGTTTTATTATAGAATCAGCTTATGATGCTTCTTTGGGAGAGACAATAATAGGCATTTTAAAAATTTTGTTCCAAAAACACTAATCCATTGATTATTGTGTTTGTAAATATATTTGTAGAAGAGGACATGAAAATTCATAGAGTATTGACTGAAAAAGCTGAGCTCACATCATATCTTAAACACAAGGTGTTTCGACATTAAATATTTTGTTCCATAGCAAATCATCCTGAAATGTAGAGGTATAAAACAATGATTTTTTGTTTATGTTTTACAGAATCTGGTCAAAAATTCAAATAGGACATAGCAGGAATAGCTTGTCTCTACTAGACAGTATTTGAGGCTTCTACTGGGACTGGAAGCTTGAGGATGACGCAATGGCCGGCAGAGGGAACCATCAGAAAATATCTATACTCGTACGATTGGCAGTTGATACTAACTGTATGCTAGAACCTCAGTTAGTCTCTTAGCCAGAAAACCTATGAAATCTCTCTCTGTGGTCCCTCTGTGTCAGATGATTTGGGCTTCATCCCAACATGGTGAATATTTTCCAAATGTGAGGGTTCTAAGAAAACAGGGATGAAGTACATGACATTTTTATGCTCTAATATTATGTCATGTAGTGTCATGTCTATCATACTTTTTGACTGAAACAGGCATAAAGCTCTGCCCAGGTTTGAAATGAAAGAACATAAACCCCACCACTTGATAAGAGGAGTGTCAAGGTTACATGGGAAGAAGAGTACACAGAATAGAAGATATTGTTGCAGCCGGCAATCTTTGAGTACACATTTTATTCGAGTTAGTTAATGTCTAAGACATTTACTTTCTGTTTTATATCTACTTTGACTTTTTGAATGAATCTTAATATGGTTATTTACCTGTGTACTCTTATTAAGGTATGCTCTTTAAAATCATTTATAGCTTTTTTTGGAGAAAAATAATCTAATAATATCTAATGCCAATATTTTTGCAGATATCCCGACACAGAAGGAATCATTCACAGCATGCCTTGAAAGATGTCATTCCTCCACTGGAACAACTGGTAAGTTTATTTCTTTGCAATACTGTATTATTTATCTACTGCAACAGAATAAATTATCCCCAAATTCAACAACTTAAAGCAACACACAATACTATCTCATGTTTGTTTGGATCAGGGATCTAGGCATGGTTTAGCCGAGTCCTCTAATTCAGTCCCTCAAAAGATCGCAATCAAACTTTAAGCCAGAATTGGGGTCGCATCAGAAGGTATGACTGGGGAAAGATCTGCTTTACTGGTTGTTGGAGGGTTCAGTTCCTCCAGGAATGTGTTCCGGAGGCTTCTCTCAGTAATGTCCCACGCGGGCTTCACCAGTATGGCAGCTTCTTCACAGCACGCAAACTGAAGGCAAAACCTTTTGTAACCTTATCGTGGTAGTGATATCCCATCAAATTTTCCACATCTTCTTGATCAGAATCAAGTCACTAAGTCCAGTCCAGACTCAAGGAGAAGGAACTGCACAAGGCTGTGACAAATAGGAAGCAGAGATTATTTGGGGCTTACTGCAAATTTTAACACTTTTTTTTTTTTTTTTTTTAAGAAAAAATTTGATCCTGGGGAGCCTTGGTGGCTCCAACTTGTGCTTTCAGCTTGGGTCATGATCTCAGGGTCATGGGATCCAGCCCTGTGTTGGGCTTCACATTAAGTGTGAGTTTGCTTGAGTTTCTCTCTCCTCTCCTTCTGCTCCTCCCACTCACGCTCTCTCTCTCTTTCTAAAATAAGTGAATAAATCTTTAAAAAAAAAAAAAGAAAGAAAGAAAGTTTAATCCCTTACCAGTAGATTCTAAGCCCACTAAAGCAGGGATTTTTTTGTTTGTTTCCATTTTTGCTTATTGTTGTATGTTAGTGACAAGAAAGATGCCTGAAACATTGTGAATAATGTGAATGAAGCATTAGAGATATCCTAAAAACATATAAGCCCACGATTCCTGATATGTTCTGACACTTCTTTCTATTAGTGACTCCTTTTTGATAAACACCCCTTTATTCCATGCTTAGCCTTCCTGCTAGATTTCACATGGACCAACATGCTTCTGTCTCCATTGGCTTACAGGATACTGCATGGGATGACTTCACTCCTCTCTTTTCCCTACTATTCCATCCCTATTATCTTTGGGCCTTCTCATCCTCAACAACATAAATACTTATTTTTCTAGTTCAGTTCTCTTATTTTCTTTCATTTTGCATGTTCTAGATCCCCCATCTCCACTCTGGCCATTGTTCCATTACTTTCTTTGTTTTAGAATAAAAATTACTTACAAAGATTGTCTTCTTTTATTGTTGTCAATTTCCCCCCTCCTTCATTTCTTGAACCAACTTCATTTAGGTTTTTATCTCAATCACTAATCCCCTATCAAGGTCATCAATTGCTTCCATATCCATTGGTAAAGTCTCGGTTTTTTCATTAGACCTCAGAATTTAACCCAATTGATAACTCCCTTTGAAATATTTTCCTCATATGACTACCATGAATAAACCACTTTCTCATCGATTTCCAATGAATTAAACAGCCACCTGTTTTCCATTACCTTTGCTGGTTCATCTTCATGTTGTAGCTCAACTTAACTTTTCTTCTCTTTATATTTATTCCGAACAGAGAATCATTCAGTGCTATGGTTTTATGTATTGTGTTACACTAACCACTTCTCCAGCGTGGACCACTGCTCTAAAAGCTGTTGTTGTATGTTTTGGCATATTCACTTCTATGTGTAACATACTTTTCAAACTTAACATATCCCAAACTGATCATGATTTCCTCCCAAACTTGCTTCTTTCAATCTTCTCCATTTCGCTAGATGCTAATTCCACTCTTCCAGGTTCTTCAGTCAGAACTCTTAAAGTCATCTTGGGATGCCTGGGTGGCTCGGTCAGTTAAGCATCTGCCTTCAGCTCGGGTCATGATCCCAGGTTCTGGGGACTGAGTCCCACATCCAGCTCCCTGCTCAGCAGGGAGCCAGCTTCTCTCTCTGCCTGTTTCTCTCCCTGCTTATGCATTCTCTCTCTCTTTCTCTCTATCTCTGACAAATAAATAAAATCTTACAAAAAAAAAAAAAAGAGGATAACTCTTAAAATCATCTATGCCTCCTTTATTTTTCTCACAACTAAAACATCTGCTAAGCTGTTTGCTCTGTCTTAAGAATACATCCAGAATCCTTTCCCTTCTCACTATCTTTATGCTGTGTCATCTCTCACCTGATTTACTGCAATGACCTCCAACTCATGTGCTGCTTTCACCCTCACCTTCTACTTTTTATTTGCAAAACAACAGCTAGAAGGATCTTGTAAGAGTGTAAGTTAGGTCATGTCACTAACTTATGATTCAAATTCCGCTCTGGCCTCCAGGATCTCCCAGGGTAAACGCTGACAGGAATGCAGGGCTCACCTTACCAGATCTTTACAGGTGTCAGCTATCTCTCTGGCCTCACCTTTCCCTTCTCCTCCTGGTTCACTCTGCTCCAGCCGAGCTGACCTCCTTACTTCTCTTACAGGGCCATTACACCTGCTTTTTCCTCAGTCTGGTACAAAATAATTCATTTGTAAGACTCATTCCTTCACTTACTTTGACCCTCTGTTCAAATACCACTTTTTAAGATAGGTCTTTTCTAATTTCCCTAGAGACAAATAAACAAATAAGAAAACCCACCATTTCCGTGGAGACTCCTTTTCTCATCCCCCAATTCAAGTTTCCCCATGGAACTCACAACCATTGGGCATAATACAATTTCTTTCTGTTTTTTATTTCATTAGAATGCTCTGTGAGAACATGGGTACCATCTCCTACACTCATAAATCCATTCCCACGAGTCTAACACTTGTTAGGACATGTAAGAACTCAGTAAACGTATGTTAAATTAATGTACAAACGGAACAGGTAATGGTTTTTGTTTTTACTTGCAAGTTCATAGTACACAGATCTCTACTTGTGTACTTTCTCTGCATTATCTCATCCTATCTCTTGAAGTGCTAGCCAGTCATTTTTTCTTCTGGGTCTCCTCGTCATCGCAGAAGTGAATTCTCCCAGATTGAACCCATCATCACCTTGTTCCCAAACTGGTTTCCCTTTCCATCAAGCTTCTCTTTATGAGTAACAAGCGTGTATCCAGGCTTCGAAGGCACTTTCTTGGAGCCTCTATTTTACCTCTGGCCCATCAAGCAAGTCACCGTTTTCCAAAGCAGTTTGTCTGCTATGGGTGTGGTGCCCACATTTTTCTTTGTGGTTAAATGGACATCCTTGCCCAGGCCTTCAAATGTTTCTGATGGCAGCCCCCAGCCTGCCCCTGGACTCCACCAAGCTCCTCCCACTGATGATGCTCAGCAATTCCTCACTGGTCTTCTGGAAACTGTACCTTCATTACTTCATTTTTCCTTGTCAAAGCACTCAGTAGCTTCTTATTCTCCGTGACATTAAGTCTCTAGATGTCTCTCATGGTCCCTGATTTACCTATTTATTATATATTCCCAAATACACACCCTCAAGCAAGGAATGGTAATATGATTAAGACGTGGCTCTTACCCTCAGAGTGCTTGGATTTTCTGTGACCATTAGTTACTTCATCTTGGCACTTTTCTGTATTTTTCACCCTCAGTTTATGGGTAATATACTTGTTCCATGTATATTACCCTGTAATGCTTAGAAATTAGAGGGTCGTGGTCTGTATTTCCTTTATTACACCAAACTTCTCCTTATATTGTTTTTGACAATAGGACTTGCTCAGAAAAGACATGTTTGTCAACTGATATAATAATAAGATATGAAAGGTGTATTAAAATCATACTGATGTTTCAGATGTTAATAAATATATGCCTGCTATTTGTAGAAGTTCTCTATGAGAAAAATTCTCTGAACCCTGCTGGGCTGGGTGGGGAAGGGCAGGGGGAGAGAAAGAATTACAAGCAAGTTCCATGCCCAGCTCAGAGCCTGACGCGTGGCTTGATCTCATGACATTGAGATAATGACCTCAGGCTGAATCAAGAGTCAGTTGCTTAACCAACTGAGCTACCTAAGCACCCCCCTGTTTAACTTTTTGTTATCCATTACCATTCACACCAAGAATTGAATTCTTTTCCAAAACCCATGAAGTTTTCTTTGTGTCTGACTAATCCAACTTTATATTAGTTTTACCTAGATGCACATATTTGTTCCCACAAATCTGGTATGTTCCTTATTTTCATCTCTACTACTCCCCTTCCTTCCCACTATTGCTTCTGGAGTCAGCCAGAGGGTCTCACAATAGTTTCCCTTAACAGTACCAACCAGGATGAGCTACTATAGATGCACTAGTATACATTAAAACATCTTAGAAAATAATAAAATTCTTTAAGTTGGAGTTATTACTCATTATTTTTACCATATGGATTTTTGAGCTTATTTATATCCGACACTTTTTGCTATATAAATCTCATTTCCTTTATTTCAGAACTCCCCTGAATATTTTCTAGAAATCATGAGAAGCCTTGGCTTTAAGCGAAACTGGCAAAAGTATCTCATTAGATCTAACCCCTTGGAGAAAAAATGATTCACTTTACAAAAGTGGAATCTGCCACGGTCGGTGCGCCAATAGATGCTATCACTCTCCGGTAGCCAGGCTTCACCTCTCAATGCTCCCTTTAATGAAGTAGATTATGATCAACATGGTTAAAAAGAAGCATAATGCATTTGTTTTGAATACTGGCAAGAACACATTTCTAGCTGGAGTCTAACATCTCATGGCAGAGACCACCCAGTTCACTGACAGGTGACGTCATTCATGCCACATGGTATACAAATCCATATGCTATCAATGCAAGAGATCTAAATTATTTTCTGAGAATCCGTATGGGTGCTTAACAAGTGCTGTAATGCAGCAAAGATTTTGCACACAAAACGTCAAATATACTAATATGCGATTGTTTCCCAATCTTGTATATTTCACGTTCTAACTGTTCATGATACCTCATTATTTTCAGGGCACTTTCCCTTTTTCCCTGAAAGAAATGCTCCACAAAAATAACTGTGCTTATAACATGCTAAATTTTTATCATCTTTATTTTTATCAAAAGAGTCTGAGACAGTCTATGGATAACCCTGCAGGAGTCAAAAGCCTGTGGCAGGTTTTAGAGAATCATCTGCTGCCTCCTGAGCTAGGAGGATTTGTAGGACAGAGCTCAGGAAGTTGCCATGGCTTGGGGGCAAAGCAGGCTTTTGCAGATAAACCTTAAGTCTCAGATTCTACCTTTTGGAGCCAGATATCATTTTGTGGATTAATTAATACTTGTGAGGGCTTTGAGGATGAAAGACATTGTAAGCATACTGTGTTTTCTTATTTTAAAACAAAGGACAGCCACTTTGGGGGGAATAATTCTATTGATCAGGTTGTGCTTTCCTTAAATAGTTAAAAAAAAAAATCAAACAAAATTTCCAAAAGCTCTTCAGACTTTAAATATTTGACTTTAGTAAGATAAAATTAGGTTTTCTGAAATAACATCCTCCCAGACCTTCAAGTTGGTAGTGTGCTAATCATAAGTTATATAATTTAATAAATCTAATAGAAACCATCTCCTGGTTGTTGTTTCCTGTGCCCTTCCTTTCATCCAACAGAAGTGTCTTTATTAATTTCTGTATTTACTGAGGCCATCCTTGTGCTAGGCGCTATGCTAAGTTTGTGGTATGCAATGACATACTAGATAGTCATGTCCCTTTCTTGAGGAGCTTTCATTCCTTCAACCTAGGAATGAAGAGTAGTATTAAACAAATAAAGGAAGGCATCATTCTTTAAATGCGAATTACAAAACATGCTGTGGCAGCAGAAAAATAATTTCCCATGAAGGAAGGGCTAACCTAGCCTGGATTAAGGAGTCTTAAAAGCACTCTTTGAAAGGGACATTTAAATTGAGATTGCAGGACACACAGTTTGTCAAGCAAAGAACTTGAAGAGGTTGTGAATAGGAGGAAAAGCAAATGTAAAGACCTGGAGGTGAGAACAAAATTAGTTCATTAAAAAAAAACAAAAACAAAAAAACCTGCAAGACTTCCTCAGTCACCTGGGTGGCTCCGTCAGTTGAGAGTCTGCCTTCAGCTCAGGTGACGATCCCAGGAGTTTGGGATTGGTCTGCGCTGGCTCCTTGCTCAGCGGGGACCCTGCTTCTCCCTCTCACTCTCTATCTGTGCTCTCTCCCTCAAATAAATAAATAAAATCTTTAAAAACAAACAAACATCAAAAAACTACCAGACTGCCATACTAGACTTGAATGTAGTGAACAAGGGAAGTGGGTTGGGGGGTGCAGGGAGAGGGAGGCAGTGCTCAGATGATGAAGGGTCTTAAGGTGATGGTAAGGAGATTACAAGCCATTAAAAGACAGAAACAGGTTACAGTAACATCTCCCATTCACATTTGAATTTCATTTAAGTCTAAAGTAGAGAAAAAGAACACACACACACCACCAACAACAAAGGCTATTAACATTGAGCAATGCTTTCTTCCTTACTGCCTAGAACAAAATTAGGTTATAACGAAACAATTGAATTACACTAATAAATTGCCCAGACAGGAACTGGGAAGGCCATTCCTTTCTGAATTCCAACGACAGGCAAAGAAAGAGCAACATATTTAAATCAAAGATACAAAGAAATATAACTTAGGGAAGAAGAAAGAAACTAAGGATGAGCAAGAAGTGGCATACAAGAAAAGCCTCCAGAAGGCTGAGGAAAACTCTTGAGACATAGGAAAGTCCCCTCATCAGCCGGTTTCCCGAACAGAACCTGGACTTGTTTGGTGGAGGCCAAATGAAACACACTGGTTACAAGATGAAAGGCTCAGGGAAAAAGCCACGGGAGTTCTCCAACATCCAATAGCAGCTTTTTCAAGATGACATTTTGATGAGTTAGGGGTAAATAAATCAGAGACATGTGGGTAAAATTTCCCTTGAAATACACAGGGGTTTAAAATGATGGGGAAAAGCATTTGGCAACACATAACTTGTGCTTTGCCAAACCCAGCATTTGAAAAACGGTTCAAGACATTCAGCAGAACCCCAAAGCCCAACATGTTCTCTCATTCTCCGAGGAAGCAGGAAGGGCAGGATGTCCATGCAAGCCTTGCACAACATATATACTAATGGGCATAAATAAGTTACGATGGGCAAACCATGCCTAACTCTGAAACCTGAAATCAAGACCAGCCTCTCTGAGAATGCTTAGTGGTTTTTTCCAGACACCGCTCGTGTACGACAGAGAATCATTTTCCTTCACTTTTCTTCTGCTCTCCTTTTCATGTAGGCACTGTATGCAGCTTGAATTTTGGTTTACCACTCTTGAAAAGTACATACACAGTAAATTATGTTCTTATGTTAGGCCAAACACCATATTTCATTCTCGAGCTATATGTAAAGTAGCTCTAAAATTAAGCATCTAATTATTTTTAAATTAGTGCTTTATATACAATGTACGGATAAGCTGGATTTTTAAGGTGATTTTGCCCCCTCTGCTTTCGTTTCTCTTCTTAATGGATTGTGTCCACTCCAAGTCCATAAACATGGTCGGTTGATCTGTTGTTGCAATAAAGTTACAGCCAGTATAGAAATCACTGGAGACTGAGAAGAAAAATGGAGGCAATGAATCCCACAGAAGAGAGTGGTCCAACCTGAAGACAATGTCACAAGAAGGAAAGCCAATGGAGATATTCAGGATGAATATATATAGCATGGTGATTATAGTTACTAATATCACGGTGTATCCTAGAAATTTGCTAAAGGAGTAGATCTCAGGGGCTCTCACCGCAAGAAATATTTGAAAAAGTAACTATGTGAGGAGATGGATATGTTAATTAACTTGACTGGAGTAATGATCATTTCACTATGAATATCAAAACATCATGTACACTTTAAATAAATGTAATTTAAAAGATAAAAAAATAAAACCAATAGAAGAAGAAATATCTATTTCTGTGAATAGTGGAAAATAAAAAAGAGATTGAAGAAAAAAGAGAAGCAACATCTGGAGGTAGGTAAAATGATATAACCAGATGTGTGTTTTTTAGTAGAAATCATCCAAACTAGCAAGATTATCAGCAAAGTACTGTGATTTTTAAAAAGTTCAGAAAAAAAATATAGCCGTTACCTTACTATTAAATAGGAAAATTGGGGCTCCTTGGTGGATCAGTGGGTTAAAGCCTCTTCCTTCGGCTCAGGTCATGATCCCAGGGTCCTGAGTTCAAGTCCCACATTGGGCTCTCTGCTCATCAGGGAGCCTGCTTCCCCTTCTCTCTCTGCCTCCCTCTCTGCCTACTTGTGATCTCTGTCTGTCAAATAAATAAACAAAATCTTTGAAAAAAAAATAGGAAAATGATTAAGTGCTACATCTGTTTGAAAATGATGGCCTCAGGGTTGTGCTTATAGAGAGATGATGCAGAGTACTCAGAGAGGAAGGGCAGTCAGTCATACAGAAAGTTTCACGGGGGAGCTACGTTAAGAGAGGAAGGGCAGTCCGTCATACAGAAAGTTTCACGGGGGAGCTACGTTAAAAAGCTCACTCCAGTTCAGGGGTGGCACCTGCCTCAGCTTTGTGGATCTAGAAAGATTTCATTTCTCAATGGTCAGGATCTCTTGGACCTATCTCATAGTAACTGAATTTATAAGAGGCTGATATATAAGCAATAACTCTGATTTATAAATTTATAATGGGAGATGTACTAACACTGACTACTTAAGTCACCCATGTTGTACATCAAAGGACCTCAGAAGCTGAATTAGGAGTCAGAGGGTTGCCCATGAACACAGAGTCAGAACAAAGAGTAAAAGAACAATAACTTTAAATATATCAACAGAACAAGTATTGTGAAGCATAGGGCTTTGTGATTCTGGTGTTGAAAGTCAATCCCTTCTCAGAAAAAAAAAAAAAAAATAAGGTCAATCCCTTCTCATCAAAATCTGGGGGTAGTCTTCGATTCAGTTCATTTCTATTCATAAAGATACATTTTAACAGAATTCTTGTGGTGGATTGGTGTAGATGAAAGCTTGTTCCTTTTTATTCTACTTCTTTTATCTGAGAACAACATGAAGTCTTCACATAATAAATTGCGGTGCCTGTACTTACGGTTACAGGCTGGTCTTTCTTCCACAATTGTTACCATTAATCAAAGGTTGTCTTCTGCACTCCCGCCTTGTCTATAGCCTCCAACTTAGGTTGATAAACAGGTGCTATCTGGGTATCCCACTGCCATTCATTCTTCTCATCTATATCTCAGCACAGTTGTGTCTGCTGAGTACTTCTTCAATGTTAGCAGACTGGCTGGCATCCAATCTGGACAAATTGCTGATCTTCCCTGCCACTTAACATTAAATAGGGTTTCTAAGGGACATTGGACAAATAGCTCAAGAAGCCAGATTCAGCATCTAAAGATTGGTTGACATTTCTTAAGTATACAAAGTTCAGGGAGTTCCTGTACTTTAAAGAACTTTAAGTTGGCCTGAAACTTGGCATACAGTATCCTAAAGTTAGACATAAAGCTACACATAATTTTCCAAATTACGAGATAAGAGTATCTGAGCCTTAGATGACCAGCATTCTCAACTGTAGTTTAAAGATTATCATTCCCTTCAAACGATGGGATTAACATAGAGAAGGAATAAATAATTAGAATAATTAATATGGAACCATATATAAATCTACAAACAAAATACATAGCAATCTTCTGCTTGTTTTAATACTTCCTTCAGCTCTTATGAGCCTTCCAGAATAACTGATTTCTAGTGTCTGAAACATGGTGAGTTATTTCAAAGCATTATGACAAGAAATAATAAAGTAATTAAATCTACCTCATGGAACTGTTGCTTGCCAGCAGGGGGCTTAAAATAATGCTGTGCTTTCAGTGTAGGGAGACTGGTTAGAATTTTCATTTCCAGGGCAGAAGCTGGTCTGAGTCACTGAGATGACTAGAGGGGACTACGGTATACAGTCCTCAAAAGAGAAGAGCACAAGTATTTTGCATGTACGCTCACAAGCACATAAGTCCCCAGAAGATTAAAAAGGTCCTATTAATCTTTGCAGTTCCATTGTGAGCAGAGCAGCTGGTATTTAAGGGTCAGGGGATGTTACTAAATGAAAATATGTTGAAAGAGTGAATGAGGATATATGAAGTATAGAAGAGGCAATTGAGAGAAATGAACACCTGATCCCAGAAATGGGAACACACACGTGATGATTGTACATGTATATAACTACATGTCAGTAGGTGTAGATATGTAAACACATATATGGTAGTTGTAAGTATTGTAAGGGTGCATAATCCCAGGACTATTAACTACTTCTAATGACCTGAGAGGCAGCTTGGACTTTGGAAGATGACATAGGAGAAGAAAACTAACTTGCTACTCACCTCTTTCCTTTTTCTGGGGCCTCTCTGTGTCCATGGCTGGAAACTTTAATGGATTGACCCAAGACCATGGGAACTGGCTAAGCCCGTTTGATGACAATGATGTCACAATGAGAAGACACAACTGTGCTGATTCTATTGTCTATGACAATAGCATCTTAACATGAGATCCAGCCCCTGGCCTTAATCTTAATATCCTGAAAAGGTCCAGGCATGTCTGGAGAAACATTTCTTATAGATTCGAGGAGAGAGAATTTTTAAGTATGTATCTCAAGCTTGCTTGTATTGGTCTTTCCCTGAAACAGTATTAGTTTTTTGCTTTTGCATTTCTCTTCCCTTTTTAAAGAAATGTCCATCAATAATACATTCTGGGCACTACATGTCCACCCCGTAGTCTTTTAGTGAGTTTTTTGTGGGGAAGAAGGCAATACTCTTCGTAGAGAACTCATGCATCGATTCTTATGATAGGTTGAGAAGTTTGTAGCTTTTTAGTAGAAAATTCAGAATTTGGAAACTATTTTATTGTCATCGGGAGAATGCTTTAATAAAACAATGAATTTCGTCTATGGTTACACAACAAAATTTCTCAATATACATTACTAAAGAAAGGGACCATCTCTGTGATGCTAATTGCTACTGAAAACATCTTTCTTCCAAACATTTGTAGAAACCAGTGATGCCCAGAGTGAAACACTGAACTTATTATAGAGGTTTTGGGGGGTAGACAAACAAAACTTTCTGGCACTAAAAAGAAAAAAAAAAAAAAAAAGAAGAAGACAACATACATAGAATAAAAGGTGGGAAAAACAAATAGATGCATCCAAGTACAAAAATATATCATTGAACATCATGATTCTAAAAATTATCCAAAAGACCTCTGTAGACTCTTTTAAACTGTAGATAATATGCTGAAATAGAATTTTCCAGAAATGTAGATATGTGAAAAACTTTGCTAGGAATCATTATTAATATCTTCATTATCATTTATTAAAAATATATTCATTAAGTAGATTTTTTTTGTCCATTAATGAAACTGTTTATTATTAACTTGTTAGTTAAGTTTTTTTTTTAATTTTTTATTTTTTATAAACATATATTTTTATCCCCAGGGGTACAGGTCTGTGAATCACCAGGTTTACACACTTCACAGCACTCACCAAAGCACATACCCTCCCCAATGTTCATAATCCCACCCTCTTCTCCCAAACCCCCTCCCCCCATCAGATTTTAATAGGCAAATACTGTGCTATGTGTTAGGAATGTAATAATGAACAAGCCAGAAAAGATCTCACCCACATCAGAGTCTTGTAAATAGCCAATTCATTAACTGTTGGAATTTTAGAGGTTTTGGGGAAACTCATTCATCCCCAAACATCTCTTCCCTTCACTTTTCATAGACAGATGGACTTTTTGGCTTTTTCCATTTTCTATAAAGATTTTTTAAAACTCTAAAATGGTCACTCATGCCTCTACTAATTTGTTTAAACAATATTTATAATTGTGTTTATTGGTGTCAGCAAGTACTGAAGGTGCTGGGAATCAGGGTGTAAAAGGTACAATCATGGCCCAGGTGCAGGTACAGCCACATACAGTAGTCCCCTCATCTACGATTTCAGTTTCCACAATTTCAGTTACCTATGGTCCACAGCATTCTGGGAACAGACAATCCTCCTTCCAACATATCGTTGGAAGATCAATAGTAGCTTAGCACTATGTCACAATGTCTACTTCATTCACCTCATTTCATCTCCTCCTGTAGGCATTTTATCATCTCACATCTTCACAAGAGGAAGGGTGAGCATACTGCATCAGGATGTTTTGAGAGATAGAGACCACATTCACCTAACCTTTATTATAGTATATTGTTATAATAATTACTTCAGTTTATTATTAGCTACTGTTTTTAATCTCTTACTATGTCTAATTTATAAGTTAAACTTTATCTCAGGTATGTATATATAGGAAAGAACATAGTGTATATATACATGGTTCGGTACTATCCAAGATTTTGGGCATCCACTGGCGGTCTTGGGATCTTGGTATCCTCTGCAAATAAGGGGGCACTACTGTCAATGGACAATTATAATACAACCCAATAAGTGCTATGATAGTGAAAATGGGGATCTGGGGCATCTAGAAGAGATTACAGAGGAATCTTGGAAGGACCCTCTAACAATAGACAGACAAATTCAATTTTAAAGTAGGTTTAATGTATTTAGGAGTTCTGGGATGGGGGACACGGTGGAGTGGAATATTAGTTGGAGGGAAACATACAGGGTGGAATTGAGGGAATGTGGTCCTTTGACCTTAAGCAGGTGACTTCTAAAAGCTTTTAGCAGTTAAGATAGGGTGGAAGATTGCGGACAATTCATCTCTAGTGAAAAGACGGAACACAGGGTAAGGACTTGAGAGACAGGTATGTGGGAGAGATGGGAAAGTGGCAATAGGGTTCTCAGAAATGGAAACACCTACCAAAGGCTGCGCTGCGAGTCAACTCATCACAATTCGCGTTGTACATTTATTTAGCCTAGAGCTCCACAAAAACCTCTGTGAAGTGATCACAAATTGTTGAATCTCCTTTAAGAAACTTGCGGCTGTATTAGCAACGAAAGCCAATAAATACAAAGAGGAAAGAAAGCAAACCCGCATTATGGAAGAGGCTAATGGAACGGTGCTGCTACAGTGTTTCTTGGTCCCTGAACAAACTGCATGAAGTGTCACTGTTTTAAATGCCCTTTCATGGTTCAGCTGGCTCAGATACTTGGTTCTACTGAATTCTTTCCACTTCCTGGCTTCAGCCGATGCATGAGGTGGTGAGGATTAGAAGGGACAAAGAACTTTTCTGAAGTTGATCAGTAAAATTAAGGAAGACATTAAATCTGTTTTTGTTTTGCCATTTTTAATCACTTTTTTACACAAGTGACTTCAATGCCCAGGAGGAAAAGTGGGTAAAGGTGTATCACCATCTAACAAATCATTCGCATTACTCTTTGTAATCTTTCTTTTGGATATTTAACGGCTTGTAATGACTTTGATCTTGCAGGCACTTCCCATAAGCTATATATGCATTATTAATGAGCTTCTATGACTGGAAACTTCCATCACTGCAGTGACTATTGGAAAGCATAGGTTCATTCAAAATAATAATGCATAAGGGCTTGTCACCATTTTAATGTATGCATTCTTCTTGCAGATGGTTGAAAAAGAAGGTTATCTGCAGAAAGCTAAAATTGCGGATGGTGGAAAGAAGCTAAGGTAATAAATGTTCCTCCATTCACTTTTACATAACTATGATAGTTATCCATCTCCTCCACTTGGGTCACTGCTGTTGTTTAGAAAGGAAGGCCTTATGGTACAAGACTAGTCTATTTCCCTCTGTTATTACTATGCTCAACATTATTTTTAATATAATTACAATTTTCCAATAAAGCACTACATTCCATATTGTTGCACATAATATTAAATGAGGTGCTTCTTGTCCTCCTGGAACCTGAAATCTTAAAAAGCACGCCAATAGATAAGATAACGGGTCTTGATTTTTAAGATTGACAGATTAATCATTTTGCAATATATAAAAATCTCCCTACAATATACTGGGAGCATAATTTTTGAAGATTGGGGGATTTGAAATATATTTCCTGCTCAGATAAAAATCAAAGGAAAATAAAATCATCCATCAGGTAAAAAGTTGAATATTGCCATATTTGGAAGTGAAATTGACACAGAGTTGGTAAGAGAAATTAGAAAAAGAAAATAAGAATTCCCGTGCCACAGCACTAGTTTTTCCCAGTTTTTCGAAGGAAAAAATGAGGTTGATAGAAAGGTAGAGAAAGATGCTAGACCTTCTCTATGGATGGGTTCTTCAGAAATAATCGTTTCCATTTTAGAATGTTTTCTGTTTCTTGAATACATACTATTATGTGCTTTGCTTTGTGCTAGGTGATATGTAAGCTACAAAGATATGTAGAAGTGCTCAAATCGGGAGACAAGGCATTTGCTTATGACTGTATTATTAACAGTTAAAACCATAAAGGATGAAAGTACTAATTAGCTACACAATGGGACACTTGTTAATTGTATAATGCAATTCATTACTGGAATGGCACTCTGGCCAACAATAGACCATAAAGTGTGCTTTTGTTTGCTGCCTATAATGGAGTATGTATATTTTTATTTAAAGGAAGTAAAACTGGAGAAAACAACCATCCATAATTCTCCCAAGCTATTTCAATTTTAAAGAACAAGCTCTATTTTTGGCTTTTATTGGGTTTTAGTCTGGGATAATAAACAGGGCCTTGAACCCTCTTCTACACCGGTTCTGCATAGTTACTCTGCAGCCACACTCCCTGGAAGGGTCCAGGAGAGAGGGGACTTGTCCCCATGCCAGTGGATAATCTGGTTTAAGGAGTCAGACTCTGAAACGGCGGCAGGATGATTTTTTGACTTTGGCTAAGCCACTCTAGTGTCCCCCTTTCCCTTGGACCTCATTCTCAAGTATACCAACTCAAGGGAGTAGTATTGAGGATGCAGCAATGACTTAAGAGAATAAGACCCTCTCTTACCTTACAAGTTACATTCTCATAAAGTCTAAAGAGGGACAGGAAAGGACCCAAGGAGTTGTTTAAGTTACCACTTCGGCGTTCACTGAGGCTTGGTAGGAGAGAGGAGGTGAGAGCTGTGGTGTCAGCCTCAAGCCTCATGTGTTGAAGAGGAGGAGATACTGAAAGGACTTCCAGAAAATAAAGATGATGCCCCACCAAAATGGTTTCATAGCTGTTTTGCCCAGAAACCATCCTTATAAAATCTTTTCCTAGAGGTTGGTGTCAAGAAAAAAGCAGAGGAGCAGAGCAAGGCTCTTTCCCCAGCTAACTCGCACAAACACATTTTTAGGCAGTTTCAGTCAGTGTGTATACCATTTTGTATTTGTTTCATTTGTTGTTACTTTAATCAGTTTGCAAATCATTTTTGTGCTCGAGTTTAAATTCATACAAACATTAGTTTGTACTGCATTTCACTATTATTTCAATCAGTTTGCATACAATTATGCATTCTTTCAGATTTTTTCATTTAAAGCTATATACATTTTACTATTTTTTTTTTTTTTTTTTTTTTTAACATCAGGCACAGAATTGGGTCGATTTTACTGCTCGGTGTTTGGCTTTGTATTATCATCATTCTGGGTGAGAACCTTAGCTGGTTTTATTTTATCCACCATCTCCAGTCCTCACTTTAGTGCCCTGTAGACTGTTAACGTTCATCAAATTCACTCTCCATATGCTGGTGTGGTTATATGTGTGGCATTCTAGCAAATAGTGTGTAGTTGTTGAGTATGTGAATGTGTCCTAAATTCCAGATGCCTTTTTGTGTTATAAGCTTCACTCTGTTTCTTACTACCTTTATTTAGTGTTAGTGTTTGGACATGGGTCAGTATCTATATAAAATGAGTTCACTTCTTCCAACTGCACCCATTTTGCCATTGGGTACATATACCAAATTTTACCTAATCTCTGAGCAGTGGACCCCTATTTGTCCCTAACTCTTTCCATTTCCTCCAAACAACCTTGCGATAAGCCACGCATATATCTCTCCTTAACAGCCACTAGGTATTGTCTCTGGGACATATATCCAGGAGTGAAGGATTGCTTGGTGGTAAGATACACATTTATAAATCCACTGAGTCCTGCAGCCAAACTTCCTCCTGCACGAGCGAGCACACGCGTTCACACTCCTGCAAAGCAGAAGGGAGCTTGTCCTGCCATCATCTCATTACAGAGCATTGTATAACTCTCAGTTTCGCAAGTTGATGGTTGCATTTATTTTTATTCCTCTCATTGGCATTTCAGTGGATCATGACTTCAGCCACTTAGAGTTGGCCAGGTTTTGTACTCAGAATCGCCTAGGTGTCAACTTTGATGATTTTCTATTAATCTTCTCACTTTATTTTTGAAAGAACTCCTAATGTCATAGAGGTAGTAATACCTCATCAACTTTGGACTTTGTAAATATCTTTTCCAAGTATCTCATTATCTATTTACCTTGCTGATGAAAGTCCTCAGTGACCAAAAACCTTTAACTTTGGTCCATATTGTTCCGTAATTTTACTCTTTATTATTATTGTTTTTAATAAACACTTAATGCTGTAGCTATAGTCACCATGTTTAATAGCATGTAATATCCCACCGGCTTGATGACACTAATATACCAAACCATTGCTACACTCCTCTTTTGTTTGAATTTTAAGTTGATTCCAGTCTTATACTAAATATATTTATGCTAAATATATTTATACTAAAATAGTTATAATAGCAGCAAAACTCCTATTATTTGTCAATGTTTCTTTTATTTTTTAAAGATAAATGCTAAGCCTGGAATAATTGATTAAATCACATAAGCGTCTTTAAATGTTATGTATTGCCATATCGCTTGTCCAAGGTGTTGGTATGTTTTAGTAACTAGTAACAAAAGGCTCAGTTTAATCATAACCTTGAAAAATTGTGTCATTTTTATTCCCTAGAAAATTTAGAAAATATTAAATAGTATACCATAGTTGCTATACTTTGCATTTCTAATATAAATGTCTTTTGATTGCCTTTTGCCCACTTATCAAAGTACTTTATATCTGTTATACATTTTAATGAGTTAATAAGCACTATTACTAAATGCTTATTCCGTAAAATACTTAGTTAAATGCTTCACCGGTAATACTGAAATGATACTCTAAGGTAGGCTATATTATTATTTCACTTTCAATTTTACAAATGAAGAAAATTGATCACTGGTATTAACCTCTTTTCTCCCAAACCTTATTGTATGTATAGTTAGTACCTGATTTTAGCCCGGTCCTCTGTTTGTAGTAGGTTAGAATTTCCTCTCTTGCTTAGAAGATTCTTAGGGCCAGGACACAAAAATGGCCCTGTTATTTCATACCATTTACAGTACCAAGGGCTTCAGTTATCACTTAGAAAACATCATTTTATTACTCCCTATAAAGTTTTCTATTCAAAAATCCATGAAAGCTTATTCCCACCATGCATTGTGTTTTTATTTTCCTTCCTTCCTTCCCCGCCTTTTCCTTTTTGTTTAGCCTTCCTCATTTATATATTTTTCTTTCTCTCTGACAAGAGCTGGACCTCTCTCTCTGGATATGAACGAGAGTGAGTAGAAGGAAGGAGAACTCATGTGCTATATCTTACATAAAGGGCCATAAGTTTAGCCTTGTCTTGAAATGGCGTTCTATAAATTATCACATGATACGCAGACGGGATTGGAAGTTGAAGACATTCAGCACTCACCTGTAATTTTTTGAATTATTAACTTTGAAAATATGTTTTGCTTTTCTATGTTTTAGTTTAGGAATTCCTTCATTTGGGGACTTCCATCTCCAAAAGGAGGCAGCCCAGGCCCCTCTGAAGCTCTGTGAGACCCCAGTGAGAAGCTGTTTTCAGTACTTACATTTACAAAAGGCACCTGATGGCGTGGACACTATGTCTCCAACCACGCCTGTCACTTTCCCTTCATGCCTGTCCCTTTATCATCTCGCTGGTGGCTATGTACATCTGATCACATCCAGCTATCCCTCTGCTCTACTCTTTGGAGGCATGGAAAGTACTTGGGGTGATAAGATGAGCAGAAAAGGAGTACAGGAAGAAAAGGAGTGAGGGTAGTAGAGTGTTTATGTCTACTAGCGCCCATTTTCACCCCAGAGCCTAGAAGTATGAGACTCTTGTTTTTCTTTTCTGAATTTCATCCATCCATTCTTCCTTCCTTCCTTCCTCCCCTTCTTTTTTGAACAGCTGTTTCTCAGAAGAGACTTCCGTTAGAACATGATGCCAAAGTACCCTGCTAATGTGAACTTGTTTTTTTTTTTCTTTAGCACTTTCTGCTCAGGAGCCCAATATATTCTCCCAGACTGAATTGTCTTTCTCTCCTTTTTTGCTTGGTAGTGAGGACTGGAGGGAAGATTTGGATAGTACAGAATACAGAAGCTACGTTGTAGAAGTTTGCTTCAGTCTTAGGATTTCCAACATATGCTCTGTTATAATTCCCAACATCTAATAGCTCTTCGGATGTATCAAGATTTTACATTTTTTGCAATACTGACAGAGATGTGTATATTTATACCTCAGGGTCTCTTTGGCCCACTTTTAGCAGTGGTAATTTAAAAGAGACTCGGAGTATGAGAGAGAAGAAATAATTTCCTAACCCACCAGTTTGAGAATGAGTCAGAACACTTAACAGTGACCAAAGGATTTTATGCACAATCAGTCAGGATTTACTAGAGTAAATCACTTTCACTCCCACCACTGTGGGAATCATGTCAAGTCCAGTGTGATCAAGTCCGATAATAAAGGCAGGTGGCCCAAGACGATCTGAAATTTATGAAGTTGTCTCATCTGTATTTTCCTCTGACTTTTGGTTGGCCACCCGTCATTACCTAAAGGAAGCATAGGAGAGGTGGGTGTAGGATATAAAACAAGTGAATGTGTGAAACCTGAGCTCAAGCTAACAAATGCTTATAATGGTAACGAATATTTTAAGAACTGTTTTCCATCAAGCGGTCTTCAGAGAAGCAATTATAAAGCTGCTGTTATTATGTGCTGCCACCTGGTGTCCATTTTGTAGAATGCAAAAAGTTTTCTGCCTGGCTGATGGCTGTGTTTTTTTGGGTTTGGGGGGATTTCCCCAACTCCCACCTCCCACCTCCCACCTCCACAACTGAGGATTTGTTTTAGGAAAGTTTTGTGAAGTGTCTCACTTGGATATAATGTCCCACCAGTTGCATACATATAAATAATTGTCATTCAAATTTAGTTCTTCCCCCTCTGATTGCAGTAAGCACCTCTTCCCACCTTCAATGTGACTTGTTTTTGTTTTTTGTCATAAGAAAAATAAGATAAATACTTGCATTTCTTGAGTGGAAATCTGCTCCCTGCATTAAATCTCTAGTACCAATATCAATCCCTCACCTGACTGTTACCTATCAATTTGTGGGGAGACTGTCTACCTATTCCTAACACCTCTGACTTACTGAGGTTGACTATTTCCTGACCTATGTGTCTTCCTTAGCCCTAAATCTATCCAATAGTTTGTGTTTTTTTCCCTCTGTGTGGAAAAATAGGAAAAAAATGTCAATACAGTTTTGATGATGAGTTGGTGAAACATTCATTCATTGGCTCCCACTAATGGATAAATTCACCTGCTAGCCATATTGGGAAGGATAAGTCTGCAACATTCCAAGCCAGGCTAAGAAGTGGCTCAGCTCCAAGAAGAAAGACATTTAAGTGCTTGTTTGACAAAAGTTCTTTATCTTCCTTTCTCAAAACCTATGATGAGGCTCTGTGTAGAGATGCCCAAAATGACTGAGGAAAAGCTGCATGACCCCTGCTCTGAAGACAATGGATACACGGGCATGAATGTGGTCTTCAGGCTCCAGGAGACTTGTCTTGACTCCCATATTTGTGAATTCTATGCCCTTGGGTAGGATGTAGACTCACTAAGTTTCAGTTTGCTTGTCTGTAATATGAGGTCCCAAACCCACCTCCCAGTGCCATGTGCTTCCATGCTTCTTGCCTGTGTCCCCGTGGGTTAAAGGGAAATTCAGGGAGGTCTTCTTATTTGACTTTATATATTCAGTCCTTGTAATTTTTATTGTTCTCTGGTAGATGTTCAATAGCTACTGGTGACTGACTTTGCATTTCAATTACTTAACAAGGCCAAAATACCAGATATAATTGCCAGCACAGAGTGGGGACCAAGGTGTGCACAATAGCTCCTCTCACAGACACACCTCTGAGAGGTCAGGAAGACCTCAGGAAAAGTTCAGGTTTTTCCAGTAGAATTATAAATTAGAAGAAAATATACACTAAACCAGAAGCAGTAGATAGTTATCTTTTTTGTTTGCTTGTTTGTTTGTTTTTTTTTCTTTTAATGCTAGGAATGACATATTAAACCCCTAGGGAACTGAAGAAGAGAGAAGAGAAATACAGGAGGTTCGTGCTTTTGTAGTGCTTGTTACTGAATAGCAAACACAGAGCAGGAAAAATCTAGAGATGTGACATGAAATTTGAGAGCCCATATATTCTTTTGCTCAAAAACCTTTAATGAGCACCTACTAAATGTCAGACACTGTTCTTGGAAGTGGAAAAGCTCAAAGAAGTTTGCAATGATGTCCATATCTTTGAAGGAAATAGGGGAGTAGGGCTTTCTCTCTTTTCTGAAAACCGCTTTATCCTTGAAATGTCTATTTTAGAAGTCTTAGCAGAAACTGTGAGACCCACCTGTTCTGGCTAAGACCTTCAAGTTTGCAGAAGTAATTCACTTCCTGAGTTGTCTCTCAATATACTGGACAGCAGTCACCTATAAGGATTCAGTTGCAGAGAGAAAGTGTTAAAGGTTTGAGTCAGGGCAAAACCTTGCCAATTGACCCTTTTCACAGCTCTCTCCAGAGCTGACAATGTCATCCAAGAGGCTCCTGAGTTACGGTAACAAGGTGACCAAGCTTTTCCACTGATATCTTGAGAACTAGAGGCAGCACAAACCAAACCCAGCGGATGCGGAATGAACAAGACAGATATTGTGATGCAAGTGGTCAAACGCCCAGAGTACATCATTCCCAGAGTCAGGTTCCAACTTAAGTCATGGGTTAAAAGTTGTTCCCATTAGTGAATTCTCAGCCACTCTTAGACGATAAGCTTTTGACTCCCTTCCTGGTTGCATGATCGTCACTGACTGCACATGAGTCGGCTCATCACAGACCAGAATAATTCCCCAACAGAAAAAAGACAGAGGTAGCATCATTAGGAGCACCCCCCGCTTCCAGCTTCTTCTGAGGAGTTGAATGGTGCTTTGCGTGATTCCTTTAAATCAGTGCAACTTCTAAGGGAAGTGGAGAGTTTAGAAGTGGTGAGCCTTTGCTCTGTCCTTCCAATTAACATCAGGTAAAGTAGTTTATATGGAAACCTACATGGCTTCTACCTTGTCACAGACTATACACACTGGCTTTTATAATGTGAGCATTTCAACTAAAACCATGGTGAAATCTGACATTGACAATCTCCTGAACCAATATAGTTATGCTTAATTCTTAAAAAAAGACAGCATAAATTAGTCACCAGATTATAGGCTTCAGAGTTAGAGAAACTGGGTTTGACTCTAAATCTGACTGGCCTGAAGTAAGTTAACTAAACTCTGGGAACCTCATTTTCCGTGATAGTAAATGGACATATTAGTATCTTCATTATCTTTCTTGTGGACCTAAAGTTCTCCTTCTTTAAAGAAAATAATAATTTATTTTCTAAATAAATATAAAAAATATAAAATAATAAATATATATTTATTAAATATATAATATATAATAAATATAAAAGAATAAAATATAAATAAAATTAAAATTTATTTATTTATTTATTTATTTGAGAGAGAGAGAGAGAGCAAGCACATGAGCAGGGGAGAGGGGGAGAGGCAGAGGGAGAGAAAGAGGGGCAGAATCCCTGCTGAGCAGGGAGCCGGATGCAGGGCTCGATTCCAGGACCCGGGGATCATGATCTGGGCAGAAGGCAGCCACTTAACCAACTGAGCTACCAGGCACCCTGGACTTAAACTTCCACTAGTCAATCAAACTTTAGTAGGCACTCAAAATAATTTATATTAATTTTTATTTTTGAAAAGAATGGAAAGAACTGAAATGAAATTAGGACATCTAAAAAGTTGATAGCAGTATTTCTTCCTTTTGAAATAGAATTGTTTTAAGCAAGTTGGAAAACCTTCACTTTTATTCTAATACCGTAGAGACGTTGTAATTTATAAATTCAAAATGAAATAGAGTGTCAGAGCGATTCGTGTTACTAAGGTTCTGAGACCTGCAGGTCTTTCCCTCTTTGACTTGTTCATCACATTCACCTACGAGAGAACATTTCATAGCAGTTCAAAGTTCTAACAAAGAACTGTGAGATAATTGAATTTCATGCAACTTCATTTCTAACCGGTTCCATTTCCAAGTTTAGGGAAGGGAAGAGTAATGCCAATACGTTCTGTAAACGATCAACATCTGAAACAGATTCAAATCAGAGTCATTTATCCAGGGCTTGGTATAGACTAGAAGCAAATAAGGTATAGTATCTCCCTGCCAGGAGATGAAAAATATAGTGGGAAATATAACAGGCAGGTTAAATATGGGTTCCATCAGTCTGAGGGTGTTCCATATTCCCTGATCACATACTGTCAAAATAAGAGGTGTAGACCAGCAGTCCTTCCAATGTTTTTCTTTTCTCTATTTGGTGTCAGCTAATATTATGACCTGCATAGAGACAAGGCTATGGTTGCTCTGATTCATTTTGCTGCTCCTGGTGCCTAAAAGGAGAAATGGGCTCTAGGGGAAAAGAGGGTAAAGGTCTATGTGGTTTTCTGTGTTGTTGTTTTTCCACCTTTTTCATTGTTTGATAGAAAAAATGACTCTTCATTAGAAGACAATTGGGCCCAAGAACATAATGTTCATATTTGTATGTTGGAAAGCTCATGGTGAAGAAAGCTTCGGGCATGTAAGAGCAATCTAATCTTGTTGTAAATATTAACTTTACTGAATCAAAACTGTCTTTTCAACCAAACCCCGAAATTCTAAGAAGCAAGTGGAAATAACTACACAGAGATCTTCAATGGTCATTTTAAACATATTTTCGTGTAAGTTTTTAGTGACCTGACTAAAGTCTTTCCATAAACTCATTTTTCTACCACTTTTATAAGATGAATTCAGTTATTTTGGACTGTTAAACCAAAACCAACTGCAGCAGTATGATATAATGGATAGAAACTTGAGTATATTAATCTCTTTAATGTTTTGCGACTTACAAAAAGGCATTCTTTTTTTTTTTTTTTAAGATTTATTTTGTTATTTATTTGACAGAAAGAGACAACGAGAGAGGGAATACAAACAAAGGGAGTGGCAGAGGGAGAAGTGGACTTCCCGCTGAGCAGGGAGCCTGATGCGGGGCTGGATCCCAGGACCTGGGATCATGACCTGAGCCAAAGGCAGATGTCTAATTATTGAGCCACCCCGGTGCCCCCACACAAATATACACGTATAATTGCTTAAGTAATACATGTTCAATGCAGGAAACTTGATAAACACCAAGAAATAGAAAGGAAAATCAGAAGCTGTGATTTTTTTTAATCACCTGATTTAACTATTGTTACACCCAGCTCTTTTTCCCCCATGCCTAGAGTTCAGTCATTGACTCAATGAACATGTATGTTGTGCCTCCTCTGTGCTAGGCACTCGGGAGTACTTCTGTAAGCCTGAAAAGCTTTTTGTTATTTTGAGGACTTTTTTAGATAGGGAGAGAGATAGAGGTGAAATATACAAAAATTACTTCTTAGACAAATGAACAGGATGAACTACATATTGTATTATGTAGATGAACTACATATTGTATTACGGTCTTTATTAAAATCTTCCCATATCAATATTCTTTTATAACATAGGGCTTATTATTTCATTATAGGAATTTATTACATGCAATTTATACAATGACTCTTTTGAGATATATTTTAGGTGCACAATATAGACATAATGGTGCACTTAATTCTTGTGCCCACAGACTTAACAACTTGTGAGATAACTACTTTAGGATAAACTTAAATTCATAGGAATGCACTTGTTTAGTCAAAAGACAAGCACATTTTAAATGATTTTTTTTTTAAAGCATATTGCCAACTTCACTTCAGAAAGATGTGATCATGTACTCTCTCACCAAAATTGTATGGGAGAATCCATTTCTACACCCTTTCAGTAACCCTTGGTATTATTTCTGCTAATTCCTGCCAATTACATTGGCAAAGAGGGAAAAATAATTTCACTGTTTTTATTTGCATATCTTTGATTTCTAGTGAGGTTCAACATTGAAAAAAATATTGGGCTGCCTAGGTGGCTCCGTTGTTTAAGTGCTAAATGTTGATTTTGGCTTAGGTCATGATCTCAGGGTCCTAAGATCCAGCCCCAAGTAGGGGTCCTCACTGGCCATGCAGCCTGCTCACAATTCTCTCTCCCTCTCCCTTTGCTCTTTCTCTAAATATTTATACATATATATATATATATATATATTTATATATATATATATATTTTTAAACTAGGCAATGACACATTAGCTGGTTAGTTTTTCAGATTCTGAAATATACTGGAACAATGAAAAGAAGTAACAATGAAGGGAGGGATTCTGACTTCTGTTTTTACTTTGCTATTTTTGGCTTTCCGTGGAAACAGACTCTGAAGTCAGGGACATGGATACACAAAATTTGGAGTTTTAGAACTTGAAAAAGATTTTGTGAGGATCTCCAAATGAGAAATGTTTACTATAAATGTCATGATTTTTAAAAATTACAGAAAGTCTTTATCGTTACCCAAATTCCATACCACCTATAGATTTTAATAAAGAAAAGACTTTAATGAAGACTAGTTAAAAATAGTCTCTAATCATTCCAAATGTTGCTGATATAATATCTATGAATGATTTCTTCAAGTGATAACGCTTTTTTTTTCCTTTTCCTAAGGAAAAACTGGTCTACTTCCTGGATTGTTCTTTCTAGCCGGAAACTTGAATTTTACAAAGAATCTAAGCAGCAGGCTCTGTCTAACATGGTAGGTAGTTCTGTTTCTACTCTTATCTTCACAGAACTATTATTGAATTAAAAGTTTGGTTTCATCAGAAATCACACTAAAGCCTCCAAGCTACCAACGACTGAAAGCAGATGGAGGAAATGACTCAATAAACTTTTAATCAGATGAAGGGAAAATAGAACTTAGTGTCTGTTTTATTAAGTGGTGCATTTGGAGAATAATCACAGAATGAGACGAATGGTGAGCAGCTATCTAGTAATGTGAAGGTAACACTTTAAATTAAGGTGCCATTTATAAATGCTTTATTCTTATTTATGAAATGATCGCTAAATGCAGCTACTTGCTCAAATAATGTATTATAAAGTATGTTATAAAATGCATTAGTAATAAATGCTTAACGGATGAGACTATGGGAAGCTGTTTTAAAGAATATTATAAGACGTAAATCCTATTAAACCATGTACGTGCATCTTTAATACATGAATTTAAGTTGTTATCTAGCATGCTATAAAGTGCTTCATACATTAATAAATAATAATAAACTGTTTATAAATGGCACCTTAATACAGGGTGTTACCAATGAGGAAACACTCTAAGTTAACCAAGTGATTTTTTATCTTAGCCTAACTGCGACATTCACTATAACCAGCTAACCTTTCTGAATATTTCTGACTCCGTCTAATGGAGCTAATACAATTTCTGTATCCTGTAGTTACTACGTAAAGTGAAATTTGTAGGGTTTCTCTGTTGTACCTGGAGGAAGGCCTCAGGAAGCCCACAGAGATTTGACAGTGACAGGAAGTAGGAGCCATTCCGAGCTAGTTGCTGGGGCACCTCAAGCTCAAAACCTTGCTGCCCAGGGCTCAGAGCTGCCACGCCCTGAAGGAGACAGTGGGCAGGCAGCATGTCTGACAGCCTCCTGATTCGGAAGGACACCGGCAGGAACCAACCCGCCATACCTCATAGGCCTGATGGGCGGCAGGGAAAGGGGTCACTTGGCAGGAGTTAACCACAATGAACTAATTTGTATTTGGCAGGTAATAAAACGACAGCAAGTTCTTTGCTTTCCAGCCACTAGTCCTGTTTGCTATGTAATCCTCTTTAAATAGGAAATAGAAAATCATTTGCTAGGAGATGTTTGTTTGTTTTTAAATAGAAGAACAAAAGGTAGCGTTTGGCTTGTTCCTGATAATTGCAATAGTCTTTATCCCCAAGTGGCTTGCTGATTTTGGAGTCTTGATGCGGTCCAATCTGTAAACTAATTATAAATAAATTAAAAATACATCTCAATCCTTTGTATTTTTAATTTAAACTGGCTCAGAAATTTGTTCTAGCCTTTTGTTTTGTTTTTATTTGGGGGCTATAGTAAGGTTGGGAAAATCTTTTTAAGAACAATAAAGTACCCCTAAGAGCCAGACACAAAACAACTCCCATCCACTCAGGTCTTTGTCTTCCCTTTGAATGACTTCTAAAAGGGTAGTCACGGGGCGCCTGGGTGGCTCAGCGGGTTAAAGCCTCTACCTTCGGCTCAGGTCATGATCTCAGGGTCCTGGGATCGAGTCCCGCATCGGGCTCTCTGCTCAGCAGGGAGCCTGCTTCCTCCTCTCTCTCTCTGTCTGCCTCTCTGCCTACTTGTGAACTGTCAAATAAATAAATAAATAAAGATCTTTACAAATAAGTAAATAGATAAATAAAAGGGGAGTCAGGAAAGGGAGGAAAAGTCACTTGCCTGGCCAATGTGGCTGCTGAGAAGATGATCTTCCTCCTGCTGGGTGTGAAGAGTTCCACTGGAGCAGCATTTATGTGAATGTTCTGGGAGAATGGGAGAGATTAGATTCCAAATTAAAGCATTTGCTTTATTTTTATTTTATTATTTTAATCTCCTCATCCCAGGACCAGGAGATATAATTATCAGCTGTTTAATTTTATACAGGTGAAAGAAAGCTCTTTCCTAGATCGCAGGCAAACCTTTCAAGTCAGCCCACTAATTGCTTGCCTCCAGTTCAACCTTCAGAGTTGTAAATTGACAATAGATTTTACTTTTAGAAGAAATTCGTTAATGTTTTTTGGCAGTCCCTATTTATTACTTCTGGCCCCGTTTTCAATGCTCTTATGGTTTCTCCCAGGCACTCATCTTCAAAGTGAATTCAGGGCAGGAACTAACTGTGTTTTGTGGTAATGAGGAAGAGAATTACAGATTCATGTTTGTCCTGCATGAATTGTCGTGCTCCTCAACTTCTTGGATACATTTCTAACCAAGTATTAAAGGCCTAGTGGGATAGCCCACATTTACCAATTCCAGTCTCAGAGAAACGATACGATGATTGCCAGGCCTTGATTAAAGATGCTGTGGTTTTATTTTGAAAGAGATTTATGCTCAAGTTTCTGAATTTCTCTTGCACCCCCTTACACATGTCTTGGTATTGTTCATTGTGCTTCTGGGAAGAAGTCTGTCCTTTCCTCCAAGGGGTCAGTAGAAACTGAGTAGTACAGAATGTGGTTTAAAGAGTAAATGGCATTTTAATCTTTATAGGAATGATCTTTGAATGCTAATGCGGTGGTAAGACAAAGCAGCGAAGTAGCTAGGAGCAGGGCTTTGAAGTTCAACCACAGGGGACTTCCTTCCAGTTTTGCTGCTTAGGACCTGACAAAGTCATTCAACTTCTTTGAGCTTCAGAATCCTCATCTGTAAAATGGGGATACTGATATCTGCCAAGAGAATCAATAGAGAATGAAATTAGTTAATAAAAGAAAAAATAAGTAGTAGTGCTAAATTAATATTATGGTCTGATATACTCTATCAAATAAATAAATATATTTTATAATATCTAATACAGGGCATGAGAGAATTATAACGTATTTTTACAGCATATTAATTTTGTCCTTGAACTGATGCAGACACGTGTAGAAGAGAAAAACACATTGATTCAAGGAATACCAGCATATATGATCTCCAAAAAGAGAACTATGTATCCATAGGCAGCTTAAGTGTTGGGTCAAAAACTGAATAGTTCTGAATGTGAAGCCATCATTTCCATCTGGGACTCTAGATGTATCTCTTGCATGACCATAGATGCTTTCCTGAGGCCCTCAGCCTCTTCCACTGGCTGCTACTCTGTGACTTTCGCATTTAACACAGCATGCCACAAGATGTGCCTGATCCCACATTTCATGTCTAACTCTTTCTTTCTCACTGAAATTCTTTCAGTTTGCACCCAAGTCAGATTTCTATCAAAAGCAGCCCCCTCCCGGAACTAGACACAGAATCATTTCACTGGCGTGTGTAAATGAGAGAATCATAGGCTTTGGGTCCTCAGTGACCTATTCAATGAAAAAGAGGGCTGACTCATTCTATTTTGCTTGTTTGTTTTTAGTAGTGTTGGGTCCATGGTCAAAGAAACGAGACTGATACAAAGCGAAGGTCAAGCAAAGCTTTTTTACGGGCCAAGCATCGAGAATCAAACTGATAGGCCAGGGACATCTCTTGCAAAAAGGCAACCCCTCCCTGCCTCACAGGCTAACGTTTATAGAGCAAAGGCCATGTGGTTGGTCCTGGCCACACACAGGTGGCCAACGAGATTGTAACGCACAGAGAAAGCTGCACAGTTATGCTAAGTCACACATGCGTGGCCAATGGAACTACAATTTACCCCATAGTAGCTATTTGAACTAGCCTATCACCTTGGACAGAATTGGCGCCCAAAAGGCAGGGCCCACACTCCTTGGTAGCTAGGGAGACAGTATGTGTGCTCTACTGATTAGATGTCTCCACCTGACCTGACTCATCCCTGCATTTGAGCTGTTATCTCCACCTGACCTGACCCACCCTTATATTTGGGCTTTGTTACCTAGGACTGGTTTCCCAGACTTGCTTTTAAGTAAGTTCCTTAAAGTTTTTAAGTTTTACTGCATAAACAACAAAATGGCTGTTCAACCCAGGTGGGGCCACTCTGGCTGAATAGGTCCTTACAGTAGGACATTCAAGGGTAACCTCCCGCTTACTACCTGTCCTTTTCTAGCAGGAAGGGCATCATAGAATATCCCAACCCCAAATCTAGATACAATAAAACCTCATAATGCAATGCATTAGCCTTTACCAAAATGAGAAACCACCCCCCTTCTTTGTCTATATATGCTGTCTCTGTTTTGTTCACTTCACCTTGGACCCGAGAAAGTTTGGTTAAGACTGGCTGGCCCTCCTGTGTGAAGGAGCATTTGAAAACCACTGGTGTAACGATGTCCAAGGTTTCCTGGATTACGAAAGAAAGAATGATGCTCATTTCCTCACCTTTTATTTTTTATCCCTATACTGATTTGTAACTGACTTTAAATATTTGAAATATATTCATTGAAAAAAATGCTGAAACCATTTTTAGTAAAATGTATAATAAAGATGTATATTTTAAAAGTCATTAGTCAAACTCCTACACAACCACCCCCTAAATCAAGACTCTGTCAGTCTTCTAGAAATCTCACTCCCTGCCATTTGTCCCTTTATCATCCAGCTTGTTTCCTTGCCACATAGGCATTTTAGTTATTATTTTATAACGTTCATTATTTTCCCACCTGTGTCCACAGCCCTTAAGAAATGTAGTTTACTTCTTCTGGTTTTGAATTTATATAAATGGAAACACAGTGTATGCTTCTTTTATTCTTGCCTCTTTCTTTAAATATGTTATGCTTCTTCTTTTCATTTTTTTTTCTTCCATGTTTTTTTTTACACTGGTTTAAGTGATGTCATTTGTTTCTATTTTGTTAGTGGCTTGCTTAGCATTACAACATTGATACTTACCAAAGCCTAAAGCTAATCAAATGCTTTAACCTCTTCCAAAATATTACCTTAGAATATTTTTAATCTGTGTATCCTCTTCTCAGCATAGATACTATTGTTGTTTGCTATTGTAATTCTTTTTTTTTTAACACCATCAAACAGTACTTTTTGTTTGAAATAGAGTCAGTGTTGATTTAATATTTGCCATGTTCTTTGCTATTTCCTTCTTTCTTCATTTTCTAGTAAGGCCTTTTTCTTTTGTTTGAAGTATATTCTGAGAAATTCCTGTAACAACCTAGCTCAGTGTTTACTTGTTTCAAGTATCTCTATTTCTCCCTCATTCTGGAAATATATATATTCTTTCAGGATACAGAATTTTGAGTTGGCACTTACTTTCTTTCAGCACATCAAAAATGTTATTCCACTGTTTTCTGTCATCTATTGTTGTGATCAAGAATTTACCTTAGTTCAATCACTGTTATCTGGATGCTCATACTATATTTATAATTACCTTTGTTTTCCCAGTTTTATTCTTCGTTATGGATTGTTGCCTTGAAATAGTTTATAACTGTCACTTCTATATTTTAGAAAAGTATCTTATTATTAACTTATTTTGCTAATACCTTTCCAAATGAATCTTCTTTTATATAGTTTCTCTTTTTTTTTTTCCAATTCTTTAGCTAAATCCACATTGTCTTCTTAGTCTAGTCCACATTTTACATTCTTTTTAAATCTTTTTTTTTTTTGTCTTTCTGAACTGCATTCCAAACCATTTCTCTTGATATATCTTGTAGTTCTTTAATTCAATCTCCTTTTGTGATAAACATCCTTATTTCAATTATTGTGGTTTTCATTTCTAAAACTTTTTTTTTAATTTATAGTGTCATTTGTGATAGTTGTCTTCTGCAGACATTTTCCAGATTCCTTTTATTTTGTTTTGTTTTGTTTTTTTTTTAAAGATTTTATTTATTTATTTGAAAGACGGAGATCACAAGTAGGCAGAGAGGCAGGCAGAGAGAGAGAGAGAGAGAGGGAAGCAGAGAAGCTTGTAGTTGTTTTATATTCTGTGTCTTGTGACATAGCATCTGAAGTCTGGATCACTCTGTTTCTGTTGCTTCTCACTCTGTTGCTTTGTTTCCTTGTGTGTCTGGTTATTTTTGACTGTGTGCTAATCATTTAGGCCTAGGATAAATATGTCCTACTGCAGAATATTTTGCATTTTTCTTTGAGGGTCACACTCTTGGTAATTGATTAGCTCATCTAAGTTATCAGTTTAAAATTCTCAAATTGTGTATACATAATAGGAGCATATACAACTTTTCAGAGACAGAATTATCCTCCAGTTTTCCTTTTTATTTTTTTCTCATCTCTCACTTTGCTCATCTACAAAGGCAGTTTTCTTTATAATCCCATGACTTATAGAAAGAGAACAAGTTCAATATTGGTTCTCTTTTATTCTTTCATAAGACCTCAGGCAGCCCCTTTTCCATTATTCTGTGAAGTCAATTGACCAAAATTCAATTGTATAGTATAAACAAATGTCCTCAGGCAAAGAGCAATTATGTTGATTTGATATTCAGCTTTCCTCTCTGGGTTCAGATTCCCATTTCCCAAAAATATTTACCCTAGCAGGTCCCACTATCTCATAGGCTTTCAATATTTTTAAGGTAATTTTAAAAAGAAATATTTTTTTCAGCATTTTTCATTATTTTCAGTGGAGAGTTGATCTAAATAGCATAGTTTCTCATTTACAATCTACCTCACTTTCATTTAAATATGCATTTGGTTAATCAAGTTTGTGCTATTTATATAAGCCTTGGTAGGAAAAGACTTCATAAGAATATGTATTGAAATCCTACAATGAACAGCTTGCTCATTAGGGCTACATATAAGGCATAGAGATATAATCAAGATATAGTCTTTGCTTTATAGCATCTTTGCCAAAAAATAGGGTGAGATGAAATAAGAAACATAAAAGAGTTTTTCTGAGATTTAAAGGAGGGAGAGCTCACATCTGTGAAAGATTTGAATTGGGCCTTGAAGGATGGTTATAATTTCAATATGTGGAGATTTATGGGCAGGGAATTCCAGTGAATTAAAAAATATGAACGATGACATGAAACTGAGAATGGGCAAGGTCTGTGTGCTAAAAAGAGAAAAGAGGTTTTTTTTTTAGTTTGGTTGGAAGATAAGATTAAAAAAAAAAAAAATAGCTTGAGAAGTGTGCCAAGGACTGGGATTTGCTACCAGGGGCAAATCTTTAAGAAGACAAGCCAGTATTCTCCAAATATCTTCACCCTAGAATAATCTATCATAGCTGTTTTTTTAATAAATATGTACTGAACAGAAGTATGACCCAGGTGTTACATGTCTTCAAAGGACTAGGCCTACCATGAAAAAAGGCAAGAGAGGAGGTTGATTGTTCTAGGATCATGGCTTCATCTCATTTAGCCCAAGAAAAACAAGTTTTGCCTCCAAAGGCAGCTACATCATATTTGCTTTATCTGCTTAAAGAAGTCCTAAAGAAATAAGAGTTTGTTTTCTCCTCTGAGGCCTGGACTCACACCCTAAGCATGTCTCAGGTACACCTGTCTATTTTAGTGTCACTGAAGTATTTCAATCAGCTCCAGCACTTTCCAGTACAATCTGCCACCTTGGTACCTGCTGGGCTGTGTGATTTTAGATCTTCTGCTTGATATGGACTGGAACCTGACTCTAGCCATGGTATGTGACAAATATGCATTCTTGGTTTAAAAAATGATAGATTGCCTTATGGGAGAGAAGCCATGTAACTTAGGGCACTCATTCATTTATTTATTCTATAAATAATTAACAATTCTTAACAGGTATCACAAAATGTGTTTTTAAACCCTAGAGATATCAGATGAATAATTTATGATCCTTGCTTTTAAGGTGCTTGTCTTCTGATAGAGGAGACAGAATCAAAAGTAGGTTTATTATAACAATACTTGACTAAAGTGATTATATATATGGTGTGGAACCATAGATCTAGTCACAATTAATCCTTCCCCAGAGAAACTCTTTTTCCAAGTGATGCTCAACCTATATGTCTCTCCACTTGTTCATTCTGCAAAATCACTGAGCATCCTTGATGTTTTAGCCACTAGGCTAGGTGTTATGAAACATACAAAAATGAATCAGACTTAGATCTTTCCTTTGAGGGTCTAGAAACAAAAAGTATGCCCATAATCCAGTAATTGTGGTGAAAAAGTAGACATTGACAGTTGCTCCAAAATGGTATGAACAGAGGCTTGAGTTAGTTCTATAGTAACTCAGAAAAGAGAGATTGTTTCCAGTTGGAAAAGATTCTAAATATATGTCAAGGAAGTGACAGTTGAGCATGTTTTTGAAGGATGAATAGGATTTTGAGGCAGAAATGGGATGAAAAGGACATTTTGTGTAGAAACAAGGGAGTAACCAATGATAAAATGTAGGAAATTAAATCTTTTATTTATTATACAGATATGTATTGAAATCTTGCCTTGTCCCATGCACTATGTGCTAATCATTGGTCTTGAAAATGATTCTTGGAAGTTCCCTAAGGCTTAGGGTACATGTCCTTCATCCAAAATATTTTGCATCTCTTCTATGAGTTGCCTTGTTGCTCTTCAACATATATTGTGGCAACCTTTCACTGGTAGGTGAATGTACCTATCAGTGAAAGGTTGCCTCAAGATAAGATGAGGGAAGCAGGCACTCTAGTTTGGGTAGAAAGTCCATGTGGAAACACCTTAGGAAAGAACTTGAACAGGATTGTGAGCAGGCATAATTACATTCTGTAAGCACCCTGGAGCCCTCTGCAAGCAATACCAACTATCGTCAAATTAGGGCAGATTCGGAGTTTTCAGAGACAGTTTTGAGGAATTAAGATATATATATCTTTTTCTACTTTTAACACAAAAAAGAAAGGACTTCTTAAATTGTCTGGGAGACATTTTCTACAAGTCTGGTGAAACAAAAGAGAGCCATGAAGCCTGTGCTCTTATTGACAAAGAAAATAGCAAAACTGCTAAGTTGTCATCAGTATGGCCCAATGCACTTAGTGAATCACAGGTCATCTTCTCACTCAGAAAATACTTTAATATTCTCATATGTCCTTGACCATTTACAATAGGGTTTTCTCTGAAGACATCCTAGTGCAAAGAAAGCAACCAATCCATCTGAGAGAACATGAGCCTAGTAGCACATCAGTGGGAGCCAGTAGCAAGTCTGGACTTGTTTTCATGTGATTCCAGAATATATGTTTGGTGTCATACCTACTAAAATAAACACACTATGGAAAGTTTATTTGTGGTTTAAGAAATTTCTCTTGTCTCCACATCCATCAAAATTCAGACTTAGTGGAACTTACACTCGTCAGTTAGCTATTTCTGTTATATTTATCCCACACTGCTCATGAATCCTAGTTAACATAAACTTAGTCTGACATAAATTCAAAACCATTATAAACATTTTAGGCAATATTTCTCCCTCAAATTGTATGGTTCTGAAACCAGTATGTTCAGTATGGACCCTACTCATTGCTTGTGTAACTCTTTTTTGGGGGGAGGGTGCTACCTTTATTTTTTTTCTCTTCACATTGTACTGATAATTTTTATTCAGAGGCCAACACTGGCATATTTTCCTTTTGATAACAGAAAACTTTCCCAAGACATTTAATAAACTATTAACCTTTTCAAACCACTCATTCAGCCATAACCTTGAAAGCAAAAAAGAGTAAGATAAAAGGCCTCATTAAAATAGTTTGTTTACTTTTTTAATATTGTTTACTTCTAATGCAAATAATGAACACAAGCATTAATTAAATAATGTAATACATCTAATGTTCATTTACTGTAGTATGGCTTTAATAACAAAATGGACTTATTTATAGGAGTAAAATGATGTGATTTAGCAAAAAGATGAAAATAGTTTCAATCAGAAAGCTATTCATGAATTATTGAGTATTCTGTGCAAAATGAATATGGAATTATTTTATCTTTGTAAAGTGAGTATTGAGCCCTTATTTGGATCCCTGCTCAAAAAGATCATAAACATTGGAGGGCAAACAATAGATCTACCAAACTTAGCCTAATGAAGGCATCTTAAATTTCTGCTTAATCTTTTAATTCTCCTAATGATAGTGCTCTGGCAAAGTCAGCATGGTTAACATCGGGACAGTTTTTAGCATTGCCACAGGCTGTACTGTCATATGGCCTCATTGGACCTTTAAAAATTAGAAAAAAATAATAGTCCAAGACCTAGAGGATGATGGGTAGAGATGGGAAGAAAGAAAGAAAGAAAAGAAATTGAATTCTAGTGTTTTATTAGCATAAACATTGTAAGGAAAAAAATGAAATCAAGTAATCAATATTACTATAAATGAAGCCATGTACTCTGGTTATAATTCTCTCAAGATTTAGCCATTAACCACAATAAATTCTGTATCTTACATAATTTTTAATAACCACAAAAATCTATGAAATTGATAGGATGCTTTATAAATGGATAAAAGCTTACTGTCCAATAAACCTCACCTTAGGCTCTCTCAGAAAACTATTTTAATTATGAAGTTTGACTCTCTGTGGTTTATCATTTTGGTCAATGTAATGTATCTGATTTAGAGTTTGCATTTCTCCAAGATAAAATAGACTTTTACTTCACAGTGCATTTTGGGATTAACTGAATATATGTATTTGGTCTTTCTTAACGGTTCACTACTGAGGTGAAATGCTCTGGGAGGCAGTATACCGTATCAGGTAGAATAAATCAGATCACCTGGGTTGAGAATCCCAGGTTCCCATTTTATTTTAATTTTTTTACGATTTTATTTATTTATTTATTTATTTATTTATTTATTTATGAGAGAGAGAGAGAGACAGCCCAAACAAGAGCGAGGGAGAAGCTGACTCCCCACTGAGCACAGAGCTTGATGTTGGGTTAGATGCTGGGCTTGATCCCAGGGTCCTGGGATCATGACCTGAGCTGAAGGCAGATGCTTAACTAACTGAGCCACCCAAGTGCCCTATCAGGTTCACATTTTATTTGTTCCTATAGTCCTTGAATATTTCAATTGCAGTGTGAGTTTAATAGGCGTCCTTACCTCAGACAGTTTATTGTGAGATTATGTGAGAATACTGATACGGCATGCCTGGCACACAGCAATGATAAATACCAATGACATTTGTTATTATTGATTTTATTACTCCATGGAGCAATAGAGTATAGTGGCTAAGAGAGAAGTCACTGGAACCCAATAGAATCGGATACAGATGTTCAAATTGCCACTTACTGGCATTGTACTTAAAATCCCTGCCTTCCCTTCAGGTAGGGAAACACTTCCTTCTGTCCAAATACAATCCAAAATTTCTGCAGAACCTGATTTCTTACTCATACCACTGTCCAAAACAGGTATTCCTGGTCAGTTTTCTGCCATGTGGTGCTTCTCTCATCTTTTGGGTCCGCAGACTCCCTGTGGCAGATGAGAGAAAGGTAGAGAGAACATGAGAAGGTCTGTATGCTCCTTAAAGCCATAAACCCGGAAGTGATTCACATCGTTTTTGCTATCAGTGCAGTGAAGACAGCGGGTAATATGGCCACGTGTTGTTGCAAGGGGGACTGGGAAAAGATGGAGGCCCTGGCTAGTGAGCTGCTTCCCTTTGACAACACACATGGTGGTGTAGCACTACTCATCTCTGCCACAAGGATCAGTGATCTCAGCCCAGGTTCTCTAGAGAGCAAGGCCTGAATTTCGTGCCCATCCTTTTTTTTTTTTTTTTTTTTTGAAGGCATGAATACATGATTTAGAGAGTGAGGCACACTGAAGTGAGGCAGGAAATGATGGGGGAATAGTGGAGAAGCTGTGTCATCAAGCAAGCTGCTACTCTCCAGTGAACCTCAAAGAGACACAGAGAATCACTAGGCAGCTGCAGCACTTGACTTAGAAGGAAGCTGCAGGTAGGCTGTTTGAAGAAAGCATGAGGCAGTCTGTGGGAGAGAAGGAGAGATGGAGGAGAGTTATGTTTCTTCTCATTTCCTGTTTCTTTTTGTTTCACCGCCCAGAGTCTTCACTGCCTATATCAGATGAATCCTGGGCACACTCTTGGATGGCTGCTCAGAAAGCCAGATTCTATACCCTATAAACTGGTAATTTATACAAATCTGAAAATAGATGAGGACCCAAAAGCCCGTCTGCACTCTGGCAACCAGGAGGGAGGGCCTCAAATTCCAGAAAGGTGACTGACCATCCTCAGGAAGTGGGACCAAATGGGTTCAAGCAGGTTGGTTATGTGCAGGGACAGCTGTGGTAGACTGACAGGGTGAGGGTCTAGGTAAGGACTGAGGGAACACCCAAGGCATCGAAAATGTGTCCAAGCTAGTCACCTTGCAAAAGTAATAAAATAATAAATAATAAAATAAAAAAATAATAAATAATAATGTAATGCAAATGGAGACAGTATCAGCATACAACAAAAGTAGCCTAAATAGAAACTATTGTATTTATTCTGGCAAGATTTGGATTCAGAATGGAATGCAATATATCTGTTCATTTCTTGAAAGGGAAAGGATACTTTTTCCTCAAAAAACAAACAAAAAAAACCAAGCCTACAACATTCTAGTGCCCAAAGTCTCCAACAAAGGTTTGCTTTTCTGAAAATCTCAGTTTGATTTGGTCTTGTATATACTGAGAAATTTCACTGTAGAAACAATTTCAGTTATTATTAACATCATTTATATTCATATACATAAAACCCACATCTTACAATCCAAGTATCGTCTTCTGTGTTGACAGCGGCCATACTTTAGACATTAATAAGATCAGGTATCCATTCAGCACTCTTTCCTAAATCATTTTGCCCAAATGAGAATTTATAAGTGAGTTTTATCCTCCTCCATGAATGATTTTCCAGAATCAAAACCAGTTATGTGATAAAAGTTAATTCCCCTAAACAGATTTTGTGTTTTATGTTTCAAACTGATAAGGACAATCTGAGTCTATATTCTGGAATAGCAATTAATCCAAAATAAAAAATGGTAGCTAATAACCTGCTTCATCAAATCCGAGACTTGTTTTGTTTTGTTTTTTTGTAACCCCATCTAATGATAAAGGTAAGATAATGAGTGGTCCAGCGATTTGTTACCTATGCATATGCCCAATCTTCCTCATGGAAAATGCCATCAAGCAAAAGAGAATCTGGCCGTTCTTATTTTCTTAATGTGTGTTAAAGAGTCTCAAATTTCCCATAAAAAATGAAAAACGTAATCCTAAGGTTTAATCTAAAGTTTTACTCTAAGTTTTAACCTAATTTTTCTCTGGAAAAATACAGAAAGGATACCTTGTCAAATATTATTGGAGAATAGTAAAGATAAACTAAAAGAATAATAAAAATCAGAAGTGGACAAGACTCAGGATCAGTTTTTAATGGCTTTACATTGCCCCCAACAAACAGGTTTTTATTTTTTATTGTCCAGAAGCAGTAACTTTCTAAATAATTCTATTTAAGTATTTTCAAGCCAGTCATTTATATTTTAAGTTTACCCCGGAAGAGATATGATAAGTACACTCTTAGATTTAAATCCAAATTTAGTCAATTTTTAAAAAGTATATTTTTATAATGATGTACAATATGATCCATTGGCATCATGTAGTTCATTAGCAGACTTTTTCTTGTGTTTTATAGCTGTAGAATCAGAAATATGTTTTCTATTAAAGGATTCTTTAATTTCAGACTTCTTGAATAAAATCTTGACTGTCTTCCAAATAAATTCAACAACTTTTCTGAAAAACTTGTTCCAATGTTTAACAATGTTTAAATTCTGAAAAATTTTCCTTCTAATAAGTCTGAGTCCTTGGCATTGTTCTTCAAGCCTAGATCTCTCTGCTTTAGTTTTGTAACAATGAACTACTGAGCAGGATCGTTTTTACATAGTCTTCTCTGATATATCTTAGTTTTCTCTTCTTGAAGCTGATATATTTATTTACTTGAATTTTACTCAAATCACTTTAACTTTTTCTGGTATACATCTGATCCCAAATCCAATCATTTGCTCCGATTGTGACTTCAGGTCATTTCCTATTAAAGATCAATATGAATGGGGATATTGTGTTTTAATTTTATTAACTATTAAATTGCATTTTTAAAAATTATCTCATTTTGTAAACTATTATCCTGAGATGTTTTATTTATTTTGTAAAGAATGTAAGTTTTCCACTGTAATTCTCTATTGGATAACAAAAAGAATTGTAACAAAATGGATTTTAGAATAGGGGAGATGGTGGGGAGGAGAGATTAAAGGAACACCTCATGGAGATTATTTTGGAATTATATCATCAAAACGAGCTGGAGTGGGACAAAGAAAAATGAATGTGTTCCAGATGAAAAGGGTGCATCCAATGCATAGAATTGGGAGAGTGTGGTGCATATGGGAACTGCCATGAATTTAGCATGGTTGGTTGTAGAAGAATGGGGATGGAGGGAACTCATAAGGATGGTTGGAGAGTGATGGAAAAGAGCCTGTATAGTTTACTGAGAGATTTGTACGTTATCCTGCCGGTAATAAGTTTTCCATAAGAAATATGGTAAGATTTGTGTTTTAGAGAAAAAAGTCAAAATGTAGAGCATAAAATGAAATCGTTTTGTGTGGTCCCAGAGGGAACAGTGAGAGAATCCAGATGAGAGAAAATAAGAGCTTCAACGAGGCTGCAGTCATGAGATGAAGAAAATGGAGCTCGTTCTGGAATTCAGGCTCCGCATTGCTTGTTCTCTTGTAAACAGTAAAGGAAAGAGAAGAAGAAAAGGTGAAGTGGATCAAGGGATGGTTAAGCATGACAAGCAATAGAAAAAAGGGGGCAAGTGTAAGACAGTGATTTCACTGAGGTGTCTGTGCTACATCTTAATGGTGGTTACTTAGGAAGCACAGTTTGGGGGCGCCTGGGTGGCTCAGTGGGTTAGGCCTCTGCCTTCGGCTTGGGTCGTGATCTCAGGGTTCTGGGATCGAGCCCCACATGGGACTCTATGCTCAGCGGGGAGCCTGCTTCCCCCTCTCTCTCTGCCTGCCTCTCTGCTTACTTGTGATCTTTCTGTAAAATAAATAAATAAAATCTAAACAAAACAAAACAAAACAAATAAAAGAAAACGCAGTTTGACTCATTAGTAGGAGCTGGAGGCCAGAGGAAAAATTAAGGTGTCAACAAGTTACAGGTGATGGATCAGATCAGAAGCAAGACGAAACCCATAAGAAGGAATAAACTATAAGAAATAATGACCTGGAACAGTAAACCAGAGATTACCAACACTTAAGAAGTGGGAAGAGGAAGAGAAGTCAGTGAAAGAAACAGAGAAGGGACAGTATAAAAGGTGAAATAAAAATTAAGAAAGAAAATGTCTCCATAGCTGAGGGGCAGATTTTAAGGAAAAGGAACAGAATCTAATAGTTCAGAGTTCAAGTAGAAGGATGATGGGAGGGAAGGCATCAGATTGTTTTTGTTGACTTTCATGGTTAAAACATTTTTTAGATCGGATAAGGAAGGGAGTAAAAGCCTGCAGTGGGTTGAAAAGAGAATAAAACATGAGCAAGCAGAGAATGTACTGCAGAAAACTCAAGAATCCTGGCAATCATGGAAAATAAATTGGTGAGATTGAGAACAAGCAAGGTTGTAGGGTTGATGCTTGCATATATTTATGTATTTTTTTGAACAAGAGTGACATGAGCATAGCTGTGGGCTAAAGGATATAATCTGTTTGGGAGAGAGAGGTTAAAATTGTAGGAGAAAAGGGACAACTTAGAAAATGAGGAACAGGATTGGATAGAATTAGGAACTTAGCAGAAAAGCCATGGGCTGAAGGAGGAACATCTCTTCCTCTGAGGCAGAAAAGGACATGCTTTGGAAGTGGATCATGCACTGTATGGCAACAATGGGCCAGGAGATTTTGATGTTCATAGATGCCAGTGTCATGCCAGGCATGGGAGTTCATTAGACAGGTGGACCCAAATCACAGACTCAGATCCAAACTTCCAGGAGCCAGAACAGAATATGGGAAATTATGACACTTACAAGGAAGGGATAGAAAACGTTAATTCTCATCATGTGACCTAGTAGGAGAAAAGGTTGGGTATGGAGAGGAGAGGAGGTCATGTATTAGGTTATGATCAAGAACTTGGGACTTGGAGTTGGAGGACAGTGAATTCCTATCTCTGCTCAGGCACACATTAAGTGCATGAGCTTGTGTAACCACTTATGTAACCACTTAACCACCCCCTGCTTGAGTTTCTCCACATTGTAAGTTGAAGGCGATGGTAACAACTGCACAAGACTATTGTAAGGAGTAAAAAAGAAATAGATACAAAGCTTCAGAAAGCATGACAGAGAGGGATTTATTAAAGTTTGTGTTTGTACGTTAGTTCATTTTGATGACAGGACTCTGAAATTGGGAAGAATGGTGAATGTTCCAGCTCAAGGGTTGTATGAACACTGCAAATTAGGAGCATGCCATTTGATGGGCTGCTGGAATGTGGTGAAGCTTGGAAGAGAGGTGTTATGAGGAAGAACAGAAAGTGACTAGGAACACACAAAAAAGTTTGCTAAGTGTTGATGACATTGGTGTTGGCAATGATTTCATGGATATGTTAAGTGTTTTTTTTTACCATGTTTTTATTTGTTTGTTTGTTTCATTGTTTTTTTTTTTTTCCTAAGTAGAGTTAAAAACCCAGCAGAAGAAAGTGGCCATTATTTGTAATGTTACTTCTCTGAGTAGTCAAAAGTTATTACGCCAGAATTAGGGGATATGAGGAAAATGATAGAAGAAGGAAAAGTGGATGAAAGAGTGGAGTGTCTCATTGCATGGGGGAGAGCAAGAGACTGAGAAATGGGGGAGCATTGAAGTAGTTGGTGAGTTGGGGACATAGGTGTGTTTATGGAAGGAAGTGAAACCAGTAAGGGCCCAGAGGGGTGCATACAAGGCCTGGTGATTCCAATCACTTCAAAAGCAAACATAACGGGGTGGGAGTGATGAAAACTCAGAACATGGGATTTGCTAGATGAGAAGGAGAATGAAGACTAATGAAATGGAGAGAAGGGGAAGCAGTGGGTTTATGGAGAGTGCATGAGTCAAGGTCAGGGTCATGGGAGGTGACTGAATGATGGGCAGAGTTCAGATTGAGATAAATCCAAGCCAGAACCAAAGCCATGGGATTTAGTGTATGACGCTGATGTGAAGAGTGTGGTAGAGCTGGATGGTGAGAACTCTGGAAAAGCTTAGATTGCTTTTTCCCCATAAAGAAAAAGCCTACTGAAAATTACATAGAGTCTGAAGCTGGTATAGGATTCTGAAAGGAAGAGTGAGTATCTTCCTTACCTCTGGAGTCCCAGTGCCCAGCACAGTGGCTAACACATTGACATGTAGTAATTGTGCAGTTAATGTCTATTGAATGATTCTGTGAAATACTGGGTTCAATCCACATGAGTCCATTAAACTGTTTTTCATTTTTCCATATTGAATCAAAGACTGCTTAAGAATTAAACCAAATATAAATCTTAATTGTTACAACATGGGGAATTTTTAGATGCCCAAACCTTCCTTCCAAAGCACAAAAGCTAGTTTCATTTTGGTATTTTTCCTTCATTTATGAATCCAGCAAATATTCATTGAACAACAACTCTGTGCCAGGCACTGTTCCATACATTGGGAAAGATAGTGGAGGAAAAGGCAAACCAGGCCCCAGCTCAGGGAGCTTAATTTTAGTGGGAGAAAAACAGACAGCATATAAAAATATAAATGTTAATTTCAGTTAGGAAGAAGGCTGTGTTGAAATTAAAACAAGTAGTGAAATAGAGAAAGAGTAAGCTAGAAGACAGCTCTCTTTTCTATAAGACAGTCAGAGAAGACCTCTGACAAGGTGACATTTATCTGGGACCTGATGGATAAGAAGGAGTCAACCATGTGAAGACTGGGAGGTTTTCCAGGTAAACAGGTGGTGTAAAGGCCCAATGGGAAGATCGAGTTTAACAGAGAAGGACAAAAACAAGACCAGTATGCCTAATAAGAAAATCATCTCTTTCCCAAAATGTTACATGTTTTAACATGCATGTGATCACAGTGTATATTAAATTCTCAAGGACTGCATAGTGGTTAGGAGCAGACCCTGGAGTGACACTGCGCTCTTTTAATCTGGGCTCCTCCTTTTCTACCTGTGTTACCTGGGGAAAGTATGCCTAATTACTCTAACATATTATTACCTATACCATGATGATAATAATATTATTTACCTCATACAGTGTTAAAAGAATTAAGTGAGTTGCTAGTTGTAAACAGAAAAGTGCTTGGCACATTAAAAGTATTTCTTCTAGAAAATAATTCCATCTTTTTTCCCTGACTGCATTATACGGGGAAAATAATCTCTTTTGTTATATACTTTTAATGATTATTTCTGTTATTCTGAGTATCCCATAATCTAATTAATGGGAAGAAGAAGTAGGGTGTTCTAATTTTTCTACATCATAAATCATTCAACAATGAACATCATTACCATGCTTTGAGATCTTCCACAATAGTGATCATCTGGGGGGCAGAGAATGGGTAAAACTGTAAAAATATTTCACTGACGGAAGCATCTGGAAGAGGCATCCTCGTCTTGATTGGCTTCTCATGAGATTACTACCAGATAACAGAGAAAAGATATGCTATCCATGACTGTCCTGCCAGCTGAATTTATCCTGAAAGAAGTTATGCTTGGTTTCTACAATGTTTCCCTTCTTAAGAAAATTTTATTGAGTTGCCAAAAAACAACAAGAACAACAACAACAAAAATCCAAAAAACAAAACCAAAAACAACAACAACAAAAAAAAACCCAAAAAACAAAAAAACGAACCTCACAATTTACTGTAAATCCACCATTTTTCTGGCCTTTCAGGAAAAAAAAAAGTCTATTTCTGTTAAACAGATTGAATTGGCTATACTGGCTATGAGTCAACAATTGTGAACAGATTTCTTATAACACCTTTGCCGTTCCTCCATAATTTATTGTTTTATTTATTTGTTTTTTAAAGATTTACTTATTTATTTGAGAAAGAGGGAGGTAATGGAAGGCAGGGGCAGAGGGAGAAAGAGATTCCCCAAAAGACTCCCCACTGAGTGAGGAGACCAATGTGGTGCTCGATCCCATGACCCCAAGATCACGACCGGAAATCAAGGGTCAGTTCACCTAACCAAATGAGCCACAAGGAACCCCCGTAATTTCATGTTTTAAAGTAAAGTTTAGGGGCGCCTGGGTGGCTCAGGATTAAGCCACTGCCTTCGGCTCAGGTCATGATCTCAGGGTCCTGGGATCGAGTCCCGCATCGGGCTCTCTGCTCAGCAGGGAGCCTGCTTCCCTTCCATTCTCTCTGCCTGCCTCTCTGCCTACTTGTGATCTCTCTCTGTCAAATAAATAAATAAAATCTTAAAAAAAAAATAAAGTTTATTGTTAAAATATTGTCTAAATATTATAAGCTTCTTATACTAAAATTTTAAATTGTTCAGTGGAAAATTGTTTGAGAAAAATACTGAATTTATAGAGAAAATGAGAGTTGCTCAGAACATCTGAAAACAGTTGGAGTCTTTGAAACAGGGCATTACTTTCTTTGAAAATAAAGAAATTTCTCAAACAAGCGAGCTTTTGTTTAATGTATTGAGTTCTTCAAATTTAAAGTTATATAAATATGATACATTTGAATCAAATTAAAATGAAGAAGCGGGCCGCCTGGGTGGCTCAGTCAGTGAAGCCTCTGCCTTTGGCTCAGGTCATGATCCCAGAGTCCTGGGATCCCTGTTTGGCACGTAGCCTGCTTTTCCCTCTCCCTGCTTATGCTTTCTCTCTCTCTCTCTCAAATAAATAAATAGAAATCTTTTAAAAAATAAAATAGAATATGAAGAAAAAAATATAGATAATGCTCCCATTAATTAATTATCATGAAATACTGAAGCTTTAGGTCATATCCACATTGTGTCATGCAAAAGGAAGCACATGCTATAATCCATTTGGTCTAAATTAAATGTATTGAATAAAAATATATGCATACATGTGTAGTCTTTGATGTTCGAAAAAGGAACTTCTAAATGGTGCACAGTTGGCATCTAATAAATATTTATTAAATTTGGCAGCTTTTTTTCAGGCTTATGGAGATATACATGAGAACATTATAGAAGTTTAAGGTGTACTGAGTGATGACTTGATGTATGTATGTACTGTGAAATGATTACCGTGTTAATATTCGTTTACACATCTACTACATCACATAGTTACCTCTGTGTGCGTGTGTGTGTGTGTGTGTGTGTGTGTGTGCGATGAGAATGTTTAAAATCTACTCCTCTGGCAACTTTCAATGATACAGTACAGTGTTAACTATAGTTACCATGCTGTGCAACTGACCTTGAGAATGTACTCATTTTCAAACTAAATGTTTGTACCTCTTTTTTTAAAGATCTTATTTATTTTGAGAAAGAGATAGCATGAGTGGGAGGAGGGGCAGAGGCAGAGGGAGAGAGAAAATCTCAAGCAGATTCCGTGCTGAGTGTGACGTCCAATGTGGGGCTCCATTCCACAACCACGTGATCATGACCTTAGCTGAAACCAAGAGTCGGATGCTTAACAGACTGAGCCAGCCAGTCTCACCCTAAAAGTTTGTACCTTTAACCAACATCTCCTTATGTCCCCAGTCCCTGGTAACCACTCTCTGTTTCTAGGAGTTTGCCTTTTTTAGATTCCACATATAAGTAAGATCATGCAGTATTTATCTTTTTCTGTCTGACCGACTTCCCTTAGCATTAACACCCTTAAGCTTCGTCCATATTGTCATGGATAGCAGGATTTCCTTCTTTTTAATGACTGAATAATTTTTCCATGTGGATTGATATTTATATCTGTATCTATGTTTTTATCTACATGTCATTTTCTTTTCTTTTTTTTTTTTTAAAGATTTTATTTATTTATTTGACAGAGAGAGATCACAAGTAGGCAGAGAGGCAGGCAGAGAGAGAGGAAGGGAAGCAGGCTCCCTGCTGAGCAGAGAGCCCGATGCGGGACTCGATCCCAGGACCCTGAGATCATGACCTGAGCCGAAGGCAGCGGCTTAACACACTGAGCCACCCAGGCGCCCCCCTACATGTCATTTTCTTTATCCATTCCTCTGTCAACACTTAGGTTGTTGCTGTGTGTCTTGACTGTTGTATATAATGCCACAGTTATCATGAGGGTGCAGATATCTCTTTGAAACTGAAAAAAAAAAGAAAAAGAAAGAGAAAGGCTTTATACTATAAGTATGTATAGCTGCTAACTCAATAAACTTTTGCTTCTCCTGATAGGCATCATCAATGGTGTATACTTTTTATTCTTATTTCAATTTTGTTTACAGAAAACTGGGCACAAACCAGAAAGTGTAGATTTGGGTGGAGCACACATTGAATGGGCCAAGGAAAAGTCAAGCAGAAAGAATGTCTTTCAGGTAAGAATGTTACATATATTAAATTTACTCTTATTACTTCTAAATCTGAGCTCCCAACATATACTTCCTTGTTGTGATGGTTTCATGTGCATGAACTAGTTGTTTGAAGGTCACTGTGAAAAACTGATTTCACCTCTTTGTTGAATTTTAGTTTGTTTTGTGGCTTTTTCTTGGTTACTGGTTGCTATCTAAATAGAAAATATATGTTGTATCTTGATTAATTCTACAGTGAAAGTCATTGAATGTTGCATTGTATTTGATAGCTGTTTGGGGTTCAGACCTAGGGTGTTTGACTTATATATATTTATTGTAGAACTTTCAGATATAAACTTTTGGCATCCATTTCCATTCTTACCCGTAGTCATACATTACATTCACCCATGTAACTTAGGGGATGGAAAGGGCTGAACAGCTATAGAAATTGGATATTTTTGTATTGCAAAATTTAATTTTGGGGAAAAAATAACTATGGTTAATAATTTCAATCATGTTACATTGAATGAAAAGAACCAGATGAGATCCTTGAAAGAAAGGAAATGAGAAAACTGAATATTTTATATATGATGTTACTAAGATCCCTTTGGCAATTAATGACTTTAAATTATGGAGGTTTATCTTTTTCTATCTTTATGTAAGATTTAACTTACTTTTGTATTTCCAAAGTAACTAATAATTTTCTAGGTATATTTTAGAATTTATATCATTTAGTAGCCAGGAACATTATTATTATAATTACTATATTAAATGCCTTCTAAGACCATTTTTGTTCGTGAAGAAAGGTCTATTCCATTCTTAAATTCATCAGTGAAATTAATATATTGGGTCTTACAGAAGTGTAAGGTGACATTTCCTGAACTCTCACTGTAGAGAAAAAAACTGGTTTCCAAATTCTGCATTTCTCAGATGCTAACCCAGGTCTACCAAATAAAGTAAACCCACGTTAACATTACTAGAATAAATTATTTTTCTGGTTCTACTCTTATTTTATTCAGGCATTCATCTTCTATGTGCTGAAGATTTATTTCTTTTTACCAAAAGAGAGAAAGATATAAGAAAAAATAAAAAAGAAAGAAAACTAAACATACTTGTCTAGAAATCAAAGGACTAAAATCAGCCTAAAGTGATTAGAATCTGAATTTACAGAATTGAGAAAAGAAAAATAAATTTTGTTTTGAAGAGAGGAATTGTGAACTAGTGATACAGCCTGACTCCCAATTTCTTATTCTTTTTGTTATTCTGTGATAAGTAAAAAAAAAAAAAAAGAATAGAGGTCATATTCCTAGCTTTTATGATAACCTAGATGATCAGTATGAATAGTTCTGAATTAGGTTAGGTGAGTAGGTGAGTTAAGTGGTGGTGTTGCATTATGTATTATGAGTTTAGAATCCTTGTCCCCATGTCATAAAATAAAGATATTAAAATTTGACATTGACATAATTCTTGGACAATAGAAACTCTTGGGAGTTGGTCTAAGGTAGCCTTTTTCAGTTCCTCTGTTGATCTTTTGAAAAGTTAAGTTAGATAAAAAATGAGGATGACAGTCGAATATATACAATGTATATAGAACTGCAGATATGGAAGAAGAATGTTTATGCCTAATTTTACAAGGCTTTGAACATAATTTACACAGATATATATTTAAGTCATTGTATTGATGATATGTATGATAATATATATTAATGATATGAGATTGACCTTTTCTTATATGACTGACTGCCTCCTGATATAATTTTTCCTTGTTTTTCATATTTCTGAATATGAAACAGTAGCTATTTCCCAAGATATTAAAACAAAATAAAACCCAAATATTGTCACTTTTGGTAGCTTTTTGGAGTAGTTCTGCCAGCTACTTTTGTTTGTAAGGTACCAAAGCAGTATATGGGACCTTAGTGTTCTTACATCCAGCTCAACTCTTTTTGTCTTGTCCCCTTGTAGTGTAGAGAAACAGGAAAGAAGTGATTATAAGGATGATGTGAATAACAAAGCTAAAGAAAGATTCTGATTTTATTTCCTGCTTCGTTCTTTTTGGCGTGAATCATGGTTTTCTTGTCATGCTGACATCTTTTTATTACCCAAATACATGAGCTGGGGTAAAATTTACTAATACGTATCCATAGATACAGACTACAAGGGTAAACCCTTTGTGAGGAACAATATAAATAGCTTTTATAGTTCTGTTAACGAAAAAGCATAGGAAAGGATTTGCCAGAGAGCTAAATCTAGATGACTTGCATCAATATTTGATTAGATACATTAGCTGGTCTAACTCTCAAATGATCAGAATAAACATGATTATATCTCAAAAACATGGCATTAAGGCATTGTTGGGTGTTTGAGTGTGTGTGTACAAGGGTTTCATTACCTGCAGAATAATGAAGTGTTTCTTCCTGACTGAAAAAGACCATGTGCTACATCAGAAATAGCTTTAAAATTCCAAGTTTGAATTAGGCTTGGTGTTCAATCTCAGCCTATGAATTATAGATTACAGATAGCAAATGACTATTGAGATTTTTGGTTCAAGAAAAATCAAAGAAGAGCAAAATTAGAAATAATTTAAAATTTGAAATCTGTCTTTAAAAAGTTGATGGACTAGCAATTATATGCCACCTAATTGCAACATCTGTAGAGAAGTCGAACTTAACATGAATAGGAAAACAAATAAAATATTATGTGCCTGGAAGACTCAGAAGCACACATCTGTGACACACACACTCACACAATGGAAAGATTTCATTTGTCTCATTCATTTGTATATGCCATTGGAACATTTGAGTTGTTCATTTTCGTTTTGTATTAAAACCCAAATATCTTCCACAGCTGAAGTCTTTACTAAACCCTTGATGTAGGTTCAGTCTTACTTGATTGGTCCATGGTAACATAACAGTGGCGGTTTTAATTCAATTTAAGGTTTGGTATTCAGCAACTCTCAGTAAGTCAGAATGATGCTTGCTGACTGAGTTCAAGAACATCTGCTTGTTTTATAACAGAAAACTCTTGGGCCTAATTGGTACTTCTTAATAATAAATGATATATATATATATAATAAATGATATATATATATCATTTATTAAATTATTATTATTACATTTAAAATATATATAAATTTAAAAACCATTAGCAGCTTCTATAATAAAGCATGTATAGACAAGTTCTAATATGTGTTTCCAAGGTATGACTGTGATATAATGTATGTGTGTCCATGTGTATACCTGCATCTAACTGCTCGCCTTAGGAAAGAGAATGACCATTTCCATATGCATACACACAAACCCAGAGAGACATTTTGTACTTGTAAAAAGGTCACGCAAATTCTAAATTATATCAGTAAATGTTCATTGCTGCTAACCTTCGTTTAATTCTGCGTTTAGCATAATTGTCAAGGACCATCACAAGTTTGATGTAGCTTGAGAAAGCGTTTAGCAACCGCGTGATTTGTAATGAACTGTGGTACCAGTTTTCTTAGTTAACTTGAGAGCCGCACGAGGTCTTCATCAGGGAAAGAGTGAATAAAAAGATTTATGTTCAAATCACATGTTTTAAACATTCCTGCTAAGTGCTAGTTTGCTCTTTGGTGTTTAGCCTGAAATTTAAAGCACTGAGGATTAAAAGGATTACAACATAATCTTAAATAATCCTAAATGTCATTTACAGAGAGATAGTTGTAATAACTAAATAAAACCGTGTTACAGGATGGCAGTATTGTCGGGTGGCGTCTGTGACACATGTGGTACCCCGTCACCTTCTCCTTCCTGAGGATTCGGCCGCATTTATAAAGCTGCTCAAGGGGGAGTTCAACTGAGCAAATGACTGCAAGGGGATTTAAAACAATAAGTAAATTTTTCTAGCCATTAATATCTTCCTGTTTCAAAGTGTGAGGAACATTTTTTTCTTAATATTTTTTATTTACTTATTTGACAGAGAGAGAGAGATCGCAAGTAGGCAGAGAGGCAGGCAGAGAGAGAGAGGAGGAAGCAGGCTCCCCACTGAGCAGAGAGCCTGACGTGGGGCTCGATCCCAGGACCTTGGGATCGTGACCTGAGCTGAAGGCAGAGGCTTAACCCACTGAGCCACCCAGGCACTCCAACATTTTCATTTAGGTTTTCTTCTTTTCTTCAAACAAAAGACTCTCTCCAAGTTAAATAGTTTTGAAAGTCAGGAGAAGGGGGTTCCTGACACAAAGACCAAATCCATAGACGCTCCATGTCTAAACACTGGCCACCTCCAAGGAGCTACTCCCTTTTAAATAGAGGATGGTCCCAAGCACTGTAAGGCATTCCAGGCCGTTTAGCTTAGCATATCCATGTTCTTTACTCTTATGTAAATGAGTTTTGTCTCCTCACAGAGAACACAAAGGAAGAGACTATGTGGCATACTGCTTCATAGTCATTGCACCGAAGGACTGGACTCCTTTCAACTCGTTCAGTGGTTATTGCTAAGGCTAGATTGGCATTCTGTCAGCTGAAAAAAAGAGTTCACTGTCAAAGAACCTTAGGATATTGTGTTCACAATATAGGCTCTGTCCTCCAAGATGATTTCCAGAATGTCCACTCTATTCCCTTTTGTAAATAGGGGTCAAGAATAAGAAACATACTATCTGTTTCCTTGGTCCTTTTCATTGCAACCTATATGATGGGAGATGATTATTTAAGATAGTGAAATCATTTATACCCTAAATATTTACTGTTTCTTACAGTGAGACAGTGACTAGACCTCAGTTTTCCTGAGTTTCCTTTCAAATAAAACTTAAAATTTTACCCATGGGCATGCAGCAGACTCATTTGTAGATTAAGTGCATAAATAAGATAATTCTACTATTAATGAATTATGGCTGATCAGAACTATATCAATTGCCTGCTTGAAAGGCAGAAAAAAAGGCAGTTAAATGACTCAACTAGATGAAAGTCTGTTTTCTTTCCCTGGCACCAATTTATAACCTCGACAAAAATCATGGCTGAATTTCCTCGATCTGAGATTCCCTTTTTAGTATGTAAATATATCTCAGGGGAACAGGTTCTGTCCCCAAAAGTAAGGTAAATCTCAGAGTAGATTTATCATTACTTGTATTACTTTTCTGACTTCGGTTGGGGTCTTCTGGCTATAATGTATATTAAACATATTCATGTAGTATTTTCCATGGATATGCTTTACATTTAAACATAATTTGATTGCTCTTCCTGATCTGAATATGTCTTAGCTTGAAATGTTTAAGTACTCCTTAAGTTTATTAATGTGAAGATAATTTAATAACATCTTGGAAAATGTCATTTTAAGCCAAGAAGAAAACTACTGGTATTTTGCTTTTATCCATTTCCTTCTGTTAAAAGTAGTGGTTTAAAATAAATCTGAGCTTTTACCAATTTTCTCTTTCATTTTTCAATGCTTGTAGTTAGACTAAATGCAAAAGGATGATTCTTCCACATTCATATATGCATTAGATTTCGAGTAAAGCTGGTTTCACTTTAGAGAATTACTCACAGTATCTTAAAAGGCATGGCATTAAAAATAAACCAGAGTAAGAGCAGCATTAATGTCTAATGCAGTCATTTTTATTTTTGTTTTTGTTTTTCTTCCTAGCTTGTCCCCAATCATTTTATCTACCTATTAGGTATTCATCTATCATTAAGAAGGTACAGTGGGGACAGCACATAAGTCTGGGGACATGGCTCCCAGTTTGGCTCTGTCAGTTTTAACTGTATGTAAAACCCAGGGGAGGGTCCCTTCCTCCAACTTAGAATTTTTCACAACAAGTAAGAGATAACAGTTCCCTCACCTGTCTCCCATCTGTGTTAATGTGAAGGCAATCTGTGTTTGAAGGCAACTCCAAAAGCTCAATTTTAATATCAATGCAACCAGGTATTATTATTCATCTATTAACCCTGTCATCTCACAAAGCTTTGAGAGAAATTCCAGATGTGGATTTTGGAGGGATCTGGACAGGAGAGATAGATATGTGTAAGACCCAATTCAGGGTTTCCGTTCCCCTTCTCTTCTTTGTACTGCCTTGTGAATTTAACCAATAGACTAGGATTTAATATGTTGAGTGAAAATCTTTTTGTTTATTTTGTAACTAAGAATATGTGTCCTCCAACCTTACAGAAATGATTTTTGAATATTCTATTCTTATAAATAGTGTAATTAATGTAATATCTAATCAATAGAAGTCAATTAATTAATGTCTTATGCCACTAAATACTTTAAGTATTTTGCCCTGAAAGTCTCTACCAAGCTATTGATGGCAACTTGCAAAAGGGGACCTAGAGACAAGCATGGCAAATGCTCAAAATGAAAGTGAGACAGTGGTAACTCTCTTTATTCCCCCACTGAGAGATTGGGACAATAATGATTTTCTTATTGAAGAAAAGATATATGATTATCTTTATGATTCTGCCTTCACTTTTGCCAGTGGGATTGCAGAGAAGAATTTTGATGAATGGAGTGATATAATTTTATAATTGAGACTTTGATTTAGGAATATTTATGTCAGGGGTGCCTAAGATTCACAGCAAAGGAAAGAGCCTGGGGGCAGGAAATAAAATTGACTGTGAGAATCCAAGGTGAGACCTAAGGAACACGTGAGCCTGACTGACTGATGGAAGGAAAAACAGAATCAGGTTGATGATGGAGAGTACATCCTTCAAGGAAAGAACATGCCTATTTCTTCAGACCAGGTGACTTGAGGACCACTGTCCTTTTGAAGGTTCAATTTTTGAGGAATCAAGCTCTCTGAAAAAAAAAAATACAGTCTCAAGTATCCAAATAAGATACGGAGAAACTGAGTATGTTATTAGAGGCAACAGTAACAAGCGTGTGTTTCCTGATGATCCCACTAAGCTTAGGAGTCTATGAGGGTATTTGCATTTGCACTTGCATAGCTCTTTTATTCCACTTGCTACTGAAGGGCAAGATGTGATCTTGTTGCATTCATTTCCTTTTTAACCATTATCAAAGCTGAATGCAACAGGGTGGCAGTACAGCTTTGACAATAGCCATGGTAGGAAGTTTTAGTACCTAATCAGTCCAGGGAACCAAGATTTTAAGACAACAATATAAAATAAATAAAAACTTAGAGAAAAAAAAGAAAACAACAACTTGGTTTCTTATCCTGCTAACATTTTAGTGGAAGAATGGATGCATGTGACCTAATGAGCTTAGATCACTGTTTAGCTCACTTCACACTGTCTCCGCAAACTGCTGGTTCTGTCTGTCTGCTCAAAGATAAGAGCTGTGCGTTTGGAATAAATTTTGGATTTTAATTTGACACAAGGCTTAATGCAACCTGCTATTCTTCATTGGTTGACATGATGTAAACCCCCACCTTTCATAGAACATACTCTGTTCCTTGAGGTGTCCGTAGTACCCGTGTGATGGTTGGCATCACAAGGGTACCACTAGCCATGCGTGGGCTGACAGTGTAGTTCACAGAAGCAGAGTGCGGTTAAATGAGCTACACAGGATCAAACCTGGGACTTCAGGCCATGCAGGCTCACCTGAGCAAAAGCAAACATAGCCAGTTGGGAATTTCACGAGGCCCAAGCAGAATCACCAAGTGTAACCGTTTCTCCATTTGTGACTTCCATCTTGTAAAGTCCAGAAAATATTACATTGATACTGGCAAGACAACATTCAAGCCACTGGATACCCTTTCCATGCATGTTTCAAAACTCTTATTTTATATTTTTAAAAGAGAGCAGCCATGTTTATTTCATACTGAGTATGATTTTTTTTTTTTTAATAGTGAACAGGCTTCTTCCAGAAAAAGGAACAATTTAATCCCCAAAGCTGGTACATAATAGATGGGGCCAGTAAATGGTATCACATTTTACAGCTTGTCCATAAGGATGACACAGGGTAAAATAAAATTGAGTGCTTTTGGATAGCCTAGGATCACTGGCAGATAAATAGCCAATGCCGTTCAGTTTTTAGAAACATAAGGTAATGAGGCTGAGAAAAAATACATATATATTCACAGTGTTTATATGCCACAAGCCACTGAGCAGGAGAAAAATCTGGGCAGTGGTGAGCACAACTCTCCGACCTCAGAGCAATGTTTAAAGGAGTATAAGAAAATAACAAAGCAAGCGTCCATAAACAAAGGTTTGCAATGAACACAAGGGAGGGAACCCACTAAGTTTAAGATGAAAGGAAAATGCCAGCACTCACACAGATTTGGAGAGGCCACTTGTAGAATCTATGCATAGAATCTCTCAATATATGAGTTAAATGTGTTACTAAAAATTTAGTAGAAAATAAATATTCAAAAGCAAAAAATATAAAACACTGCAGAAGAGTGAAAGATTCTTGGTATTTGAAGGAGAGAGGAGGCTGCTCTAAATTTTATCTTGACAAAACAGGACGTTGAGAGATGACCTAAGTGAAACAATGAAACAAAATGCCTGATGGTGGGGAGAAATCAGGAAGGGAGCCCTTTGAACTGTTTTCAGATTAACAGATCAGATAAAGACCAAGAAAGGAACATTGACATCAAGGGTTTAGATGGATTTCTGTTTTAGAAGAGCACTATTAGATTCTTGGCTTCAGTCCTACCAATTTGCCTAACATTTTATGCCCAACATTGGGTAAATTCTACCAGCCTGACTTCCTTGGTGACCATGTGTAAACCAAAAATTTTAGTGGCAAAATCAACAAATTTACTGCAAATGGCTCCAAAAGGGAAAGAAACACTGATGGGGGGGGGGGGGGTTTGCCAGTGCATTATACTTGATAGTTTTTGTGTTTCTTTTGTTAACTTGAATTTAAGCAAACCTATATTTTTCAAAATTCAAACACCCATCGTCAAGTAGAAGACAAGCTTCTGATATTTGAGATCTGTGGTAGATTCGAAATCAATTCATAGAAAAGGAGGTTATGAATACACTCTTTTGATGTGTAGGATGTACCAATGAGGGTGGCAGGAAATTAAGTGAAACCCTTCTCTTTTGACAGCTACACTGGAACATTTACAACCACAGATGTTATTTGTCCATCAGAAAGGAAAATATTTGTTTCAAGCCACAGGCATTTTCTACCACAATATCAAAATGAAATGCAACAGCACTTTGCTGTTTAATGTGTAAGAAAATAAATATTTCGGGGGACCCAAATATTAGAAGGCAAATAGACCCCACAAAATGTAATCAGTGACATGAAAAAAAATGGCTGACTTCATGATGAACAAATCTGTCCTTTTACTAAAGTAAGGATTGTTCTATTATTAACATAGGAAATCTTAGATGGACTGCACAGAATGCTGCATTATTCATAAAAGCATTGCTGCCATCTGGTGGCGAGTCCGTGTTTCAGCACTGACTTCACTGGTTTTGATTTTGTCTGGATGCTCTGGCAAGGTATTTAAAGGAGGGCTTTCTTTCTTTATGTTGTAAAATATAGACATGAAATCCCCTGGCCCTAAATATCAATCATCTGATGACAGTCCTCTCTCTCTATCATAGAAGGAAGGATTCAGAGAAGGCAATGGCTCACTTGTGTATCTTTTGTCCTGAACATAGAAGTATCTTAATATACGGCTTATCTAAGGAATTTACCCTTGGCTGTTATTGACTGATTAATTTTATAGACACTCATGACTGTTAGCAAATAAACATATAGTCAAATATTAGGAAGATTTATTGAATCTAAAGATACACTGTAGGGGCGCCTGGGTGGCTCAGTGGGTTAAGCCACTGCCTTCGGCTCAGGTCATGATCTCGGGGTCCTGGGATCGAGTCCCGCATCGGGCTCTCTGCTCAGCAGGGAGCCTGCTTCCTCCTCTCTCTCTCTCTGCCTGCCTCTCTACCTACTTGTGATCTCTATCTGTCAAATAAATAAATAAAATCTTTAAAAAAAAAATAAAAAAAAAATAAAGATACACTGTATTGCTTAAATAAGAATGTACATGAGATGCTATAAATTCCTTATCAGGATCCCAGCATGAATTTTTGTGTGACCACTCACTGAGTTTGACTTCGGAAATAACATAATTTACAATGTCGAAAGAGAAAAATGTATAGGACTTCATAAAACTCCAGATTTCTTCCCAGTCATCCAACTGCTATATTAAAGAAATCTGATTAATTTTTAATGACTTTAGAGACTAATGAATTTGTCTTTCTTCATGGATTTACAAATTAAATGGCAAATATTTTTCAGCTAAAGTACATGTTTTATCAGAAACAAAGGAGTTAAAATATAAGTTAAGAAATTTTGCTGTTTCTGAAGCACAGTGCGTTAACACATTCTTAATTAGAAGCAATAAGTTTACCTTTGTATTTATAGTATATATTTTAAGTTTCTAATAACTGTGGGATGTCTCCTTATACATAGTGAAAATTCTCATCCTTAAAATGGATATTTGTACAGATCACAGGTCTCTGAAGAGTATAGGAGATAATGAGTTAATATTGCCCCAAGAGGAGAGTTGAAGTTTAATCCCAGATACTCAGGGATGATATCTAACAGTTAATACTCAGTTTCTAGTGGATATTTGCCTATATCATTAATCCCCTTATGATTCAGGAAAGTCAGATAACAAAGAGCTATTGCACTAAATTTAGAGAATTATAATATTAAATGACTATTACCCTCTGCAAGAAAACTTGTTAAGTGCCTATTTTTAAACGTTAGACTGTGGGTTTTATTTTAAGTTTCTCGGTTAAGATTTTCACTGTGAATGCATACTTGGTATTACCCTTGTTACTAGCTTCTTTTGCCACTTAAAATGTTTCCTTCCTCACATTCCATTTGACTCATGGAAGAACGTTGCTCATCTTTCCTGGGAAGATTGCTTAATTCCTCACCCTTACTCTATCTCTATTTAGGAAGAGGGTATAAAAAAGCACCACCAGCAGTACACCTTACAAAGCAAGTAAAATCCCTAATGATGGTGCCCCTGACCCTTTCATCTATACATATAAAATTTCTAGTAAATTGTTCTTCCAATCGACTTGGATACATCCCTATGGTGGTTTCTAATGGCTCCATAATAGAGATCAGGATACCTCAGTTTGCAGTCATATGTTGTTAATATTTATTTCAATAAAATTTGCTTTTTGGGCAGCTTTTATAGCTACTTAACACTAAATTCCCATTTAGTCAGGAGGCTCATTCATATACTATAATGAATGATGTCACCTTAAATCCTTTAGTATGTAATTGCTAGATGTTACGTTTTATAGCAGGGCATTTGATGGTGTATTTGTTTATGCTAGATTTTATGACAGCGACATCTGTATCTCAGTGGAGGGGTGATCCTTTTCCTTTCAGAGGAAGCTAGTTTTGAATTCTTTTTAGGCAAATAGTTTTGCCATATATGCCCTCTGACTAGGCTGGGTTCCCTGTCATAGCAATGTTGGAGACTAGGAATCGTGTTGTAACTAGTTTATTTAGGAGGTAATCCAGAAAGCAGGAATTTGGTACTGGCAAGGGTGAAATGGAGAAAGAAGAAAAGACAATGCAGGGCCATTACTGAGTTGCTCACAGAGTGGCTAGGATGCCAGTCGGAATTTTCCACCCAAGGATTGACAGGACCAAGCATTTGTCCATCAGCTTCTTACCACTTTGGTGATGGTTGCCTCTGGGATGGGATAAATCTTCTTGATTTTTAGGTTGCCCATGTATGGGTATTCCAAGAAGGATCCTTCATGTGCCCTACTCCTCTGACTCTGAATATTCATGGCAGAAAGTGGCAGATAAGTAGGAATGCTTGAGGCAAGATGTAGCTAATACAAAGGGATTTGAAGCCTAGGTGGTGTCACAGTAAAGGCAAGAGGATGTAAGACAGGACACAGGAAGTATCCGATATAATTTTCCTTACAATACTCAAATTGACTTGTACCTCATGTTGAGTCTTACCCATTGTAGAGTCTTCAAGATGGTGGCTGGGTCCATCTCTACAAGAAAGCTGATTAAAAAAAAAAAAAAAAAGTTTAGTGGAAAAACTACATTCTTCTACTGCAACTGTGTCTGAGACCATATTCGATGTTCATCATCAACTCATTCTAGATTTTTCTCAGTATCAGTCAGATCTGTTAGTTGTGTTTACCTCATGAGTTAAATCAGACCTTCATACCTGACAGCCCTGAATTCTTAATTTTTTTACATTGCCAGGCTCTGGTTCACTGCACTAGAAAGTTCAGTGCTTTCACTAGGCCTGGAAGCACCTAGATACAAATCAGTGAATCTCCTGAGTTCCTGAATCATTTCTCCTGATCCCATTGTGCAGAAGTTGCCTGACCTCCTCATTTTAATTAGGGCCAATTATCCCTGAGTAGAGTAGCTATTTGGTTTGCCTGCTGGTGAACATCTTTAGTATCCATAGTTACCAACCAGTGGCTATAGCTTTAAGTTCAGTGATACTATTACTAATTTCTGGTAGAAATAAATCTATCTCCCATCCCTTGAACAAGAATTTTTAATTCAGCCAAAGTTGAAGAACGTGGAAATGTAGATGCTGTCAATGGGTTACTAGCAGGAGCAACTCCTACTTCTACCTCTTGGTCCTTAGATTCATGTAGTCTGGCTACTGGGGACACTGGGACATGTTTCAGATATTGATCAATATCTATACTGTGCTTGGAATATGGCACCCCAATCAAACAGTCTTTTCCCCAAACTACTATCTTAATTGGAGTCATTATTTTATTAGGTTGATTATGTCTACCAATGGATCCCAGGATCACGTGTCCAGCATTGTACTTGCTTCACTTTCTTGGTTTGAGACAATGTTGTGAATGGTCCTCTGTTGTAAAGTTGGGCATTCTTAAAATTATGGAATGGTGGGGGCAGGAAGAGGCATCATAGACAACAAGGCAAACCCATATCCAGAGCTGATGTCAATTCTGGTGAGAATGAATCCCTGTTTCCCAAGGATGGGAAAGGTATGTTGTAGTCAATTAGCTATTAGGCACACCTGGCTGATCTTCTTGAAGGGCCCAGTGCCTGCCTACTGCTAGAAGACTGAGCAGTCAGAAGTGGTGGGAGTTACATCAGTATTGGGGAAAGGTTGGCGTTCTGTATGGATGAGTGTGCAGTCTCCATCTCTGCCACCATGGCCACTCCATTCATCATGAGCCTATTTCACAAGTTATGAGCTGCTAAAGACAGAGGTTGGAGGAAACTTTGATTAAATCACTCAGTACACTGGCTCACTCTGGTAGACATTACGACATTAAAGATGAAACACAAAGATCTGCATGCTCTGTGCTCACTCCCATGAGTCTACTGATGTTTGCCAGACTTGGTTGTCCCTAGTCTTCCAGGCCATCTCGTTCTAGGCCTCTGACTGACCAGCAAAAACATTCTCCACTTTCTAGAAACCAGTCTATATCCTTACCTCAGGCTACCCTATCTCTACAACTCAAATTTATTGCTTCTATCTCTTCCTGGAGATTTCTTTTCACCACTGTCTTACATGGTGACCCCAGAGTAAGCCTTTGGTGTACCTACAGTTCATTTTTTGATGTTCTCCAGCATGTTTGAGCCACCCATGAGTCAAGCTTCAGTTTTTTTATGTTTTATCAGCTGGCTTTGAAAAACTCCAAGAGGCCATAAGTGGAATCTCAGCGAGAGGCCCTGCTAAAACACTGATAGATAAAATAGAAGTTTCAGCTATATGTTCATGAAAGTTATGTGGGCATCCTGGACCTGCTTGGACCAAATCCTGAATACAGCATTTCCATCTATGGGCTGCTGCCCAAAATTACATTTTTGTGGATTTGGCATTCCCCAGCTCATCATGGGAAGCTGAAGTTACATAGTAACTTGATATACTATGATAAAATGCTCAGTCTCTATTCCAACCTAATAATAGTCCAGGAGTGACTTAACAATGGTGACGATTTATTTACTAGAGGAGGTACAGCATTGAGAACCCAGGAGCCCATATTTGACCCTGCCACAAACTCCATAGCACATGATACTCTAATTCTTTACTAAATTTTCTATCATAAGGACCCAACTCCATAGTTTTGGAGTTGCCACAGGTACTGCTAAGTTATGGGTATTTTGTACACCACCCTGGTGTACAAAAGGCATCCAGAAATATGCTTATGGCCTGGTACTGTAGGTTGAGGACTTGTGGTTGCATTGCTATATGAGAATATCCAAGTGTGACCCAGATTCCTGACTGTAAAAAAATAAATACTTGGTTTAAGCCATTAAATTTTGGCCTGCTTTGTTACAGAGCAATAGCTGATCAATACAAGTCATACGTCTACCAATAAAATTCAATAGCTTGATTTTCATGAAAAATGATGACAGATTTGAAAGCCAATTTTAACCTGTATAAATGACCTTTTAAAAGTTATGGAACCACAGTTCAAGTGTCAGTGTCTAATGATTAATGACCAAGCACTGGCTCCTTACAGGCTTGTGGAGCCAATGAAGGTAGTGGCGTTTCATCTGGTCATGTGTCTTTTCTATTACATAGTTTGTTTATAGAAATAGATGCCTAACAAAGTTAACTTCCAGGAAAGATGCCAGGTTACACAGAACCATACCAGAGTCTTAGAATCACTTTGGGCTTTCACCCAAAGTTTTTGCAACATTAGGTGGAGGCAACATAATTTGGCTTGAAAAGTTACAAGGGAAAAAATGACAGCAAATGCTCATGGAACAGCATGTTCAGCGTCTTCAAGATAGTATCTTTCTTGGCTTCTTAAAAAATCAGAGGGTTTTTATGTCTAAACTGGTTTTTAAAATAGTCTGGACCAACAGGATCCAGGGTTGTCACAGGTCACTGTTAGGCCAGCAACCATAGAAGTTCTAACCTAAAAACTGAGCTCCAAGACCTAAAAGCAGATAGAGCTACAGTTGGGAAATCTAAATATAGCCAAAAAGTTTTGGCACCTCAAGACTTTCTGGGAGAAAGAAAAGAAATTTAATTTCTGTGCTGCTGATGGAAAAGCTTTCAAATGACCTAAGAAAATGATTCTTGTCATATTTTCATTGCACATGACAAATTTTTATCTGTTCCTAAAAGTTGAAAATGACCCTCCATGTTAAAAACCATTAGTAAAGAAAAACATAAAGACCACATTGCTTTGGATTTTAGAATTAAAGATTCTAACATTTTCTTTAATCTTGAAAATGTCCACAGAGAAAGTGCTGTTATTATTCCTGATACTTTTCAGAAGATATTTATCTGTATATGATAAACATGCATTTCCCTTAACTGCCTTCATCAATATGATTTTTAGTTTCTTTATTTCTTATCAAAATGTGTTTATTTCAAAAATGTTTAATATATTTAATTCATTCAGTTCTTTCTGAGTTTTTTTTTAACATAATTAAACCCAAAGACAAGCATAGTATATTCATATTAAAGCTGCATGATACTATGACTACTATGTCTTAGATTAAAATTTTATTTGAATTATTTAATTAAATTAAATTTTAAAATTTCAGTAAGGTTTATTATTTCTAAATCTGTGTTAGGTTAAATTCAGGAAGAGAAACTGATGAAAAACTGGAGATAAAATTATTCAATTACATCAAGGCCTAGGTTTTAAATGATACTTTTATCATAGTTATTTTAGAAGTTGTGTGTTCAGTTATTACTTTTTCACAGTATTGAGTAAAACTCCAGAATCTTGGAAAAAGTCAGTTTTCAAAAATGTCTAATTTATGTTTAAGAAATTGAGTAACACTCAACTATTTCCCATTTATTCCTATTATGTCCCTTGTTTCACAGTTTATTTTATTTTATTTTATTTTATTCACAGTTTATTTTAAATCAATTTCCCACCCCATATAAAATGCCATTTGATAACACATGTTACTTTATCTTATAAAGCCAAGCAAAATTATTTTTTTCCAGTGTAATACAAATCAAATCATGAAACTGTCTTTGATTGGAGAAAGTAGCTGAGATATTTTCAAACACAAGATCTAAGAAAGGAACTAATACTTGGATTATACTTAACTTGCTATTGATGAATTCTACTAACTTTTCTAGAACACAAAATAGGGCATACTGAATGTGGTCAGCAGTTGCCATTTTAAGGAATTAGATCATTTTACAACAGACACGATTTGGAAATCTTATAGATCTATGATTGCTAATTCATGTTTATTACTTACTTTGTTCACTTAGCATAGGATTTGTTAAATTTACTTATTAAAGGGGAAATATTTCTGAGAATGTAATCATTTTCTATGATTTCTATCAGAGGTAGAGAGATATTAGAGGGACCATTCGTATTATTTAACATTCGTATTATTAAACATAGGGTTTCTACTTTAAGGACAAAATCCTTATCTTTCATTTTTTTTTTCATAAACTTTGCTCAATATTCACTCTTATTTCTTGAACAAAAGGGATATAATAATTTAATGAAGAAAATTTTAATGGAAGGACACAAAGGACAAAATATCATCTGAGTTCTGATTTACTATAATTAAACTGATATTTCCTTTATTAGCCAAGATAGGGTAAGTTACTCTTTAGGAACAAAGTTCTTCTGTTCGGGTCTACACTGTCCTCACTCCGAGTTCCATGTTGATGGAATAGCCTCTTTCTGAAATAGGTATGGCCAACCACATGCTAGCCTTTAAATCTCCTACCTAACATATGTCAGGCCTGTCTTCATTTCATGGGACTAACGGAGTCCAGAGTCAACAAAGCACAGATGTAGAACCGCCCCCACCTGCTGGGAGAGTTGTGATATACATGGTTAACTAGTACTAGACCCTACCACAACAAGATCCCTCCACGAATCACCTGATGCCACCTGCTCAGTCTGAATAAAGGGCTGTTGTTGTTATTTAAATGAAATGAAATTTCATCAAGCCATTCCAGAGATAAAAGCACATTTAACATAATTTATTGTGTACGTGTCATTGAGGGTAACATAATGACTCACTTAAAAGAACCATTCAGCTCCTTTAATAAGCACTGTTGAGTGTGAAACTGGAGTTCAAGTTATTCATAAACTTATGTCAAGCTGCATACCTACTCATATGTTTTTAAAATTAGTTCAGAAATGTTGAGAACTTAGAAAATTTCCATCCAGAATTATTTAAGCCCAAGTCAGATACAGGAGCTATGGGAACTTAAGGTGAGCGTTCAGAGTGAGATGCTTTTGGAGGATGACCAAACACAAGTAAGGGTAGGAAAATGCTTGCAGTTAGTAACTGACTGGTAATAGGTGATTCCTTTTTACAATGGTAAATGAATATATGTTTTACATCATCAAATAAGTGTGTGTGCTAGTTATAGAAATTTCGATACCATCTGTTAAGGTATAAAGTTGTGTTACACGTCATGCCCAGTATTATTATACTGTCAGGAAATGATCTGCTGAGAAAACATACCTTAGAGTGGTTTTGTTGAAAAACCAATTGTTTTCTGGAATATACGTATTTAGCATGGGAAATCATGATTGTTTTCCTTTCCAGTTGTATGAATGATATCCTTTTGGGGTATATACTAAAGAGATCATATCAGATGGGATGGAGGAAGAAATGAGAGCCATCAATATAAATGGTTCAATAGCAAAAAGAACACATTTTCATCGGGAAAAAAGCCATCTATATTTTTAGAATGAGGCATAAACCTCATTTTTTAATGCTCTAGAATTGTTACAACAAGTAAAAACTACTTTAATTTTAGCAAAAGTACCAACTAATGTCAGTGAAAAATGATTGCAATTCAACTCTATGTATGTAGCCATCAAGGCAAAGTAATTTTACAGAGTGTAGTGGGTTTTTTTTTTCTTTGAAACCATCAGTTTTAAGTCCTATTTTTCTCATGTAGAGTGTAGTGGTATAAAACACAAACAAAAAGGCCCTCAAACAAAAGTCCCAGTAAACCAAGTTGCAATTAGCTGCCACTCCTGGGAAATATTCTAGTATATGTTGTTGGCACTTGAAAAATCTACACCTTCAGAGGAAAGGCAAGAAAATTCTGTCAAACAATTAAACTGATTGGAATTCCCAAGAATGTGAAAAAACAAAATGAGTCCTATGTTAGAAAAGAATGGCAAATAGTTTTGTATATGGCTGTGAATTGGAACAGAAGGAGTAAAAGTTTTTTTTGCATCTTGTACAAACCAGTCATTTTTTTTTTCTTTCAAACGAATGTAATGCCAATCAGGTAAAAACTCTTAGTGCAGATATATGTGCGTGGATCTATATATAGTACTTGTTATATGTGAGTGCATATATTATATATCTCACAGTCTAGATTCAAAAATATGATTAGCTAAGTGACCTCTAAATTAGCAATAGAATGGCATGCTTGGTTTTCATATTATTAAATGAGTGAGATTGTTGAATCTATGCGAATGTACATTTGACAACCAAGTTAATTAAAGTAAAATATGGATATGTTATCATTGAGTAATGTAGAAGAGACCAAGAAGAGAACAAATATTTAGCTTAAGAGTGAAGTAGGAAAAATAGCATTTAAAGCCTAAATTAGGACCAACTCAGATTTCAATGTTGTGTAGACATTTCTGTTTTGCTTTGGATATGATTTCCTTTGCATTTATGTTTTAAAGTAAAATCTTCGCCTACCTTGAGATCAGTTACTTTTTATCTGTATTGCCTATTTTTGAAAGGATTTCAATATTTTCAGACATTTAGCATTTTGATCCACTGGTGCTATTTAATTTATTCATAATTTATTTTGGTATGGAGTGACCCAACTAGTCAAACAAGCAATAATGTACTTTGTGACTAATGCATCATTCTCTATGGTTTTATGATGCTTATCTTTTGTCATACATTATCTTCTTTTATTAATACGTGTATTTCAGATACTATTTAATTTCTTTGACATTGCACCCAATATTACTGTTTTCACTATTGTAACCACATAATTTATTACAGTTACTGGAAGAGCAAATCTCTTCGTTAGCTTTATTTTTTCAAAATTATCTTAGTATTGCTGTGTTGTCTTCAGGTTTTAGTATAGTATGAAACAATCTGATTTTGTTCTTTATGAATAACCCATTTTATCTCCCTGTTCATATCTTTATTCTAGAAATTTTTAAAAATCTTACTGATTTTTCCACTACTTTGCTAGTCACATTCAGAAAATTTTAACGTACACTGAAAAGAGTTCGAGCTCAAAAAGCTTACTTTTTGTTAATTTCATGTGACTGATGATCCCATCAAGTTGTATTCTTTCATCTTCAGTATATCTACCTTTCCGTGAAATTGCCCCTTCCTATTTTTCATATGTATTATTTTTATGGCAAAATTTCTCTCTTTGTCTCATTTCTCTGTATTCCAAATCACAGGGTGTTTCTCTCCATTGTTGATAGAACTTGTTGCATGTAAGTTCTGATCTTTCCTGCATCTAATAAAGATTTTAATTTTGGTGTCTTGCTTAGGGTCTTGCTGCCGTGTTTTCTGTCTTCTGGCAGCCATCGGCACATCCCTGCATAAGCAGCCCTTTCTCTTCCCTTTCCGGCCATATAAATTCCAACTTTTTTCTTACCAAGAAGGTAGCCCAGGTACATACTTACAGGTTTTATTTTCAGAATAATTTTTTTCCACAGATATTGTCCCCTGTATTCTTTAAGCCTTGTTCCCTTCTTCCAGCTTGCAGACTATCTTGACAGGACTCAGGTTTTTATATCTTATTCTTATAGTTATTTACACCTTCAGTTCTGCTTCAGTGCTGACAGATTCACTCTCTCCCACCTCTCCGTTGAGGGGAAATCAATGTCAGTTATCCTTGTCTATGTTCTGCTAATTATAAGGAGATGGATTTATTTGTGAGAATTTCAGAAATAGTTGTTGGTTCTTTTTTCCCCAAATGTGGGCATAAATCTTTAAGCCTCTAAAAGAATAAACCATTTCGTGGGTTCCTTTTAATTTGCTGTCATTGTCAATGTTGCTTTTCTAGTGAAATCTTCTGCTAGATCTTTTGGCCCCCTTGAAACTGACGGTGGCAGGAAAGAGGACATGGGTGGGAGAAGGATGTGACTCGTTCTCACGGCCCCAGGAAACAGCTCCCTTTCAGGAGCTACAGGTCTGATGATCACAAGACTTTGCAGGGAGTAGTGCAGGCCAAACCATATTAGGGAAGAGTCAGCAGGGATTTTCTTAATATCCACCCTTTTCCTTTCTATATTATACTGCTTAAAAGATGAAGCAACACATTCACCGCTAATCTCAATCCAGATGATTGTATGACTGTAAAGTATTTAAAAAGAGTATTATTACCAATCTCTGACAGACTGATATCCTCAATTTCCAGTAGTACAAGACTTGTTCTTTTCAGTATTTTTATGAGTGTTTCAGTAGAAAAGTAGTAATTAAATATAAGTATTAATATTAATATATTTATATAAATATATATTTTATAATATTTATAAATGTTATAATATATTCTGTAATATATACTTAAATAAAATATAAAAGTGTTAATATTTAAATACCCGATCAGTCCTGATTCTGGCTTTTAATAGGCTACTTTTTTAAAAATTTAAGCTTAGCCATATCTAAAGTAATTTCTTTTTGTTTTGCACATTGTGATTTTTAAAGTTTGACAATGGAAAGATAATGTCAATTGTTTTTATTTCATGTGTTCAAGTACTTTGTCTAGATTTTGTGCTGTGTATCATTTCCTTGTTCTTGTGTGTTTCAATGACTTTCTTAATTTATAGATTTGGTTAAAGAAATTATTCTGTTTTGTCTACATGATCACTCTATTTGTAAAGCCAGTGTTATTTTTAAATATCTCCACTTAAAATATCGCTACACTCATATTTTTGTCTTTAAGTTATTGACTTGCAGTAATGAAAGTAATTACGTTGGGAATCTTTTGTTCAGTAAAATAAATGATGAAACAGAAAGATGAAAATAAGGCAACACATTCTAAACAGAACCTACTACATATTTCTGGATAATTTGATGGTAGTGTTTGGTAGTAATTGCTAATAACTGCTTTATTTTATAGTATAAAAATTTTATTATAACTGATTATTAATAATAAATGTATAAAAGAGCTACTTATTAATTAGGTGAGACTATTACAAATCAAAATTCATGATGCATGTCCTAAAGCAGCAAATTACATGACTTTTTTAAAAGATTAAATATTTCAGGGTACCTGGGTGGCTCAGTGGGTTGGGCCTCTGCCTTTGGCTTGGGTCATGGTCTCAGGTTCCTGGGATTGGGCCCTACATCAGGCTCTCTGCTTGGCGGGGAGCCTACTTCCCCCTCTCTCTTTGGCTGCCTCTCTGCCTACTTGTGATCTCTGTCTGTTGAATAAATAAATAAAATCTTTAAAAAAAAGATTAAATATTTCAAGATGCTGGTTAATATTTTATTTGTAAAATCTTTAGTTTTATAAATTTTCTCTTCTCATCTTAGTTATTTTTAAAACTACTTTTTAATTCGTTTTAATTCGTTTTAATTCAATTTAATACATTTAATTCATTCATCTATTATTAAATGCCGGTCATTTCTAAACATCCCATTTCCATATTTTATTCCTATAAAATTTTATCCACTTAATAATTTCCTCTCTCTTTATTACTAACTTATTTCCTGGTAATTCCAAAGAGCCTAGGACAAAGTTTGACTCATTGTAGGACTTTAAATTTTTTCAATGAATAAATATATTTTGTACTTTTTTTCTGGAATTCTAGCAACTCCCAGATTAAATTTTTATTAAGGAAGAACCTTTAGTATAAACGACCTTTCTAGAAAAGTAGTATTTTCAACATAATCACTATACATTTTATCATGATCACTGTTTAACTTTTAATCTCAGGTTTTATGTAAAATGTTCTGTGCATCTTTTGTTATCTATGTCAGTTAGATGAATGCTTTACTTGGTTACTCTGCTGTTTATAAACAAATAAATTCTATACCATGCAACTTTGCAGCCTTGATGAAAGGTGGCAAATGCAACTCTCTACTCCTTGTTATCTGTAACTAAATGAGTTATCTAAGCCCTGGCTGGCTTCAAAGTCCAGAATTTTAGCTATACAAAGCTGTCTTTAATAACTAGTTTGTTTTCATAGAGGAAAAAAAAATCCAAAGTACTACATTAATTTTCATTGTTGCATTAGAACTAGTTTTCTCTGGTCTTCTCATCTGTCCTTCATTAAGTCACATTCTGTGGTATAATGTTGCAAGTTTGGAAATGCAAAAACAGTTCAAGAAATTGATTCTATTTGTTCTTTCTGTTCAATAGACCTTTGATCTGAAATGTTCAATGGTGCCTGGCTGTTCCACGCAAGCCACTTTCAAACCATTGTTCGCATTGTAATGGCCTTGTTATCAGGTTGTATGAATTAATTCCATCACATTAGGAGGAGGAAGTTACCCTCGCACGGCACAATCTAATAACCGTCTCGTGTTACTGGCCAATTGATTGGGTAACAAGACGACACACCACATTTATAATTCAGTTGTTTTGCAAGGTGGTCTTAATTTCAGAATTTCATAATGGCAATAATAAATTTTGATTTCCCCAGGACACCTTGCCTAACTGGCTTTGGGAATGTAACAATGTATAACTGAAAAATGTCACAATGAAGCAGGCCACCACTCTTGGTAATTCCTGAATCAAGAAGAAAACACTGAAGAAACCCTTTTGCACAATGAAAGAGCCACCCACAAACAAAAGCAGAAACCACCCACACACTAAAAAGGCTGAATTTCTGGTGTTGCGGGGGGACTACTTAGAAGAAATACCAAACTTCTTCAGGCAGCCGCTGTCAAACCTTAGGCAGGTAGGAGTTCCTGCCTTGAACTGCTGGAGGAAGGGGAGGAGATCGCAGGGCCCCCAGGCTGACCATGCCTCCCTGAACTATTGACACAACGGGCAAGGGAATGCAATAGCATGTTGTGCTGACCTCTACGTCACATATTGTTGACCTTGGCCTTGGGGAGATGCGGTTATACGGTTAATTTGAAAACAGTAATTTCGAAACTGTTCAAATCAACATATTAACAAAATAAGTGTTTGATGAGCAGAATTCATCTCTCTGCTCGATTAAGTCTGCATATGTGAAAACAGGCCCATTTATTAATTTGCTTGCTTACTTCAGAAGATCCAGTGAGCAGATCTTCCCTAAGCTTCTAGCTCTTCAGGTTAGCTGCTTGAGAGATGCCCTTTGTGAGGCAGCTTTCAGGTCTACTTATGACACAGGTGCTTTAACTCAGCATCCTCTTATCTATGGGTTTGCTGTGGCCGTATGCTTGGTGATAATGTGTGACGATAATGCATGACTTCTTTAAAACCACTGATAAAACCCTCTTACCCCACTGCTTGCTTGTTTGTTTGATTTCCCAGTGCTGAACCAGGTCCCTGCCCGGCTTACCGTCACATCGCCTATCTTCCGGTTCAACTCCTGTGCGTCCTTTACAGTGAATTCTCAGAGCCAGAGTGGACATCGCCCACCTCTGGACTTTGGTCCTGCATATGACCGTATAGGGGTTGGTGTGGAAATTAAATGAGATAACTTAGGCAGTAGGATCCCACGCCAAAAGCATTCTGTAAGCATTAGCTCTTCTTAATGAAGACCGTTTATTCTGCCCACCATTCCTAAACTCATTACCCTTTACTAAACACTATTGTGAGGGCTCCACACTGTCGGATACTTCACATGTATCATCTCTACTCCTCACAGCCAAGCCGCCAAGTCTGTAGGTTGGTCTGTTTTCTGGTTAAAAAGGAGAAAAGGAATTTACCGGGAGTGTTAGTTAAACTTGTCCCATTTTATGCAGCTCTTAGGGCAAAGCTGAGGTTTGAACCCACAGGTTGCCTCTTGGGCCCACACCGTTAACACTTGTTTAATCCTGTCTCTGGAATGCCAGCTTTGCTGTCCTTTCACATTATTAGTATCGTTAATCCTGTTCATTAGACACTTTTTGCTTACCACCTGGCATTTTTATGCGTTTCTCCACAGGCCTATGCATCCTCTCTCTAATCACACGTTACACCTTTAGAAAGCACTGGCCACAGATACTACTATTCTTTCTCCTTCCTTCCTTCCTTCCTTTCTTTTTTCCTCTCTCTCTTTCTCTCTTTCTCCACTTCCTCCTTCCTGCCCGCCCGCCTGCCGCCCTCCTTTCTTCCTCTCTTTCTCTTTTTTCTTCTTTCCAATGTCTTTCAGTATCTGACATGATGTCATGCCTAGTGATGCTCCAAAATCATGTTTATTCTTTGTTTCGTACGATTTTATGTTTCACTGAAACACTGGCTCCGCATTAGGTACACACTAGAAATGAGCAAACACTGGAAGAGTGGCTAGAAATTCCATCACTGGAGGCTAAGCCAAACCATCTTATCATTCGTCTACTTGCTTGGATGCTTCATGTTTAAGTTCTTTGTAGTTTGTTTGTTTGTGTTGTTATTGTGGCTTGGGTTTTGAACCTGGAGTTTATTGAAATACTGCCTTAGACGCTTTTGAGCTTTCTTTCCTTTTTCCCCTCTAGTATGCCCAGGGAACCTAAGGGTAGAAATAAATTCATTCTTACCATTCGCTTTTCAAATAACAAGAAATGAACTAGTTTATTTTTCATCTGTTGTATACTCCTCAGTAAGAAAAAATGAGCAGTTTCATTATGTATCATTTGTTGCATATTTGTTTAGTGTAACTGGCAAACATGGCTTGTTTACTTGCTGAAACATAAGTATGAGGTGGATACATTCAGGAATTCACACCAGGACTCAGAATGTACCTTTCTCATCTGAGAATTATGTATGCTCCTGCCGCATGCATGGGCTGAGTATTTGCACAGGTGGAATTTTTTAACCTTAAGCTATTAGCCATCTCCCAGGCCCCTGTCTGGGAGAATTTTGAAGCAGTGAGACAATAAGAAAATCTCTAGATAATACTGTCCTGTCTTGTTTATTAAATGTATCTGTTTATAGGTAAACTTCAAAATTGGCCATACAGACCTACACAGTGCATTGTGGATACAGCACTCATTTTCATCAACTAGATGATCTTTGGATTTTTCTCTAGGTCCATGATACCTTCAAACTCTCTGCCTCCTCACCCATGTCTTTCCATTCCATTCTCATCAGCTTCTGTGGGCCCTTTTCCTGCCCAGTACTCCATGTGGTTTATTTTGGGAACAGTAGGTAGAACGTTTTTCTACTCTATGAGGAAACTTATGTGGACACTCTATGCATTTCTGGCATCTCTCAAACCTTGTGCTGGCTGTCTCAGTATTTCTATACTGGGGATAGCAGCAGCTCTGAGACAGCATCAGGAGTAATGACAGAGAAATCACTCTGAAAACAATGTATTCTAGTTTGTATTAGTGACATCTCGGCTGTATAGAGACCCCCACATTCCTGTAGTAAATGATGTAGAAATTGTAACTCGTGTAGAATGTAAGTACCAAAATCCAACAGTTCCAGGAGTGGTTCATTCAATAAGTCAGTGAGGGCACAGTCATTGAGAGCAGTCATTCCCTCTCCTTGTCCTGACATCTGCTTTGTGAACTTGTCTGACTCATGCCCATGAAGACCTGGTGAGGTTAAGCAGATTAGGCGACTTCTTATACCTCTTGAAGATCAAAGCAGCCTTTGCCCCATGGCCTCTGAGTGTGTCATGGACAGAACCAGTTATATGGCCACTCCTGCACTGGGACGAGAGAGAGAAATGGTATATTAGACGGCCAGGGAGGAGGACTGGCAGACGCCGTAATTGGCATTCCACCAACCAAAAAAGAAGAAAGTGACTTTTGAGAGGGAACAGAGTACCTATTAAATTAGTCCTCTCTTTTAGACTCTAACCTTGGCATCATCTCTTCTCCTGTGTGTTTCGTACCTGAATGTCTAATTGCCTGGCCCAAATGCGGATTTCCTTCCTTACACTACTGGAAAGTTCCATAGTCCCTCAGATATTTCTATTCTGATACTTACAACACACATTCAACTGCTTAAAAATACTAAATTGACAAGGACAGCAATTTAAAAATACAAGAAATCTTCTTTCTTATAGTTTCATAAAAATAACCTCTAGCCTCTTGGCCCAGAAACCACTGCTAAATTCACAATCACATTTTGAGATATTTTGTTCTTTGTACCTAGAGTTACTAAAGACTTTTTGGCCAGACTACATGTAGGATGGATTAAAAGAAGGCAGATTTAATATACATTGTAGGTGCTCTTTTTACTCAAATAGCAGAGAATTTAGAGTCCACTTATTTAAGTGCAAACGCCGCCTCCTACCTAAGTGACTTAATCAGGACACTTTAATTTCTACAATCGCTGAATTCAGATAATAATACCTGCCCCCTATCTACCTCTCTGGGAAGCTGGGAGGATTAATTAGATAAAGTATTTAAAGCTCCTCAGAGAGAAGTGGCATATGTAAAAGATGTTATTATTTCTAGGGAAGAATGAAGCAGTGTCTCTTTTATGGACAGTCCATACTTTTAGAATTTTTTCCTCTTATTCATTCAGCTGAAGTGCCAATTTGGTGGATTTTAATTCATCATGTGAGACCCTTCTCGTTCTCAAGTAGTTGCACTTAAAGAAAAGATTGTCAAGTATTGCCTTCGATGATGGGAACAGCCTGTGATTTTGGAGTTTCTTTGAATATTTCAGAGCATTGCCTTGCAAACGGGTCTATATGCCAGAATCCAGTCACGTGTTCAAAAACAAGCCCAGGGCTGCATTCAAGACTGTGACCTGGGCCAGTTTTTGAGGTCACGCTCAATCCTGATTTCTCCCACGAAGCGCTTGCTAACACCGGCAATTCTTGCTGAATTTTTCCTTCCCTGGGAGCTTATATGGCTAGAAGTGTCTTCACTCCTCAGTTTAGAACGGGTTCTCAAACCCAGGGCATGTGAATCCCATCTGAGCCCTGTTCGGAAGACAGCAAATCGTCCAGAGGTTGTTCAGCTTTGTGCAGGAGGAGAGAACTCTCTCCCACCCATTTACAATAGAAATGGGCCAAGTCAGATCAGAAAGAAGACAAATTGAGAGCATAATCTTTATTCATTCTCATATAAACCTTGTGAAATAGTTTACATTTAAATATCTTTTTTAAGCAATAAGTTTTCCTATTTAGGTCACACAACCCTCTCTCTCATTTTCTTCTAGAATCTCACTTTTTAGTTATGCACTGAGCATTTCCCCACTTTGTTTCTCTTCTCCTTTTTACAGAAGTTTAGCTATGCTTGACCTTTGCATTGCTTTATTGGACATTGAACACCTTTGTTAACTCGAACAAAATTCAGTTAGCAAGTCCTTGTGTGTTTTAATGACCGCCACTGCGGCTCGCTGTTGACAAATCCGCGTCCTGTCAGGGGCACAGAAGCCCATTAGAGATGGAGCTGACCTACTTTCCCACAGAAGGGTGGAAGCAAAGGAATCCAGGAGTCTACTACAGAGCTTGGGAAATGGCTGCCGCCAGGGACTTCAGTGTCCGCTCTCGATCAGCTTTCGACAGCCTTGGATCATTCACTCTGCCTAGAAATAAGTTCAGTCTTCGATCCTTCATAGCTCAGGAGAAGATTTCTTTCCGAGCAAAGGGTTACCTACGGAATTTTATCTGGATCTGTTTTTCAAATGTATAAGCTCTTTAAAAACACTTAACATTTCTTATTTTCCTCATTCTTCTAGTTCTAAAGGGAAAAGAGAGAAATGGGCCTCAGGTTTTACTCAGCAGCTAGTCACAAACTCGCTTCAGCGGCTGGCCTCCATGAAGCGAGCGGCTCCGGAGGGGGAAGCAAGGGGAGGATGTGGGGAGCACGCTGCCGGCAGCGGGAGCCCAAGCTCCTCCACCTTGCCGGCTGCAGGGAGCAGAAACGAAAATCAAGGCTCAGGTTGCGTCCAGGTCCTGTAATCACATGGAGACACTATAGAGGGAAGAAGAGATGAGACAAGAGAGGATGAAAAGGAGAGCTTTTAAGAACTGGTGACACCACCCTTTAACCTGGGTCATGTATTAGACTCTGGTCCTCCTGATCAGAGACTCCTCCACCCTTGGTAAGGCTACAAATGAGAGTGTGTGGAGATGGAGCTAGCACGGCAGAAGGCAGAAATGCCTCTTTCCCTATAGTGCTACAGTGATGGGCTCTGGTGGTGCCAGATTCATTGACCCCAAAAGCACGATGGGTCTGTAATGACTTCTTTGGAAGCGGTGACTATGGAGAGGGATGCCGAAACTAACCTAAAATGCTAAGTTTTAAGGATTTGATCAAGGATTTACTGAGCAGTTTTGAGAAGGCATTGAAGATCAAGTATGTCCTTCATATCTATCTCCTGCTTTATGAAAACATGAATATTGGACAATATGTAAGAAGGTATCCACACTTGTAGTCTTTGAGATGCAAGTTTAAAAAGAATACTCTCTTTGTTGTTGTTGTTATTGTTGGAAGAAAGAACATTAGTAGATATATTTGCAAAAAAAGGTAGTAGAGTTAATTTATATTGTACTTACCATACACCAAATTCTAAGGACTTTATTTATGTCAGTTGATTTAACCCTTGGAACATCTCTGATACAATGATTGTGCCCATTTCATATATCAAGAAAAAGAAGGTTCAGAGAGCTCAGGTTGCTTGCCTAAGATCATAGAATAAATAAGGGAGAAAGGCCAGGCTTAAACTAGGGCATTCCATATCTAGAGTTCTTCATGTTGACCACTCAGCTACACATATAAGGAAGAGAATTTTAAATGTAGAAAATACCAAGTTCTGGGGCGCCTGGGTGGCTCAGTTCGTTAAGCAGCTGCCTTCGGCTCAGGTCATGATCTCAGGGTCCTGGGATCGAGTCCCGCATCGGGCTCTCTGCTCAGCAGGGAGCCTGCTTTCCTCTCTCTCTCTGCCTCTCAGTCTACTTGTGATCTCTCTCTGTAAAATGAATAAATAAAATCTAAAAAAAAAAAGAAAAAGAAAATACCAAGTTCTAGTTTCACTTACTCATACATAAAATACATATAGGAAGAATAATAATCACAAGATATTGTTAAGCTATGCTAATATAAAGAGATCTAGCGCTGAGATAAAGTCTCTTCTATGACAAGATCAAGAATATTAGTCTATAACCTAGAGGTGGGTCAATATTTCATCTACTGTTAGGATTTCTTTACAATTAACAGTATTTGCTTAAAAAGAGAGACCTGTTTTGTGAGACTTTGAGAATGCTTATGTGGAAACAGGAGCTAAATGGCAATGAACCTGAAAGAAAAGAGAGCTCTCAGAATCATGGCTCTTCCAAATGAAATGTGAGTCCACAGGAAACAGACCTGCCGACCCACTTTTCTGAAAACTCTACTGAAGCTGCAGATTCAAGGTGATCGGCTTTTAAGAATGATATTTCATTAGATGATGACATGGCCATCAGACATCCCTGGACAAATGTACTTTATTAAATGTAACTTGTGCTTCAAACACCATGATTTACACTAACCATTAGTGATGAACTTCAAATTTTCTAGTTTCTATGTTTTTAAATCCCCATATCGAGATAAAGATAAGAGAAAACCTTCTTACTTTATTCTTTTTAAAATTCTTTTTGATAGATGAACTATGTGCAAGTGTTACCTAGCCAAAAATATTTTTAAAGTTGTCTATGGATCCAGTATTCATAAGCGTATATAACTCCCTTACTCTCAGACTAAATGAAGTTATGATAGATGCAACCCCGTGAGGTTACACTCTACTGCATGAAAGACTTCTTTCTTTTAGTAGTTTTTAGTTTTAGCAAGCACTCTTAGAGTTCTCTCTTAAAAATTGTGTTCCTAGTCCTCTCGTACTTCCAAGTAAATTTTTGAATTCATGAATCATAGTATTTATGGTATATGTAAATTTTGATTCTCTGACAAAAAGTTGGTAGACTTTCAATCTGTCCTCCAGTAGAAGAGCCCCTATTTCTTTAATAGTAATGATTTTGATCATGATAAAATAACAATAGGAACACCATTGTCCTGCATCATTATCAGGTAAATATTAATCCCCTTACTTTAAATATGAGAAAACTAGGAATCAGAGAGATTTAATAACCTGCCGGATTTCGTATACCTGATAAATAGCAGAACCAAAATTTGGATTCACATCAGTCTTTAAAGCCTTGTCACCCACCCCACACCCCACCTTCAACTAGTCAACTAGTTCGAAGTTTGGCTTTTTCCTGGTTCCTCTGCCTCCTTGACTTCACACATGATTCAGTGCTGCCGCTTGCTGATCTCCCCTGGTAGTACACTGTAGCCAAACCTTCGATACTATCCAGTGGAAAAACAATCAGTTCTTGTTGGGAGCAGATCATTTTGGAGTATTGATTCTAAATCTGTCATTGTTTTCCATGAAAGCTAAGCACAGAGTATAAATTGCCACTCACCACATAAAGTTGATGACTTTCTAGGCCCAAATGATTTGACAATTTGTGATTTCACCCCCAGGAGATTTTTTGCTAACATTTTTCAAGGCAAAATATTCAATCCCTGTCCAAAATGATCAAATTTTGCCCTGAAGCAAGCTTGTAAATTTTTGCAAGGACTTGTGAAACTTCACAAGGCAAGAGATCAATAATTTCACACTGTTCTGTTCTCAACGCTTTCCTCGATGTACACTTGTCTGAAACTGCCAAGACGAGAAAGTAAAAAATTTAAGGGACAAGTAAGGAACTCCCTCACCATCATTTATAAAGTGCTATATTTAAAACAAAGGTGATCGATCTGCAGTCAAAAACTTAAAGAAAGGCAGAACATTCAGTTTAGATATTAAAAAAAAATAATAAGTCTACACAAAAAAGACAAAAATGTGCGTCTTTATTCTAGTGATATCTCACTGTGTATATTCACATACTCAAACATGGTTTTGTTTTCTCCCTAGTGTGTCCGACACTTATTGGTCTTTGTTGCAAATGAAGATTTAGGCAAAGCACCCGACTAGGTTTTGTGCTCTTATTACTCCAAGACATGCAAACATTTTGTTCCTACTTGTAATTATATGAAACTTTTAATAAGTTACCTTTCATTTTACACACCTCTCTCTCCCACAATAAAATACACAAATACATTGAAGCAATAGTAAGGAAGACAATATCACTCTTTCTTTCCAAATTTTCCATCTCCCTCCCTCAGTTCTTTTTCTCTGCCTGCCTCATCATTGTGAATATTTTCCCGTGTTTGGCTATTGCTCTTTCGTTCTTCTGGTTATCTGACTACTCCTTCAGAAAACCCACCCATTTTCATAGCTTCAGCTCTGCTTTTACTTGAATGAGTCCAGAATCTCTATCATCCATCCTTTCCTCTCGTGGCAGCACTAGTCATTTATTTCCAAGTGTTCACCAAACATTGCTCCATTGATTCACCCCTTCTTCCAAACCAACATGCTGAATTTTCCGTTTCACCCCAAACCATGTCCTTCTCCAGATTCCTTTTTTATTTTCAAGAGACGAGACATGTTTACAATCACTCATACTTGGAATCTCCGACCCGGGCACCAGGATGGCAACAACTCAGAAACATTTCCAGAGCCAGGAATTAATTTGGGATTAGAGTAGCACCACCTTCCCCCTTCACCCTCAGCTCCTTGTCCTGAGAGCCTTTGCCCCTTGTTACTACTCTGTGCCGCCTAATGGTCACCATGTAGAGAGTCAGGCCCAGTTTTTCCAGATCCTGCTTTTTCAAAGGAAAACATAAGTCTTGAAATCTTTGAAGTCAAGGAAATCTTTCAGATATGTTTAGATGCTGTTAACTGTTGAACAAAATTTAACCCTGTAGAAGCCACAGGAAGTTCGTACCTGAGCATGTTTATCTCAAGGGCTGTCCGTTTGTGACTATTACACAGACATGGAGATAGAAGGCAACTGGAAAAAAATACAAGTGAAAGGGAACTGTGAGAGGACCTTGGGCCATGTGGTACAATGCCCTAGAAAAATGGGCCAAACTAATTTAGCCAGCAGTGTAACGGACATTGAACTGAAACCCATAAGCCTGAAATTAAAAATCACACATTCTAAACCACTGAGCATATGATACAAGTAGCCAGGAACTACAAAAGGTGATCCTGATTCTTCAAAAATAAGGTGCAGATTATATTTATTTTTCCTTCAAGTTTCTTCCAGGGTTGACAAATTTCCAACCAAAGACTAGTAGATTTTGGTGAATATGAAGCCCACATGTCTCTAAGTCTTACTTTGTTCTTTTAAATTTTTTTTAGAAATAATGTACATTTGATCTTAACAGAGCTATTGTAATCAACTTTTGGAAACAAATATCTACAGACTTCTCATGTTATACTTTTGGAGATTGATTCAAAAATATACACTATATTGATGACATAAAGCAATCTATAACAAGATCTCTTAAGATATCAAAAAGACGTGGGCAGATGAAATTAAACATATATAAATTCATCCAGTGGTTACTTACAAAAAATTAAAAATTTGATTCAATACTTTTACACTTGAGGGTTTTTACTTGTAAGGTCAATACCGACTAAGGAAATTAAATAACTGTGAAAGCTTAATTAATTCAATATTTTTTTAATATACTGCAAAGAGTATATTTTAAACAAAAAGGAAATGAAAAGCACAAGCATACAAAGACATGGTTAAGATTTTGTAGAGAAACATTCAACCTACCAATGCAAAATCCTGTAAATTAACTGTAATTTACAGTTAACTAAATTAACTGTAAATCAGCTGAGTGGCTGAATAAATAATACCAATTACATTTTGTGTGTGTCCTTTAGAAACAATATTTTGTTATTTACCTAGATTAGGTGGCAAATTGATTTGATTAGAAACATCTTAAGGATAAAAATGGAAAATACATTGTGTGAAATACTATGGTATATGAGCTTTTGAATTTTTCAGAGTTGTCATTGATCTGTATGAATTAATTTTTAAATTTGAAATACCTATTATTTTGTGAGAAGGTGCACATTTTTTTAAATCCAGAAACTAAATTTCCAAGTTAATATAGTATCAGTTTATTGTACTTCATATTTCCAAAGCACAAGCATTTCAGAACACTGAAAGACTATATTTAGAGTAAGATCTACATATTCCATACAGATGGAATAAGTCCATGAATATATGTTGGTATCATCCTCGCCAGTCCTAATAAAACTCTATCTTTAGTGTGTTTGAACAAGGCTTAAGTTATACATGAAAACTGAAACATCAAACCATTATATATACCCTTGAAGTGTAGATAAAATAATTTTGCATCCATACAATATTTTTAAATGTTGACTTTAGCAAAAACTTAAAAATCCCCTGAAATTTAAAATGAAAATTCATGATGCACAAAATTGTGAAAGAAAAAAAAGTCTTCTCCAAATATCCCATAACTTTTTTGAACAAAATCTCAGTGTTGTGATTTAATCTTTCTCATTTACATTTGCCAAGTGTATATGAGTTGACAGTGTTTCCACGTGCAGTACCACATTTAACCTGCACAGTAGCCTCCAATGGAAGTGGTCTTATTATACTTTTAATGATGAGCTAAGAGTCTTGTAGATACGAATAACCATCTTTATCACCACACATCTAGGGGAAAAAATGGCAGAATTAAAGCCTTAAGCCTTGGTTTTCTGAATCCCAACCCAGAGCTTTTTTCCCCAAGAAATCATGATCAGCTCTACCAACCTTTGTTCAGATCTCTACTTCTGCCATCTGCTTTAAAGACATAATAGCTGAGGGCAATGTAAATGCGATCATTTCAAATTTTTGCGTTTCTCTTTTTAATTTGACCCTTGTTGCATTACCCCATTGTCTGAGCATAGCTTAACTAGAATGTGAAATTCTGTTTATATCCGTATGTGTATGCATAGGAGTACACACATAGATATGTGTACATGTAATGAATCCTATAGAAGTAAATTTATTGCTTCCTTTTATTTTCTCTGGCAGAAAGATTGCTAGCTGTTAGGAGGGAAATCTGCTTTTGATTTTAATGGAAAATCTACCCTAAAAGATATTGGAAAAGATCAGTCTTAATCTAATTATCTTGACTTATGACAAGTAATTTCTTCCTTTCTCCGGATCCATCCTGTTTTTGCTTGATTTCATTGTAGACTTGAAATCATAGTTTAGGACAGCAGCTTGCCACTCTGAGAACTGATATCCCAGATGTGTCCTTAAAAGCTCCCTCCCCAAACAAAGAGGACAACAGGGTGGGGCTTTCATGTACTTCTGATCAAGTTTAAAGAATTCTCTGAGACTTCTGTTCTGTGTATCTCTCTAGGGGTGGCTAAACCTTAGTTTTGGAACTGTCTCCCATGCCTAGAGAAGGATGCTCAGTGTCCATTCCTGCAAACGGGCTTTCTGATCTTTCAAATTTGGGAAGACCATTTCAGAGTCATTATTGGAAAGATTATCTTCTCAAGTCCCTGGCGTTCCCTGGTGGTTCCAGAATTCATTCATAGTCCTTGTACACACTGTGTGAGTACACTTTGCACTGATGAGAAGCACAATGAACCACCCCAGTGCAAACCCACGTGGGAAAAAGTGCCACATGACTCAGTAGTACATGAATCTGCCTGGGATGGTGACGGAAAGGGTCACAGAAAGCCAGAAGTCCCGGGGAGGGCACCATTCACATGTGCGCTCGTCCAGTTCAGTCTTGAGTTCATCCTACACCTCCCCCAGCAGGCCAACCATGTTTTCTTTGGAGTCACGTATACAATATGCAGAATGGTTGTTCGGGAAAAATCCATGGCAACAGCACATACTGAGCTTGTTCATTTTATTTGGAAAAAAAATTTTTTTTTCATTTTTTTCAGTTTTAACTTTTTTAAAAGATAGGCTTCTTTAGATGTACCTGATTCAAACTTGAAAAAAAGTAGTGCAATATAATTTTTATATATTTTTTATTATTTAAATTCAATTAACCAACATATAGACTGTACAATTTTTTTTAAAGATTTTACTTATGTATTAGACAGGCAGAGATCACAAGTAGGCAGAGAGGCAGGCAGAGAGAGAGGAGGAAACAGGCTCCCCGCTGAGCAGAGAGCCTGATGCGGGGCTCCATCCCAGGACCCTGGGATCATGACCTGAGCTGAAGGCAGAGGCTTTAATCCACTGAGTCACCCAGGCGCCGCTAGACTGTACAATTTTTAAAAGCAATAGCTTACCATGGGCTTTACGAATAACCTAAAGGCTATTCACTCTTCCCTTTAGAAGAGGTTTCTAAGGTTTCTAAGGGTCTCTGCTGTATGCAGAGACCGTTAAATATAAATTGAAAGGTAGCTAGAAATTGAAAAACAGTCAGAGATACACAAAAAATAAGGAGTAAGAGGCCCAAATATATCACAAAAGAAAACCAGCAAACCACGAAAGAGAGCAGGAGAAGAAAGGATCAGAGAAAAACTACAAAACAGCCGCAAAATAAGTAACAAAATGTCTCTTAATACATATCCATCAGTAGTTACTTTGAATGTAAAGTAAAGGCTAAAGGCTCCCATCAAAAGACATAGGGTGACAGAGTGGAGGAAAAAAAAAAGACCCCATCTGTACTCTTCCTACAAGAGACTCACTGCAGACCTAAAGACACCTGCAGACAGAAAATAAGAAACATTTAGCCTGCAAGTGGATGTGAAAAAGAAGCTGAAGTAACAGTATTTACAACAGGCAAAACAGAATTTAAAAGGAAGTCTGTAAAAAAAAAAAAAAAAGAAAGAAAGGAAGAAAGAAAGAAAGAAAGGAAGGAACCTCGGGGGTATTTTTCTGTACTGTGTATATTTTCATCCACAAGAATATTTTCTTCTCGTCCTCCTGAATACCTGGGACTTTTTTTTTTTTTTTTTAAATTCTCTGCAGGTATCTTAGAGGACTGTTTAAGACCCTAACCATTTCATCTACTCTTAGCTTCACCAGAAGGGCAAAATCCCTAAGATCTTGACACAAATGCTGATAAATACACGGGATTATTAAAGGTGCCGTCTCAGCAGAAGAGGTTGCCTGCCGCCTTTGTTCTCAAGGCGGTACATATTTCACCTAGCAGCAAGAAACCCAACTGCTGCCACAATCAGAAATCTCTGAAATGTCTTTAAGCTAATCATCTCTGAACATAAGCCTTTGTTTTAATATCAGACCTAGATGCAAGGCACAGAAACCTTATTATTATTATTTTTTAATCTTGTCCCCCCCACCTTGCACAAAACAGCATCAAGCCTGTCACGACTACCAGTAAGGTTCACTGATCTGTCAACATTCACCCCTGATGAAGACAGTGAGAGAGATCCGTAGCTCCGGAGAGTTCAGGAGAGAACCAAACAGAGTGTTTGCAAAAGAGCATTTTTATATGTTTTCTTGTGACAGCACTAGTTTAACAGAAAATAGTTGGAGTGTGCCAAAAAAGGGGAAAAAAATGAAAGACAGTAGTAGTAAGTTAGGCTAGCATGACATGATGGATCTGGGCTATGACAAACCGAATTGGAAAAAAGCTTCCCTGGGGACCAACTATACCAGGTTTGCTGAATTGTATTTCTTGATTTCTTACTGTGCAACAGTGCTTTTTACTGTTAGATTGACTAGGCTTCAGAATATTTTTAAAATTGTACAAATCAAAATCCATGTAGCTTAAAAATGAAGGATGTAAAAGGTTTAGGAGTTTGATGTATTGAAAGGCATTCTGTATTCCCTCATGTGAGTATTAAATATACACTTTGTCTGTTTGATGAATTTTAAATCTTCGTGGAAGTCAGTACACACGATAGCAGTTTACAGGGCTGAAAACCCTGGTAGGGAAGAAGGACATAGATTTGCAGAGATTCAAAGCTGCTTTCCTCTTAACCCACCCAGATGTGCCCAGGAATTACAACACGCAACCTCTGTACATTCCCATTTGTTCTGAGATGTTTGCATATAGGGCAAGTAAAGGTACCTGAAAGCCGAGCCCCTCTTAACAAAAGTGTGATGCCTTATTCTTATTACTTGTTCTTTTAATTCTTATGTAGTGGCTTTCATACAACCTAGACCAGGTGATTTCTTAAAAAAAAAGTCACCCATGTTAAGCTTTGAATGAATACCTCCATGAATGGAGGTATATTAGATTCTCTTTCCCTTTTCAGTATTTTAGCCATGAAAAATAAATAATTACAATAAACAATTTGGGTCTGATTTTACAGAAGTTTACAACTAACTTGAGTAATTCATGAAATTGTCTGAGTGCAAAGTGTCAGTATTAAGTGACAGCCAAACTCAAGGAAGATAGCAATCTATCTAGCAGGCTCAGGCATCACAATCCCATGATGTATCCCATCAACTGTTCATGTCAGGGAGAAGGTGTTGAGAAAGTGGTTGGTGAGAATGAGTTTTGGTTGAGATGTAATAAAATAGAAGACGTAAGCATTGAGAAATGAAAGTTACATAGCAAGATGTACGCTCAGAAAATATTCAGGTAGGAACCACACAGACTAAAATGCTAATGGATGGCAAAGTAAAGAAAGAGAATGATGTGTTTTAAGTGTTGAGGAAAATAGGGAAATTTCTAAACTGGAGTTTGCTTGTTCCATCTGGGGGAAAGAAAAAAAAAAAAAAAGCCCGCTGCTTTTGAAATCATTGATACATGTAGGAAAATGGAGCAGAATTGCAAAGTCTTCTGGTTTTTCAGTAGCCAAAATCTGGATTTTTACATGAACTCTCTTGATTTGAAACATTAGAAATAATTTTTAAAATTTTACACAATATTATGTGGATCAAATAAAATACATCTGAGATCTGTGTTTTGGCCCATATAGTTTCAGTGTGTGACTTCTTTACTAGTTAAAAGAGGCAGCTTGAATTATAGATACACATGTAGAAAGTCTTTGACTTTTTTAAGAATGTGGAAAGTGAACTAACTATTCTGGTAAATCTAAGAAATAAATAGTTTTAGCAATAGCTGGCTCCAGTGGGTAAAACAAAAGAAAGAAAAGGGATTTAGAAGTCAAGGAGATGCACAGGTTATTGTAGAGGTAATTAAGGTGGCTAGGACGATGGCAGGTAACAAGGTAGAGAAGAGTAACTTCAGTAGCTGCAGAAATCATCGAAGAACATGAAAGATTTTCTGGGAGGCCTTGAATGACAGAGAGAAGAAAGCAACAGGGTATTCTAAACTCGCTAATGAGATTCTCAGTCTGGGGAAAAGTAATACTGTCCTGTGGCCTGAAAGCAGCATTGGGCAGATCACAAGGCAACGCCAAAGTCTAGGCAGAAGAAGTAGAGAATAACCAAGAGCAAAGAGAAAGCCTAAGTGATTTTGACTTGGTTTGATAGTTTATATCAAAAATATATCAATTCCATTGGTTACCTGAACTCAGTTCTTTCAAAAAATGTGCTAAGGACTTACAATTTATAAAGTATCAGATTAAATATTTTTGGAAAGTACGGGGACAATAATGGACGTGAAGACACACTGTCCTTAAGGTGTTTAAATCTGTATGGGTGCAGCAGACACACACACACACACACACACACACACACACAGGCATGCAACTCTATGTGTTTTGTTTTATTTTTTTAAGTGCTATGACAGAAAAGCAAAGCATTTTTGCATGGCAGTTCAAAATCAAAATCAAATGATTGTTTTCAAAGAATTGTTTGGATGATATATATGTAAATCAGAGTTCTCCAGAGAACCAGTAGGAAATACATAGATAAATAGATAGATAGGGATTTATGATGAGGCATTGCTTACATGATTATGAACACTAAAAGATCCTATGATTTGCCACCTGGAAGTGTGAGACCCAGGAAAACTAAAGGTATAATTCAACCCTAGTCTAAAAGCCTGAGAAGCCACGAGGAACTGCTGGTGTAATTCCCGTCCTAGGGCAGAAGATGAGATAAGGTCAATCAATGAGGCAGGAAAAAAGGGACAGATTTCTCCTTCCTTCATTTTTTGTTCTATAAATACCCCTCAAGAATTAGATGATACCCGCTTACACTGAAGACAATCCACTGAGTCTACCATTCGAATGCTGATCTCATCTGGAAACACCTTCACAGACACACCCAGAAACAATGTTTAATCAGCGCACCCTGCGGCCAGTCAAACTGACACATAAAATTACCCGTGACACCCTGTAATGGTATTTTCCCTAATTCTAAAGAAATCCAGTGCTTTATTATCTGGTGGGTTCCCTCAGAGAATCACAATAGCAAACCAGGGGGAGTGTTCTGGAAGATGTCAGGTGATCTGGATGAGACCTTCTTTTGTTGAGATCTGGTTCAGGTTAGCACTCAGCTAATGGGCGCTAAGTTCAAAGTTTTAATTAGGATGGATTGATCTGAATTCAAATTGATTTAGTTTGAACCTTTGCTCTGTGTATCTACCCATTTTATCATTTCCTGCTTGGATATGGCACCAAAGCCCACTTCCCCGTCCTCGAGGCTGGGGCTGAGATTATCATTAAAAAGTAAATTCTTGGTAAAAGGATCCAATATCCTTAGGACTTGTACTTGGATACTGGACAAAGTTAACTAGCAATTCATTTAGGTAAATAGACCAGGTTTTAAAATTTGGGGATAAAAATATTTTAGAAGCTGGGAAGTTTCAAAACACTTTTGGAAAGCTGTAACTGTTCTCAAAGAAATGTCCATTTCTCAGTGGTGTTAATGAACAACTATAGCCAAGTGTCCCCAGATTAATAATAGTAAGTGTAAATAACAGTTTGCTTTTCTGTCCTACAAACACATCTTGTTCTTACTGAAACACAGTTGCTTGGGCTTCGCAATGATTTACCAATTTCATCGGACATTTGAGGAAATATTAGCTTCTAGCCCATACGAGAATATTGTAAAGGACAGAGTTAAGATAAATCTATGGTTTCTGTGTAAGTATCATTGCTGTTTTTTTAAGTTAAATTAATTACTCATCAGTGCATTTTTCAATATCTAATGCAGGAAGATGCCAATACTACTCAATTATTTTGATCCATTTACACTTTAAACTAAGGAAATAATAAGGATGCCACCCCTACTATTCATAGATTGGTATCCTCTTTGGTTTTTGTTTTATTTATGTGTAAATATGCATAGTTCAAAACTTGTTAGTAGCAATGCTAATAATGTCATTTATATACTTCACCTTGTCCATTTAAAATGGATAGTTCTATTTATAGAGTAACAGCCTGTAAAATTGAATTAAAAAATTTAATAGAAAAGGCAGTCCTTTTGAAAATTATTACAATAGAAAGAAGCGTAATTTTTTTCTTAAACTACTCCTAACACAAGTTTTTTAAAAAAATCTTTCTTTAGTTCCAAAACTTTAAAATAGTCTTATTGATTTTTTAAAATAATTATTTATGTAAAATAATTTATGGCAGAGTTTTCAGTATTTGAAATATATATTCTTATAATAGGAATTTTACAAGACCATTAATTTTAGCAGTGCTAGGAAACACAACTATAATTTAGGAGCTATTGTTGATTGTTTCTACAAATAGATATTGACCCCATTAGTTTTAAGTGATAACATTACTAAGCCAAAGTATTAATCCAATGGTAGCAGAATTAGTGATTTTAATTGGTATTTTTATTCAAACCTTTCCTTTAGCATTTAGATTTCCTTTAGCTTATCATATATAAATATAAATGTAAAATTTAAATAAATTATCTTAGAATTCTTATTTTTAAAGTCATTATGAAATTAATGCCTGTGGAGGCTCCAGTGCCTCAAGTCCTTTGTTCTAGTCACTATGGTATGCATTTGGGTCTGGTGATATTGATGCCATCCTCTCGGACATTGTTTCATTAATCAAGAGGGCACCTGGGGTTCAGAGAAGCCTCGTGGCCCAATAATCAATCACTGAGTCATTTATTCATCAAGTAATGCTCTCAAGGAGAGGAAGTCATCATCATCATCAGTAGCAGCAACAAAACAATACTAACAACTAAGATTTATTGGGTCCTCATAATGTGCCAAGTGTGGCTCCAAATTCAGTGGTATAAAGTTATGTAGTCCTCACAACAAATGAAACAGTTTGGAAAGGATTTTACAAAGTTTCCTCGCTGACTGTGCTACTGTAAAATATTTACACATAGAGCATGCATTCTCCATTTATATTCTTATCTTGGGACCCGTAGATGCTCTGGTGGCACAGGTTTGGGGGGGGGTGCTTGATGGTTACCCTCAAACAAATCTACCACCAACAAGAGTGTGATTTGTATTCATTTTGTCAGAGGTTAGATTAACACTGATTTCAGAGTTTTAAACCACCTCAGAACATCAAGGATGGCAGGCTTTGTGGATGGCATAATCCCAGAAGTACCTGATGAAAGACAGGGATGACAGTGCCTCAGATATGGGTCTGCAGAACTGGGTGTTCTGGGAGGGAACGTGATATATGTGTTGTAAATACTTTGTGTTAAAATGATAACATGGTGATGGACTGTCCATATTCACACCCAAATTTAGGTATTATTTGGTGGTAGATACCAAACACATACAAGGAAATCTATCTAGAAAAAAAAGTCTTTCTTTCTTTCTTTCTTTCTTTCTTTCTTTCTTTCTTTCTTTCTTTCTTTCTTTCTTTCTTTCTTGTCTTTTCTCCTTCTTTCTTTTCTTCTTCTTCTTCTTCTTTTTTTTTGCCTATTTTGTTGTAAAATTGCATACTTAAAAAGAAGATACAACAGAAAAATCAAGGATATTTATTTGGAGCACTTTACTATAAAACCATTTAGGTGCATTTGACAAAATTTCAGTAAAGCTCTGGGAACTCAACTCAATGGTAAACTAGCCTTGCTCATCTCTTTACTTAAAACTCCTTTGGTGTTTGTCATAGTGATAAATCATCATCTCCCCCAAGCCTTCCTTTCCCTTAAACCTCAATCTTAGTAAGCACCTTTCGAGAACCTAAGACATTCTGCTGCAAATCACTTACTTTGGAACCCAGAGCATTTAAGTCTATGGATGAGTTGAGAAGCCCTGCTGAGCTACGATACAAGTTTAACACAATTTTCTTAGAATATAAGTACCAAGTAGGCAGGAAAATATTACCACTTGTATTTATTTGGTGCTTTCTGAAACTCTGATACTTTATGAGTTAATAATTAATTTTTGTTAAGATGGGTACTCTTCTCTCCAATTTATTGATGGGCAACAGATTAGTTGGGATAACATTAGCTACTGGAACAAAGAAACCCCAAAACAGATAATGGATCAAACAGAATAGAACTTTACTGCTCACTCTTGTAAAGTCTAGCATGGGCATTGGTAATCGCAGGCTGCTTTCCTGCAGGCAGAACATCAGGGACTCCTAAAGAATTCCCACCAGATGAACCGAGTGTCTTGAACTTGTGGCTTCTGAGGTCACTGTGTGCATTTGCATCAAGCCAGAGAAAGGAGAATGACGAAGAGGAGGGGCATACTTGGACTGGAAGGGACACACAGCACTTCTACTTGTGTTTCATTGCCCAGAACATGGCTTATCATTTCAAAACAAAGGGAAAGGTCTGGTGAATATGGTCTCTGGGGGAAGCCACTTCCCAGCCATAAATGTGTACTGTGGAAAAGAGACCACACATACTTGGTGTGGTCAGCATCATCTGCCAAAGTAGTCCAGAAATATCAGTGATTATCCCAAAGAATCCTGGGCTGGTGCACTGATCAGTGACTGAGGAGTAAGCGCCTTCTCTCCTCCCACCCCAACATCCAGCTTAAGGGTCTGCACAGTAGGGTCACTGGTCTCCAGCCAGTTGGACTGTGCTGCACTTAGAGAGAAACCAGAGGGGAATGTAATTGAATACTAAGCTAATAAGAAAAAATGTAATCCTAACAAAATAATAGCCCTAAGCACTTTAAATGTGTTAGTTTAATTAACACTCAAGGTGATGTGAAAGGCAGCTATTTTTATTAAGTCCATTTTACAGTTGGGGAAACTGAGGTGGGGGGGGCGTGAATAAATTTTCCAAAGCCGTATGGTTAACATCAACCAGAACTGGATTTAAATCTAGGAGGTCTAATTCCATGAGACTATCATATCTCCCCTGAAGGAAAGAAAAATGTCATTTGAAAAGAAAGAAGAAAATTGGGAGGAACAGTTTCTTCCTGAAAGAAACTTTCTCTAATTAGACTTGGCTTAGGCTACACAGTTTATAATCGTGTGCGATACATCCCAGTCTGCAGACTCTTCTTCTTCCTACCTTGTCCATATCCTGAGGGCTCGGCAGAGGGCAGAATGTTTAGATGACCTCTAATCTAGAGGAATTTAGATTCTGTTGAGAGGAAAAGAGATTTTTAAAACCGATTGCCTAAGACAGTCATGATTAAAGGACAAATAAAAGGCAGGCAGTAAGATTTCCAGGAAGGGTGGGACTATTACATATGGATTGTCAAGAGCTTGTTCATGAAGGATGTGAGACTTTAGCTGGTCCTTTTATGAATAGAGAGGAAGTACAGAAGGTTTCAAAGGAGAAAGATGATAGGAACAAAGATCCGGGCGGATAAAGACAGTATTTGTAGCAGCATGGCTGTAATAGAAGGCAATTTTGGGAATTAGTGAGAGTTATATCTTTATCCATTTTCACTTTAGAACTTATTTTTGCATATATTTTTAATTCAATGTAACCATCTGGTGAGGCCTGGCACTCTACGATTTGTTGCAGTAGTAATGTTTATCTGAAGAGCTACGTATGTAGGCACAGGAAAATGAATACTGGGTTCTGGGAACAAAGACTGGGGACGGATTTCCAAACAAATGCCACCTTCTACTCATTTCAACAAGTGTGAGAGCTAAGGAATGTGCTTTACCGTCATTACATTTCTGGGGCCCCGAGCTGGTTACAGAGAACCTTACCAAGTTCTCAGTGTTCAGCCTATCCTGCTTCTAAGTAACTTTGGAGTAACTGACCATTCTTCTGTACCTACATCACTTTTCATCTTCACCTTTTCACGCAGAGAACACTTCATCGCTCTTTCCAATCAGAAGATGAGACCCTGGATGACCTCGAGTGAGTTCTGAATTCTCTGAGGAACCACCCCTGATTATTACCGTTTTTCTTTGTCAATCACAGAGCACTTTCAGTGACATCATTGCTGTCTTCAGTATGATGCTGCTGCTGTAGGCAGTATGAAATTGACAAGGAATGGCACCAGGAAGAGCTGAAAGGGCACTTCTGCTTTTTTGATGCATCTGACACCTGTAGTTACAAGAAAGAAAACAGCTTTCATAAGCATATTGCTGGGTGATGTGGAAGGTGAACGATTATTTAGAAGTAGCTTTTCAATGCACAATAGAAGCCAAACTGCTTCTGTGCACTTTTACCCGGAGAGTATCTCCCTAAGTAGGAGCAATCTGGTCAGATAGTTTCCTAGAAATCTCTGGATCCAGAGTTAGGTTTCAGTGAAAATCCAGTGTAAACCTCAGAACCTTTTGGCCTATGAGGTATAGGGATCCTTTCTTGCTCTGATTTTCCTAGAATATGCCTTTTGTTTTAGCTTATATGCTTGCTTGTGTTTCTTCTATTGTAGGAACTATATTATAATTCGAAAAGCTAGTGTCCAAAGTGAAAAAGAAAGAAAAACATACCCTTGTTTCCTTTGGGGAAACCTTTTTTAAGAGTGAGCAGACACATCTGTTTAAATTGAAATTAACATTATTATTATTATTATTATTGTAACAGGAGGTCTGTCATGTAAGCCTTGGCAAGTGAGGGGACTTAAATCCTCATAAAATCTGTTATATTGATAACCACGGTAGTTTTAGCGCTAAGTGGACAGATTACAAAATTGGGAAATGATTGATCATACTGGCTAATGATCACATCCCATCGATAGAGCCTTGAACCTAAACAGTCATACTGAGTCCACCGTATTCAGTAGTTGACTCGAAGTCTTCACCCTCCTTAGCAGCCGACAGTGCAGATGTTGTCCTGATAATTCTGCTAGGTGGCTTTCATGACATTGTCATCCTGATCTTTCTTCAGTTCCCTCACCATGATTTCTGTATCATTCCTCTTTGGCCTCTCTGTGTGAAAGAGTTATTTGTGTCTTCAGCAGCTACTCAGAACATTTTCAGGCACCACCGTTGACTTGTCTCTCTTTTCCAGTTACATCCTTCTATTCCAGGCTTATTATAATGAGTGCATGAAGCATCATAAGAAAAGATATCATCCGTCTTACTTACAGGCCCTATGGAAAAGAAAAAGAAAATTCTCTGTGTAGCTGTTTGCATGTTTCCTAAACCATGGCAACTAAGGGAAACTACAATTACTGAAATAAAGTTCTTCATCCTAGGCTAGGCTGAATAGCCAACACAGAGTCTCAGTATTTCATTTATATGCAGTCAAGCAAAAGTAAAAAACAAACAAAAATCCACAGAAATGTGTCAGGTGCCAATTACTAGGCTATCTACTAGGCTATCTCATTTTGTGATCTCCCCTTAACAAATGAGAAAATTGAGGCATAGAAAAGTTACATAATTATCCTAGGTCGCACAACTAGTAATGGCACAGGAATTTTTATTCTTCTCCACAGGAGTCCTAGATTCTAGATAGATTTTGCATAGTCTTATATACAGAGCACCTTGTTTGGACCTTTTGCTTTGGCCATTTTCCTATATTCTTATATCATTTTGTAGATTCACCATTTTAATTCCTAAATTACATTGCACTGGGTTAACAAGTATCATCCTCTTTAGTGAGAGTCTCCTATATTCCCTGGCACATATCTAGTTATCAATTTATTTTTCACTTCTTGATCACTTCTGGCTCTACGTCACATCCTATCCTCCGATATCTCATCCACGTGTGTATTACTCTACTGATATTGGTACTTCAGTCTCATCTATGTGTCTCCATATGGAAGAATTAGTAAAAACATAATGTTACATGTTGTAATGAGCACTGGGTATTATCCAAGACTGATGAATCACAGACCGGTACCCTTGAACTAAATATGTTATATGTTAATTTTTAAAAAAATTTAAAAAAAGGTAATGTTAGGATTCTACCTTAAATCATTGTAATTCCTAGTTAGCATCTTCAAATACTGAAACTCTTTATTATCCTCTTAACACACCGTGGTATTGACAGTACTTTGTTGTACCTTATCATTATAACGTCATCTCTGAGAATTTCCACTTATATCATTATAAAATGATTATGGCAGCTTCCCTAGGTCTCATTCACGTGAATGGAAAATTAGTGCCATAAAGAAATTTTCTAATAATTATTTTCCAAAACATATTGGTGCTTTTCAAACTTAAACTCATTAAACTGATTTGAATCTCACTTCAGCAAATCTACACTGAGTGTTCTTATTAATAAGTCAGTCTCATCCAACTTTTAGGTAAAGATTTAATCAGAAAATATATTAGTAAAATTCACATGCATGACCTTAATCTCATCATGTATTTGGCAATAGTGTATATAGATCTCAATACTCGGAAGTAAGTATCAGCATAATTATATAGTAATTTAAGTTGTCAAAATAATTAAAAAATAAATAGTGTAAGAGATACTGTGCTAGTTGTTTTTGCATTCATTATCTTATTTAAACAGGCACAACTTCCTCCTGAGAACTTTAGTCGCTATTTTACAGAGGTGATGATTGAATGTCACCGATGTTAAGTAACTTTCTCTGAGTCACACAATTAGTGTGTGGCAAGAAAGTTTTTGAATACACTTCTCATAGATTCTAAAATCCTTATTGTCTTACCTCTACCATTCTGCTACTGTTCATTCACACTTGAGCCTGAGTCCTCCTTCCATTGTTTTTTAAATCACAAGAACAAGAAAGAGAGGCGCTGAGCTGAGTTTGCTATAATGGGAAGTAAGTACTGAGTTTTCTGAAGTTCTAGCTCAAGATCTAAAAAATAATTTAGAAATGATTCATATTTATTTCAATAATGTGCCCATTAAAATAAATATTGGAAAAAATACACATTGCACTAATTAAAGTCAGCATGAAAAATGCTTTATGCAAATCTATGGAGAGAAAGACACAGAGATAGGGAGAGTAAAATCTCAACACTACAAAAAAATTTGTTTATGTAGTTATATTTTCCCAGCGGCTAAGATTATAGTAGCCAACATTTTGAATGGAAATACGCTAAGTTTTTATCACACTTTCCTATGGCTTTTATGTACATAATTTGTCATAATGCTTCCTTGATGACCTTTTATTAAACAAGTATACTATTTGTTACATGTTATTGTAGAATGGCTCTTGATGCTTATTAAAATGTGAGAGATTATTGAATCCTACATTAAATTTTTCTCAGATTTTTGTAGATTTTCACCTCCTATTTCGTCCTATTCTGGCACTTTTTTGTAATGTTATTCTGTGACATGTTCTGTCCCCATTTTGTCTTGAGTTGAGAAACTTAATTTCTTAGAATTCTCCCTCTCCCACTCCCCTTGCTTGTGTTCCCGCTCACTGTCTCTCTCTCTATCAAATAAATAAATAAAATTTTTAAAATAAGATAAAATAAAATAAAATAAACACTAATGAGCCTTAGATGAAGATGTAAAACACTTGTAAAAAATACAAGTGTTTTTCATGATTAGGTAACTCAGATGGTGAAATTAAAAAAACAAACTACTGTATACGACTTAAGATGATGTTATAGTGAATTATGGGTTATGTATATGTACTTGGATACACACACATACACAAATGGAGATAGATCAATTGATTAGATAGATAGAGAGACTTCTCTTTAAAGATTTTTATGAGACTGACGCGCTACCTACTGCGCTAACGAGGCATCTGTCTTTAAAGATTTTTAAATGGTGAATATGATCCCACTTGGTTAACCCAATCAAATGTTGACCAAAGTGATGATGTATGAAAGCTTAAGAACTCAGTTTCTGAAATACTATTGTGCTAAATTCTAGACTCAGTTATTTACTATGAGCGTGACCATGAATGCATTTTACTTTTGCTATTCTTAGTTTCTTCATCTGCCCAATAGACCTAACAACCTTTCCTACATAAGCATGTTGAAATGATCACCTGAGAAAATGAGCATCAGGTCCCTTTGGAGAGCATTCCTGGTGTTCCATGGCCATAGTCTCTTTCTCATTTCTTCTATGTGATTCTATACTTAAAGTATCACCATGTCATTGTCAGCACTACCACACTTGTCCCAACAAGACATGATTAAAGAGGACCTTTAATGAAACTGACTTTCAGATTTTATTTTTTCCCCCCAAGTTAAATTTTTTTGTTAAGTTTTCACATAAAAAAAAAAAACTATAGCAAGGTATAAATAATACTTCTTGCTCTGACTAAAAATAATTCTGACACTTTATATTCTTTTTGAAAATTTCAGTCCAATGTGGTGTGAAATTCTGGGCTGAAAATCTGCATTTCTGGTGAAAATACTTATTTAACTTAGTGGCACAGATAATATGGAAGGTGGGAAAGAATTCTATTTTATGATTTTATGACAAAAATTGCTTGGAAGAAGGAGATCAGGCATTCTCTAGTTTGCAGATGACTAAATTCTCTCAGGTAGTGAAATACCAGTCCTTTTTATTATACATGCATATCTATTCCTTTCATTTGAACTAAGAAGAATAGTCCTGCCCTTTCACAAAAATGACCCTTTTATCAAAGAGAAAATACTCAGCTGAATAAATCATGAGCTTGACCACAAATAAACTCTTGTGGTTTTATAATATAACCCTTACTTCATAATCAGTAAGGATAAAGATAATGGCTTATATCCTTGAGGATAAATATAATAAAACTGCTCCTTTGTAAATAAGTATGAAATTACAAGGTAAGTCTGCACATTCATAAGATGCTAGGATCACTTTCTTATTTCTAGCTTGTCTTTTTAACTTTTTAAAGCTTATTGGACTAAAATTATGGTTACTCTTAAGGCAATGCTCATTGAGTTTTATGGGTACTTCAGAATCATTATTTGAGTCTTATTTGAACCATATGAAATTGTTATTTTTGTAGGTCACAGATGGATAAATCTTGGCCCTTCCACACCTTTAAAAACTTAGTACCTTAAAAATCAAAGTTGGGCATAATAATGATGAAATTTTAAAGCCCAAATTGTTTAGACATATCAGACTTGAAATGCAACCAACCTTCTTTTTACAATGTTTTAATTGTCAATGGACTCTTGGGAGAAAACACATCTTTAATATGAAGCAAGTAGTAGAATATCAGTGCTTTAGGGAAAAAATGGTCCTTCTATACAAATGGAATTTGAGCAACTGTTATAAACAAATTAAGGGTAATTTAAAATATATAAATATCATTTAGTGCCAAAAGTATGCCAGTCAAATAAATCTAGTTGATACTATATGCTTTAAGATATTTTCTAAATAAGTGTATTGTGTATCTTATAAATAATTTATTTCATTATAAAAACAGTTTGTGTATCTAGATTGAATTTTTAACTAAGTTTTAAAAAAAATACTTTTGCAAACACCTGTTCCCCATCTCTACATTAAAAACTATTGGAACAATCTCAGTAACATTATTGGGCATACTGTGAATTTCTTACATCAGGACATGCTACCTTTATTCAAACAAAAATGCTATATTAAGGTAAGAAATGCCTTACCATACTGACCAAAAATGTAAGAAAGACCTAGAAAACCTTTCTAAGATTTATGGGTAGGTATTAAAGAGATTAGTCATCACTATAGTGCTGAGATTGGTAGAAATAGGAACAAGTACATATATAGAGAAGAGGAATAGAGCAAAGGGCTCAAATCATGAGGTTTAGAGTGAGTTAGAGCTGTGTAACAATTTTGACTCTACCAAAATTGGCTATTTGATGATGGGCACATTATGTGTCATCAATTATGTCATCTGATAAATAAGGCTGACAGTAATACATGAACATACAACTCAGGGTGGTTATGTGGATCAGGATTTAAAATATGTGTAAATCACTTTGCACAGTGTCCAGCACCTACGAAGTACTCAAATATATTAGTCCTTACTGGTATGGTGTGACTGATCTGGAGACAATCAGAAGTGTGCCCGGGTAAATGGACTCCAGGTTCTGATCTCAGACTTCTCTCTAATTCAAACACCTCTTTAGGAGGAACAAGGATTTATTTTTCTGAGTGTGAGTAACCCTTGGATGGTCTTTTTCCTCTCACTTTCCTCCCACCCCTTTTGCCAATATCCCACCAACATGCTGATCCTTCAGATGATATACTATGTTGTTAGATCTATGACATTGCTGTGGGGTGGGGAAAAGTTGAGAAATAACCAGAATGGGGATGAAATAAATTATTACCCAACAGATTTGATAAAAATAGCCATATCAGAAATTGAATTAAGTCATACCTAAACTTCTATCTTAGAATTGATTCATACTCTTAAAATTTTTCTATTTTTTTTTCATGCGTTAAGTAGACTACCAGTACAAGGGAAAACAAGCAGGAGTTTAAGAGTCAGACAAGATTTAGAGTGGGATTCTAGGTCTGCCACTAGCTCACTGGTTAACGGGCAAGTTACCAACTCTGTAGGCTTCCAGTTCTTCAGTAAAAAGAAGATAGTTTTTATCCAGATTGCAGGATTGACTTAATGATAAGAAAAAGAACACACAAACACACATGCACACACACACACACACACACACACACACACACACACACACACTACACAACACAGTGCCCAGCACATATAAGAGCTAAGGTCAGTATTACAATTGCAAGTCTTTATACTGCCATTGACATGCATGGTTTTAAGTAAGGTGGTTTTAAGTAAGAAAATGATATCCTATCTGCTAACCTATCATGAAATTCTAGGGAATGAAATAGTGGCAAAATCATTGAGCAAATCATGGGAGAAGAGATGCATGCTAATTATTCAGTTTTAAGACCTCTTATAATATTATTATTCCAAGACAATACTCAGTAGGCTTTCTAGGAAAACAGAGACGGTATCTACTTAATCAAATTATTTACTCATACATCAAAATATATATGTATTTTTTAAAAAGATAGCAAATCAGGGCAATGGAAAGGATAAGAAAAACAGACACTAACCATTAGAAACTAATATTTTTACTACTACTGAAATGTATATTTTGCTCTGACTTTCCTGGTAACCAGAACAAATTAGTAGGAAAGTAATTCCTTCTAAGGAAAGAAAAGTTTTTCTTGACTTTAATTCTGAAAAATATTATCTCCTACTATTCTTTATGTATGTTAGAGCATTACCAAGGAAATTTTCATTTTTGTAGTTAATATAAGTTTCCTTAGTAAAAAAAAAAAAAAGAAAAAAAAGAAAGAAAAAAGTGTAATGTTAAAATATGATTCAAGGAAGATTTGTTCAGTTAATGTGACCTAATAAAAATATTCCTGTAAAATCATAATTTCTCTTTCATGCCCTACCTCCGTTTCTTAAAATTTAACTAGAAATATCCTATTCAAAGCAGTCAAAGCAAGATGAAATTTTAGCTACTATATGGGAAAATACATACATAATGCAAATCAATGGATTCATTTAATACAAATGTATGGAGACTATTCCCAGCTGTTGACTCTAGTCAACAGAGAGCAGAGATTTCAGTGTACAAAAGATTTGCCTTGGATCTCAGGGTCAGGAAAACTCAGCTCAAACACAAACATGTCAAGATAAATGCAGGCAAATCACATTGCCTACCAGAAGAATTATTTTTCAATTTTTAAGTAAAGAAATCAGACTAGGCAGGGCGCCTGGGTGGCTGAGTAGGTTAAGCCTCTGCCTTCGGCTCAGGTCATGATTTCAGGGTCTTGGGATCCAGCCCCACATCAGGCTCTCTGCTCAGAAGGGAGCCTGCTTCCCCCACTCGCTCTGCCTGCCTCTCTGCCTACTTGTGATCTTTCTCTCTGTCAAATAAATAAATAAAATCTTTTTTCAAAAATTAATTAATTAATTAATTAATTTTTTTTTAAAAAAAGAAATTGGACTAGGCAAGTGCCAACTTGTTCTAGAAGTATGACCACAAGAAAAGCCGGCATAAATAAGGATTATCCATAAATAAGGATTATTTATCCATAAATAAGGATTAAAAACAAGTCCTGCTCCTCTGTGAGGAAAGTGGTCTGATTTAACGATTCTTGTGGCTAAAAAGGGTTGGTTGGTGTAAATACCTTGCATTTTTCAATGAAAAGAGGGCAGGTAACAAAACCTATAGGTATGCATCAGGGTGTCTCAGTCTAGGGCCAATGGTATTTTGGAATGGATGATTCTTTATTTCTCTGCACTGTAGACTATTTAGGAACATCCCAGGCTTCTACCCCCTGAATACCAGTAGCACTGTTCCTTGAGTTGTGACAACTAAAAATGTCTGGAAACTCTTAGAAACGTTGAGAAAAACTGGTGTATATAAACTGGTTTTATGTGTGCGTGTATGTGTGTATGTAGATAGATAGCTTTTACTGCATATTTACTTTTATTGTACCTTAAATATATGAGATCAATCATTTTCAATTATTAATTTTATGTTCTCCCATGACATACGAGATAATTAACAGAATTAGCCCAATGGTCACTTTTTATTTTGAATATAGCTTGACTGGAGTCTGAAAAAAATCAAGTGTTTTCTGGAATTACAGCTAATGTACTTCATTCCATTGCTTATAGTTTTTGATAAAATCATGCAAACACAAGCAGTCTGATGTTATTTTTTTTTTGTTTACAGTATTACTGTGTTGTTTTGGTTAACAGAATGAAAAACAACACTGTAATACTACAAGTAAAAATGTTTTATTCTTAGTTTGTTTCATCAATAAAAGCTGACATTTTTGCAAGAAAGATGTTATACTATTGAAATTAACTCTTAGTCAATTGTAAATAATTGTATTATATCGGTATGTTATCATGAAGATTAGAAATCATTTCCTACAGAATCATGTTTTTGCTTCCTCAGCACTGTTTCAATTGAAAGGAATTTGAATGAAGTGCATCTCATTACTAACATAAAGTAGATGGAGCTTGAATAATTTTTATATTTATTTTCCATGGATGGCTATTACATTTCTTATCCTATCTATCCAAATTTTATAAAATAAATTGTTTTAATCCATTCTTTGGAGAGGAGCAATGAATTTATTTTTGCAAAAGCTATGCATCTGAATATATTGTAATATGCATAAAGCTCCGTTAACACAGTTATTTATATAAAAAGTGTAGCTGCCTTACCTTTTATTTAATTTACATACTTTATTTACTTTCTGACAGGTTCTTCTCCTTGCATTTTTATTTACATACCAAAAATGTCTTCAGATAAGTCAACTAAAACTTTAATGTGCTGTATAATTTAAAACTCCATAAAATGTTTTATGTATTGCATATTTTTATATGAATTTTTAGGCTGATGATATAGAATTTTGGAAATATTTCATTAAAGATTCCTATACAATAACACCATATTTCTTAAATATGATGGGAAATAGAGTATTGTCTTTTGTCTGAGATCATGTTTAGAAAGAATTCTAAAACTTGCGCCCAGTCTATTTGTTTCATACAGGGAAAAAAAAATCTCTGGGTATTTTTAAGGATTTTTTTTCTTAAAATATTATCATGAACCTTATAGAATAAGGGAATCTCATCTCACCTCTATAGAATTTGGTACCTTTGCTCTCAGCTATCCAAAAGATCACTATTCTTTCATTCAAATGTTAGAAACAATGTTTCCCTTATGTGTTTCATAAGCTGTAACAGAGATCACTCAGCAGTGAAGCAACAAGGCCACGGTGTATCAATATAAAGAGGTCCAGGTTTAGAAGTATAAACTTAACCTTCATCCCTCCCTTTTTTGTATTTCCCTTTTGTAAGCATGGTTTGTATTTGCATAACCCACCATTCATATTCTTGTGAGTTCATGATATAAATAATTTGAAAAATTTCATTCAGTTCCCCCAAATTATTCTAGTCATTATGGATGATTCATGAGAGGATTAATCTCTTGGATGTGACATAAAACTAGAGAGGAAAGACACTACCTATCATATCATTTGCAGTTAAGAACATGCTGCATATCTTTAAGCCTTAGTTAAAGTGCTTATAGTAATTGGGTGTGCATGCCTTAGCTCCGTTAAAACCCAAACAGCAATATGGGAGAGTATGGTTTGTTTTTTAAATGTGCAAGGAAGGAAAATTAGTGAAATCTGTTTAAGTCACAAAACTGCCTCATTCAGGACCCAATTCAGCAGCATGGAAAAAGTAACTCAAGTTAACTGTACTCTTAGCATATGTCTAAGCTCACAAATTTCAATTCACTTCAAATTCCTTTCTTTTCCCATGGATCTGCCTACAAAGAAAAGAAATACAAAGATGGTAAGCTGGTTCAATAGTTCATTAGCTCTAGATTCTCTCAAGGTTTTCAGAATGAAAATGTGTCCAGTTACAGATCCAGTCCTTTATGTGTTGGAATGGGGATACACGTAAAAAAAAACTCTCTTCATTTTACTATGGGTCTTTCCTCTTTTCCTACATTCCACCCTCTACCACCACCACGGGCATACACAGTCACATACATGCATGTGGAGTTAAGGGTATAATGTATTCAGATTTTATCCATGCAGGGAAAATTTGGTGGAAGAAACAAAACTAAGCTAATGAACAGTGGTTTTAGGTGTTATACAGAGACTGTGGTTTAGTGACCTAAATTGCACCATAATCTTTTAAAGATTAGAGTATTGGGGTAGGAAAAAAAAAATGATCTCTCTTTCTATAATGGCATCTCTGTATAAGAGGATATTATTGGATATAAGCTGCATGGTAGCAGCAGATATTTCTATCTTCCAGTAATTCAGAGTAGTTCTCAGATACATCCGAGAAGTAGCACTGAAGAATTAGTCTTCATTTATAACCAAACATTCTTGAATAACATTTTCTTCCAATTTTTGTTTTAAAGGTCTAACATTTGATCGTATGTTTTCTTTAGTTAACTTTCTATATTATATGGCAATCTCTGCAGTTATTTTTTTCAAAGATAAAAAAGAAAAAAAAGCATGCTCAAAATGTAGAAGTTATTTTTGCAGTAACGTATGTCATGATTTTTAAACATTCAGGCCTTTAAACTTTTTTTATAGTGTATGTTCTTGCCAATCCCAGCACAGTTCTACAAAGTAAAATATTTGGCAGTGAATTCATATTAACAGATGGAACAAGAAATTAACACGTTTTTGCTTCGCTAATTCACAGTTCTTTTAATACGCTAATTCTAAATCACCTGTTCTGACTTTGACAGGCTACAGACACCTGTTTGGGGTAATATTCCACAGCTAATTATTACACGAGAAATTCAGTTTCCAACAAAAGGGTTTCTGTGTGAAATTGTCATAGTTAAAAAATTAGTAATACCAAACATATACAAATGTATTTCAGATGTCTTAATTTAAAGACAGTTAATCTACTACTTATCTTTAAGTAAAGAATGAGATATGAAAACTAGAGACTGTCCTCTTAGTTTTTGAATTCTGTCTATCACACTTTACACCATGGTTGCACTGATCAAGTCAGAATTTCTTCCCAGTTGCAGTGATTTACTGTATTACTGTATTTTAAATGGCAGGAAAAGAGTATAGAATTTTCAAGTGGCTGGAAAAATTCCTAACTGTATGTTAAAAATGACTCAGGAGAGTTAAAAAAAAATACTGACAGGATGAAAGAGGAAAAAAAGAAAAACTTAGCCTGGGTGGCATCGTATGGAAGGCAGACAATAAATAAATAGGAAGTTCGCTGAACTGCGTAGTTTGAAGTTTGACCGGCTCACAGGAGACACCAAGAGGACCACTGAGTGGTTTGCTAAAAGAAAAGCCATGTCATAATGCCAGGAAGTTTATGGATATAGAACTCAAATGCCCTACCCCCACCCTGCTTCTTAATATTTCAAACTCTAAACAAACTACCCTTTTCCACAAAATCCTGATTTTCCCAGTCTCCCCACATTGTTCTTTCTTATTCCAACAGGGCTATTTCCCTCTGTCACCTTTGATGATTTCCTTTCGCAGTGACTTTTTTCACTTCAATTTCCCCACAAAACCTGCTCCAGGGGAATGTGGAGGCAAAGACTGCATATGTGTGGGAGGGCAGGTTGGTGGAATAAGAAGCAAAAATCAGAAACGTAAGGTTTTTCGATGTTTGTAACATAACGACAGATGCTGAGGTAGAGTCTATCTTTAGGTTTGCCAAAGGTTCCATTTTGTGTGTCTGTTTTTTGATTCTCTCTAATTGCTGTTCAGCTTTGTGTGTGGCTTTGCTAATGTGTCTTCCTTAGCCACGTTAGGGAAGCAGAGAACTTGTCGTTTCTTTAATTAACCTTTATGTCTTAGAACCCAGATAATAGAGTTCATCGAGCAGGCTCTCTTGGAAGTTTTAAGATTCATGCTGTTGTAGTCTGCTTTTGAAAAGTTATTGTACAAAGAACATTTTTTTAAATACATTTTTATTTTGCAAGACTTCAGGTGGATGAGGAGAAAGCTTGTTTTTCACATTTAGCCTCCTTGTAATTTTGTTGTTTTTCTCTCAATTGCTGCTTTAGAAAGCACATGGTCTTTCTCTAAAACCCTGCTTTATGACATTGCTATTTGCAGAAATTTAACTGGCAGCCCACCCCAGGAAGATAAAATCCTGTTTCATCCAAGTTTGGTTCGCCTCCTACACCCACACCTGAAACCATATTTCTGCCAGAGCCTACATTCTGCTAAGGAGGAAACCAATCTTTTATAATACTTTAACATACGTGAATTTTATTTTATTTTTAATTAAAAAATTGCATTTCTCATCCAAAAATGCTAGATGACATTTAAAGCTAGAAAAGAGTTTCCAAATAACTCACCTTTACAATTAACTCTTATCAGAACTAGACAGTTATTTCACTGCAAATGGCTATGACGTAGCTGTGAAGTTGAAAGGCCTCCGTCACCACTCAAGTTCTTGGTGAAGTTCAGAAGCACATTATCCTACAGGATTTGCTCAGGGCTCAAAGTTTGGAAAAGAGTGACTCGTACAGAACTGGAGTGAAATCAACTTTTATTTTCAGTTAATAGGATGCCTCAGGAATACACTAAACTTCCTGGTCTTCAAGAGAGTAAAAAAAGACTCTAGGGAACTTGTTCAGAAATCTCTCAAGTTTTCCTGAAAACAGTTTTAGATATACACTTGCTACCTCTAAAACAATTTGAATGAATTGGGTTTAGATTATAACGCAAACTATGCAGGATTTGACAGTTAAAGGAAAATGACCTCGGACAAGACTATTTGGGATTCACATTCCATGTAAAATTCTTATGGAAATTGTTCAAGACTATGAATGACATTATGATGGACTTCAAGTCACCCATCCTCAGTCAAAACACTCTAACGAATCAGTTAATTAATTAGAAAAACTACTAACTAACTAGCTACTAACTAACAAATCAGTTAATTAATTAGAAAAACTACTATCTCTGATCTATCCTACTTTAATATACTCCTATAATGTCTAAAGAAGTTATATCAATTTCCCAGGGACAAATGCAACTGCATGTATTTTATTTGTGTTTAAGTATATATGTACAAACATATGTACACACCCGCACATGTACACATATGTATTAGGGAGCCTGTTCAGTCCTTTAAAATATTTTTTTTAAAGATTTTATTTATTTATTTGACAGATGGGGATCACAAGTAGGCAGAGAGGCAGGCAGAGAGAGAAGGAGAAGCAGGGTCCCCACCAAGCAAAGAGCCTGATGTGGGCCTTGATCCCAGGATCGTGAGATCATGATCTGAGCCAAAGGCAGAGACTTTAACCCACTGAGCCACATAGGTGCCCCTGTTCAGTCCTTTAAAGAGGATTGAACCGGCAGTGACTCTTTAATCTGTTATAAAGAGTTATTGTAGCAACAATTATATTTTACTTTGTCACTTTCTAAGCAAATAAATGTCCAACATATCAGACTTATTTAAAAAGGAAATATTTGTTTTATGTAACTAGCAGATGACATTATCACCACTTACATCTCTATACATATTTTTAAATGCTTACATATATATACACATACATATCTATACATAGATATGTATGTGTGTGTGTATGTGTGTATATATATATATAAAGCTTAAGGTGCTGTATTATTCTTTTATTTATAAAACATATTTTTTTAAAAATTAAGTAAACTTCATTTAGAATATTCAGTTCTGGGGTACCTCGGTGGCTCAGTCAGTTAAGCAGCTGCCTTAGGCTCAGGTCATGATCCCAGGGTCCTGGGATTGAGTCCCACATTGGGCTCCCTGCTCAGCAGGGAGTCTGCTTCTCCCTCTCCCTCTGCCTCCCCTCTGCCTTAATTATTATCCATGACTGGATTGCAATATTCCTAGGCCAAAGACCGTATCTGACTTATTTATCATCAATTTTCTAATCTTTTCAGTCATGGGTACACATGGTACACAGTAGAAGTTTAATAACTCAAAGTTAAATGATCGCAGGGGTGGATCAATGGGTGGATGGATGGATGGATGATGGATGGGTGGAAGGAAATGAATCCTGGCAGGTAATGATACGACAGTGAAAACGAGGAGAAAAAAAAGCACACACATATAAACACAAACGCTGGTAACCCAGACGAGGAAAACTAAAGATTTCAGTGACTTCATCTAGCAGACCTTTATGAAATATCAGACACTGAGTTAAACATGAGGCTGTGATGATGAGGAACAATTAATAGTGGTTGGCCACATGGGGTTTACTTTCCAATGGGGGAGGTACAAAGAATAAATAAATAAACAAAGAATAAATAAATGAACATAGTGATGAAGATAATCACCTTATTTGAGTATTGCTGTAAAGATAAAAAAAGAAAAAAAATCCTGCATGATGACATAAGATTCTCTCAGGTGACCACGTTAGATAGGATAGACAGGGAAAGCTCAAGAAGAGACCTCTCATTGGGAGTCCATAATGTGAAGAAGGAGGAAAAGAGCGTTCCCCTGAGCATAGGCGGAGAGCTCCTGATTGCTGGCAGGGGTGGTGGAAAAAGAGTCATGCATGCTTTAAGAGAGTCAGTAGTCCCTCGTCGGGAGACATTCTTTGTCTTCCTTACTTAAACATACATGGGACTCGGGGCTCCTGGGTGGCTCAGTGGGTTAAGCCACTGCCTTCAGCTCAGGTCATGATCTCAGGGTCCTGGAATCGAGCCCTGCATCAAGCTCTTCACTCAGCGGAGAGCCTGCTTCCCCCTCTCTCTCTGCCTGCCTCTCTGCCTACTTGTGTTCTCTGTCTGTCAAATAAATAAAATCTTAAAAAAAAATTATATATATATATATATATATATGACTCTCTAACACAGTTAACGTGAGAATTTCTAGGGTAGTATGTTTGAAACCCAGATAGCCAGAATCCTACTGTTTTGCCAAGAGGTGGGACGCAGCTGTTTGTATATTATAAAAGCTTCCCAGGTGCTTCTGTATAGGATACAAGAACAAGAACAGTAAGAATACTATCATCTTGTGGTTTCTCCTAGCTAAAAATGACAGTCACAGAAAAATACTATTAACCATTATAGAAATAATCATACCATTGAGAACACCACTAAATCTACTCTTTCCAACAATTTTAACAAAGGAGACAATGTGAACCATGTTATGTATACCTGAATCACTTTAATCTCCCTCAGAAATAATTATCTATTAAATATCTACTTGTATACATCAAAAATTTTCAATTCGAATTGCTCCAAATAAGATAATTACTTAAGGAAAATTATAACTGGTAAGTCTGTTCCCCCCAGTTTAGCAATCAAACAGTCATCTACTAAATGTGGTCCTCAGACAGCATTATCAGCATCTCCCAGAATTTGTTAGAAACGCAGAATTCCAGGCCACCCCAGACCTACTGAATCAGATCTGCATTCTGACAACTTCTCAGGCAATTTGAATGCACAATAAAGTTTGAGAACTTCCTGAGCACTACTTTATGTGCCCAATCCCACATTTGAACACATACAAGCAATACAAAATGACCAGAATTTAACTATGTCCAGCAGGATCTAAACTGTTATAGCTGGAAAGAAAAAAAAAAAAGAAAACAAAAGAAAAGAAAGGAAGAAATCTAATAGTTTTCAGAGATTTAAATTTGAATTTGCATGTGAGCCCAAGTCCTAAGTCTGGTTGGTAATTCTGACCTATAACATGAGATTTTCTGATCAATTTGTTTCCAAATATGCAAACTCACTATAAGGGTAACATAATACTACCATCAACCCTCAATAGATAGCCAGAATCCCACCATTCTTTTTAGCCTAGATTATAATAAAATCACTTTCTAATCGGTTTCCTCCTTCCATATTTGCTCCTATTATAGTTTTTCTTCCAATAAATTGTTAAACTCCATGACTTCTTACCTTTTTTAAAAACAAATATTTTTAATTTTTAAAAGTAACTCTGCCCCCAATATGGGCTCAAACTCACAACCCTGAAATCCAGAGTTGCCTCCCATACCATCTGAGCCAGTCAGGCACCCCACCAGCTCAGTGACTTTTTAAAGATCTTTGGCTTATTTTTCCCCTCCCTAGTTTATCTTTGGTAATTACAGCATATGTACTTATGGTGTCTGTTCAAATGGTAACACTTTAAAAAAATTTTCTTGAATACTTCATTTAAAGTAGACTTCTCATCCACTCCCCCCTTTCTCTCTTCACGTATCTTGCATTTTTCTCCATGGTTGTTATCCCTTCCTGTAAGTGCATTATATCATATTACTAACTACTTAACTGTCTATGTTCACAGTGGAGTATAAAATCCAGGAGGTAGGGACTTCATCTTTCATGTCCACCAGTGATTAGACGTATGCCACATAAATAACAGAGGAAGAAGAAATAGTTCTTGAGTAAAAGTTGAGTGAAATTAGTAATTCTAGGATGTTCAAAGTTGTGTGGTTATATCATTATCAGAACTATTTAACACCTAATATATGTCACTGGGGTAGACTGTAGAGAATGATATATAAAGCAGGATACACCTTCTGGAGATGAAGAGTACAGCTGAGTAATAAATAAATGAATAGAAATAGGGAGGCATATCATACACAAAATAAATTCTTCAGGAGCTAAAAGACGAGTTCAGTGGCAGGAAGTAGAAGAAAGATCATTTTGATACATAGGTCCTATGGTAATGGCATTTTCAGAAGCATAAATGGCAAGCTTTAGAGTTGAGATAGATGAAACATTATTCATCAAACTGTAGAAGTACGTGTGGAACCCATGGTTAGAAAGATAACCAGTGAGCAGTTGATGGTGACTTCACCACCTAAACCAAGGAACCTGTACTTTATTCTCTGGACTTCTTTTCTTTTCTTTTTCTTTTTTCTTTTTTCTTTTTCTTTTTCTTTTTTTTTTTTTTTGAGAAAAGTGTCATGTGTTCAGAGTAGTGGTTTAAGAGGATTCGTGCAGAACTTTCGGAGGATGCACTGGCTCTGGAAGAGGCTGCAGGGCCACACAGCTGGCTGGGAGATTCCAAGTCATCCATGGCAGGTAGCCTAGCTGAAGGAGTGGCTTTGGGAACAATAGGTATTAAAATGAGTCGATGATACATTAAATGATAGAAGAGCACGTAACAGCGAGAAATACTGTGGGAGTAATTGCTACCATCATCATCTTTATCACTATTACCACACGTAAACATATCACAAATCTTTTCCCCAATCAGAGCTCCAAGGGCACTAATCTAAGCTGTGTAGAAAACAATTCTTCCCGAGATAAGGATATTATCATTTTCTGGTGATTTAAAACGCAAGTCAGCGAGCTGCATTCCACAATGATATTTCTGGCAATTAGAAACAGAAAAATAGGAGTTCTCTCTTATCCTCTCAGAAGAAGCCATGATCTCACCCCTCCCCCCATAAAGGGCCTTTCTTTCTTTCTTTTTTTTTTTTCTTCAAATAGTCAACACAAAAGATAAGAGTTTTTCCTATGTTGCCAAGTGCCTTTATTTGTTTGTTGGATGGGAAATCCCACATACATTCTTCATCGTTTCCTCTTTCTAACAACAGTTTTCTTAACCAAAAATGAGCATATTAAAATCAACCTGGAAGATCATGAGGATTATTAAGTGGTGAAATATAAATTAAGGCTTGGTCTTCGTGTTGGAGGAAGACTTTAATAAACACTTGTACTTTCTTCCCCGCCAACACCTTGTATGATATCTTGACAATGTTAATTCTCAGAATTGCTTATCAAATAAGTGAACATTGTTGAATTTGCATTACGCATTGAACACTTATTTATTTAAAGATTTTATTTATTTATTTGTTTGTTTATTTATTTATATGAGAGACAGAGAAAGAGACAGAGCAAGGAGGGGAAGGGGCAGAGGGAGCAGCCAGTCTCCTCTGAGCCCAGAGCCCTGCTCTGGACTGCATCCTAGGACCCTGAGATCATGACCTGAATTGAAGGTGGATGCTTAATCAACTGAGCCACCCAGGCACCCTAGCATTAAACTTTTAAACCATTGACCAACAAATTTGCAAATGCCCAGATGTCAATGTCTTCATACAAATATCTTCTAGTGTTAAAACTTAACTGTAAGCTGGACATTTTTCTCTTTGTCTCTCTAATCCACAAATTTCCCTTTCTATATATTTGTATAGTTATTTTCTTTTCCTCACAATATTCAACTTCACGTAATTTCTTCAGTGTCTTATTTCCTGGCCCACAATTTATTTGCTATGATACATTTTTTGATAATTTTGTACTGATTTCTCTATGTGCTTTTTAATCCCTTTTGCTCCCTTCTTACCAAATGGAGTAATTTTTTTTTATTGGGTCCCACTTTTATTTTATCCAATGCTATTAATTTGTAATTTTAAAATATGTTTATAAAAACATAAATTCTTGATCCCACATTTTATGCACCCTAAATCACTTACTCTCTGATATCTGTGCTTCTTTTCTACTTAATGAAATTTTTTTCCAGTCTACTCTGTAAGCATATTCCCATCTCTTCGCACAATTTGTCTGTGCCCGAGTTATTGTATTCCTAATTGGGTTAGAAAACTCGTCTTTATGGGGCCTTTTACGTGTTCTATGCACTTATGGTTGTCGGTAAACAAAACAAACAAAAATAATAAATAACAGGTGGGTAGCTAAATACATAATTGACTGGGAATCAAGCATTTCCAGAGGAGGAAAAGGCTATGACAGAAGCAGTCTACATAGATGACACCGAGTCCAGTAGGAACACAAGTGGTGCTCAAATGCCACTTTTAATAGACTAAAACCTGTTATTTTTCATCAATAGAAAGTAAATGTTTTTACTTATCTACCATTTTTTTCAGAGATGTATTGTAATAAATGTTATTATTACCATACTTATTTTTACAGCACCAAACATGAAATCTCTCTTCTGTCTCATCATGATCCCCTTCTCGGTAGGTACAGAGAAAGATGGACCCAATGGAAGATGATTAAAACTGTGTAGGTGCCTGGGTGGCTCAGTGGGTTAACCCTCTGCCTTCAGCTCAGGTCAGGATCCCACGGTCCTGGGATCAAGCCCCATATCGGGCTCTCTACTCAGCGGGGAGCCTGCTTTTTCCTCTCTCTCTCTCTGCCTGCCTCTCTGCCTACTTGTGATCTCTGTCAAATAAGTAAATAAAATCTTAAAAAAAAAAACAAAACTGTGTAGGCGATAACCAAAACTTAGAAGTTTCTAATCTAAAATAAATAAGCTGGTTAGGATTCCTTAACCTTAGCAATTCCCTCTTCTCATCTCCTACCTCCTACCTGACAAAGGAGGGGCTATGATGACGGTGGGTTTGATCTGGGGACATCGCCAACCGCAAGCCTTTCCCCAACTCCACACCCCGTGATGTCACCATGTTAGCTTACAGTGGCCTGCAGTGGGAATGTGCATGCTCTGGATATTAGTGAAGGCTACACATCACGACTTTCCCCCAGAGATGGACAGCGACTAGCACAGCACTGGGGCAGGGCCCAGAGATCTGTGGCAAAGACACCCTGGAAATCACTTTGCTTCAAGCTTAGAGGGTAATCCCTGAGAAACAAGAAAGGCAGATCCTACGATCTTGACTAGGCTGAGCAGAATTCAGGGATTAACCAACAAGAGGCTATTCTGGAAGAAAAGATCAAGAACAGAGTTCAAGGTGAGAGTACGCAGGGAAGCCTGGGAAAATTCTCTGAGCTGAGAAAGGGGGAGCCTCACATCCTTTTGTATCTGACTGCGGCAGTCTCTTAAGGGGAAGGAGGGGGTGGGGCTCCTGGGGGTTGGGTTTAAAGCTTCTAAGGTGAACGGGGTGCAGCATTAAACAACAGGGGATTTTTGAGGGTCATAAGACTGCAGAGGAAGCAAGACTCCGGACAAGTAACAGATGTACTTGGTGAGACTAGCTTGCTTGTACACAGTGTAGACCGTCTCCCCCGCACAGACCTTTGCATGGGGCCCATCAGCCCCCACTCCTGCAGGTCGAAGGCACAGCTACAGCCCTGGTGAGCAATGGAGAGCCCTGGCTCCCTGAATTCCTGACTCTAGAAGCCCATGACCTTTTTCATGGAGAATAAGGTCTCAGCAGGAAGATATTGTGTAAGAGGAAAAAGGCCTTGGAGCACCCAAGCCAGAATGCTCAAGTGTATACAGAGTGCATGAGCACATATTCAGGTTAAGTGTCTCTCTCCAACATTAATTCGTGGGAAGTATAGAGCTCTTTAGGATGCAAGTAGTAAAAGCTCAACTCAGACTTGTGTGAACAAAAAAAGAATGAACTGATCTGTCTCTCTCCTCTTTTGTTGTCCGTTAGAATTATTTCTCAACAGATTTTTCTCTCATAGAGTGTTCACACGGATGTGTGCTTCAGCATTCAGGCAATCAGCTGAGGAGAGATTTCCTATTTCCGGAAACTTTTGGCAAAAAGTCTTCAGGGGGCTTCTCATTGTCTTGGCTGTGGTCACATGCCCTTCCCTGATCCAACAAACCGGGCGCAGAGAAATGTATTTTGTCCTGACCTGAAGTCGGGACCCACATATGGACAAGATAACAGACGCCATGAACTGAGAAAGGGAAAGGGAATTTTCTCAAAGGAAGAGGTACAGACTGGACATAGAGACACATCCTCTATAGTTGTCTTCTCATTAGAGTCACAGGGAATTTAGCGATGCCTTCTAAGTGTAGATAAAAGCTTAATTACAATGACTCCATCTAGGACATTGTTTTCTTTCTTGCTAGTGTTTATAAGCTCATTTTCATTTTCCCCAAACTTCTCTAAAATTTTTCTCTCCTACACATGCACACTGCTCTTTCTTTCTATGTCACTGGGCAAGTTTCCAGACAGGCTGCTCAACCCCTGTGTGCCATGCCCACCCTCCTTTTGGCTTCCAGATCTGTACCAGGGTTGGGTTTTCTTGGTGGCTGGTTTCCTATGCAATCTGCTTCTTTCAAACTAAGGCTGAAGCACTTAGGAGAGGCTACGTTGCTTCAGCCAAAAAAAAATCTATTGTTTAAGTGAGAAGGGACTGCTTTATTAGCAGAGAGAAGCTAATAAACTTTCTACCTAAGGTATTATTTTTATTCATAACTCTGAAAGTTTAATGAATCAAAGACTAAGTTATATGCTCTGTAACTTTCTATAGCCCACATTAGGTAACTTATAAAATGAATAGTACAGAAATGAGAGAATAGCAATTACTTAATCTGAAAGTACAATTATGGACTTCCTACTAAATATAGGAATACAACACAATAATAGAGTAATGGATTAAGAATATTATTCCTAGTAAATAATTACAAAATTAAATGATTTCATTTAATTAGAATTTTGAGGATCAAAGAAGTTTTGCAACTTTCCATTTTAAAAAGTTGCTTAATGGAAAAAACTAAAGGTCAGCACTACTATGGACAGAATGACCCAAAACCTAGACTAATTATTGCTGTCACTGAATGGTTTGTTTACTTTTGCCTGTGCTTCCTGACGCTTGTATATGACATTGGCATTGAGGAGGATGAATTGATTTGTGAAACGTTTGTTCTGATAACTGGAAAAATGACTAAGGTGGAGGTTTCATGTTATTGTAAGTAACCCATTTCTGTAAGCAACAATATGAAAATAATTCCCTATCTTTTAATGTTCACACCTCTAGTCATTAGCCAGTTTGTTGTCTATTTTAGATTAACGAATATCAGCTCACTTTGGAAATAATTTGCCTGTCCCCTGACTGCACTTCCTGGTTTGCCTGGGATGCGTCTGCTTGATGCCTGTTTTCCCAGTGTAATTTTAAATGTACCTCCTTGCACTCCATAAAGTGTTTTAGTTCAAAGAATGTAAATAAGCTAAGTTTATGGTACATATGAGAATTATTTTTGTTTTGAGATGATGGAATGCTTGCCAAAAACAGAGGAATTGGGTAATGAATGGGGTCATAAAAATAGCTTTCTTCCGAAATCTTTAACATTTGATGAAGCTAGATATGTACATTGCCCTGAGATGGCTGAGAGAGAGTCTATGAATATAGGAATTGACTTGCATTTGATGATCACTCTTGCTCAGCATGCAAAATAGCAAACATCTTAGACGGGAATGAAATGTCCACCCCTGTGAGGAAATTTATCTCAAGATTGGACATGAGTCTTAGAAATAATTTTCTGTTTTATTTTCTAATTAAAGAAAAAATCTAGACATGCAGACAATGGGCCATATATCAATAAATTTCAAATCTTTAAGACTTCCTGAAAATGCTTTATATTTTCCTTTGGAAAAATTATATGAAGAGATTTAAGCATAGAGGAGTGGCCAAAACCATGTGCTATGTCCTTAAAGATATCTGGTGTTCAAATCTCAGCTCTATCACTTATTATTTCAGACTATCGTACTTTGATTTTAAATTGCATTATTAACGTACTGTGCACGCATAGAAAACACACTCTCATATAAAGCTTCCTGGAAATCACAGGTTGGCACACGATCATTTCTTTCCTTGGTTATAACAAGCATTAAGGTTAGTATTTGTTTGTCTGGTAGTGTGTTTTCCCACCATATTTTTTTCTTCCTTGGAGTTATAACCCAATCTATGTGCACCCAGAAAATAGTCTATGGCTTTCTTTCAGTGTTTACATATTTAATTCCTGAGGTGAAATACCTGCTAAAATGATTTATGTTTGCTTTTGATGGACCTCCAACAACATAGAAAGTCTAAGATATTCTCCATGGCAGAAATACTTATTACTTTGTAACCTAGTAGTTATTTGTGCTGCCTTTTAGTGAGGCAAGAGGGAGGGTAAAACTGAAACTGTTAGTTCAGGTTTAAACATTCACTGATACTTTTTTTTTCCCCCAGTATTGTACAATCTTAGCTGGGGAAAATATGTACATTCGTTTTGAAGCCATAATCTTACTTTCAGTTTGTATGCCGGTCCATTGTGTAAATATGAATTTTTAAGCAATTTAGCATTTCATCGAAGTAACAGGGCACTTGATTTTCTTTCATCCATATGAAAACAATTAGGAAAAAGTGCCACTTATCTTAAATAGTATTTGTCAGATTTTCTTCATCAAACTTGGTAAATACAGATCTCTTGACATTTTGATGAATTTTCATCACTCTGTGGTAAACCTAAGTGACTAGGCTGTGGCCCGTGAACAGCTTTTGTTTCTATGTGACATTAAAATGTATTTTTTTAAAAAGCAAGATTATAATGAATATTCAAAATTAGATTCATTCTCCAGCATGTGCACAATAGGTCAGAAGTCGTGGCTGGAGAACACTTACTAGTCAATCTCGAGGTTTTATTATTTCTTATGAATCTCATCTTTTCACATGATTCAGAGATATAACTATCAAAGAGGAAAGCCAGCTAAATATATACAAGTTTCAGTCTACCTAGACAGTTTGAAAATTCATTTCACATGTGGTTAAGTTAAAAGTTGGTATTTCTCCCTAGCAGTGTATTGTCTTGACTCAAAATTTCTTGGACCGTATGTTCGAAACAGTTTGAAACAGACATTATAAATGAAGAGTAATCAGTTACCATAGTTCAGAGCATTTTCTTCAAATACTCTTCAATTCTGTTCCAGCAGAATTTTATTTACTCAAATATAAATCTTTTTTTTTAATACTCTAGAGCCCCATCCTCAACAGAACACCTCATTTTAGTACAATTGTTTTTATAGTCTGTCACAGGGTGATGATGATAAATGGAAAATGATTAAGTATATTGTTTGTCAGGTTTCTTCTTTCACAATTCAATAAATATTCCCAGAGTCCTCCCTTGTCACCTTACTCATAATGATTATCAAGTGGAAGATATGCTTTAAATTCAAGAATGAAATCTAGTTTTCATTTTGGTTGCTCTTCTTTGCCAAATGTATAAAATATGAATTCAAATTTTGGATGCCTATAAACCAATTTAATCACTTAGATATATTAAATCTTTTATTTGGGGGCTTGAACTATTTAATACTTAAATGAGGGGAAAAAACCACTTTGAGCTTTAATTCAGTGGGAGGTATATCTGTAATTCATTGAGGGGCATATTCATAATATAATTCTTTTATGCTGGCTGCGCTTTTAAGGTTTAAAACACTGGTTTCCACATGTAATGCACTTATTCAATGAAAATTTATTACATTTACTAGTTATTAAACCCCAGAAACAATTACTAATGAGAATAATGAGAAAGAAAAAAGAGAATAACACAAATTTTTTTCCTAAATATCACCCACACTGGCCTTTGTGTTCTCTGAAATTTCCACTTTTTTTTTAAACATTTTTGATACTAAGTTATAAAGATTCTCAGTTAAAAAGGCTAATTTTATTATTTCTTTGTCTGTTTATTTCTAAGCTTCCTTCTTCAAAATAGTCTTAAAGTCACTTACACATTTATCGCTTCAAATACAATAAGGCAATAAATTAGAGATATTTAAGCAAGAAGAGACTATCACTAGGGAAATTAAGATTTGCACGACCTACATTTTTATGGCATTTTATGGCTTTCAAGGTCCTTTTTTTATTTAAGATTTTTGTTACTATATTCTTCCTGTTATCCTGTGAGTAAAGCAATCCAAATATTTGGTTTCCTATTTTTCGATTAACACCAATGAAGTAAGGGTTTTTACCGTTTTTATAAGGGAGGAAATGAAGTTTCAGAGACTTCAAATACCTTACCCAAAGTCACACAGCTACTTAATGGTAGAGCTAGAATTTGAACTTGTCTGGTTGGCTCTACAGTGTGCTACTAAGAATACTGAATAGCTTTAGAAGCTGAAGCTCTAGTCCATGTAAACTCAGCCAAACCTTTGTATCTTTTGGGTCCAAGCTAAATCTCTTCTTTAATGGGGCCTCTCCAACAATTAAAGCCATTTCAAATGATCAGTTTTTTGAGTTATTGTACATGGCACTCAATTTGACGTGCAATTATAGATTGTTATCCAATATTATTTATGAGTGTATGCATTCCTGACTTCTCTCCCTTATGATATTTAAGTAAAAGCAAATTATCAGTGTATTTTGTATACTTGCTCACTCTAAAATTGCCCTTGATTTCTGAATGACACAACATTGCCCTCACCAAGGTTTCAGTAATAACTCTACTATGATTGATATGGTGTGGTAGATGAATTCTCAAGAGGGCTGCCATGATCTCTGCCCCCTGGTCCTGCAACCGTGACTAGATTACATTATATGGCAAAGATGATGGTGTCACTCCCTTGATTTCATTATGTTTTATGGCAATAATAAACAGATTTTGCAGATGTACTTAAGATCTGAAAACAATTGACTTTAATCAAAAAGGAGATTTTTGTGGGTGGGCCTCGTTTAACCAGATGAGCCCTTTAAAAGAGATTCTAGGTGTGAATGAAAATCTACTGGCCTTGTTGAAACAGGCAGCTATGCTATGTTATGAATTGTGTATGGAGAGGAGTGATCTCTAGGAGCTAGGGCCTGAGTTCTGTAACCAAAAGGAAGTGAATTCTGCTAATAATCATGTAAACTGGAAAAAGAATCTCTGACCCTCAGAAAGGATGGCAATCCAACCTGACACCTTGATTATGACCTGTGCAATCCTGAATAGAGAACTCAGCCAACCTGTGCCTGAGCTCTGACCCATGGAAATGGTGAATTAGAAAAAAAAATGTATTTTGTTTTGAGCTGCTAAGTTGGAACAACTTGTCCCAATTTGTCACACTGTCATAGAAAACCAATACATAATGTCACATCTAATACACTATAAAACTTGTTACTTTTTATGAAAAGTAAATATATATATTATGTACATAAACTTGTTAATTTTCATGAAAATTATATATTACATATAAATTATCTATATATTATATGTCTTATACATAAATTATTTATGTACACACACACACACACACATACAAGACATGTCTAGTTTAGCATCAACATCTTTATTTTAGAGTTTTAATTGCACTATCTTCATTATAGTTTTGGAGCCACTCTAAAAAGTTTATGAGAAAACATCTTTTAAAGGAAATTGCCTGGTAATTAAGAATATTTTCAGGGAGGGGGAAAGAAAGTTGACATTAAGCTTAAAAGTTTAGTGTCTATTTGTTGAAAGCAAAAGAGAAGAATTTAAGTAAAAACTGGCCTACAAGATCTATAAAGTATAAATAATGTAGTGTCATGTTAATATTTCAATGCCCCTGCTTGAGGATTTTTCTAAATATGTCTTTCTACTATACTACCATTTCCCCCATCAAAATTTAACATGTAAAATAAATTTGCATCATAGAAATAAAATTCTCAAGTATAAATGTATGAGACAAATATATGACATATCCATAGTCAGAAATGTGTTCAGTGTATAAGTATTTCATAAGTAGCCATTGTGATTCCTAAGCCCCTGTCACTTTCTATTTGAGTAAAGTATATTTTGTAGGCTTTTGGGGACATTATGTAAGGACAAAGAAAACTAGTGAGAGTTTTGTAGTAGCATATGCACAATATTACTACACTGCTTATGCAATTTCTACCTATTACCCAAATGGAATTATGATTTTTTTCTAATCCAATTTGTCCTCAAGGTTTTATTTCTCCATCAGTGATATATTGGAAAACTCCTGTAGGCAATAAATACACACAAGATGAGTTGTAATTTTCCACCTCTAAAGTCATATGTCTGGTAAGTGTCGATGTCCCCAGATCAGTTTGGATGTCCACAGGGAAAGCATTTATTTGCACATTAAACATAATTAGCCTACATTATATACATACCGTTTTTAGTTTTCCTTATTGAGGCTGTTCAAGTAACTACTACTAAACTAATGTCACTTTCTCCCTAAAGAATATCATTTCTTTGGTGTGAATGGTCAGTTGATGTCCTCATTCTGCCCTTAATTAGAGTTGGATCTTTGAGCTGCTCATGTATTCATTTACTTTAGCTCCATAAGGAAATTATGACTACAGTAGAGACTGCTAGGAGGATCAGATATATATTAAAGAGCTTTGCCAACTACAAACCCGTTCACAAGTCAGAGTTGTCTGTGTTCTACATGATTTAATATGGAGCAACTAAATGTGTATTTCCCCATGGGATCTATATTTTAGCAATATATTTTTCATTATGCCGTATTATTGGCTATTGTACACTGACTGACTTTAAGACCCCTTAAGTGAAACCTTCCTTGTTGCTCCTCTTCCCAACCTTTCCATTTTGTAAAAAGACATACCTCCCTTACACCGCTAGGGGACCATGGACCTATTTGTTTATACGCTTGTCCTTTGATTTGTCTGTCTCGGCTCCTAGCCTATCAACTCCTCAGAGCAGGAACAGTGTCTTGTGCATTTTTGTTTTGTCAAAACCCAGCAGAGCACATAATGAATAGTAATCACTCAATAAAATGCTTTTGATTTTCCTTTGAAGATGAAATTATGAACAAATAAGTAAATAGTGAAATTTTCAACTGTCAGATCGAAGCAAAGTTTATTGAACAATGTCTGCCTTCAGTCATCAAGTTAAACTTTCTGAGAGGAATATTATTTATACTAAAACAATAACAACAAAAAATACCCTTAAGAATTATGCGAGCAAAGAGTCTGAAGTGTTATAGCCACTGTAGAAAGGCTAAGATACTCTCTTGGTGTAAGAAGGGAGACAACTGGATATTTTGTCAGTAGAGTAAGAGTTAATACCATTTTTTGAGTCTGACCTTAGGTTTAAATTGTGATTCTGATGTTAATCATTATTAGACATAAGCCTCACACCTCATAAATTTAGTCCGCCTGTTTCCACGATCCAGAGCCACGTTAAATAAAGAACAGTTTCACGAAGCATACATTTCTAGAGGGTCCTTTCTTCACTTTTCTCAAATTATGTTTCTTGTCATACAAGCTACCTTTCATGAGCTGTCATGAAGCCCCAAGTATAATAATGCAGATGTTTATGTCAATAAATGACCCATCTCTCTTTCAGTCAACCTGGTTTATAAATAAAACTATATCCCCTACTTACTGATTTATATCATGCTGAGATCACAATGTCAATTCAAACAAAGAAATGGATGTTCCAGGAACTAGGCATACAAATGTATTATTTCTTCTCTTTTAAATAAGTAAAAGGAACTAATAATAATGTAACAGCATTGCCTACCCACTAACAGCAGCCTGGAATAAAGAAAAAAAAAAAGTCTTCATCTCTTTGTCTTGATGGTGAGATATTACTAGCTTTCATAATGCTAGAGGTACAAATGTTCTCATATTTAAAAACAGTTTGATAAGATCCATATCTCTTGTATATTTCAGTTGAGGTATTTTGTGTTTTATATTGCATCTAATAGGCCTATTCATAAATGAAGAGTATATAGGGAAAAGATGAGCATCACCTCATAACAAGACATTGAGATAAACTATCCAAAATGATGAAAGCTCCCAAATGTACATGGCCTTTATATTCACTGCTTTTTCTATTCAAATATCAAAGTGCTTCAAGTGGCTTTGATGACATACTTGTGAATTCAGCAAGTGCTCACCTTTGGCTCTTAGAGGCTATGCAGATTGCTTTTACTTGTTTGGCTGGAAAAGAAGGGCCAAGAGTGTGTAGCGGATACATAACACCTTAAAACAATTTCTCACATTGTCCTTAGCTACTTTACACAAACTTGCTGGAATTCTCTCCACAATCTTCAGGCAATGATAAGAATAAATGTCAAATATTATTAGTTCTGGAGTATAACTACTAATTTTGGTTTCGACTACACAGTACATATAAAAACCTTGGAACATTTCCAGTTGTCTTCACTATCATTTAGTCCTTAAAACCCAGAACAGACATTTAAAATGAAAAAAAAGAAAAAAAAAGTATACCATTATATTGTGGCGGCAGATGCAAGTTAGCATTATCGGAAGATGAATACTTGTAGCCTTCACTGGCAACCTGATCAGATATATTCTGTATAATTAAATAAGGGATGGGTTTAAGAAATAAAATTACAACATCTTGGGCAATGCTTTGTGAATAATGAAGTAAGCAGAAGAGAGACGATAAAAAGTCCAAGTGTGATTAGCGGTTGCTCTTCATGAGAAATTTTTTCCACCTCTAATTTGACTCCTCTGCAAAGCTTTAATGAATACTTTCTTTAGTGATACTGTTTGTTGTTTTAAATATCATCATGGACTCTTTGCAATGTTATTACCATATGAAGACGACACATTGGCGAACTTTAGAAAATACCAAGCGGCTCTTGGCATGATATGTCTATGTTAACTCATTTAAACCAGTTTTGGGCTCTTTCGCATGAATGTTAAGGTTATCGCAATTCCAAAAAGAAACTGGAGTTTTCAGAGACTTGCCTTGTGAAGAAAAAAGACTTTGAAGGAAGCAAGAAATATTAGTACATCGAACAAAGTGACAGACAAGGTAGTTTAACTTGTTGGTTTGTTTGCTGAAACTCAAAAGTAAATATACTGGAGCTGAAAGTGTCCCATTTTTATCCGCCTGCTGCCGTAATGGTTGTGTTACTTCAGGGCTTCTACTTCAATAATTGATCAGGGTTTGTATAGCACCGGCTAAGAGCAAAAATAAGAGTGTTGCTTTGAACAAACTGCTGCAATGTGATAGCATTAGGCACAGAAACAAGATTCGGGAAATATAGATATAGAAGAAACAGGAAAAAGATGGATACATTGGGTGGTAAACACTGCTCCAGGCTAGAAAGTAATGAGAATTTTTCCGTAGAGAGTTTTGACCTGCTATTCAAAAATTGTTTCTTGTCTTAATAAATCCTAAAAGTGTAATTTACTTGCAAAAGGGAAAGAACAAAGGCACCAAAATTTTTTTGATAACAACACTTGTTAAGGTTGATAAGTTGGGTTCCAAATGTGTGAAGAAAAATGGGTGACAGTTTGTTTTAAGGTGACAGCCTAAGTGTTCAGATACTTCCATCTTTTGCTACTTCTCAAGCAGTAGCCCCATTGTAGCTTCCACTGTATGTTTGTGTATCTGGACTACGCCGAAAGGGAAGGAGCTGGATTCATCTAGAAAATGTACTTAGATCTATTGGTAAATTGACAACCACAGAGCTCTATAATTTTTCTTAGGCTTGTAAAAATAAGACTTCTTTTTTTGGTATTTTTTTTTTTTTTTTTTTTTTTTGTCTGTCTCTAATTTGTTTTGCATTGCAAATAAGAAACACCAATCCTTTCAGAAAAAAAAAAAAAATTTTTTTTCTTGAGTTTCCAAAGACAATAGTTATTATACTTTTCTTCTTTTTTTAATTTGAATCTCATAGGATTCACAGAGGGATCAGTTGGTAGGTGCCAACCACTGCGTACATGTCTGTGTCCATTTGAGCTATAAGCTAATACAAATTTTCATTTTGACCTTCTTGATTGTGCGTGTGCACACACATGCGCAGTCAACTTAAAGACTGGAAAGCATTAGGTGGTTAAGTTTTAGAGTAACTTTTACAGCATTAGGTACTGTAACCTGCTACTGTAGTGTGGCTATAGTGAAAAGATGTGAAACAAGATTGCTGAGATTTCATCATTGTGTAGAAAAGAAACTGTGATGTCAAAAATAATGTGATTTTTCCCCATTAACATCTACTTCTATTTTTTCCCCATTAACATCTATTAACATCTATTTCGAAGAGGTTATTTATTCATTTTATGCCTAATGAATTATCATGGAGAAGAAGAAAATTAAGCAGTTTTGTATTTCAGACTAAAAGTAAGTAAAAAAGCATATAAAATAATGTGCTCTCAATTATGGAGACTCTTCAAGGTAAAAATGATATCCCAAATAATTGCTTCAGACCTCTACTTTGTGTGTACACACACCACTGTAATTAAAAGGCAAGCATTGGGTTGCGAATTTTATGATCCAGATTGGCTTTTCCACCACGAATTCTTATAATGTTCATAGAGCTCCACAATCAAATGAGTTTGAAATGTTGAACTAAATAAAGATAAATAGATGTTTTCACTAAAGAAATTCTCCTGGACTTTAAGATGCTGTTATACTCTACAAACCTCCATGCAGGGCCAGGAATGCTGTGTTCCCAAACATATCTCGTCATGAGCATTTTCGTTCAGAATCTCAAGGGACTAGTAAGTCTTGGTACATACCTTGAGAGATACTGATCTTGACCTATACCAGCACCAACCCGGATTAGCTGTAAGATGAGAAAATCACTTTCCTTAATTCTTTGGCTTGCTAACTTAAAAAAAGTTTATAGAATTCCCAGTATATTTCACAAGAATTTAAAATACTCTTGAAAACTGTTGTAATAAAATAGTATTTAAAATGAAAATGATAAAACTGTTAAATGCTGAGTCAGAGCGGTTGACTAACCTCGCTAACCAGCTAAAACCATTTATTTGGACAGTTGTCTCCCTGCATGTATAATTTTGTTCAGGATTCAGCAAATTTCTCTATAGCATACACTTTAGAGAATCTCACAATGAGTTGAAAGCATAAATATTAAATGTTTAAATGCCAAGGAACTGTTTAAAGTGATTTGAAATTTTCTTCTATTCGTTTCATGTACATTTATTATGCCAAGAAGTTACCTAGGGCCTGGGGACACAAAACTGAAAAACGCAGGATCTGTATGTAAGGAGATACGTAGGCAGGGAAGACACACACACAAAAATAATAAACAAGAATCATTCGGTGTGTTAAGGCTTATGGTGTGCTGGAAACATCGAGTCCGATGGGGGCGTGTGGTAGGGGTTGGGTAAATTATTCAGACTGGGAAAAGCAGATAGTAACATTTGAGCTGGTTCAAGAAGGAATTGAAGGAATTATTTAGGCAGAGAAAATATATTCCAAGAAGATAGGATGGCAAATACACAGGCATGGAAAAAATCATGGTATGGTTCATGATCCAAATATAAAGCTCATGGGGAGGGGAAGGAAGCAGAATGAATGGCAAGTGAAAACAAGAAAACAATGACAGAGCTTTTAAATGTTATGCCCAGGGCTTGGATGCTTTCCTTTGGGCACTGGAAGAACCACTAAAGAACCTACATATGTGAGAGGTGTGATAGATGATGTAGAAAAAGCCAGCAATAGAGGACACCTGTTTTTTTCTGACCTGTGTGAATGCAGGAGAGCCCAGCTACACATTGGGGATAGAGTTCAAAGACTTGAAAAATTGTATCAGCTAACAAAGTTTACCGAGGACAACTTCTCCTTGTTATGGAATTTAAAAACAAAATAATTAGGGCACCTGGGTGGCTCAGTCTGTTAAGCACCTCACTTTTGAGTTTAGCTCAGGTTATGGTCTCAGCATCCTGGAATTCAGCCCCACATCAGGCTCTGCATTTAGCAGGGAGTCTGCTTGAGATTCTCTCTCTCTCTCTCTTTCTGCTCTGCCTTCACATGTGCTCTAAAATCTTAAAGAAACAAAAGCAAAATAATTAGTTAGTATGTGGTTGTATTCTCTATCACTGATTTTCAAATAGTTCATACCCTCTGAATCCTTTGCTTATGGTTCCTGCAATAAAGAAAACACAGTGAAGAGGAAATGACTTCATTTGCTTGGTGGAGATATTGGTATGAGAAGCCCTAGGAAACAAACCAACTTGACTCTCAGGAATTTAGGAAAAATCCTGGGAACACAGTGAGACAGTGATTGAAAACCACTCTTCTAAATATTGAAAAATCACACATGAACCAAACATGCTAACTGACTTACTTGGTATTTAAAGAAGGCTTTTTTGCTTTAAAAAATTCTTGAAATTCTTGGTTTTCTTTCATCATTCAATAATATTTACTGAGAGCATACTACTTGCCAGGCCCTGGCTAGACATGGGGGAAAACAGTGGTGAACACAGACAACATTGCTATGCCCAAGTAGTTTATAGGTTAGAAGGAAGGCAAGCAAATCACTCCCTAAGTCAGTATGAAGCTACCACTCCATAAAGCTATCAGAGAGACCTCCAAGGTGCCACACACAACTATGCAGGTGGTTGATCTGGTGAGTCTGGCCAGTCTGGCTTCCTGTGGACTGGGTCATTCATGCGAGATGGGCAGAAGGTGGAGTTACATGGTGAAGGAGGGAAATGCCAGGCAGATGGAAGAGTATGTGCAGAAGTTCTATGAGGACAGTGAGTGGGATAAATCTAGAGAGCTGTCTACTGGCTGGTCTAGCTGGTGGAGGGTAGGGGGTGGGGAGGCAGGTGGTAGCATGTGAAGTGAGGGAGGTGAGAGGGAGGGGCCAAGATTTTAGAGGGTCTTATAGGCTGAGTTAAGGAGTTAATATTCATCCGAAGACCAATGGGAAGCCATGAAATGATTGAAAGCAATGCAGCCCATGAAGGCTTGTTTTTTGAGGTGACAAGTGGCATTGTTTCTATAGGGTACTTGTGGTGAATATGTCAAAGTTTGAGGTACATTAGGGCTTCATAGATTTTTGCCTACACAGGTTTCTGACTGCCACTGATCTAAGATTCAGGGATTTTGAGGAATTTAACCTAATGTAAATCACCCTGGATGGAGTTTTCTTTTAGATTTTCATATTTCAGGATCACAGGATTTATTTTCAAAATAACTCCAGGTCAACAAAATGACTGGCAAAATATCAAATAGTATATATATATATATATATATATATATATAAAAATGGAAGGTGTGCTGCTTATATGATAGCAAAATTCTACCAAAACACTGGAAGGTTGAATGCCATTGACCTATGATAATTAACTTGAAGAGAAAAACACAGTGTTAAATTAATTGCTCAGCTGGAAATTATTTAGTAATTCTCTGACTTTAAAATCCCAGGAGTTTTCTTCTTGTTATAATATTGTTAGATGTCTTAAAATCATCTTAAAATGTAAATTTTGGAAGGCATCGCTTTCCTTCACTTGTAGCTTGCAAGTGTTCCTCTTTGTGTCTAATAATAATAATAACCAAGGTTTGAGTGCTCAGTGTATAGTGAACAATAAATCTGAGCATTTTACATGATCTCCATCATGTTATCTTCACAATGCTTCCATAAAGTAGTCTTTTTACTCTTATTTACAGAAAGAAAACAGGCTGTAGAAGAGATGACTTATCCAAGTTTGTACCAGGTAGTGAGTCACTGAGTGGTTTGGACCCCCAAATCCTGTAGATCCCGTTGATTAATTACAATAGCATTCTGCCTATAAAAATAAATGTAGAGTTGTACGTTTCATAGTGCTCAATAAGCTTCTAACCTGTGGGAAGAAGAAAAGGACTGGTATTATTAGCTCAGGGTTACTTGGGTGGGATTCAGTGGCCTTCTGTATTCTTAGGAAGATTGTTGACAGAGAGAAAAATAAAAGATCACAGCGATTAGAATCAGTTAATGTCAGCCTATCTGACATTGAAATACTGTGAGTTAGAAGCATCCAGAATCGCCCCGACCAGTAGAATCTGGACCCTACATGTGGCTACTTGGCAGGCAGTCGGAGATAAAAGAAAGCTTTGTAAAATTAGTATTGACAAATTGTTAGCTAATAGGAGTAAAGAGAGTTTTGGAGGAATGGTTTATGTATTCCATTTAAGTACCTTCTTGCTGACCCAGTTGGCCTTTTTGTGGCAGACAAATAAAAGGGAAACCTCACACTAGGGTGTGACTTTTGACTCAGCCTTCTATCAAGGAAAAGGAAGTACACAAACTTGTGCACAAATGCCAGGGAGACGAGATACCTGGTTCAAATTCTGCTTCAATTACTCACTTGCTGAGTGGCTATAAGCTAGTCAAACTTCCTTAATCTCAGTTTATCTATAAAATTAGCATAACAGGACTTCCCTCACTGTGTTGTTATGAAAACCCTGGGTTCATGGGGCTTCAAAGTCTGTCTTCTTTCCACTATGCCATGCTAGATAATAGAAAACAAAACCCGAGGCTGTAATAAACAACGGATATGAGGTAATGTGCCTTCTAATAGGGATAACTATTCATTTTTTCATTTTTTCATTGCATGTTCATGATAGTCAGACTGGAGTCTATTGGCTATGCTCCTTAAATATCAAGCTAACTTTTAATATTTACATGAAGACTAGGAAAGGGGTCGTTGTTATTCCACTGTGGCTGTGGAAAGGGAGAGTTGCATAGAGAGATTAGTGACCTCTGGTAGAGGCCCAGCTTTCCCAGGTGGCCATCCTTGATCAAGTATCTTTACTTCTGGCCCTTCGTTTCTAAAGGGAAGGACTAGATGACATAGTAGGCCAGATATAATTCATAAATTGATGGTTGGGTTAAGCAAATTTTGATACAGGAGCTAAGCAAAGAGATATAAAGAGCTAGCAAGATGAACTACAGAAAGAACAAATGATACTGCTTATCATTGACATCAAGCAAACCTATAAGGTGTCAGAAGTACCTGGCTATGCCCAGATTGGGCCATATTCCAGAGAATCTTGAATGTCTAGAAAGAAGTCTGGAATTATTCCATTAGGCAACAAATTCACCAAACAAAGGCAGGTCTCAAATCTCTGTCATATCAGCATATGTGAAATCCAGACCTAGACCTTTCTGTTTGAATGATCTTGGATTCCATCTTGTTTTCCTTTGGTGTCCATGGCCTGACCTACTGAGGATCTGTTGCTAAGATTCCCAAGCTATGCTGTTATGTGTGTTCACATAAAATACCATAATATACTTTAAAATGTAGCCAGCAATTGTATTCAGCATCCTGACTGTAATTTGCATTTGGATTATTTAAGCTATCTTGTGTCTCAACATGTGAAACTCTCTGTGTAGAGTATTTTGGGCGTCTCACACACAGCTCTCACATGGTCCATGAATCAACAGGGATCTTCTTTCAGATGAGTCATGTTTCCGTTCTTGATTTTTAAGTGCCTCAGTCACCTAACCCAACGCTTGTGTTCTTTCCTTCTCTTTGAAAACTATGATCAGCATGTTTAAAACTCACTCTTCTTAACTATGGAAACAATACAAATATGACAGAGACGAAAAATATGGGTCTTCTGTTTCTTGCCTCTGAAGAAGTAAGAGCCTTTTGTTCCTGGGGCAGAAACCTGCAAGGGTAGGCTTTCCACACTTTTGTTTTTCTGCTTGAAATAGGGATTAAGCTGCAGAACCACGGAGACATGGGGACAGATTGGAAACCACTTAAGAAAGTGACCAAGAATAAACCAGCAAGGCAAGAGGGGGAGAAGCTAAAGGAAAGAAGATATACAAGTGCTGAGTTTCAAATCAGAGTTTGGAGGGGTTCTGTTGGAGAGAGTAGGGTGATTTTGAGGATGCCCCACACTGTGAGATAGTGGAAGAAATTTGAAAAGAGATTTTTTTCCCTCCTATGATATGGGTGTTATTACGTTTGATGGTGGAAAGAGATTTTTGAGGTACTTCTGTCTTCCTAGTATACACTGCCTCTTGCAGATTACATTATCCTTCCCCTCCCTCCATTGTTACCAGGGGATTTTTTTTCTTTTTTTAAATTTTTAAAGAAATCTGTACTCTTCCACAGGGCCAGGAGAATGCTGAGGTGGACCAGCACATAGCAACATTGTTCGAAGTGATCATTTATTAACCTTATATCTGGCAACTTCTAAGTTGGAGAATTCATTCCATGGTGGCATGAAGAGCAGGGGTGCTCTGCATCTATACTCTCATTTTCCTGCAGGCAAACAGTGCTGGTGGGAAGTTTTCGTTACTCTATGAATACCATAAGCATATGGTTCCAGGGGCCTGTGTGGTGAAGGAAGGAGCTTTGAAGAAGACAATCATTGAAGAAATATTTTTCCTTTCCTATCTTTCTGACATTTGGCTTGACAATGCTAAAAAGAAAAGTTAAAATAAAAACGATAAATATTAAAAAAGTAGACATGGATCTAGTAAGAAACCAGAATACTGACATTTTCGAACTATGTCAATTTATGTAGCTTTACGCTTTCACTCTTTGGAGGACATCTGTTCTTGCTTTCAACTTAATTTTGAACATTGACCAATTGTTTTCCTTTAAATATAGGGCCATCCTTTCTTGTTTGTGGACATGGTTACCTACTGGCACTGCCTTTGTGTTTCTATCATTTTGTCTTTTTTTTTTTATTTATTTACTTTTCTAGCTTCCCTTCTTTAGGGACTTTATTGAAAGGAGGAGCTAAGTCACATTTTTTTTTCCATTTTTATTATGTTACAAAAAGGCCTACTTAGCAACCAACCATCAAATGTCTGAAGAATCATTTTTAAAAAACATTACTTAATTTGAATGGGGATCTTGTATATTATTTTCTACCATCATACAGATATTTTTTTAAAACCCCATCTACATGACAATTTTACAGATAAAACTAACAGACTTAATACATCTCTGGCAACAGGAGCCAATACATGAGGCTCTCCCCATGATCAATAATTCCATCAAATACACTAACACATTTTTGGGGAAATTACTCTGAAATTATATATAATCAATCTCTTTCGCTTCACCCTCTGGTCCCTCATGGCCTTTTCTTTTCCTTCTTGGTTGTGGTTATTCTTAGTCTGAAGCAACCAGTGCGTTTGAAAGGAATGGAACCAGAAATCCCTCTCCATCAAATGCTACCTTGCCAACATCATTCTATTTCCCCCTTGCACATAAGCTATAATGTCTCACTTACACTCTGCACTATTGCTAAATAATGCATAGAATATCTCTCCTCAATTTCCAATCAAAGGCATATTAATTATTGTTTCTCCCTTCTGCTTATTTAATGAATTCAGTGACTCCAAATTGCTATGACCAGAGTAATAAGAAGCATTATTAAAATTATGGAAAATTAAGAATTTAACAAAATCCTGGTTATCCTTAATTCTCACCAATCTACTTTATAAGTGTCTTAAAATGTAAATTGTTTCAGTTTGGCAACTTGAAAATTACATTATTTTGAACTTGAAAAAATAGTTTTTGTCATTAAAAGTAAATATAAATCCAGTTTTCTATTTGGCCTGTCCCAAATCCTTCACAATGCACATGTGTTATGGCAGAATTGGGGTCAGTTCTGAATTTATGTTTCCCAGCTCCAACAGGATGCATTGTGAGCTCTATGTTCATTTAAGAACAGAATCTTACCCATTGTACATAAAGACAGTATAGACAATTAGGATGATTTGGAGATTTGTGAAAATTGAAAGCTATATCCCAAGTATCAACAGATGCTCCTGGGCTTTTCATGGAAATGATGGGCCTTGCTAGTGTTTTGTGGGAAAAAAAAAAAGTTTGCTCATAAGGGAAATTTGTATGTCAAGAAATACAGGACAGGATAGTCTTTGGAAGGAAATAGTCCTCATTTAGCAGTATAATATTTCATAAGAGAAAGAAGTGCCTGGAACTGGAAAGATGATTTATTTTTTATGCTATTAATAAAGCCTTAATAAAGGGATTTTTAATGTGAATATGCCATGATCATTCTCTCTTCTATGGCGATAGAGTAATTTGCCTACTTAGAGGGTATTCTTCCAGACACGAGATGATTCTTCAGTGTTATTGTATAAGTAATTGCATTTTAAAGGCTATAAGCCTCACAGGGTCCATGTCTAGCACTAAAGTTCTAAGAGGCAGAAATAAATCACAGCCGTCCACCCATTGCTCTGACAACCTTTAAGTTTGCATAGAATTATTTCTTCCTAAACTCCAGACTCCATCTATTCACTTATTTCTATGTGCCTGAAACCATGATGGGTTCTGGATGAGGCAAAAAAAGGTGAGAAAGCCTCAGAAGAATAAGACTGAAAACTACCGGGGACACACTGTGAACATGTGATTAGTACATATCTTGATTCAAAATCTCTCATTTGGCGATCCCTTCCCTGGCTACAATATCAACAATATTAATCGCCCCTCCAATAACACATATCTTCTTTGCTTCAATATTTATTGTTAGATCTTAGCACTAATAATGGGGTGCCTAGGTGGCTCAGTGGGGATAAGCCTCTGCCTTCGGCTCAGGTCATGATCTCAGGGTCCTGGGATCCAGCCCTGCATCCGGCTCTCTGCTCAGCACGGAGACTGCTTCCCTCTCCTCTCTCTCTGCCTGCCTCTCTGCCTCCTTGGGATCTCTCTCTGTGTGTCAAATAAATAAATAAAATCTCAAAAGGAAAAAAAAAAGAACTTAGCACTATTTAACCAAAAAATTATGTAATATACTATATAATATATACTATAAAGATATATACTATATAAATTATTTGTCTTATTTATTTTCTGTGTTTATAACTTGAAGGTAAGTTTCAAGAGATTAGAAAATCTTGCCTATTTTGTTTAGTGATATATCCCCATCACATAGCACATACTGGAAGCTTGATAGGTAGTTGCTGAGTAAATGAAACGGATTGATTGGCAGTATGGTATGCTTTTACAATGATACGGAAACACAAGTGGAACCTAGCTTTGGCTAAAATTTATATATAGGGAAATTATATGTGATCTGGATTTTGATGGATGGGTAGGAGTTTACCTTGCAGACAAAGCAATGTGAAGAGAAGCTAACGCAGGAAGGGAGAACATACTTACTACGGAGTGTGGAGATGTCAATTCTGGGATAGAGAATAAAGTCAATGGGCATTGGGGGTATTCAGCCAAAAGTGGAGTGGTCAGGAAGGGTGAGAGAGAAAGGCTAAAGAAGATTAGAAAACAGTTAGAGACTGGACTATTGAGATTCTTTTATGTTATGGCCAGGAGTTGGAATTTCATTTTTAAGGCCATGAATAATCTTTGAAGGATTTTCTGCAGGGAAAGATCAGATTTGCCCTTGAAAGATCACTCTGTTGGCAGCGTGGAGAATGGATCGGTACTCAATATTTGTTGAGTTAATGAATGATTTCTCAACATTACTTTAGATCTTTCAATTTGGTGATTCTTCAAGCTTTACTATAAATATTGACAGACTGGGAAAGTAAATAACTCTGAATGATGGAGCAGTTCTAATGAGGAGGACAGGATTGCACCTGATTTTTCAGAACATTAAAAAGGGGAAAATTTCCCTAAGCCCCTCGTTGGCTCCTCAACTTTTCCTATCTTTACACTACCCTTGGTTATTCCCGTTAATAATCTCTCTTCTCTGAAAATCATTAACTGTCTCAAACAGAAGCTTTCTACTTTAAAAACAAAAACAACTTTTTGACTTTTTGCTGCCTGCCAAGATTGATTTGCTACAAATTGAGTTTAGCTATGTACTTCTTATTCATTATAGAAAGTAGTTAACGCAAATTTAAATATCAGTGCTCCCCACCACAGATGAAAACAAACTTATATAAAAAACAGATTGCCAGCCAGGCTTTAAGGAATCTCTGATATGCATACATTCAGAATGATTACTTGTTCCAAATTCCTTCCAATAATACACCTCTCATTCTCTCACCTGTCCTAGTACTATGGGAATTAGATCTGAAATGAAAAATAATTTTCTCAGATGGTTCTTGGGAAAAGGTTTGCATCTTTTTTTTTTTAATATTTTATTTATTTATTTGACAGAGAGAGATCACAAGTAGACAGAGAGGCAGGCAGAGAGAGAGAGGGAAGCAGGCTCCCTGCTGAGCAGAGAGCTTGATGTGGGACTCGATCCCAGGACCCTGAGATCATGACCTGAGCCGAAGGCAGCGGCTTAACCCACTGAGCCACCCAGGCGTCCCAGAGGTTTGCATCTTTAACCCCAAGCAAAGAAGTAATATAGATAATTTGGCATTTCTTCTTTCGAAGCCTGATACGGTTAATATCTTTACCAAGAACTAAAATCATAGGTAATATCACAATACCTATTTGTATCTAAATGTTAACAAATATTTTTTAGGTTATATAGATTTGCTTAATATGAAAACAATTTTTTGACCTAAGATTTTAATTATGAAATTAGTTATTCAAGAAAAAAAAATTAGGTAGTGAAGTAGTACAGCAAATAGTAAGGAAGTGCTAAATTAATTTTCCTTAATTGAATAAAATTTCTCTGGCTGGATTCTACAAACCAGCATGAACACCATGTGAAAGTTTTCATTTGTCATGAACAAAACAGTATTTTGTGGAAAACTTGACATAAAGTGTTTATAAATTTATACAGGGCTGGTAAATCCTGACCATTCCAAGGAAACACTGAGAATGTCACACAGACCATGGCCTGTGAAGGGCATTGTTTCTGTCACATTTATGTATCTTACGCAGTAGGCTTCAGGCTGATAGGAGTGAGGAAGATCAGCAGGACCCCCCAGTCAGTGAGACACAGTCAGTAAGACAGAGCTCACTCTTCAGTGAGAGGGGGAGAAGGACAATGAACAAATAAACAAGTAAACTACAAGAAATATCTGGGCTCTGATGAAAATAAAACTAACGAGGAAGGCTACCAGGCTATTCCGTGGTCTGGATAACCTTGCTCAGAAGACAAGACTCCCATTTGATCCTTGGTTTTCTCAGAAGGTTTCTCTCCTTTCAACAGTATGCAGTTCGATGGCAACAAACCACACCCGTGGCTCAGTGGTTTGGGCTGATCATGTACTGTTTATTTTTTTTGTATTTTTTACCCTACACTGTTAGCATCTGAAAGTTACCTGCCTTTATTAGCAAGTACATTTGCTTTCAATATGATTTCATGTTAATGGCATTTACAACTACCTCAAAAAATGTAGATTATACTTTCAATAGTTAAAATTATCTTACGGGTTTTGAGCATGTGAAATCAGAGAAGAGCTACAATTAGCCTAAGCCAGTTCAAGCTTCCCCCACATGGTTTTACTAATACCCTTCAAATTCTGACTTCTGCCATTCTAGCCATATGTCTCTTTAAGCAGATACACTCTGGAGTGCCAAAGTGTGTCAAGGACATCGCTAGGTTACCGAAATCATTTTTATGTGCAACTTTTTGTAATATTCCAAAGTACTCTTCCACCTGAACCCCACCCCAACCCCTAAAATATAATTTTAATAACACACATTAAAATGTCATGCTGATAATAAACCCAGAGATATATTACAGGGAATCTGTCTGCATTTTTTTTTAACGCCTTTTGGCACTAACATAATGGCGTAAGCACATGGACTCACACACATTGCCTGAAATCTTTTTTTTTTTTTTTTTTTTGCAGGTTTTGGGTACAAAGTAGTGCAAAAAATTCATAATGATGTTATTCAGTGCATAAATGTCAATTTAAGAAAGAGCTAGGAGGGTAGGAATATAAATTTGTGTTTGAGAGATATACTGAAAGAGTAGAACTATACATATATGTGATGTGGCTTTTTGGTTTCTGATCACAGCTTTATCATCATATTATCCTGTGTTGCTGCTGGGGAAAGCAACAAACAGTGGCTTCTGCCATCTCAGTTAACAGAGATCTCTGGAAATTGCACCTGTTCATTATAGGAGAAAGCCTTCTGTGGGCAGAGAGGAGGAATTCAGTTTTATTCTCAAACTGTTTCCTAATTCTTATAACTTCTGCATATTTTTTTTGAGTCATGATTGTACAATCTGCTACCCATTTGGGGATAAAAACATTATTGAAATTGAGCATACTAACTTTAACCAAGCTGCATTTTTTTTGTGAATTGGGTTGTAAAGTTGACTGCCACGATAGAGCCATGTCCTGTAAAAAATTAACATACACATGCACACACTCACACACACACGTATTCTCTCACAAACACACCAGGGAGGACATCATTTAACACTTGGAAGATCATTACTCTTCTAAAATAAAGAGTTAATTTTTTTTTTCCCTACTGCTTTTCCCATCTTTGAAACACCATGAGTCACGGTGTTTCCCATTTAACAAACACCACGGATTCTTTATTGTCTGTGAGACTTCCATGTACTGCGATAAATTTGAATTAGGTATGTTGTGTCCCAATTGACAGCAGTGATTAAGCCAAAAATAAGTGCATTCTCCTTTAAATGTTAGCTGCCGCATCCAGCAACATTCCCTACATTATGCTATACTGAAACAAGTCAGTCTGCACAGACCAAAATGTTGATGGATATACAGCAGATCAAAAAGAGGAGAGTCATTTTGAAGTGCTTGCTATCTGTCTGAGACGATAGGCTTCTGAATTTGTACCTCTTTGCAAAAGAGACTTCACATTATTTTGTCAGTTTGTTTCAATTTGAGAGGTGTTGAAAATTGATATTCATTTTTTTGATATAACCCTTAAATTGTACAATTTAAGAAAACTGACTGAAAGAGATAAATTAAATGGGTAGAAATATTTTCAAATCAAAGACCAACTGACATATATAAAAATGATGTATGTTTCTTACATGGTCCACAGGGAGAATTCTGCAGGCTTGCTATGATCTCTACAATTTGCTTCAGGGCAAACTAGATTCTGGGATATTCTATTATCCCTTTGGTCTGTTTATCATGGAAACTGATGTACAAATGGAGAGTTCTTTCGGTCTCTTTCTTTATATATGGTTGGAACTGGTAAGAATTCACTTATCTCATGTCCTCACCTTCGGTAAAGTGCGACAGAAGAGTTCAGTGACCAGTAATCAATTATTATTGAGAAGCAATCAATTGCTAATTTCCATAATTATGCACATCTAAACACTATGAACAAGAAAGAGAAACAAAGCTGCACTCCAAGCATTGCCTTGTTAGCAGTATTTTGTTAACACAGGCTCTAAAAAAAGCTGCCGCAGCTGGTACCACAAATGTGTTTCCAGTATTCAGGCCATCAACGTGATTCGTCGCTAAATGTATAGAATCAGCTTCTTGCTAAAAACTACAATTACAGGTGATATACAGATTGAAATCACAGGGCTGGTTTGTCGAAGAAAATTGTCCTAATGATGGGTTTTCGGATGGGGAATGCAGCTCTTTTCTTTCTCTGTGATGGGTTGTGAAGGCAGCTGCACCTGCCTCTATGCTGTATTCTGCCGCACTTAATGATATCTGATGATATCATTAGGCAAAGTGTTCATAAACAGATGTTGAGCCTGTGCCTAAATGCTGTCAGATGAGCGGTTGCTGGCCTGAAACAGTATTATTTATATAGAACATTTACGTTTGTTATGTTAATAACCCCACTATTAGCTCTCTGGATGTTACGTTAGGAATGTAAATGTAGTTAATATGAATAACAACCTCTTTACTCTTTGTGCTGCAGTTGAGTATAACTTTTAGGCTCTGGGAGAGAAACAAAGCTACCCCCACCAAGTCCTTTTGACTTCTTCTTCTTCTTCTTCTTCTTCTTCTTCTTTTTTTTTTTTTTGGCACCATTTGAAATTTTGATCAGAAGATAAATGGTAAATTTCATAGGACAGATGTTAAATATTAGGATTTAATTTTCCTAATCGTTAATAATTTCAAGAGATTCTGATACCTGTGGGTTTTCTTGTGTGAGCCCAATCTGACCCTAATTCTTTAGAATGGCTATGGCGGACACCAAATTGATAAGTATCCGTTTCAATGAGAAAGACCTAAGCAAACTGTTGGATATGGATCCATTTTGTTTCAGCTCTTTCTCCTGACAGAACCCCTTTTCTTTTCCATACAACACGTTGGGACACTAAAGTCATATGTCATGGCCATTCTGTTCCTATCTGTGTTGATGATTTAGGCATTACCTGGATGTTATCGTCACAGTGCCTAAAAATGTCACAATTGCTGTCTGTGTGTGTGTGTTTAAGCCACAGTTGAATTTTATATCTCATAGTTAATTCATGCAGAGTAACTTATGTAAATTCTGACAGTCATCAAATGTGCACTAGTTCTACGAAATGCTGTTCTACTGTGATAGCCACATTATTTTTTGAAAGTGTCTTTGTCATTTTTTATGACATTTTAACTCTTTCAAGAATTTTCAATACTGAAAAATTGCACTCATCTATTTTCGAGATCAGAAAAATTGTCATTTCGAATTTTTAATGAAGAAAAGAATAGTGTTAAACTGGTGCTTCATTATAACCATAATTAGAGGTTAGAGTGATTTTTGAAGTGTCATTCTCACCTCAATTAATGCTTATGAAATCATTCATATTGCTAGAACTGACAAGGATGTCCATGTGTGTTTGTTTCGGTCCGGAGGTGTGAACAATGTACTCAAGGTACGTGTTTACATATGTAACTTTCTCCTTTTCATCTTATACTTGAGGATAACCTGAGTTACTTGCAATTTAAAATAATCGCAATGCAATCTGAGAGAAGGTAGCTTTTCCTATGCCTACCTGTCATTTCAGTTGTGATCTTCCAGAAAATTCTAGACATTCCAGATTCTTTTTGTATGGAGATTTACTATCGTCTTCCAAATAAGGAAATAGGAAAAGTAAATTAAATCAGAGAATATTCAGTTCCATATAAAGTGCTTCTTAACTATGATGTTTACATGGATATTTTTAAAAAATCTCTAACTTCTTAAATTGGAATACTTTGAAGATAACTTTTCTTAAATCATGGCTCCAGGTAGTAAAACTATAAAGAACTTTGCCTGTAAGAGAAATCTGGGTGCTGGAAGGAATGAAATAACTCTCAACAAATTCTGAACAACACGTGTGAAGTATCTTTTATAGGGAGAAATCTCTATAAAAGCAGTGAGTAAGGTGCTCCCACCGTTATGGCGTTGTATTTTGATTTGCTTGACACCTCTAGAAGTTGTTCAGAAGAAACTTGAGGATTGCCTTTTTATTTGTTCATCCAGTCAACATTTAGGAAAGCTAGCCAATAAAAGTGTTCATTCTGAACTCCTCAGAAATTTAGATCGATCTCAGTGAGAGGATAAAAGGAACTGCTGAAAGCATCAACTATTGTTGAAACAAGATCAATTCATCAAAGTCTATTTAAGAGGCGTGGAAGTCTACCACTCTCTCCAAGAAGTCTTCATTTCCTTCAGTAGCAGTAATTCTGACCAGTTCCTTAGGATGAATGCATGTCCTTAATGGTATATATTAATAGTATGCATTAATTTCTCTTCATTCTTAGAGATGGTAAATGATGTAGTCATCCAGCTTGTAATTTTCCAAAATGTTTCTTGTGTTGAATTTGGGTGACGGCCACTTTGTAAAAATATCTCTTCTGCAGCCAATTGGTGCATCCTACCCCTCTTTTTTCTGAAGTGTTTTTATTTATCTAGAGAACTAGACTTCTATGGAAATCTTTTGATGCATAATAAACACCATGTGTACTGGTTTGATGACATGATTTCCCTATGTGGAGGAATTGTTGTTTTTCCTTGTCCCACAGTAAATTCCAGAGTTCAAGTGGAAGGCAGTGAATGAATCTGGAATCAAGTGATGTGAAGTCTAGCCTTGGCTAGCCTTGGCTTAGCAAATCACCCTGTATGTTTGAGCAAATCCATTACCCTTCTGGGCCTCAATTTCTCTGTTGTAATATATTTATGCCATCTTATTCTCTTGCTTCTTGGAAGGATATCTCCACAGATTAATAAAATATTAAGATCTATAGAAGAATAGTATGAGTCCAATTTCAGTTGAAACTTTAGTGGTAGTTAATATTGTTAGACTAAAATATATTAAGTCATTTTGAAAAAACTCATTAAAATAAACACATTACAGAATACCTCCTTGTGATGATAGCAATAATAATTTTGTCATTAGTTAGTTTAGTTTTTTTTTATTATTTTCTTAATTTTTTGTTTATGCCCCTGCAAGGGGGGGGATGTACACAAAAGGAGGCATACGAAAATATACTTTGCCAACACAAACAATACAGATTCATTTATTGTCAGAATATTTACCTCCCCCCTCAGAAAGTGAAAGCCACTTAAAAGAAATCTGCTTTTTTGTGGTTATAATTAGCTTAATTTTTAGCATGTTTCTATACAACAGATCTTTGATTCACTGATATGGCAGCCTGTGTCTTCCTAATGTGTATTCTCAGCTGAAACACCAGGGACTTGTAGCACTTGCCCGAGTTTCAAAGTCTGTGATAGTTAGGATGTTTCATGTAGAACTTTACACTCTAACGAACATAAGAAAAATGTTTGCCTTGTAAAAGTAAGGCTGGGGCGCCAGGGTGGCTCAGTGGGTTAAGCTTCTGCCTCCAGCTCAGGTCAGGATCTCAGGGTGCTAGGATCGAGCCCCGCATCGGGCTCCCTAGAGAGCTTCTTCTCTGCTTCCCCCTCTCTCTCTGCCTGCCTCTCTGCCTACTTGTGATCTCTGTCAAATAAATAACTAAAATCTAAAAAAATAAAAAATAAATAAAAGTAAGGCTAGTATCTTCCAAAATGGGTCATAACTGGTTTTATATTAAAGACAAGTTAGAAAAAAAAAATAAAAATAAAAAAAAATAAAGACAAGTTAGAATCATTTAGGAGTTGCTAATTCATTCAATATTTATTTTACTACTGGTTTTTCTAATTTATGAAATTACTTGTTTTGTGATGGGCCTCAAGGAGCAAATAGAAAATTTAAAACATTTAGTCGAATGTCACTGCTCTCCTTGTGTATTTTCCTGAGCTTTATTAATATATCCATTATGTGATAGTATGTATTTGAAGCCTATGTGCAAGTATGTGGTTTATGTTGTGCCCACAATGTCATCAGGGGCTCTGCGAGAGGAAATTTGGAGATATGCAGGTCAGTAGACATGCCATAGCCATTAAAGTTAACAGTTTAAGAATGGATAAAGTACGCAGAGGCTGCTTTTGCCAAAAAAAAAAAAAAAAAAAAAAAAAAATGCAAAAAGTAGGTGCATTAATAAGAATTTCTACTTATTATTTTAGCATATGAGAGGGCTATTGTTCCATTTCCCACAGTTTTGTCTTGGTGCCTTAGTCTAAAATGGCCATGAGTAATAATCGAGTAAGAAAACTACTTTGAAGGATGATTGTCATACAGGTTTCTGCTAGGGCATATCCTTTTATTGGGTGCTTTAATATTTTCAGGGAATTGTCCAGCAAATAACTGCTACCTCAAAGCTGATTTTCACCTAGAAGGAGGGAGAGTGAAGAGGAGGAAGAGGAGAGAAGTAGAAAGCAAGACTACCGAATTTCTAGAGAAAGCACTAAGTAAATTCTGCCTTCATTAAGCAAAAGTCTTAACTAGACAAAGTACGTTTGCTATGATGAACAGAACTTGCCCCAGGTGGTCAGAAGCACCAGTTACTCAGGTCCATTTCTTCTACAAGAAAGGGCTTTTTAACTTGGGGGGAGGAGGTCCATGCTGACTGTGATGGTGGCCCAAATTTGGGCCCTTGTAATTACTTCAGCTTGCAATTAAGCAGCAGACTTGTGGTGGGAGGATTAATGTCAGAAGATTCTCCATTTTTCAATCTTGTGTCTACATCAATAAGATTGAACTAATTACTAATTGGCATTTAGAAAATGAACTCCTTTGGTGCTCTGGAACTTTGCAGTAATGTGGCATGGAATTAGGAATATGATATTTCTATCATAGGTAAATAAGAATGGTATTTATTCCTGGGGGTATAGGATCTCATGATGACATTTTTACCTATAAAATAGCCAAATATATGAACCATCAGAGAAGTGTTTATAGGACCAGGTCATCAGTTAGAACATGGATTTATTCACAAATAATGGATCTCTTAGAATGTATTACCTTGGACAACATTGTTAGAAACTGACATCATTCATCAAGAATTAAGACAAAGCTTCACGTGGAATGTCCCTACCTTCCAACCATCATCATAACAATACTTTGTGGTTTTGATTCATATTGTATTGCAGGATTTTAAGGGTTTGTTTTCCCCATTGCCCAGAATACCTTAACATATTTAATGATTTTCAGGCTTTTATGGTATATTTTCCAAAGAAGTTTATGGTTTGGGAAACATCTATTTGAGAAGCTTTCTTTACACACTGTCACCATCTAAATAAATGAATAAACATCATCAAGAAGTTACTATTAGAAAATTACATTTTTAGGGTTTAGTAGACCTTTAGTAGATTTGCCTTTTCCTACCTTCTAGAGTCATTGAAATACAATAATAATCTTCAAAAAGTTGTTCTCTTCAAAACACCTATATATTTGGGGTTTAATTTCAATCATTCATGATTAGCATTATTTTTTAGAGTAGTATTTCCTAAAACATGTCTCATTGTCTCCATGATGCTTTATGGAAGAATTATCCATAGCCAAATAAATTTGAGAAAGTTTGTGTGCATTATTACCCTCATAGAGAGTCACAGTACAAATTAACATTGAAAAAGAATATGAGAAGTTCTGCATAAAAACATTTTCTTGCCTAATTCCATTTTTAAAAATTTATATAATTATGGAGTCCTTTCCTCCTTTAGATTATATGCTGCAGAACCCAATTCACTCAAAACACTTTTTTTTTCTGTTTTTTTGTTCTTTTTTTTATGAACGGGATCGGCAGATTACTTACACGTAAGTAATCTGAGTCATCTTAAAATTTCCAATTTCTTCCACATTCTCTGAATCTGCCAATTGAATATCTAAAATATGTTACCCAGTTGAATATAAATCCTTCTGAAGGAGTGGACAAACAATCTTTGAAATTTCCACAACATCGTTATTAACATCAGGACCATTTTGTTCAAATTTTACTTTAATAAATACTCTAAATTTTCAAGTTTATGATTTATCCTACTATTGTACTGACGTACTGACACAAAACATTGAAACAGAACAGAACTCTATAAAATAATTTAAGGAAACATTCTTTTCAGAAAAGGAAGAGCTATGCCAATGCCTTTTAGGAAATTAGCAGGTGCCTGAGCAAGAAATGACTGGTATTAAGGTAAGGGCAAGATGAGGCCAGGCCTTCAATAGAAACGGTTGAGTTTGCTTTTTCAGCAAACTAGGAAAGTACACCACTGTATTAATCAACCCTGTTGATTAATAGGTTAGCATCATACTCGTTTCTGCATCTATATTTAGGCTGCACAGTATTTGGTATGAAGGTAATTTTGCATTCCTACAGACTTTTCTATTTTTTGAGAATCTCAAAGCCAGTTATATAAATGAAGAACCTGAGTAGGAATCATGACGTGGCAGAGAAATCTAGAAATACTGCCTATGAGTCTTCATCTTGAAACAACAATGATAAGCTTCTTTCCATTCCAGGGATTTAAAATTATGAAATGGGTACAGCCTGGTTTCATTATATGTGTTGATAGATTGAAAAACTTAGGACATGTAACTCAGAAACTGTTTTAGATACACTGAACTTATTCTGAGGTGTCTTAGTAATCGGTTCTTATTGCAAAATATTTTCTTAGAATGTCAGTAGTTGTTTTTCAGTTCAAGAATGACAATAACCAACTCGCTAGAATGACAACTGGTGCCCCACAGTTGTAATGACGGAGGAGGCACTTAAGGCCCTAGAATGATGCTTTCCACATAGAATATAATTCTATGTGCTTTAGGATGATTTTTCTTAAAATAAGAACCCTTTGTTTGCATCATCTTCAGTAAAACCTAAATGGCCCTCTGAAGTACTTCCTGATAAATGAATTCCTAAAGGGAATGACAATTACCCTCCATTCATAGATTAAAACAAGAAATTCCTATCATCTCCAGGCGTCTTCACACTTTCACTGGAAACTGGTGAGCTCTGAGGTTCAGCATAGGAGGCAGAGTTTGAAACTGCAGCTCCTCCTCCCAAAGAGCTCCACTTACCTCAGTTGGAGTGAAAACGTAGAAATCTGTGACACAATGATAGTGGCGCTATTTGTGCAAACAAGTATCTCGTTGAAAGCAAAGAAGCACATTGCTCAAAAGGATCCCTTAGAACCTTGAAAGAAAAGTATGGCTGCCTAAGAACACACTCGTACACACAGTAGTATTTCAGCACTGCTGGCTTAGCTAACAAACAAAATATGGTTCAAATGGCTTAACAATCCTAGAAACGGAAGGCATCCGTTTAATGAGGTCTCCTCTGCTTGAAATTAAAGTAGAAGGAGTTTTACGGAGAACAGTATTCAATAACAAAATATTAAATGATAAACACAGATTGCTTAAAATCAGACGGGCCATTTTAAGAAAAGCATTTTAGCTCATCATGATATGTAGCACCTTATTTAAATTAGGAGGTGTTAATTCGTAGCTTGAATAATATATTAATATAATATGTAAAGTGAATGGCATTGTTAATCACAGTCGCGCCTGGAACGACTTTGCTTCTGTGCACTGAATGTTAATTTTGCAAAACATTAATTTCAAAGATTTTGCAGCAGTGCTTTTGTAATTAAATATTAATGTCACATGTTATTGCAGTAGCATGTTTATGAAAGCCGGCAACACTTCAAGTCAACTCATTTGTTTTTATATTTATTCTTGTACATCTGCAATCCCTTCCATTTCACAATTTCAAAGTGAAGGCCATTTTGAATAGTCAATATGTGAACATTTTTCATTGTAAGCGTTTTTTAACATCCAACAGGGTAAATATTTAATGTTGTGTTTTTAGCTGGTATAATTTTTCAGAAAATTGGCTATAACTTTTAACAACTCAAAGGTACCTAAACTGTCTCCAGTTTTGGCTTAAGTGATCTGAAAATAAAGTAGCAATAAATGTGATGAAGCTGTGTAAAAATATTTAAGAATTAGAAGGCTTTGTATGAAAGTTTGAAGTTGGAACTGTAATTTTGTGCACAGGATATTCCAGCGGTTACTCATTTTCATTATGGCACATATTATCTCAAGAAAATTTAAAAGATAGGATTGACTTTTGGTTAACTTTGTTCAAGTTCCATAGCTAGATATAGAAGAGAAAAATCTCACTCTGCAAGGAGGTACTCCATCCTCTCTACATGTTTTGAAGTGATCTATCTGCTTTAAAAGACAATCCATTTTATACTCCAGCTTACTCCAAGAATACGTAATATATGTGTCATTATATTGGTTTGCTCATGACTATTTTGACCAAATTGCTGCATCTGGTGATCTTGCTCATGATACTCTCCCAATCTGCTAATTGCATGAAACCTAAAATCATTTCCATTTCGAAGCTTGACAATAAGAAGTAACATTCAAGGAATTATATTTTAAAGCCATGATTTTCACCTGTCTAGTAAAGTCATCTTTAAAAAAATCAAATCCCTTAGATACATTTTTTTGAATTATGGAGTGAGTTACCCAACTACAGGGGGAAAAAAAAAAAAAGGAAAAATTAAGATACATAATGTTTGGTTATGGGCACATTTAACAGTTAAAAATTATATCTGCACCTGATGTTGGATGTTAACAGCTAATGCCATTTGACAGTGATGAAATTAAAGGATGAAGAAGAGATACAAACTACATTTTACAAGCATGATGGGTCTCCAACAATGCCATTTAAATATTATTTGTCACTATTTAAAATGAACCTTTCCCCTTTAAGCTATGCCATTACGCTCATTTGTCCTGTCACCGCTGACAGGCTATATGAGTCACACACAAAAATGGTCATTAGGTACTGCATCTTCATCTTATTTAAAAAAAAGAAAGAAAGAAAGAAAGGAAGCATTCTGATGCCTCTAAAAGCCTGTAATTATTTTCATCCGAAGAGATAGTGTTGCTTGGAAGGTAATTTAATAACCTTTTGCATGTACCTGGGGAATGCCTCTCCAGGGGACCAAGGTGCCGACATGCCATTCAGTCGTCAAAACATGACCTTTAATGGTTGCTTGGAGAGAAGTTAGCATGGAATGTTGTACACAGTGCAATGCTAATTCTGCTTTCTAATATATGCAAAATTTAGTTCTTGAGCAATGATCTTTGTAAGATGAATTAATATAGGTACTGCTCCAGGAAACAAAAGAAATGGCACTGTGAAAGGCTCCCTCAGCCCATGATCTTTTGTACTTCAGTCTGAAGTAGCTAACAACTTGCACAATTTGTATAAAAAATGGTGCGAAACACTCCAGAAGTTGTTTGCTTCTTTTCCCCCTTTAAGTTGGTTGATGAATTCCATTCTATATACTATGGAAATGTAAAATAGGATTAAAGGGATTTCTTTGTTAAGTTTATTCCCCAAAATAAGGCATTGGCCCCAACTCCATGAAAAAGAAAAAGAAAAGCTTACCTTTAATATACCCTCTCTGTTTTACAACACAATCTATGTGGCTTGCTGAAATTACTAATGCAGTTACTGAGTTAATTAAAAAAAGAAATCCTTCATGGATTTTCCCGTTAAAATATGATATTTTGAACACTTGCATACACAAAAAGATGCACAGGCTGTTTCCTGTGACAACCAGGTTCAGAAACTCCTTATTTTGGTAGTCTGATATTAGATCCCGCCTTAGTTAGAAATGCTGGGATTTCAACTCCTACCCCTGACATGCCATCCGTCAATTTATTAGCACGCTGGTGCAGTAAGCCACTGAACAGGCTATATCAATTCGTTTAGTTTTTTTCTTTAAAATGTCTGTAATCCTCAGCTCTGCTCTCTCAACCGGTCAGCATTAAAGATTTATGTTGCACTTTTTTTCATTGCCACACCTGAATATGGATTACTTAAATGGGCTGTAAATAATTCATATCTGGGAATAAGTTTCCATTACTGACCAATGTTGTAATTTAATATACTGTATTATGGGTTATACAATTTTAGATTGTTTTCTGTGTGTGCATTCAGCAGTCAGGCAGACAACAGTTTAAGTAAAAAGGGTGAGATGTTTGTTCAGCTTATTTTCATGTTCACTGTGTGTGCTCAAATCAGCAACAGGGCTAAAGGAAGCAGAAAGCTACTTTCTAATTGCGTGTTTTTCTGCTATTTATGGAAATCCTTTTTTTTTTTAAAGCACTTGACCTGAAACAAATACAAAAATGTGTAATAGCATATCATTGATAAATTCAAGAAAGAAAGAAAATGTGTTAATGTAGGTGCCTAGAAATCTCTCAGTTCTTGAGAACTGAAAAATAATCTTGATTCTTGAACCCAAAGGTTAACTTTCCTGTTCAGTGCTTGCTTATTCTATGCCTAAGATGGCCACAATAAAATTATAATTTATTTGACACTTAAGTTTGAGTGAGGCAACTGGATCAAATGTGCAAAATGTTAAAGTACAAGCTCTCTTTAAAACATAGGCGAGTGTTTACTCTTAAAAGAGCTTTAAACAATTTAAGATTAAGTTGAGTATAGTAAAAATTAATAATAGATTAATACATGAAAATCTATGAAGACACATAAGATAATGATTTAAAAAGGAATAATTTAAAAAGATGAATTAAAAAGTCGAATCAGAAAAGAAGGCCAGCATAAACTAGGGAAAAACATGCTGTGAATAAAGTCTGTTAGATCTTGAAATAGGAGAACTGCTAAATAATGCATAGTTTTATTTTTCTAGAATTTGCATAAACCTTAAGAGAGTATTTATTTGTGTAAAACTTGATGTATCGAGTAAGGAGAATGAAAAAATGGCATTCATTTTGTTTTCATTTTGGTATTTAGGAAAAATATTCTGTTACATATGGACTACTTAGACCTAATCATCTGACTGAATGTGATGTGTGTCTTGAGCCAGGTTGGAAAGGGGCTGGCTGGAGAACAGTGCCCTGGTCTTGCCGCAGGCGATGCAGGTTGGCCCATGCTCTGCTGGGGAGCAGATGGTGAGCCAATGCTTGTAGTCACACTTACCTTCCTTGCTAAATCCATAATCCCTCACTGGACACGGAGCCAAGGCAGGCTTTGGAGGCAGAAAGGAGGTTACAATCTGGACTTGGGTAGTGACTGCCAGAACTGAGAAAACAGCTCAGAAATTTCAAATGCTTAACAAGTTATCTGTCTTGTCCCTAAGCCAGTGCAGCATTTTTAAAAGTAATTAAGACATGATTGAAAATGTGTATGCCATCTAAATACAAAAATCTTCAAAAATCATCAAAACCAATAATGAAAAGCCACATTTAATATGACATTATGCAAAAATACATTTAAAATAAATTATATTTTTGTGATTGAAAGGGACTATATAAAGTAAAAAACAGGAAAGACGAAGCATTTGTTTTATAGGAAAAGGCTTTTTTACCCCCCTTACAAACCTGGACCTTATAGAAGGAAAATATTTCATACGTGCAGCGTATTTATAGGATGTATGAAATATTTTCCCTCTATAAGGAAATACATAGCTCTGCAACGTCTTATTAAGCATATTAACATATGCTCCTCTATAAGTTATTCTTGCAGAATATTAAATGATTAGAGTTAATTTTCTCTATATATAATACTTACGCATGTATATGTATGTTTTTATATGTGTGAGTGGGGTTCATCATCAACACAGACATTATGACTCAGAAAGACAAAATAAAAATATTGAGTGGGTAGCCAAATTCTAATCATTTATAATAAAAGGGATAGTAGCTGCCATCTGTTTAATGTAAAAAAAAAAAACTGATAAAATGCATACATATCTAGTAAATTGAAATCATGGAGCAATTCATGTAAAACAAAACATATATAAGATATCAACGTACTCCACCCGCGTGAGATTGACTTAAATATGTACTATCTACATCAAAATCTGATATAAGAATGAGCAAAATCTTTTGATTGTGGCTTGTGCTCTACCACAAATATTTTTTAAAAACACGTTTCAGTCTACTTAGTGGGCGTAGCGGAATTCCTTAGTTATCTCCACTGAATTTTCATGGTCCTCATTCCCTTCGGCAGCACCCTTTCCTTGCAAATCATCCTTAGGTGTACTTGCATTGGAGTTCATTAGCAAGAACGAATGTCATAGAGCCCGTCATTAGCCCATTGTACCACCTACGCAGCCCAGTTTGGAAGAGGGTCACCAACACTGTGTGCACGTGTAGGAATAACTGGAACACTCACTCCGCTTAGGAATGGATCTTTTCATTTTTCTCTTTTGCTCCTCCTTTTTTGAAAAGTATTAATATCTTTCTTTATACCTAAGAAACATCTTGATTTCTTCTCTTCATGAATCTCTTTGGAATTCATTTCTGGCCAGTGCCCTCTGTCACTCAATATGTCCTTTCCTGGTAATACTACGTTCTTCAAAAATTGATATGAAGGGATACACTTTAGAAAATATAGAAACATCTTTTTTCACGTCACCTTAGAATTTAAGAAATGTGGCTTGATATGCAATATGTTTAGGCCAGTATTTACAAAAGGATATGTAAGAGCAAAAACCTGCATTATTAATACATTTTATAAATATTACACATAGTTGCTATCATATAATAATTGACTTTTTAAACTTTTATTTTATCTTAGTCTATGTTGAAAAAATAAACTCTAGTATATAATGATATTCACAGCAAACAAATATTTTGTGATGTTAATAGGAAAATTTTCCTGTAAAATGGCATCATAAAGTAGTTCACCCCCAAACCTAAGATAAAGACAGGTCTTGCGATATTTACATCTATTTATTTTTTTTCTTTTTTGAGGGAGGGATAATTTCATAGGCTTTTAAACAGACCAGAAGGTGACTGAGTCAATGTAATTTCTGTTTTCAGATATGAACATAGAGTAACCAAACTTTAAAATTTGCTTTTAACGATATAAATTTCACATTTCTCTTAATATCAAAACATTAATCTAGACCATTGTGGGCACCAACAATTTAAAAATCAACAAAGGAACAAGAGATGGAAGATATTGTACTAAGAGCGGAAAACAACACAAAGAAGTAAGAAACATGGTTTTTCCCTTCAAGAGTTTTCAACAGAGGTGCCTGGGTGGCTCAGTCGGTTAAGCATCTGCCTTTGGCTCAGTTCATGATTCCCGGGTCCTGGGATTGAGCCCCCGCCTACTTCTCCCTTTCCTCCTGGGTTGTGCCCACTATCTCTGTCTCTCTCTCTCTCTCAAACAAATAAATAAAATCTTTTTTTTTTTTTTTAAAGAGTTTTAAACAAAGACATTGGACTTGGTAACAGGAGACCTGGGTTTATATTCCTTCTCTACTACTTGTTGACTATTTGCAGCTCTGGACCTCAATTTCCTCATTCATATAATTAGAGTATTTTCCTAATGATAACTAGTATATGATCATCTACAAAACATTCTGTGACTATGTGAAGCTGGAGAGACAGTCTGAAGAGGTAAATAACAAAGTGGAGTGCCAATGAGTAGCGCAATACAGGTGATGTCTCTGGGCCATACATAATTAATTATCAAGTATATAGTTCAGGCAATATTTGACACTAGTTAACAGGATGAACATTTATATGGGTTCCTAATGTCTTATGTTTTAACTCTTCTATCGTATAATTTTTGATATGCATTTGAAGCATATTTTGGCCACATTAAATTGAGACATTAACAATGAGAAATGTTTCAAATATAAGCCTCCAAGCAAAATTTTGTGTTGCTCTGTACCACGTATGAGTTCCATGCCAGGGAGTGGGGGGAATCTAAGGTCTTGGAATTGAGCAAAGAGAAGAGCTATATCTATAGACACTAGGGAGAGAAAGTGAGAAGCAGAAGTGAGCACAAGCAAAAAATGTACTGCAGATTAAATAAAAAAGCCAATTTATTAATATCCTTTGAGGTGGCTTCTGATCTCCAGTTAAATCTTTAGCATTCTGATATGTCACCTATTAAGGTGAAAAGAGGCATATTCTAATTCTTACATGGTATATAAAGCCTCCAAATAATTATTATATTATCCATCAACATTATCACAAACATTATCAATTAAGAGAGATTTCTGTATTTCCTTAAAAGGGAATAGTACTTTTATGGCAAATGACCTATTATAGAATTATAATGACTACGTTGTCAGAAGTTGTGTCTCTTGGATAAAGCATAAAGCAGAGATCTTGATGTTAATGGTCATGGAAGATTCTGTGTTACCATCTGTCAGGAATTACTTACCAGTTTTTGCTGACCGAGTTCCAAATTAAGGGGCTCCATTTACTGGCTCAAACTTACCCATTATTTTAATTATAAGTAGTGGATATCTTTACTATTTATGATCTGTTACAAAATACATGGACTTAACTATCTACTTCCTTTTCCTTAGTTCAGGTACTCATCATTTCTTGATTGAATTTGTACACAAGTTCTTAAATAATAATTGTATCAGCCTTCTCGACTCACTCTAAGCCATACTTTTGGGGCTGGCTGCCTATCAGATTATCCTAAAATGCAAATTGTGTTCCTCCTTATCTACTTTTCGTAAATTCTCCATGAATCCCCATAGCTTTTAGAAAGATGTTCCAACTCGCCACTGTAACTTTCAAAACTCTCCATGATTTGGCTCCTGCTTATCTCTCCATATCATCTATCTATCTGTCTATCATCTATCTCTGTGTCTATATCTCTATTTGTGTATCCTATGCTGCAGCTAAGTTCTAGCCATCCTAGAAGCATACCTACAGTTACCAAACTTTGCACTTTCTCCTTTCATTGGTTTTTCAAAAACTATTCTGTTTACCAGGAATGTTCTTCTACATAGCCACATCTTCTAATTTTTCTCTCATCAAGCTCTTTCCTATATTCCATTTAGATGATACATTCTGCAAATGGCCATTCCTAATTACTCTCCAAATTCTTGGTGGGCATGTTCTTCTAATATGCTTCCATAATACCTTCAACTGTCACAATTATGCATCAGAACAAAATTGTCTGTTTCTCTGTCTCCCTAATTTAAACACAAACTTTAAGTTCAAGGATTAGGTTACATTCCTTTTTGTACCTCCAAGGCCAAGGCTACTATGTGGCAAAAGGCAAAAGGCACAGTTGACCTCTCCATTCCTGAAACACCTTCTTCTGTTGGTTTCTTTGGCATCAGTTTCTCAGGGATGTTCCTTCCATCTCTTTGGTTTCTGCCTCTTCCTCTCCACCTCCTACTTGTAGAGTTACCCAGAGCTCTGTCTTCAACCCCTTTATATCCTGAATGTCTATAATTGCCTAATTGATCTTATTCAGTACTGTGGCTTGAAATTATTATCTACATGCTGTCTTCACTCCAATCTCTACATCTGGTCTTGATCATAGATCTCCAGATCAATAAATTAAACTGCCTCTTTGATGTCTCCATTTGGATGGTTTGTACATACCCTAAAGCAACAAGACTAAATAAGAATACATGTTTTCCTTTCCTCTCAAATCTATTTTTCTCTTGGTATTTCCCATCATGATAAACATACCACTCCAACCACTTGGTTGTTCAATGTAAAGTCTAGGATTCATTCTGGACTCCTATAGAAACCCAATACAATTAAATCACCATGTGACCTCTTGGACCTACATCAAAATAGCCTGAATGCATTTACCTTTTTCTATCCCCATTAAAACATTCTGGATCCAAGTTACCACCATTATTGTCTGTAATACTGTAATAATCTTCTAGTTGGTCACCATATTTCTGTCGTAAGCCTCTTGTCACCCATTCTTCAACAGAAGCCAGAGTGACCTTTTGAATATGTAAACGAAATCATGCTACTTACCTAGTCAAAGCTTTACAGTAATTTTCATTGTATCTAGAATAAAACATTAATATCTAATTCCTGTTTTAGTACATCCTGCATAATTCAGCTTCTTAGAAATATTCTGTCCCATCTCAACCCAATCTCTCTCTTCTCACTTTGCTCCAGCCACACTGTTCTTTCATTTTCTTGGACATAATAACTCAGTTTTTTCCTACGGGTTGTGCCCCTACTGTTTCCTCTGAGTAGAACATTCTTGTTCTTGATCTTTGTATAGTTTCCTTCTCTCTGCCATTCAAATTTTATCTCTTTGCCAAGGCTTGTTGTTTCTAAAAGTCACCACTTAGTCCTTTGCTATTATATTGCACTATTTTAATAGTTTGAATAATACCTACCATCATATATTTCTATTTGTTTGTTTGTTAATCAATATCTTTTGTCTGTCTTCTTCAAACTCACCAAAATGCCAGCTTCATCACGACATAAGACTTGTCTGTTATTAAAGAAATTTCTGTTTTTTTCCTTCCTGGAACATTTACTTGGAAATTATTTTGTCTTCTCATTGAAATGGTTTAGAGATCATTTGAAGAGGAAATCCTCTAGCACACCATTTATTTATTCAAGAAATACTACTTTCTGAAAAATTTGAAGTCTAATAAAAGATATAAAACATGAGCATAATGTTTGTAGTATGTCTGTTGCAATTATACGCACATATTATAAGTACCAAATAAATGCTGAAACTTCAGATGAGGAAGAAATTATGATCCAATGAATGCCTAGTAGGGGTCATGAATTACAATATCAAGAAGTATTTGTAGAGACTTAACATGTTCAAACAGTGAAGGAAGAAAGGAAAAGAAGAAGAGGGGAAAGGAGGAGGAAGAAGGGAGAGGGAGGGAGTAAGAAGGAGAAGAAGAAGGAGAAAGAGGGAGAAGGAGGGAAGACTGAAGCAAGGAAGGGAGGGAGGAAGGAGGAGAAGAAAGAAAGAAAAAGAAGGAAGGAAGGAAGGAAGGAGGGAAGGTAGAAAGGAAGGAAGGAAGGAAGGAAGGAAGGAAGGAAAAGAAAGAGCATTTCAAGCAGAAAGAAAAATGTAAGCAAGGTATGAGTAAGGAGATCATGAGATACGTGACCCAGTTTAAATAACTAGTTTCATTCCAGTGAGGCACCGAGGGCAAGAAAGGGAGTTGGATGAATGGTGGTAGTCTCTGGCCCTTCTATCACAGAGGATGTGGCATGTCAGAATAAGGAAAAGAGATGTTGTTCTGAAGTTCTATATAATATGAAAGACAACTGATCATCTAATTTTCATTAAAACCCTATGACATCTAACTCTTCTATTTTGTCTCATCTTTTTTATTTTTTTCTAAGATTTTTATTTATTTGTTAGAGAGAGAGAGAGAGAGATACAGAGCTCAAGCACAGGCAGACCGAGTGGCAGGCTAGAGGCAGAGGGAGAAGCAGGCTCCCTGCCGAGCAAGGAGCCCGATGTGGGACTCGATCCCAGGAAGCTGGGATCATGACCTGAGCTGAAGGCAGCCGCTTAACCAACTGAGCCACCCAGGCGTCCCTATTTTGTCTCATCTTGTGACTGCTTCTGTTTCCACCTTTGGCTTCTGTTCCACCCCATCCCTAAGGGATAAAGTCAGTAAGATGACAGAATACCTATTAGGATAGAGTGAGTGCTCAGCAAATGCTTTCCAAAGGAATCCCACGTATTTGTCCCGTGGTTCTGTTAGTCTTGGAGAAATTTGACAGATTAAAAGTTTTCAGACTAAAATCTCTAGACTTTTTATTCAGATTTCTTTGTCTTTCTCTTTGGGGGGTAATTTCTGTGTGGAAAATGCCAATAACCTCATCTGGAGATTGCCACAATTGTGCATTTTTAAGCATGTGGAGATTCTGTGTCATGATCTGCACCCAACCTTCATATTCATCCTGACTCTAATCCTTATCTTTTCCATGTTTGTTAATAAATTTACCAGGAAGAAATTGATAAAGCCCAAATTATAAAGCTAGAATTTCCTCAGATTAAATCTTGGCTCCTCAATTAGGACTTCAAGGATCTCGGGCACTACTTTAAAACATCTCTAACTTTAAATTGCCTTATAAAATAAGAAGAATCCTATATACTTTATAAAGAACTTACTCTGTGAAGTTGCAATCACAACTATGGTTTGGCTTTAATGGAGAAATAGTCTAAGGATCAGGGGTGGGCGGTGTGTAAAACATCCTGACATGCTGTAAACAATAGATGTTAGCTCCCTTATCACCTCCTAGTTTTGACTTCTTGATTTTTCTTCTGGAAATTTCCTATTCCTCATTTCCATCTGTGTAACCCATCCTTCAATATACGGACTCACTTTTTTCTAAAAAATTTAAAAGACCAGTTGAATGGAAGGTTTACTGTCATAAATCTCTCTGTTTTTCCAATTCCTTTGGCATTTTATCTGAACCTCTTTCATGGTGGTTTTCAGTCTCCATCTTGATTATAGCAGCACAGATAAATGTTTTCTCCCTTATGCGTCAAATTCTCATTCAAATTTTATACCCTTACAGCATCTAATGTGGTATTTTTTTAAGCAATAAATCCTGTGTATATACATGTTGAATCAGTTTTCTTAATAGTTCTTTTTTATGTAAAACTACTGAAAAATAATTTATGTTGTGGAAAATCTAAGAAAGTGTGTATAGAACTGCCTAATAAAATAAATACTTTGTTGTCATCAACTAGATAGGACAGTAATAAGATGTGAGCTTTCTTAGTTTCTAGTTAACATATTTATAGCATTCAAACTATGTAAAATCTATTGTTTTTTTTAATAATTACTTAAGAATATATACGTGAAAAATTTGGATCGCAGTTGAGTTTCTATGTAATAGAAGTAAAGATCACAAATCCATAATAACAATAGTGTGCTTGTTTGATAAAGGCCTCATAAGAAAAATAACCTTTTATGTTAAGATCAGAGTTGTAGGTAGGGTTGATCATAAACTTAAAATATGCCAAAATTATGCATTTGAGAATCATGTTGTCATTTTTTTGTGTGCATTTTCTTTGAAGAATTGAATTATCTAGTCTACATTATTTTAGCTTAATTCTTCACATAGTTGTCTGGAAATTGAATTCAAATAAGCTTTAAACCAAAATTTAAAATCTGAAGAAAAGAAAACCAATTGAAAAAAAAAATACCAGTTATGTAATTATTTATTCCTCCTGAATTTTAAAATAAAATATATAAAGCATGACTTAGATATTTCTTTGTCTTCAGCAACTTCTTTTAACTGTACTCCGCTGTCCTGGTGTTTACAGCATTTTTCTTAAAGATACTTTGCAAAATATCGTTTATGTTCGTCACGTAACTGGCAGGTTTGGGGCTCTATCCATCAGCTCTGAAAATGCTTATTGTAGCCGATGTGCAGTAGTAAATTGTTTAGTTTTACCTTTGGTTTTTAAATAAAATGAAACATGATAGGAAAAGAAATACACTTTAGTTGATTAGACATTCCATAGCAATCTTAATTTCCTTCAGCATTTCTTTACTATCTCTTGGGAAATGTATGCCTGTGTTTGCCATGTGAGCCTCTCCACTATTTGTGGACACTGAGGCAGAAAAAGAATTAATTTTGCTTTATCAGCTCCTCTACCTTTGCTGTCAATAAATTATCTCTTCCATCTTTTCAAGGGTCTGACCTCTTTGCCTTTCCTACTGTTGAAAAATGTCATTTTATTTATCTTTATCCTGGTTACAATTTTCCTTTCATTTGCCACCTTTCCTTTCTTATCATTTTGTACCCCTTTCACTTCATTTTATAATCTTCTCCATCCTGTTTTGAATCTCATGCAGCTTACCCTGTATATTGTTATTCCTTATTCTTGATTATTTTTGTATTTTCTTGTTCATACTAATTGGCTCCATTTTTATTTCCAGTATATTTATTACTAAGTGGCATTCATTGCCTTTGGGCATACGTTAATTTATCTTTCAGGACTTTCCATTTGCTCTCTGCGTCTTTTCTTTATATATTTCTTTTTGCAACCTCCATTTCACTTCACTTTTCTCATATGTGTTGGTGTATTATTTTTGTTGCTTTTTTAATATGCCTTCATATCTGTAATTCATGCTTCATGTATTATTAGGAGGGTGTATAAAATAAACTACTGTATGTTTGTCACAAACAGCATTACTTTGGATCATCTAAAAATAGATTTAGATTTGCTGTACTGCAATTTGTCAGCCACCTTCTTTACAGCCATATTATAGGGTTTACCTAAATAAATAATTAGAAGACAATTTTGAAAATTAAAAGGACTATAGATATTCTAATTTATGGGCCAGAGAAGTCAGGAAAGGGGATTTTATTGGAAAGTGAATGAACAAAATGTTAAACATATAACTTATTTCAGGAGAGATACGTTTAGGCCTTTTGAGCTATTTAACAGATGAAAAGGTAATAACCTTTTGAGCTATTTAATTGAAAAGAAATATGTGCACATATACATATCTTTTATATGTCTCTATCTTTTGTACCTATATATGTATATCTTCTATACATCTTTTATATATCTTTTATATACATATATATATAATCTTCATACTTTTCTATGCTTTTATGTGCATATTAAGTAACATTTAAACCAGATATACTTTCTTTAGAGAAGTCCTTGAAAAGCATGAAACTTAATGAGGCAAATAAAAATGTACCATATTGCAGTGCAATGTGATAACTATTGTATGTTTAAGTAGAATTATACTAGCATGAGATGGAAGTAAAGAGATACAAGGAGTATCTTAGAAGATTTCCTAGAATAAATGACCTTTCAGCTGAGTGTTAAAGAATCAGACATACATTGCCACCTGGAGATAAAGGGAAGGGACTCTTTGGAGATATTAAGCTATGCTATAATTCAAAGATAAGCTTCAATAGAAAGAGTGGCAAGAAATGAAATAAATAAATAAGTGTATGTTTTATGAAGAAATTTAGATTATCCCTTGGTTCCATGGAAATCATTGGAGATTGTAAGCAGAGAAGTGGCATAATAAGATTTGATTTTTGAGTACAGATGAAGAAACTGTGGGTTTGGAAGTACCATGGCAATTTGAGGTGGTTAAAAAGGTAATAATACCATTGAGAGACAATGTAGGCCCAAATTGAGGCAGAAACTGAAGGAATAATTAGAACAAATATGAGTCATTTAAGGGTTCAGTCAAGAGAATTTGGGAATGTTTGGACATAAGCACAAGAGAAAGTAAGGGAGACAGCATTTTTCAGTGGAATTTAGGATGACCTATTTAATTTAAATTAGAAGAATAAAAGCTTGGAAGTGGTTGTCTATTAAGTCCAATTTTATCCAGATAGATGGTCCAGTATCCGTTGACTATTTCCTTCACAACTACCTTATGACGGTAGTTAATTATGATTAAAAGTTGATTGACTTAAACATATAATCAATGGGAAAAATAAAACTAACTAAATATTAGATTAATACTTTCTTTATTGCATAAATGAATAGTGACACAACCAGTCTTTCTAACATGCAGCAAGGAAGCCCAAAAAAACCAATAAAAAATATTGCACAGACATTCATGCAAAATGAACACTGATGGTAGTAAATTCTAAAAATGGCAGAATTTGGTTCTAAATCAAATGCAATTTCCACATTTGCATACTATGTTAGAAAGCATCTTATAACTATGTTCATAGTATATTGTTCAGCTCATTTCCATAATCTAATTCAGTGATACTTATGTTCTTCAAATAGTATTCACTGATCATATTTTATCTCTTCTTTATTTTAAATTGTGGTTCTGTGAACTATAGACCACATCAGGGAAAGATTGTAAATATCATAAATATTATGCCAATTTCCTTAAAATGGCAAATTATGTAAAATTTATTCTCTACTTTTTCTTAGAAGAACCAAAAGCAGACAAACCTTTGAGCTTAAAGGTGGATTTTAATGCTTTTAATTACAAGCATGAATTTTTAAAAATCCTTAAATTTATTAAAAAATAATTATTTTAAGGAGATAGTCATGGAATATACAAATTTTTATTTTAAAGAGACTTCAGTTTGGTTAAATTTCTCCTTCAAACTTGTAGAAATTCTAGTGTAATTGCTGGTTGAATTTGTAGTAAATAATGCAGGTATTTGTTCCATCAGTATAATATACTATTTATTCATGCCGTGTTTATTTATTACCAGCAAAATTAAGATTGTGATACTATATTGAGACTGTCATGGGGACAAAATACTGTACAAGGTTCTTTGCAAAGACCATTTTATGTAATTCAACAACCTTTTGGAGAAAGAAGGCTTATTATTATTATTGTCAATTTTGTTGTAACTTTTTATTCCTTTATTTCCCAGAAATTGAAAGTCAGAGAGGTTGTATAGTTTGCCCTGTACTTCTCTAATTGCAAATGTAAATCTTGGATTGGACTCCATATCAGTCTTCTAAAGCTCATGCTCAGTTCTACTGGGATATGCTGTCATAATGTGAAAGTAGCAGCACTCTTTTTTTTTTAAAGCGAGAGAGAGAGAAAGCTTGAGCAAGGGGAGGGGCACGAGGGAAGGAAGAAGGAGAGAATCTCAAGCCGACTTTGCACTGAACATGGAGTCCTAAGTGGACTCCATCTCAGGATTCTGAGATCAGGACTGGAGTCAAAACCAAGAGTCAGATGCTTACTCCAGTGAACCACTCTGGTGCCCCTCACAGTAGCACCCAATAAGCAAATAGGGAATAGGTGTTAAACAAAAGAATTCCTATTTGGTGCAGAAGAGCTACATTATTTTATGCACCAAAGAATGGACCATATGAACCCCAAGGGATAATAACATGAGCCTTGAACAACAAACAAGACTTGTGCAAAGACATCAATGTCCTGAAATGTGTTCAGCCCATGTTTTCCTCTTTAATATCAAAACAAAAAAATATATGTCATTAATTAATTATGATTCTGATATATATATATATATTTAAAGTATTTTATTTATTTATTTGACAGACAGAGATTATAAGTAGGCAGAGAGGCAGGCAGAGAGAAAGGGGGAAACAGGCTTCCTGCTGAGCAGAAAGCTCCATGCGGGGCTTGATCCCAGGACCCTGAGATCATGACCTGAGCCAAAGGCAGAGACTTAACCCACTGAGCCACCCAGGCACCCCTGATTCTTATATATTTGTAAACTGTTTTTTTTGTTTATTCAGCTCACTCCAATAAGCCTGTTGTATCATAAGCCATAATGGTTATATTACATACACACACCTATAGTTTTTTTAAATTATTTAATTTAGTTGTGATATCTTATAAAATGTTATAAGAAATTTACTGTGGCATATAGGTATTTATGAAAAAATTACACAATTGAAAGATAAAAATATTTTGTGTCACTTCTAAAATTAATTGATCTATTAATTATAATATGTAACTGGAATTCTGAACTCTTACCAAGCATCTCTTGAAGGAAGAAGGTGGGTATGTTCTACTCATGTCCATGGTTTGTACATACCCACAGCAACTTCACATTCCTCTCCCCATTGACATTGTGTGATATTTGAAGCAAGTGTTGCATTTTCTTTCATTTATTCTTTTCTCTTTCATGGAATCCTATAAACCCATGAGAAAAGTGCAATCTTTAGCTTTTCCATGTTTCAAACAATTATGCAAGACAAGAGTCCTTGTTTCCTTAATCACTACATCTTTTCTCCTTTGACTATCTTGGCTCAAAGTGACTATCAGGATATTTGCATAATATCCTTTGCTTAATTTGGGAGAGTAGGTTATTGGTAAGAGGAGGAAGCTGTTTTCATTTATTTGTTGTTTGTTTTTTGTGGTAGTGGTGTTTTGGTACTATAGAAACCTATTTTAGTCTGCTTTTGACGAAGAAGGTTATTAGATGTAGAAAGTAATAAAAAATCATTGATTAAGTAAATTTCTGAAAGGCATATAACAAATGAGGATTACTTGGTGAGAATCTCTTCTCTATCAACAAAGAAAGAATTTTGTATGTTATTCAGTGATCTCTGGAGTTTCTATATGAGATTTTAAGCTGGCATATTCATCCCCATCCCTCTCCCCACACACACTCACATGGATACAATAGAAATTAGTACATTCAGGGGTGTTTGGGTGGCTCCGTTGGTTAAGCATCTGCCTTCGGCTCAGGTCATGATTTCAGGGTCCTGGGATTGAGGCCCACATCAGGCTCCCTGCTCAGTGAGGAGTCTGGTTCTCCCTTTCTTTCTGCTGCTCTCCTTACTTGTGTACTCTCTCTCTCTCTCAAATAAATAAATAAAAATTTAAAAAAGAAATAAATACATTCAGCATAGATAAATACAGATTTAGTTTGGTTTAGTAGCAGTTTAGGCACTAAGCCCAACATTCCATTTTTTTTTTCTTTTTCTCCCCCAAGGCTAGCTTAAAAATCAGTACAAGGAACAGTGCAGGCTCAATGTGAATGTTGGAATTTTGACGAATAGTTTTATGAAAGATAGGGCTTCAAATCCTTGTTTTGAGAAATTTGTCATTGATTGAAACATGGCATTTTAACAAATGGTACACTCGATCAACTATTTTATGATATTTCTGGTGAGCTACTCTTAAGCAATCATTTATCTGTGTACTGCCAGAGCTGAAGTCTTCAATGAAAGCTTTCAATTTGTGCATCCTATTACCAGGAATGTATCCAGAAGTGACTTAATGGTTTATTTCTTAGCCCAAACAGCTAATTTTATTCCTTTGACTTTCACAAAAATACCATTAATCTTTCAAGAATAAGGACTAAATATTCTGTTTCACCAATACCATCCCAGCTTTTAGTTAATTCAGGTATATGTATGTGTGTGTGTATACATTTTAATTTCAAAAATTGCTTATGGATAAATTAAGATGAACAAAGGAAATAGTGAAGACACCACATTACTTTGGGTTTTTGGTAAATTCTTATATAATTTTTAAATTAGACATTCCAAATGGACTCAGAAGTTTTTAAATTGTTGTTAAGGTTTAGAAGATCCTTTTCTTAGAACTTTTGTACATAGTTTAATTAAGAATTTGATGAATGGTATGAATATTTGCCTCAGAAAAAAAAATGCACATAAAGAATTTCAAGTTGTTGGGGCACCTGGGAGGCTCAGTGGGTTAAGCCTCTCCCTTCAGCTCAGATCATGATCTCAAGGTCCTGGGATCAAGGCCCGCTTGGGCTCTCTGCTCAGCAGGGGCCTGCCTCTCTACTTGTGATCTCTCTCTATTTGTCAAATAAATAAATAAAATCTTAAAAAAAAAAAAAAAGAATTTAAAGTTGTGGAATTCCTGAAGGTCATTCATGGGCCTTCTTAGAGTCTTCAATCCCAATATTATATCAGTTAGTATTTATTAAAGGCCTACCATTTTTAAGAAATCTTGAAAGATTTAGTATACAAAAACAAATGAAATGACATACTCTTGGTATTAAATAAAGCATACCCTACTGAGAGAGCTACACACTTGAACAAACAACTGTATCGAAAAGATATATATATATATAGAGAGAGAGAGAGAGGGGGAGAGAGAGAAAGAGAGAGAAGTAGCACATACTTACCCAGGACTATTTATATGCCAGATAACCTTATAACTTCTTTTATATGCCTATTCATCTAATCTTCAAGACCTTGTTAGTCAGGTATTGCTATTCTCCTATTTTATAGATGAGGAAATTGGGACAGAATGATGATAAAATTTGCTTAAAAGAACATAAATGCTGAAGTGGCAGAACCAGGAATTAAAACCAGGTAGTGTGTTTCAAGAATTCATGGACTTAACCATCCTATTTGCTGCCTCTCATAAAAATATAACAGAAATGTAGAGTGACATGAGATGACAAGGGGAAAGATCAACCAATGTTGATGGTAATCTAGGAAAAGTCTATGATGAGCACATCAGCTTGAGTTTGGCATTGAAGAAGGAGTAAAAATGATATATAGCACCTAGTTTGGGATATTTTCTCCTTTTAAAAAAGTGATTTACCATGCTAACTTAACATTAATAAAGTTGTATGTCTCCTGATGAAAGAGTAAAACATAATAATAATTGATTTATTCATGAACAAGAAATCCCAAATAGATGAAACATTCCTTAGACCTAGCAAAGCTGCAAAACCATTTTACTGAGGTTAAACTGTTATTAGAATCATGGCTAGCTCTTAAAAATAGTCCCATAACAATAAATCCCAAATGTTGTATATCTATGAGGTAAAATTATCCTGTTAATCACATATAGCTGGGTTTATAATTGTGTTACTTCTCAAACAGTTGGCAAAGGGCACTGCAAATTAAGTTGTTGAAATCCATTATAATGGGTGAAATAAAAGCTAGTGGGTAAGAAAGAACATATTTCCTAAAAGGGAACATTTTGCTCATTTCTTACTTTTAAAAAATGGGTCATAAAAATATTATAGGTGGATTATGGGATGTTGTTATTGGAATGTGACATGTTACGTAGTGCCGTCATTAGTAGATGCCTGCTTTTGCCAACCTCCCATCTCATTCCTTTCTCCATAACAACCCCCCCACCCCCAACAACCCTGCCTGATACTCTATGGAGATGATCCTGTTTGGGACTGGAACAGTAGCTCTTACACACAAGAGAATCAATATACCCTGTGGCCAGAGTAGCTACCTATTGAAAGAGTTGTTTTCCCCCACCAGATTAATGACTTCTCTAGGACAGGTACAATACCTTCTCCATTTGCATAATCTCAGAATTTAGCACTGTTAATGAATATTTGCCAAAAGAATTAATGACTAAAAGGGAGCAAAGATGAACAGATGAAGGCCATCACAACTTGACTATAAGGAGGAATCACTCAGGGATCCAAATTTGTAAAATAAAGCAATGAACACCCACAAGTTAGACAGAAAGGAAATGTGGCTGGATGTGTTGTATACACGTAGATGTATACCTTACAATGTATTCTAAATTTTTTTCTGGCAAGTGCTGATAGTATGACAAAATCTCTATTTTCTAAAAGCCAGATGCTTATTTAACTTTAAGGCTAATGTTCAGCACGGTCACACTAAAATATGTGTACTACTATTAATTGTATTACTAGCATTATGCTAGAATTAAAACTCTCTACCTACTGGTGTTTGGAAATGTCATTGGCCTCTCCTCCTCTCTTCACTTCTCATCCTGCCATTCCTCCCTAGAGCCCTATTAAATATGAGTTTTCCAAGTTCTTTTTTGTGACTTTTTATGGTCTGAAAGTAAGTAATCTGATTGGTGATGAAAATTCAGAACAACATAGCCCAAATACCTTGGGAATCAGAGTTCTGCCAAGCACTTAGGAACTAAGAAAAATATACTCTCTTGCACATGTGGAATGCTGAGGGGAAACTGTGCAGCTCACTCAGTGTTAGAACAACAGTGCCAGAGTATCCAGTGGTGACATGCGTAAAGACATGACCTCGCTGGAGCTCCAGTGATTTAGAAATGAAACTTTAGACTGCCCTGTGAAAGTTGAAGATGCTGTTTCTTTAGGAAAGAATGGAAATTGTGCAGACTTTAGGTAAAGACAGCAAACTCATTGATAACACTGACATGGTTAAGTGTTCCTACTGAAAACTTCTATCAGCACTCTGGCTCTAAGGAGTTGATTCTGGAAGCCAAGAATAGTGAAATGCCGACTAAGAACCCAACTTCTCCAAACATTGATTAAACGGATTTTATTTTTCCTGTTGATGAGTGCTTGGATCTGGGAGTTCTTTGGAAAAGCGCAAACCCTGCTTTAAAGAAAACCTGTTGGCAAATAACAACAGAACAAGTTCACAGTTTTAAGTCTATTATGCAAAGAAAGAACAAACGCACATTCGGTAGGACCTAAAGTGCATATTTGCCCATTTTCCTTTCTGATATATGCAACGTCCACATTTTCCATTGGGTACAATCGAAACGGATCTTTAAACTCGTGATTGCTAGGCACTGCATGACTTTTCATATTATAGATCCATTCCAATATGAACCCTTTAGAATGCTAAAACTGGAGAGTTGGACTAAAGTATTTTGAAGATAAGTTTAAGTTCAGGGACAGAGGAGTAAAAAGCTTTTCATTCACTTTAAGCTAATCAGGAAAATCAATTAACCAAAATTCCTCAGAGCAGTCTATATAAATCTGTAAATTTGAGTTTTACATTATTTGGATGGTTTGTGGCTTGTCCCTGATAGTACTTCCTGAACAATGTTCAAGTCTTGAATAGAATTCACTCATTGAGGCCTATTGTGTCTGGCATTTTTGAGGTTCTTAAAATCACAATCCTTGATTGTGAGGGGGGTGGTTTTCTAGACCATGGGCTAAGCACATTTATTTTCATTAATTTCAAGTATATATGTGTTAAGACTTAGAACACACAGAAAATAATTCAGGAATGAATATATACCATGGAGGCTAATTTATAAGCATTAGAAAATCTGATCTTAATTAGATTACTTATAAAAGTTATATCACAGTAAATCTATTAACATTATGATAATATTTTAATAATTTTATTTAGTATCTTAATTATTCCCCATTTTCTTCTCACTACAACTCTCTCACTTTTTTATGTATTTTTTTTGAGCTTATAAAAAAAGGTATAACCAATCTTAGTCTTAGGTAAATATTTTGAAATGTTGAAAATCTAATTTAATAAAACATACTTTCCCACTCTTAAAAAGCATTATTTCTTTGCTTTTTAGATTACACATATGCATTAAGGTCAGATTGCCAACCCCTAAATACTGTTTTTTGTATTGTTGGTAATGGTAAATATTTTCCTATAATCCCTTTGAAATATTTTCCTCTGGAAGCCATAAACTGAAGAATACCAGCCCATTTGCTTGGCATTAACATGAGATTCTGTTCTCTTATGGGGGAAGTACAAGCTTTGGATTTCATTTACAAATGGCATATATGGACCACTTTCCCTGACATCTAATAAAATTTTCAAAGAGAGGATAATTTTAATAAACTGTGTCTTAAAACATTTGGATAAAATTGTAATCCTATAAAGAATAAATACTTTTTTTAATGTATAGCCAATATTTAACTAATGAAGTTGTATACAGTACAGCAGAATTTAATATAAAAAGAAATGTTAGTGATCATTTATTCTAGTTTCTTGTTCCAATTAACATACTTCAAAAAATAACTCTAGAAACTTCAAGAACAAAAAATTGCTAACACAGTTTCAGCAATTTTTCTTTGTGATTAAGAAAGATATTATTTTTTAACACATTATTACTTTAGGAAAACCAGAGAAAAAAGTTTTATTTGTTTTTGAAATGTTGGGATTATAAGAAAATATTTACCATTACCAACAATACAAAAAACAGTATTTAGGGGTTGGCAATCTGACCTTACTGCATATATGTGTAATCTAAAAAGCAAAGAAATAATGCTTTTTAAGAGTGGGAAAGTATGTTTTATTAAATTAGATTTTCAACATTTCAAAAACAAATAAAAAATGAATAACTGTTTTCAAAGCATCCATTATTAAATATATTAAATAATAAAGTTGTGTTTTTCCTTTCTACCTTTTTCTTTAGATACCTATTTTTATCCTATAAATTAAGATCCTATAGATAACTTTGTTTTCTGATTTTCTTTCACTAAATTTGAAGTATGAAATTTCCAAATCACTAAATATTTTTTGAAAAATGATTTAATGGCTATATAGTTTTATGATAATTAATATTACAACTAGAATGTCAAAGAGATTTGAGCTGGGGTTTTACATTAATTTTAGAGCAATAAATTAGGAAGGTATTAATGGCATATATGTATACACATAAATATATGTTAGAACACATACATATATATATGTAAATATATACACACATATGACTTTGCTTCATAACTCTTCCAATCATGACTTTAGTACTTTTATACTTCAGTCTTCTCAGTGCATTTCTCAAAGGCTAATTCCTGGAATAATCCTTAAAAATTGCCTTTTATATATCTACTTTAAATCTTTCTGGTAACTTTTCCTTTTACAACAAACATACCAAAGTATTATCTCCAGTTAAACAATAGTAATTAATTTAATATACTCATTATATCATAATATCCAATGACTAGATAACTCTAGCTTTAGAAATAACCTTGGAGATAAATATAGAAAGGAAAACAAACAAGCATTATGTACTAAGATTTATCAGAATGTTGAAGATTCCCCTGAACCGTTGGTTTGGTTGTGTGTCTTTGGGAGATATGTTTTAATTCAACAAAGCAGGTGATCTGATAATAGTGACTAATGTGAAAATGAGATCATAAAGCTCGATTTCTAAGATCTTATAGAAATAATTTGTGGGTGATTGGAAGTTCAAAGCCACTCTTGAGTCTGGAGGTATTAAGCAGTTTATTAAACAGCTATTAAAGTACTTCTAAAACTTTAAGAAATAAAGATACTTTTCTATAAATCTGGTTTGGTATTAAGGCTAATGTTATGTATCTATGTTACCTCGTGGCATATTGAGGTCAATTCCCAGTTATCTATCCAAAATGGTAATGCAGTGTATCAAACTCATTTTTCTTTCTGTTCTGACTTCTCTCTCTGATAATAGGGGTAGTTTATAAAAGAGCCATAGTCACCCATAGTGCCTTAGAGAAAAAGATATATTCAAAATCAATGAAAACCTCAAATCACTCAAAAGTATCATTTTAGCTAGTTTTTTCAACATCTTCTTGTACATCATCCTTTACCAGTTCTGCTAAAAGTAGAAACATTGTTTGATGCATTTTATCTTCTTCTTCCTCCACTGCTGCCCTCCAGCAGAGATTCAAGAGAAAGAAATGCCCTAGAGTCAGGTTGCTTGAGGGAATGAAGTCAAGGGCTGGAATTATATTCACAAACAAGATAATTGATCTCGGAAGTATTGAAATTTGACTGCACAGGAGAAATAGAGCAGATAAATGATAAATGTTACAGTTTGTAAATCAGAGAATTTAAAATATTGAAGGGAAGAGGCACACTATATGATGGTACACATAATGAACCTTGGAACCATGACTTGGTTGATACCTGGTTTTGTTTTTTAATGGAATGGAGATATCAAAAATTCCAAAGTTATAGCAACCTCGATGGCTTGTTTTGGAAATTTTGATTTCCAAATAGATGCAGATTAAAAGCAGAGAAGATTGATTGTCTCATGTGCCTACAAGTCTCTGACACACATAACAAAAGTACACGTAAGAGTGAGAGTTGAGAACTCAGTGTGTGCACCATGCCATGAGTAAATCCTCCTCTAAACGCACATTTTGCCTGTTGGTACTGATCAAGGCTGCAGTTGAAGCCACAGTGAAATGATTCACACTGGTCATTAACAAGGCCATTGCCAGCCATTTTATAAAGAGTCAGCTTCACTGTGGCCTGGTTTACAAAATTCTCTTTTTAGCGTCCTGAAAAAAAATCTGAATTTCTTATTTTCTTCCTTGTCTTGTCTTCTGAGAAGACATATTGTAAACTCTAGAGAGGAGTGAATGACCAAAATTTCTTATAAAAGTTAAATTGAAGATCAAGGGGTCCAAATGACAAAATTTTCCTTTTTAGAGAAGATACATGTGCTTCAAAATGCTTGAGTAAGGAAACAGAATGGCTCTGTGTTTTTCAAAGAGGTGAAAGAAGTCAATATAGGTAGGTACACTTCAAAGAGTTTCTTAGTCCACGTCCACTAAACAGATATTCATGGTGCCAAAAACTGGGTGCTCATTTGCAGTCCTCAAAAATATTCAGTAGAATAAAGCAAGAAGAACAAAATTGCCCATTTTTGTAAGGACCTGCTTTGTGCACAAATTTATACTAGGTGCTTTGCAAAAAACAAAACAAAACAAAAAAAGGTAGAGGAAAGAATGAAGATAAATACACAGACCTCTGATTATGGCCTTTGAGCAGATCTACTGTAATTGGAGAATTGAATATGCATGTGATTGTGTAAGCAAAACAAGTTATGTTGATTAATAAGGAGTACTAATATATTATAATGATATGTTAGTACTCTGCTTTTTATTAGTCTCCTGCTTTATCTGTTCTGTTTAAAGTAACAATGTAGTATAGTGGAAAGAATGTTACTTTGTGTTTTCCTTTTCTGGCTGTGTTACCAACATATAGCCTGACCATGGGACACTTGCATAATAGCTACCATTGATTTGTGGCCTGGGTGATTTACATACAGTATTTCATTTGATCCTCACACCTACCCTGTGATGTCCATAGCATCTTGACAATACAGGTGACAGTCTAGTTTTCAGGGAGAGCCTCGCTTTATCCCCATTGTCTCAGGATACTTATTTGCATCCTCTTTTTACCCTCAAGAGTGTACTTGTTTGGATGATATATTGAATTGATGTGATGAGAAATGTGATAGACATAATTGAGCAAGTAGTGAAGGCAGATTTGATCCAAGGCTGTTGATGGCCAAAGCCCATACACATAATTCTATCTTTTCTCTAGTTAAATTGTTTCACTGCTTCTTTGTGTATAAATAAAATTAAGCCATTAAAGTAAATGATCTCCAGGATTCCTTCCATCTCTAAATTCTAAGACTCTAACTTACAAAGAGACAAATGTGTGGGCTCATGATCCTGGGATGAAAACTTTAAACCAGAGTTAAGAAACAGAATTGGGAAATAATGAAGGAAAGAAGGGGAGACAGAATGGAAGATTTAACACATTATTCAATTTATAATAGCTCTGAATGGTTAAAAAGTCAGCCTTTCTTAACAATTTGCCTGGCAAACAGATAGCCCTTGACATAAATTAAGGGAAGCTGTATTTCCCCATATCTTCTGTGTCTAGAGCATGAAAAGATCTGACATCTTGGTCCTTATATTTTGAAAACAAAAACAAAAACAAACAAACTAGTGGTAGTTTGCATTTATTTAAATTCTACTTCATAATATAGTGAAATCTTCATTAAAGCTCTTTATTTTGCAAAGTATAATATTACTTACAGAAAATTGTTTGGCTCTCCTTTGATTTTAAGGTGCACTTCAGTCTCCCCAGATGATTCTATTTTCCTGGGGAAAGTTGATGCATTCCCGCCAGCTTTGACTTCTCATGTTCCTTTCTTCAACCTCATCTTATTGGATGCTTGCCATCAATATTAAATTGTCTTAATCCCAATTTTTCCACCTATTGCTGCTTTTGCAGTTGGCGCTGATTCTTACGCCCCTTGAAAGGTACTTGTATGGCAAAAGACTGAAAAAAAAATTGGCAGTTGCTGTCAGGGTTAATGTAGAAAAATAAATCTCTTATATTGCCAGTTTGGATTTACTTTTCATTTTTAATGGCCCCAACAGCTGTTAGAGGAATCCTCCACTTCCTGCACACTTCCATTTTTACAGCTGGTACTGCTTGACTGGTTCTTGACTTTGGGGGAGCCGTTCCTGGGTGTTTATACAGTGATTTACAGTCACCCGCTCACGATAGACTCTGACCATCCTTTAGCTTTCTTCCACAATTTTCCCTGAAATTGGATGATGTCACAGTCACCCCACCTTTTACCAGTTTTAGCCAGGCCAGTGTTTCCTGACAATTGATTCTTTTCTCATTGTCCAATCGTTCATGCCATGTTTTGAAAAGTTTGGACGGTTAGTTAAAAAAAAAAAAAATTAAAAGGAAGAGATACAAATGAGAGTTGATTTTCAATTTAGCAAAATAAGTATCCATCCTTTATGGATACTTTCTTGGTATCTTTTCCTTACTTTTTTTGAAAGTACTCCTGACCGTTTGCATTTGGATGCTTCACTTCCTTAGAACTCTTTCCCCTCCCCTCTCCTCCCCTCTATTCCTCTCCTCTCCTCTCCTCTCCTCTCCTCTCCTCTCCTCTCCTCTCCTCTCTTCTCTTCTCCTCAGAGATTATCCCCAGGGGCACTAGTTTCACCACCTGTATTAGTTTCCCAGGGCTGCTGAAACAAAGTAGCACAAACTGGTGCCTTAAAACAACAGCAGCTTAAAAAGCACAGTTCTGGAGGCTAGAAGTTAGAAAACAAGGGGTCACTGGGGCCCTGGTCCCTTTGAAAACTGAAGGAATCCTTCTTTGCCTCTTCTGGTTTCTATTGGATTGCTAAGAGTCTGACATCCCTGAACTCCCAGCTCCGTATCTCAAACCTCTGCCTTCATTGTCACGTGACACTGTCCCTGTGGGTCCTACATAGTGTTTTCTCTTTGTGTCTGTTTCTGTGTCCAAATTTCCACTTTTGATAAGGATATCAGTCATAGTGGATCAGGACCTGCCCTAACAACCTCCTTTTAACTCAATTACCTTTATAAAGATTCTTCTCCCAAATAACGTCACATTCTAAGGTACGAGGGATTGTTATTTCAACATATCTGGGGAGAGGGCAACTCATTCAATTCATAACACTAGCTAAGAACAGAATTCTCCTCATGCTCGTTTGCAAAGGAAATATTGACGTCTTTCAGAAATTGGGAGGAGTCCAGGGAGCATCAAGTTCTACTCGTGGCTGCTGTCTTGTCTGTGGCTGCTCACTTACTCTCTCTCGGTTTGAGGGTTTCTATAGAAAAGACAGAGTCAGACGCAAGACGCTGACCGAAAGCATTTGCTTAAGTCTTCAGTTCTGATTATAACCAGTATAAGTATTTTTCTAATGTACTATATAAAATTTGTTTGGTAAACATCCTAAAGTGAGAAAAGAAAAACTAAGCTATCCAGCATTGTGAAAAAATATCACCAAGGATAGGTAACTCCAGCCGTGGTTTAATTTTCCTTCCTTCAAGTATTACCTGCATTTGTATCAAGGCTGCAGATGATACCAAAGAAGCTTATCAGCCCACAATTTACTTCCTTGTTCCAGTAATCAATAAAGTTTTTTAAAAAACATTTTGAATGATGCTAGGGAGAGAAAAAAGAACACATTTAAAATAGATAAAGACTTTTTGAGCCAGAACTATTAGAATACTTGCCTAAGAAGCCCTCACAGTTTTCTTCTGAAGACAAATAATTTATGATTGTCATTGCTACCTCTATTAACTTTTTAAAAATTTTCTTATGGAAAATTGAAGAAAATAAAATGTTTTACTCAAGCAGGTATTTTGGCTCATTTACATTGCAGTAATCTGGCAATGTTTTTATTTGAATGCATCTTTAATTAAAAACTATAGATAGCCTTCAGCAGAAAAAGTATCCTTGAGGTCAGTAATAAAATTAAAATGTTTTAGTGTCAGAAAAGAATTATATTTGGAAATCTTCTATTCTAATAATACAACTATAACCCTATGGCAGATCCAAACCATCTCTCACAGAAGTGCTCTTTAAAAAGGAATTATGCAGTTCTAAAGCAATTCTCCAGTGTGTTGATTTGATTTAAAGGGGGGGAAAAGTTGATTCAGGAAACTATAGAAAAAAAAAAAAAAAACAACACAAAAGGTTAAGCCAGTTGTTCAGACAAAACCAGTAATTATGTGTCTAAATTATTTTGCTTACCAATTCATTTGCTTTGACATTACACAGACCTAGTCTTATTTGCATATGGTAGCTGCTACAAGACCACAAGGTATATTGCACACTGAGTTACTGAACAAGTTACAGTGGGCAAATCTGATGAAATCGGGATTCTAGGGGCAGGATGTACAAGACTGTGTCTTGGAGTGAATGATGAAGTCTTTATAGCAGCTTTAAAGAAAGGAAAAGTATGGAGAGGAAACTGAAACTCACGGCCACCTGCATGCTCTTCTGGGGTCACCCAGGAAGGTTCTTGCTGTCCCCATGTGGCAAGAGAAAGGTCATCATTAGGATCCCTGAGGTAATTCAACCTTGCAGATGACTATGTTTCCACTTGGAAATAGTTGCACAGTATGTAAGTGAAAAATAGTCTACGACTTTTATTTTAGAATTTTATTTTAAAAATTTCAGGACATTTAAACACACAGGTTTTGATTTTTTTTTTCTCTTCGTTGATTTTTCATGGAGTTGATGGAGATAAAAAGATCAGCCTGGCAGCTTGCTGGCATGGAACTGGAGTGTTTAGGGTTTGTTTTGCCTTTTTGCAAGATTGGTCCACAAGAACTTTAAAAGGAGAAAAAGACGATGCAAATTAAATACGTTAGAAACGTATGTCCCATCTGTTTTTATTTCATTTTTAGAATAAGGTTTTCATACCTTCTTTTATTTTTATATTCTATGATACCACACTATAATGTTGGCCACCTCAGAGACAAACTAAATTAGCTATCCTGACCATATGGAAAGGAAAAGCTTTACCAGCTAAGGAAACAAATTTAACTCAGGCAAAAAGGCCTATGTGTTTTAGAGTTAAAAAAAAAAAAAATGCTGCTAACTACATAGTAGGGGAATATAACCCACCTGCATAAGTAAAATTCGAAAAAGAGTTTGGGTATTCCAAAATAGCTGCCTCTTTTCCTGGCGTCATTCAGGAATCACCCATATTTGAAGCATACTTCTGTTGTACACTATCATCTGGATTTATTTGTAAGTAAGCATAATGGAAGGCATGGAAGTCCCTTGAAAGGTCTACTGCTCCTTCCCTCAGTTGCCTCCAAATAGAATTAAAACTAACCTATCTGAATGAACCTTATCCCATTATTTAAAAAAAAAAAAAAAAAAAAAAAGGTGAAAGAAAGAAAGAAAAGAAAAGAGCTTCAAAACATTTCAGAGAAGAAAACTTTTCCCCTAATGTCCACTCCATAGACAATTGAATAAGAAGATGTGGTTTTATAGAAAAAAGAGATTTTTTTATTTCATTCTACAAATGCCAATATTGTAAGGCATTTGATAGAAGCTCTAGGCTATCATTTTATTTTACTTGGAGAGAAGCTTCTCATAATTCACTATGTAAAACTGATGGTTGCTTCAGAAATCTCCCAATCTGAGGTTTTTATATAAACCACAGTGAGGGAACAGAGCTCATAGAGGTCAAGCATGTGTTTTCTAACCACACAGAGAAGAGGAGTTCTGCCCCGATCCAAGGCTATTTCAGATTGACATGTGCGGTTATTTACAATGATTGAGGGCATCAGGATTTATGCACAACCTATGAAGAGAAGATAAATAGATTGGTGGAGAAGATTCAGCTAAAAAAAAAAAAAAAAAAAAAAAAGCATCAACCAAAATGTTTGCTGTCACCTAACTGTAACTTAGCATGGTTGAGCTAAGGCCACTCAACTTTTAGAGTACTGAAGTTAGAATTCACTTTATTTTATCCAAATAATAGCTAAACTTATAAGTGAAGGCATATGTGTTGAGTTTTTCTATGGACATTCAAATGGCTTTTTTGGGGGGGGCACTTCTACTGGAAGGCATTTCACTAAAATGCACACTGATTACTAAAATTACCTGAATGTATTCAAGATGTGTCTCCGTGTTTTTTCTGTACTAAAGGAGGTGGAATTACAGTAATAGTTCCCTTTCTCAAATCATGGGACACTCAGTGTAACCATTATCAAGCCTGTAAGATAACTTTCTGACTCTCAGACACCAAACTTATAGAATAGTTTTGAAGTGCCCTGTATTTCTCCTAAACCTAAGCCACTTAATTTGCACCAGATAAAATAGACTAATTAATCAAGCAAAAGTAATTTGGTTTGGAAGACATCTTTAGGCACACACTGATATAGCCTTTTTAGGTTTTCTCCAATCAATGTTTGTATTAATGGTAAGAGTCCAGAGGAGATAGAAGCTTAAGCACCAGGCTGAGACCATCTCAGTCTCAGCGGCCATCTTTGACAGTGGAACATAGTGTTAATGCTCTGAACTACATAAATAAATACTTCCTCTCTATTGTTTCTTGGGACTTCTTAATGTTCATATTCAACTCTAATCATTGTCATGGTCTTGTTTATGGCCAAGCATAAAAAATGAATGGTTTCCTTACAACATACATGATGTAATTCACATTATCGATGAGGAGAGGAAATGCAGATAAATTCCTCTTGAGGTGTATTACAAGCTGAAACCACTCAGCCACCAACACAGAGTGGGATATTATTAAGTAGACCAAAAATGGCCATAGGTTTTTTGAAGGAGGAGAATTGTTAAAAATCTAAATAGATATGGCTGAGTGTGCTATGTGTATTCACTCTGATCCAGAAGAACATGCGGATATCAATAAGTGGTTTTTTTGTTTGTTTGTTTGTTTGTTTGTTTTTAAACTTAGAGTTTGTTCTGCAGTTGAGGAATGAACTTTTTGTAAAACCTATAGGGAAAAAAAAAAAAGCACAATTGTCTTGGGTTAGAAGGAAGAAAAAAAAAATCAATGCCTACTGATGACCCATGTTCAAGAAGTTCTCTTATAAAAAAAAATAGACTTTTCTTCAGGTAACAAAAAAGGAAAATATGTAGAAGGAATAGACTGGGGTTGATCCTTTGTACTGTTTTTCTTTCCCCATGTGCCCAAAAAGGGTAATCGGGAAACAAACAAACAAAAATATTATGGAAAGACACCTTGTGCATATATTTATCTCTGTTCTAAATGGCCAAGTCATCTTATAATTTTGCACAGAGCTTATCTATTCCAGAACACAAGTCCATACATAACAATCTCATTACCTTGTCATATAATACAATATTTAATCAGAAATAATTATAAAACATTAATCAATAGGAAAAGATGAGTTTCAGAAGAAACAACATAAGAATTACACATTTCTTTTTGCAATAGAGGAATTTCACTGACTTAATTAAGGTAATTTAGGAACACCTATGAATTTTGAGTGAACATAATTTTTACTTAAATGTTCTTAACAACTGCTAACAGGTAGCAAAGGCTTTTGAAGAATTAAACAGGATGTAAGAGTCCAATTCAGGAATTTCCTTAACATTTGTCATCAGATCTTATCTTTGATGACTTTATACTTAAAAAGAATAGTGACTCAATTTCAAGAATGTTGATAATATGAATGCCAATTATTGAACACCCACTATGGACCACGTCCATGCTTTTTGCATTTATTAATTCACAGAATTCATAAAATATGTTGATGTTTTGTTATCATTGGCATTTTAGATGAAAAAACTATCACACATTTTAGATGAAAAAAACTAACACATATGAGCCTAAGCTCATAGAGCTAGTGCCTCACTAATGACCAGGTGCAAAGCAGGCACAACACTAGGCCATTAATAAAAAAGAATAGAGCAAAATATTAAATGTTTCCAAAGTAGGAAAAATTAAAAACACCCTAGTAATACTTATTATAAAAGTGAGAGAAAAATGTTGAATTCTTAAGTGTCATCCAATTTTTTTGCCTCTAGCCTTATCATGGGGTGTGAGAATATACACATTGTCAGGTGGGATGTTATTGAGTAGACAAGAAAACAGCCATGGGATTTTCTAAGAACGAGGATAAACACACACACACAAGTACACAATAATAAATAGATATTCAGAAAATCTCTTCAACAGCCTCACTTAGACGCTTCAAAGATTAGCTTACCCTTTTCTTTCTAAAATGTACTGTAGTCTACACTAAGCTCAATGCTCACAGCTAATATTCCACTTTCTGGTATGTCTGAACTATTTTGTGCCTCTCAGTTGAGTGGAGTGCTTATAAAGGAACGTTTTCATTTTTTCCCTCCAAACTAGTTATATCATTTTTATGTATATAAATACATGATTTAATTAAATAGAAGTATATGATTTAATTCACTATTACATGAACTGATGACATAAGAATGTTCAAAGAAAGGAAGCTATTGTTTGTATGAACACCAAAGGTGAATGCTTTGGAAAGACTTGATAAATGAGTTGCTGAAAGAAATTACTCCAAATTAGGTATGGGCAAGACAACAGTGACAAGTTGAAAAAGAAAATCTTAAAGAAACCCCAAAACACAGAAGGATTCTACACTTCGTTTATTTTGTGTGTATCATAGAATTTGCACTCTACTCCAAAGAAATAAAAAATAGAAATTCTAAATGTATTACAAAGAGATTTATGGAAGAGATAGAGCAAATTTTGATATTCAGACAAGGAAAAGCTTTGACTCTATATGAAATACGTGTTTTTTAAAATTTAATTTAGGTAGGTGATATGTATGTATAATTTTATAATAATTCCTCACAACTTTTAGATTTAAGTATCAGTCCTAATTGCTACAGATAAGAGTATTTTTAAATGATGATTAGATCTAAATTTGATACTTATTTTGTTAATTTATAATTTAATTCTATGTTAAATGTAGATTAAGAAAATTCAAATTTTTTACAAAATTCATTTGGAATTTTTTAAAGGTTTAATTTGATCATGTTATAATGAACTACAGACATCTGCATGAATACTTTTAAACCTCTATTTTATTGCATACCAAATGGAGAATTCACCTTTTTAAATCAAATTAATTTTTTTTTTTTTTTTTACATTTGGTAAACTAGTAGTTTAGAGAGAGAATCAGTCTAGGTAGTCCTTTACAAGTATCTAAGTAGATTGAAACATTTTCCCATATGTCTCACTCATTTCAGTTTTTAAAAGGAACATGTTGAAATTTGTATTTTCCTGCTTTTATTTTTAAAGGCATCACTTGTTTTTGCAAATTGTGTTCAGTATATGTTTTCGAAACACAAAAATGGCACGATTCTGCATCTCGTGTCTTTACTAATAAGCCCAGGTCTGCACCAGATGGGCAGGTGAAAATGTGATTATGAGGTGTGCGGAGATGGTCCCATCTCTGTAATACACGCCTCTCCAGGTTACTTGTGCGTCTGTTCTGTTCATGAATTCACTTTATGCCTATCCTTAGGGGTACTTGGAGAAGCAATCTCATACCACAAAAGGTCTAGAAGAGGAAAAGTTCTCTCCTTTAACACAATCACTATAAGCGGTTCTCCTTGTTTCGTAACAATCAAATAGAAAGATGTCAACATTTTTCCCTGGCAGATTGAGAAGTTTGATGTTGAAATATTGGACTCTGTGTGTGTGTAGAGCAAAATTAGGTAAGTTTGCTATTTAGTAAGTAGATGCAAATTGAGTCATCGGCTTACTGCATCATTTTGGGGGGAATAACACATGGGGCAGACAAAGTGAAACCCCATCCAGGTGGTTGAATTCCCTGCATATTCATTTGGGTTGAAACTTTCAAATGTCAGGTGCCTGGAGAACTCATTTAATGAAAGGGTTATTTCTGCCAACCAGTTAGTAGTCGATATTTTTTTTCACCAGAAGTTGTGAAATATTATTTATGTATGTAGAAGACAGGGGCTTCCTGCCGTTGTTGTTTACTTGTGGGTTTGGGCAAGTTTCCTCCTTTCCAGAAAGCAAGTTTTCTATAAAAGCAACTTTGCAACAGCCTTACTCCTTTTGTTTGGTACCCCAGGCAAAGAGCTTTTCATGGCATTGAAATCATTTTCATTTAAAAACAGGGAGCTCAGATGAACCAGTTCTTTATTGAAAATATAAAAAAAGAGAGAGAGAGAGAGAGGGAGAGAGAGGCAGTAAGGTATCCTTGGTTAACTTTTTAGTTATTTAAAAGTAGCTTGTTGAAGATTGAATATTTCTATGTTTCACTAGAGCCTTTAAATATAAAAGAGATATGAGACTATATCTGACACCATCAGGCATATTATATTAAAATTTATGAACAACTTCATCAAAAACCACTTTCCCTCTCCTGCATAGAGACAGATTTGTTCTGACATAAACGTTACATGGCTGGTTGCAGCCTCAGATTAATGCGAAGACCCTGGCGATTCCTTTTAGACGTTATTTTATGAAATAATACCTGTCAGCTGCTGCCTGATCCTAGAAAAGGGGGCAGGTTTTCCAGGTCATCTTGCCATCTGTCAGCTAAAGCTCATCTGTCCCTCCACATTACCACCTGATCTGTGCTAACAGGCCTCACAGGGAGGCCTGCTTCATTGGCCCAGTGGGAACCCGGGAAAGAGACTGTGTGAGGACATCACCTGTGATGCTGAGATTTAATTATCGCTGAAGTGATGAAGATGTGCACGCAGATTGAAATGCTTTTGAATAAATTCATGGAGCAGGATATGCTGTGCCCCCCTCTCTCCTCCCCCCTCCCTTCACTTCTCCCTCTTTACCCCCAGCCCTCAGCCTAGTATGCTCACTGGTTCCAACAAAAGCTTTCTGATTCACCCTCAGATAGATATTTACAAGTATAGCCTTGGAAACACACACACACGCACATACACACAGAGACACGCACACGGACACACACTCACACACAGACATCGGGCATACATACACAAGCACCCTAAATAGGCCTGCTGAAGTAACCTACAGGGAAGGAACAAACCATGGAGTCAGGAGAAAACGTGCCTCAGCCTTTTACAGCAAACCTCGATTATTTTCTGCCAAAGTTCCGTGTTATCAAATTTTAAAGCTGTATTGATTGTTGCTGGCTTGAAAATCAGATTTCATTGTGGGGCCGGCTTTTTACCTACGGTTTTACTCCGCCTGTGGTAACACCAGTACAGAGTTACCTGGGGTCCCCTGTGGGGAGTTAATGCGAGGGTTCACAGTGGAGGTGCAAGTGTGGTAGAACACAAAAGGTAAAGAAGGGCACAGAAAGCCCCCGGAAGCCCCTGGGACTGTGGGCTCCCTCACGCTCTCGGAATCAATACCCTGCACAAAAGTTATTACAGGTCCGGGCCTTTTTGCCGTCAAAGCTGCTTAGGCCGTATGTGGCATTAATTCCCTCCTGTACAAAAATGTACTTGATAATCACCTGGCTGAAGAAAGGATTTAGGGCTAGAACAGCAGATTTCCTCACAGATTACAGAATAAAACCTAGTTTCTTGGGATAAATCAGGATAATTAACTGTAGTGAAATACGTTACTTTCATTGGTTCATGCCCGTGTGATACCTTTGTTAGACGCCACCACAGAGAAACAGTAATGCCATTATGTGAGGCGAGATCTGATTTCTACCCTGTTCTAAAACATGCTATGCTGTACAATACAGATTTTTATTTTCTTGGTTTTGGGAAACCTGCCTTCGGTCTGGAGGCCAATTATTAAGCAAGCACTTAACTCAATTGACTTCTAATTATAAAGTTACAAAAGCAAATGGTACACTACAACTAATCCCCATTCTTACCACCTTGTGAGCACAACCCCATGGCCCTGATCCACTCTTGACCACAAGGTTGTCAGAGGTTTATAGAATTTCCTGCCCACCATCACTTTAAGGATAGGAGACCCCTCTCCCCGAGAAAGAAGGTTTAAAACAGCCAAAAAAGACCCAAGGGTTTTCCAGCACAACAGTAAACTGAAATTGTATATTTTCTTTTTCTTTTTTAAGGGAAATCATGAGCAAACATTGCCTTAATTCACATTTCAAAAATAATTACTAAAGATTCAAGACATTTATCATGTTGTCATTGGAACCTGGGAAAGGTTATTCTTGTGGTACTTCAGGTCACAAACAAGAATGTATTATTAGAAACTAACACACAGGCTATCCAAGAGATTCCTGGGGGAAAAAATAGAGGTCCACTGGTTTTGAAGAAAGGTGACAGGAATAAATTAGGTAACAGGGGCCCGTAGAAACTTATCAGGCTCTCAGTGGTCAGTTTCCAAAGTAACTTCTATCCATTACATTATGTAGCTCTCATGAGAACATATGGGGAAATCACTGATAGTTGCTCTTGTATTTTTCCAAATACTACTATTTTTATTCTCTGAGATGAAGCTTTCGTTTTCCAATAATTCCAAAGAAAATTTAAAAAATACAGAATATAAATATGGAAACTTAAAAAACTGGAATATTATCCTGTCAAGTCTTTTGCCAGCTGGTCCACTTCTTCAACCTTTTTTTTAAATTTTCAAACACATATATATTGCAATTGTAATTCTGGAAGAATTATTGTATACTTTGTCAATCAATGTATTATTGGTAGGTTTACAACATTAAACATTCTATTGAGTGTTACGTCCCACCCATATCATGTGAACTTTCACTCAGAAGGGCAAGTTTAAATAATGAGTGTATCCCTTCAATATATACCCTTTTGTTCATGGTCACACTTGCACATATACTCTACTTACAGAAGACAAATAAAATTTATTTTGGATAGTTTTGGATGAATGTGGTTGTTTCAGCAGCTTGAGGTAATGCTATGAAATCAGCAAGTGGAATAGAGATGGATGAGGTTTTAAAGAAGCACAAATAGAAAACTAATGAACCTGCTGAGAGTTTCTTGTTGTTTTGGCTTTCGGAGGTATAGGACAATTTCCGTACAGCATGTGTGGCTCCTTGACGTGATTTTGACCTCTGAGTGACTGGTCTAGTTTTCAACAAAAGTCATCATTTGAGAATTGTCAGTATTCAGTGAGAAAAATGTCATATTCTGAAGCTAACTCATTGAAGATGCATGTCCCAAGATAGAAATCTTGACAGATAAAGTGCTTAAAATCTCATAGTCAAACTTAAAAATATAGGGAATGTGTTAAATATATATAAATTTGAGATGAATATGAAAAAAAGGGTTTTTTTCAGACACATCTTAGCTTTTTTCTCCCTTTTCTACCAAATAAATTATAACATTTATATACTTACTTCCAAAAAGATTATTTAATATATGTTTCATTCTAAAGGTCTCTGTTCCTGTTTTCAGTTTTGGATTTCTGAAATTAAAAAAAAATTTTCAAAAGTGACGCCTAGACAGCCCAAAAGACCTAGACAGCCAAAGTTAGTCTCTCTTCTGCTTTGCCTAGATTATAAGATTTAGATTATTTTCAAATTTTATAGTCCAGGTACTAACATTTTCAGTATTGCATTATATGCACTAAGAGCTAGGACTTATATCACCAATTGTGATTCATCCTCTAGGAAGGCATCATTATTAATATTACTAAGAAGAATGCAATTTATCCATAATTTATCTTTTGAGAAAACTCTCCAGATAATTTACAAGAAATCTTATGTTATTACTTAATTGGTACTTAAGAAATGCAAAGTGAAATTTGGGGGAAGCCATTAAGGGAGGTGTCTTTCACAGGACTGTCTTCCCGGTTGGAATGTAATTGAAACAGAAAGAAACACTTCAAATTGCTATTACCGTAAAGCCAGTCTGACTGGAGGAAGAACAATCCGCTGAATGTGTCCATGGAGTGAACCTTGTTTTGCAGTAACCTTTGCTGGCATCGGCATTCTTCTGTGCCAGAGGGTGAGACCCACCAATGTCACGTCAAACCTGTTTCTGTGGTTTAGGACACAGCAAAAATTAACACATGTTCTTCTAAAATCTTCACCCTTTGCTAAAACAAGGCTATTAATTGTTGATGCGTATATGCAGTGATCACTAAGTAAGCACACAGTACATACTATGACAACTTAATTAGAGCTTTTCAAATGGACTTCTTTGCTCATCCAATGTGACAAACACTTAACAACTTCCCTACAACTTCCAAGCTACAACCTCATTATCATTCCATATAAACTTACAGACTCTTCTAGATGAAAGTAGCCATAAATATACTAGCCTATGAAGCTTGCAGAGATGTCCAAGGTGACAGCCAAAAGTAGAATACAAGTGATTCTCTTCTTTGTGGGCAAGCTGGAGAAAAAAATTAAGATTATAAAATACAAATCCTATACCTACAGTTGTGAACCCTGGAAAAATAGTGAAGACCATGGCCAGAATACCTGTGAAATATACAGTGTAAACATGGCTTCTGAGGGACCCCTATTAAATATCACAGCTGCCCTATATCTTCTGCAAGTCACCAACTTCAGATGCACTGTCTTCTATCTACTCAAAAGAGTAGAAACGGAAATATGGAAAGGGACTCCCAGGTAATGGCAGCCATGTCTCAGGAGCAGGCATCTTTTTATTTTATTTTATTTTATTTGAAGACCTCCAAAGTATAATGAATCATCCAGTATGCATTAATATGAATTTTATTTCACATTTTGAAATTGTTGTTATTATACTAAGAGACTGAGGAAGTCCCAGAACACGTGGTAAAATGTATTTTCAGAGAGAAATGAGGCAGCTTATTGGTCAGAAGTTTCTCCTTGCCACAAATTTTGAAAAGGAGTAGATAAGAGATTCCAAGACTCCATCTTATCATATCTTCAAGAAAAACTAAGTGTGAACATGTCCAAAAATTTTCAGGGAGGATAGAAGGAAGAAGTCAGAGAGGGATTGAGAACAAGAGAAAGAGATTGTTAGGCTGTGCCTGAAAGACGCTGTCTGTCTTGGCCCCCTACTAACTCCTGAAGTTTAGCAACAAACACAAACATGAATAAGATAAACTTAAAACACCCGGAGTATACAATGTGAAGAATTTAATAAATTTAAGGTGCATAATTGCTAACATTAATGGATCTTGAAATGTATTGGAAAAACAGCTATTTCTATGCAAGAATATTAAAGAAGGACTAAATCTGATTATGGGGGAGAGGGCAATGTAGACATAGCGTTTGATCTTGAAGATCTGTGTAGGTATTCAACAGGCAAGGAGGTGAAAGAGGGATCACTCTGCTGGTCAATAAATTTTGATTTCTTCTCGTACCAACACTCACCTAGAACTAAGAATTCATCCGTAAAGAAAACATAGTCCCTGGCCTCATGATACATATGGTTTAAATGGAAAGGCAGATGCTTGAGAGAATACAGAGTGCTGTTCAGGAAAAGTAAAAAGTACAATAGGAACACACCAGTGGTTATCTCCAGAAGATCTCCTTCTTATATAAAAAGCAAAACACATACTTAGGGTTAAAGGTTGTTTTCATCTTTTATTTATTTTGGAGAAGGAGAAGGGTAGGGGCAGAGGGAAAGGGAGTGAAAGGATATTAAGCAGACTCCACGACCAGCGAGGAGCCTGATCTCAAGACTCTGAGGTCATGACCTGAGCCAAAATCGAGAGTCATAGGGTTAACTGACGGAGCCACCCAGGCGCCCATAATGCTTTAACATTATCTAGTCTGGAGGATCAAGGAAGTCTCTCTTAAGGAAGAGATCTTTCAATTTGCAACAGGAGAATGAGTAGATACACACAAGTAAAAGAGGCTAAGAGAATGATACACACAAGGAGCATCTTGTTCAAAAATCTTGTGTCAGGAGAGAGTGTAACATGTCTGAGGAGCCAAAAAGATCTGGAAAGAATGAAATGAGGATCAAGCATGGTAAAGCATAAAGCTCTGAGGTAGGCAGAAATCAGATAAAGCTCTGAGGTAGGCAGAAATCAGAATAATGCAGGTGCTTGTCAGCTACATTAAACATGTTTCAATTTTACCTAATGGCAGTGAGATGCCATTGATAGTTTTAGCAAGCAGCGACAAGGGGAATTCACACTGCAGAGCAAGTCACCTAGTGGGGTGAGGATGAGGATGAGTGCTAATCAAAATCTGAATCAGAATGCACACATTCCAGGGGACACAAGCACTCCCTTCATATTGTATTAACTGATAATGCTAGAACTATTGGTGTTTATCACTCCACCATGGACATTGCCAGCTTCTGAGTAAATTTTATTTCTCTAAAATTTCATCATAAGTCAAAGAAGCTTCACTAAGGGTGTCATCAAAAAGGAGGTGAGATAATGGTGCACATTTAGTTTCCAATTTTCTGAGTCTATTTTGCTCAGCTATGTTCGAGTGCAATGAAAAAAAAAAAACTTAAACTTTATATTAGCATTACCTCTGTGCTTTCATAAAATTCTTCTATTTTTTTTTAAAGATTTTATTTTATTTTTTATTTGACAGAGATCACAAGTAGGCAGAGCAGCAGTCAGAGAGAGAAGGGGAGGCAGGCTCCCTGCTGAGCAGAGAGCCCGATTTGGGACTCAATCCTAGGGCCCTGAGATCATGACCTGAGCCAGAGGCAGAGGCTTTAACCCACTGAGCCACCCAAGTGCCCCACATTTTTCTGTTTTAACAGACTAAAGACACAATAAGAGATATCACCAGAAGGTCATGCATCAAATCATAGGATGTTCTCTGGGCCATGACTGCATTTTTTTTTTTTTAATAAAGACTTTATTTACTTGACAGAGAGAAACAGAACACAAGCAGGGGCAGAGGCAGAGGGAGAAGCAGGCTTCCTGCTGAGCGGGGAGTCCAATGCTGGGCTCGATCCTAGGACCCCGGGGATCATAGCTTGAGCTGAAGGAAGAATGCTTAATGACTGAGCCACCCAGGCACCCATGCATTTTCAATAATATATCAAGGAATGTTAATTAATGGGCAGCTTGAATCAGGAATACAGATTCACCTATTATGGGCTTTCATAAACAGTAAGTCCCCCACTGAAGTGGTCCCTAGGGACTAGAGTAACATATAATTTAATTGTGTTATGACAGGCCCTGTAAAGGGTCTGATCCAATCAAAAGGAGCCAATTGTTTTTAGAGTATGCTCCATGTAAAGAATCTAAATAAAAAGTGATTAAAATCATTTAAAAAAAAAAAATCAAAGCTGGCATCACTAGTAGCTTCCTGAGTGATTTCATGAACTTTTTCCTCAGGAAATAAAAATAATCTTGAGCACAACCCATCTATTGGGATATTTTTTGCTCTGCTAAATGTGCATCAAAACCCAAGTGATTATGGCATATTTAGTCAGAAGATGACGATCCTAACATCCAATATCCTAGGAGTCGCCTGAACTGCATTAACAATCGTGATTATAATAATTTCTTTTATGGATGTAAATTCTTTGAAATTCGTAAAGGATATTTATATAAATTATCTCAAAATTTTTCATATTTAACAATAAAAATGACAAGATGTAGTAAGACTTCCTGACACACCCAAAATTAGAGACAGTGGAGGAGGTGGGAGACTCACCGGGTTGTCTTTGACATTTCCTTGAAGATAGAGTTCTGATCCTCCCTGAGACTTTCCAACTTTCCAGAACTGCAAAGAGTAGAAGGCCAACAGAATACTTTTTTTTTTTTTGAGCTCAAGTATAACCTATACATGGAAGAAGGTAGATACAGACTTTTTGGCAGGATAGTATGACTGGGAGTCAGATGACATAAAACCCTAGACATCGTATGGGTAATTATTCTACCTCAGTGAATGAAGCAGATGTGGACATTTCTGATTTATGTGGACAATAATGATAAATAAGAATGATGACAAAGGTAAATATGGACAACACTGATAAATAAGAATGATAAATACGTTTTTGGCTGTAGTGTTTGTATGATGAATGTGGGAACAGTTCTTATTTTAACATGATCTTTTAATTGCTATTAAAAACTACTAAATTCCACACATCCTCAATGGAAAATAAAATTGATGTATTAGGGATACTTCTATGAAAGTAACTAACATCTTAAAGATATTGGGAACTTAGAACTTCGTTGAGTATTGACTAAAAATAAAGAAAAAATCCAATAGGACCGTCAGACTTTTTACTTGCAGTCTTTCTATTTTCTGTTTAATTTGTTTTTCATGGGTAGGAAGATGTGACAAAATTTAAAACACTGCAAATCTTAACACTTTAAGCAAAACTGGACTCTGCAATGCATTAGATGTGGTAGGATGTTGGATGCCGTAAATTTCCACTAATTTTGAAATTTTCCTAACATAGAGGTCTACCTCCCAAAGTTTCATCTTCATTTGGAATATTAATTCCTTTGTAATTATTTGGAATGTGTACAGACAGATTCATATCTTCAGTGAATTGATTATAAAAGTTCTCAAAAAAAAAAAAAAAGGTTAGTGACAAATTATTTTTCTGAATCGTTAGATGGGAGTTGATTGTAGTCCATGTCATTAACTCCATGAAATGTCTGCTTTCTGCCTTGAACAGTGCTTTCTTAAATAACCTGCCTTTAAAAAGTTTCATGTTGTATGGAAAGTCCCATATGTCTGAGTCATCTTTATTTCATCCTTCCACACTGTAGACATAAGAGCAAGAATCAGATTTCGTATTCCTCAGCCTGAACTGTTAGACGTCACAGTAGACTCAAGAGGTGCTGGTTAGGGTGACACTGTTTTGTGACTCGTGCAAAGTTAATGTACCCCTCATGTGTGGATTAAATATCATTCAACAAAACACTGGAAGAGAATGGACTTTTCCAGGGTTTTATTGTCCCTACCATTGCTTAAAGTGAGCTGCCTGGCTGGGGTTTGGGAAGCTCTCAGCTCTGAGCTTTTGTAGTTGCTAACTTGGCTTGTCGTAAACGCATCCGACCTGTAGTTCCATGTGCAGCATTGTTGATTTTCTCCAGAAAACACTGAGGCACACTCAGTTCATAGGCATAGATGATTGGGTTAAGAGCTTCCTCCAAGCATAATGCTGCATATGATTGAATGTAAATGACCGACTCTGATCATCACCCACACAGCGGAATGGAAATAAGAGTTGCCGAATGGTCCTGAATTTTCTGGTTCATAAACAAATAGAAAATAGCAAACGTAATATATTGAGTTTTATGTGCAGTTTGGTCAGGAGACAAACTTTTTTCTCCTTGTGATGTTTAATGAGAAGCTTCCCTCTCATTGCACTTCCATTTTCAATTTAAACTTCTCTATCCAGATAATCAATTGCTTATAATAAATAGAAAAATCCTTAAATTTTTTGAAATGGTTTCTGGCATCTAATTACACAGGATTTTTTGACCTGGCTAGACAGATAACGTTAACACAGCTTCAATACTAAACAAGTCTGAACATGTGTGCGCTTGACTTTTATTAAACTCCTACTGAAGAAACAGATTAATTGGAGGCTGATTCACTGGTGAACAGGCGTTAAAGACAGAAGGACCTTCTCACATTTTGTTCTGTTATCCAGGCTTATGCCACATCTCAGGTTGGCAAGGAGATCCCAACTGCAGTGTTTTGAAATATAACTGAAAGAAATGGTAGAATAACAGGTGCAAAAAAAAAATGCAAACCACTTATAAAATGTTGATCCGATTCCTTCCTTTTTCTCTTGCCAAATGGCCACCTGACACTTTATGGACTCAGGTACTGCCCAGATAGCCTTTCACATACTAATGTTATGAGGAGACTGACTATGGAAGCTTGCAGTGGTCATAATTATTCCTTATTCCATTACTACATTTTTCTTCCTTTTAGAAAAATTTTTTGGAAGAATGTAGGTACAAGCTGTGAAGAAACCATTTCAGATAGTCTCAAAGAACATTGAGGCTCAAGAAAATGCCCTTCTTGGCAGCTTTGCTTCTATCTATAAAAGCTGGAATTTTATCCGCTAATGTTTCCTTTGCTGTTTAATGGTTGATATCTTATAAGATAAACAAGGCAGAAAATACATGATAGATAGACAGACGGACAGACAGATAGGAGGATAACAATAAATGCACTAGGAATTAAGTTGCCCGTGAGTTGAGGAAGGGACCTATATGTATTTGTGGAATATAGTTTACAGGCTTTCCCATGTATTATCTCATTTATAGTATCTCTGTGAAATAGGTGTCACAGATTTTTACAGCTGGGAAAATTGCCTCTTAAAAAAGTTAAGAGCCTTCCTAAAGTAACTCACAGAGTAAGTTAGGCAGCCAGGACTCCAACCCAGACCATCTGACTCCAGGTCCGCCTGGGGCTTTTCTAGGAATGTGCCCCCTGGAAAGCCCCTTAATCTTTCTGCATCTAAATCTTTTCTTCTGTCAAACAAAGACTTCCTTGAAGAGAGGCTCTGTGAGTTCCCTTCCGGTTTCAAAATGTAATTTTGAGATTTGATTATCAACTGTCTGAATGATAGAAATAAGCACCAGATTAGTCAACAAATACCTGTTGCATCTTGACTCCAGGCAAGTGTGATTTGTTCCGAAGACCCTCAGGTCAACTGAGGCGCAGGATCTGCTCTAGGTCATACCCCTTGGAGGTTCTGTTAGCCGGTTTCTTCTTGACAAACCTCCATCAGCGTCATCATTTTCCTCTGTAAATGCTTCTATGCAAGTCATTAACATAAATGTTGTGTAAAGATTTTAGTGTTAACATGTTTAAAGTCCCAAGTGTTAGAAATTAAACATGACTATGGAAATTTGGATGGGTTGCATGTTTCATCACATTTTAAGGAGTTTAAGGCTCAGTAAAAGGAAAGAAAGCAGTCAACTGATTCAAAGAGAAGGATGGGAAATTTAGGTGGTGGTTTTCTAGGAGTTTGGACCTCACATTATCCTATTTGTAAATAGGATAAAATCTATCTACTTTAGAAAGGCAGAAAGGAATGATTAGTTGTTTACTCGTTTATCTAGACCCTGTATCTTTCCAGGAAAGTTTTCAGAAAGCCCATATCCTTATGTTTTCAATGTCAATTAAATGCCCTGAGACCACCTGGTGAATATTAGCTATCACATTAAAATATTCAAGTGCCATGTACATCGTTATATCAGTTCACTTCAAACTAAGATAAACATTCATGCATCTGGAATGAACTCCCAGGACAAGAATAATTAGTACCAAGTGAATCCCTTGTTTTCAGTAAATACCTTGAAAAATATTTTGATTGACTATACTTCCTGTCTCTCCGTTTTTAATGGATGGACAGGTTGTTCAGCTCTTCTTACTTTGGTTCTATCCTGGATAATAAATAGTTGACATGAAATACAAAAGACAGACTTGTGGGATGTTTTCTAGTCTCCATCCCTAACTACCAGAGGAGTCAAGTAGACTTTTCTATGTGGGCTTTGCAACAGCTGATTGGAGACTTTCTGATCTTTGACTACATTTCAATTCCAATGTAAAATGAAAGTCCAAGAACTAAGTGAACTTTTCATTTCTCCACATTCCAAGCCTGGTAAAACTGTTCCGCTTGCTAAATGATGTTATAAATATCGAGATTAGTTTCTTCTAAAATTACCAGTGCCAGGTGCATTCCATTTCTCATGTCATATAATATTCTGTAACCAGTGTTCACAGTTTAAAGGAAGGTTTAACGAACGTGTAGACCAAAAAAAAAAAAAAAAAGAAAAAAGAAAAAAAAAAAGAAAGGAAAAAAGAAAGAAAGAAAAGAAAAGAAAAAACAAATAGTAAAGACATTTAAATGTGACAGCTGTATCTATACAACCTAAATGGGAGATGCTGAAGAGAAAGGGTTTTTTTTTTTTTTTTTTTTTTTTGGTCTTGTCTGGTTTGCTTAGATGGAGTAAATAGATAGGGGTAGGGATTATAGTTCTAAAATAGCTATTGTCTCCATCATAAGTGGATATAAAAGTTTAAATATATAAATCAATTACAAAACCAATGTTATTGTATTTTGTTAGTTGTACTTCCCATGCATAAAATCTCAGCACTCAAGATGTCCCCATAAAATCTCTCACTAAACCTTTGTTTTAAAGTATTCGAAAGGACATCATTCCATGTGGGAATATTACATACAGCCACTGATTCAACAGTAACTGAGAACTTATGTACAAAACATTCTTTACATATTGACAAATATTTCTAAAAAATGAATTGGTATTTTTTGTTGTTGAGTGTTTCATGAATGACCTTTACCTCTGTAGACATATGCAGTTTTCAGTTTTTTGGGTGAGACTTTCAAAATATTTTTTTAGAGTGTTCAACGTTAGCAGTGACATTTTTACAGTGATTTCAGAGCCGTGTAGTTTAGAATATTCTATTTGCTTTATTTCTAATTACTTATACCACCCTCATTTTAAATACTGTGCAGATGTAATTGACAGTGATGATATACAATATGTATGAAATGAGCTTTTCTCTATCGGTGGTGTGTGTCATGCAAGACTCCATTGCAATATTTACAGTTAAACTAAACTTTTTAGAAGGAGCAAAATTGCATTTGTTTTGCAGATTTGCTCATCATTAAATGTGAAACATTTCACATTTGTCTTTTTGAGTAATTGGCTTTTTAAAATGATAAGGTGCTCTGAACACTTGTTATGTGGATAGGTCTGACGTTGTATCCCAGAAATCCATATGCCATACAGACAGAACAGAAGAAAGATATTCACAAGCATGTCACAGATTGGACTAAAGCAAGCCAAAAACCCAAGTGCCATGGCATTAACAATAGCACCAGATTTACTGTCACGATCACAATCTGTGCTGCATCACAGACAGAAGGAGAACTTTTGATAGGTAACACCTCAGTGTTTTTTTAATCTTTTTGGCAAATTATCATTTATCATTATATTTTTGCCTGCCATATAATATTATTACAATGACATAAAAAAAAAAAAAAACCAGGATAAGTTTAATAGGCCCCAACAAAAGAACTGACTTATTAGCCAGGCCATGTAGGATTAAAGAGAGAGAAAGGGAAACAGAGAGAGAGATTTTGTTGTTTTATTACAGACCAAACTAAAACTGGAAAAATAGAAAACAGCTAAGGTGCTGGTGAGGATTTTAGCTTTTGGAGTTCACAAAAGGAAATGGCTTATTAATGACAGGGAAAACAAAAGATTTATCCGTCTTGAGAACTTGAAAATGCTGATGTTTCCAAAATATGTGGTTTCCCAGGATAAAAACTCAGAGCTAATTTTATTTTCTGAATGGGAAGGGGGGGTCGGTGAGGATTATTTTGAGATGTGAAATTGTCCAATCCTTTCTGGTCGGTGTGCATTTACCCCAGGATGCAGACATGAAGAGACCACAATTCACAGGATGCCCCAATAGGTACGAAAAAAAGATTTACAAAATCACAGCTTGTGACACAACCTCATGTTGGGCTGATTGAAGGAAAAATTCTAGAAATATTGCACAAAGCTTTCCGGTATCTGATAGAGAAACATCAGTTGATTATTTTTCTTAATTGAAGTCCACTTTGGGACCTCAACGAAAAGAATGTTCCCATCTATCTTTTAGCTGTCTACCTGGCTAAGAGACACTTCTGGAGAACAGCCTCAATGGGTATTATTTTCATATAGAATAATGTATTCTAAACTTACCCAGCTTTGCTAGCATAATTAAAAATATTAAAGCTAGGTTTTCAAGAATATAATAGGATTCTTAAGCAGAACCTAAACAAAATTAATTAGTAAGATACTAAGCTATTTAAGTATAGAGATGTGGGAACAAAAGAATATCAGACCATAAATTAATTTGAAATTGTGTTGGCTAAAATGAAGAAAGTTTGATAACTGAAATAAATATGTATATTCTGAGGAAGTAAATAAATAAGTTTTTATCCTTTTCAAACCATGTCTCTCATCAAAATTATGATAGGATGAACATTTTCATTCCTTATTCTTGAAACCAAAGAGAGTGTTTGATTTCTAGTCTCGTGTCACTTTGGAGACCTGGGCACACTACTTCCTCTCCGCATTCCACTTGCCAGTGTCAATCTTCCTTAAAGTCCTGAAGATTATTTACTGTTGACCACTTCTAGTTCACATGCCTCACTTTCATGGGACTTAATATATTTCTTGTAATTTTCAAACTCTGTCAACTCAATTTTAACTTATTAATCATTAGCCCTGAGATAGTCTAAGTATTGTGAGGCTTGCAAAAAAGTGCATAATAGTACTGCTTTCAGAAAAAAAAAAAAATGTTGCTAGGAAGCAAAGAAGAAACAAGAAGAAAAACACCTAAGATAAAATATAACAAATTGCTTCAATTGTTTCTGAAATTTTGTAATCCACGATAACAGTGGTGTTATGCTCAGAAATTAAAGAAATATATGAGTGAGATACCAACACAGACCAGAGAAGGAAAACTGGAGGTTCAGGAGATATCTGAGGAAGAGGGAAGGGGAGAAGGGGAGTGGTGGTGAGAGGGAGAAGGAGAGACAGCAAGGGAGAGAGAGAGAACCCGAAAGGAGAGGGGGTAGGTAGACCATGTGTGGATTGGGGCCAGGGGAGGGCAAGGGAGATAGAAAGGGAGAGGGAGGAAGTTCAGGTACCATTTTTATCAAGTTTTATAAAACAAATTATATTACAAAATTTTTCATTTATTTTTATTGTTGTTATTATTTTATTTCTTCTGTAAGTATATAAAGCTGATATAAATGAGATTTAAACTTTTCACCAGAGGTATTATAGAACAACTGTATATACAAGATATCCACTTGGGAGCAGCTCAGTGAGGATCATGTGTGTGATACTGGGATATGAAGGTTTGTTTTGGTTTGGGTTCTGTGTTTTTTGGGTTTTTTTTTTTTTGGTTTAGGTTTTTTTTTAATTTTTTAAAAAATTTCTTTTAAGATTTTATTTATTTATTTGACAGACAGAGATTGCAAGTAGGCAGAGAGGCAGACAGAGGGTGGGGGGGAGAAGCAGGCTCCCCGCTGAGCAGAAATCCTGATGTGGGGCCCTATCCCAGGACCCCAAGACCATGACCCCAGCCAAAGGCAGAGGCCCAACCCACTGAGCCACCCACGCACCCCTGTTTTTTTTTTTTTAAGAAAAAGACAAAGGAGCCTTATTACTCAAAATTTCTGTAAGTGAAAGAATACTGAAATTTCTCCAATTTAAGTAAAGAATCCTTATAATGTTATTTTTTAAAAGGTAAGAACCTTGGTGCATCTATGATATTAAAGAGATATTGAGGGACCCCCTGAGTGGCTCAGATAGTTAAGCATCTACCTTCAGCTCAGGTCATGATTCCAGATCAAGCCCATGTCAGGAGTCAGGCTCCCTGCTCAGTGGGAGTCTGCTTCTGTCTCTGCCCACCCCCACCCCTACTGATGCACACATGTGGGCACTCTCTCTCTCTCTCACATAAATAAATAAATTCTTAAGAGAGAGAGATTGAAAGGAAGTGGGGTGCTGAGTCAATGTAGTGGCAAAGCTTGGCTTAAGTAAATAGAATATGGATTATACTGATGTTTCTCAACATTCAGGGATGAAGGAAACATTGTAAATGATCATGTATTGGGGAAAAAGGAGATGGAGAAAAGAAAAATGATTAAAAATGATTAAAAACACAAATTGATGAAGTAGATGTTTGTAGCACTGGAAGAATTATGAAAATCCAGAAAAAACATTTTAAGGAAGATATTTTTATTGAAGAAATAAAATTTGATAGAAGCCCTGAGATATGTTTAGAATATGAATGGATCTGTTGAGGGACAGCTCTAGAAATCAAATTATAGACTAAAAATTTTGATGGATATCACTTAAGTTAATCTAATAGAAAAATATATATTATTTTTAAGATCATGTTTATCTCCTAAAGCATGGTATACTTATAATTTTCAAGTAAATGTCTACTACTTCATATGTAGTTCCATTAGATTTGTATTAGTTTAATAATATTTTATTTAAACTCTGTTCAGCTTAAATACAATATAAACAATGAAGTGATGATGGATTTATTCATTATTGGAGTTCCTACCTTGTGGGTACAAGTGTGGGATAGTTCTAAGAGAAGATCTGACACAAAGCCACCAAAGAAAGATGGATATCTCACTGGGCAACAGAGTTAATGAGAACTGGTGAATTGAATTAAGCTTGCAAAATAAGAAAAAGTAAATAAGGAGACCCTTAGTTACGCTCTTGAAATGAATTTTATTGTTACTTAGTGATAAGAACTTATGCCTGTTATTCTTACATCTTAAGTTAATTGCTCTTTAAGTTCTCTTAAGTTCTCAAGAGATAGTCTGTTGGGATACACTACATGGAATTTCCTAAAGGTCACCTGAGATGAAACTCAGGGTATCAAAATGTATAACTTCCATTTCAACACAATTTGTACTTAGGTTTTTCTCTTTATAATGACTCGAAAGTATGAAGATAATTTCTAGGAAGTAAGGGTAAATTTTAAAAAAAGAAAATATCTCTAGGCAAATAATTTGAAATACAAACAAATCCTTTCAATGAATTTTATACCAATTTGTGATGGGAGAATGTATTTTAGGAAGTACATTTAATAAATTTAATGATGGGGCACCTGGGTGGCTCAGTGGGTTAAAGCCTATGTCTTCAGCTCAGGTCATGATCTCAGGATCCTGGGATCTAGCCCCACATCGGGCTCTCTGCTCGGCAGGAAGCCTGCTTCCCTTCCTCTCTCTCTGCCTGCCTCTTTGCCTACTTGTGATCTCTGTCTGTCAAATAAATAATTAAAATCTTAAAAAAAAATTTGATGATATAAGATAGACTTTCTTATAGAAAATAATTGAGTATGTATTAGCAAGTTTTTTGGCTTCTCTTTGTTTTCCATTGTGGTCTTCATCATATTTTGTTTAGCATTGTGTGTTTTCTATTTCCACTGTTACAAGAATGCATTATACTTGCAATTATCCCTATGAAATTAATACTTGCTTTATTTACTTAAGCAGAATTGACTTCCCTTTTATGTAAAATGAGAAAGCTTTTTAATTCCTCCTACTTGGTCATAAATTATCTGTACATTTTACATTTTTATATTTTCATGTTTACAATATTCATGTTTTTCTGTCATTATAATTTTCAGACTGTTTAGCTTAATTAAGATAGGTTTCTCATTTCATACACCTTTCTCACTTGAAAATTTATTTTTTGAACTGTTTAAAATTGGTTGTTTGGAACTCTATTTTATTTATTTCACTTAGCATAATGTCCCCAAGTTTCATACATGTTGTCGCAAATGGCAGGATTTCCTTCTTTTTTATGGGTAAACAATATTCCATTGTAAATATATACCTCATTTTCTTTACCTATTTATCTACTGATGGATACTTAATTTGTTCCATGTTTTGCCTATTGTGAATAATGTTGCGATAACATGGGAGTGCAAATAGTTCTTCAAGATAGTGATTTTTATTTCCTTCATAAATATACCCAGAAGTAGAATTCCTGGACCATATGGTAGCTCTACTTTTAAAATGTAAAAGCCGTGTTTCTAAACCATTATGTCCTGTAATTAGAAATTAAAAGCAAACAAAATAGCTGAAAAGCATCTCTTGCCTTGAAATTAATAACATCTGAACAAACAGAACACACTTTTCTGAAAATATTTGGGTTAAAAGAGACATAAAACTGGAATTATGCACTTTAAAAATGAGCATTAGATTATAAAACCTGGGAGGGTGTGATCAAATACTAACTAATAAGAAAATTTATTAACTGAGGCACATTTATTTCTACTTATAGAAGACAAGAGATATGAGAAAACAACATAGAAAGTGTTCATATCATTACTGTTGCACTCAAAAAAAGGAAATTTCAGGAAAACAACAGAAATATCCAAAGATGTGACAGATGAAAATTTCACTGAAATAGGGAGAAACCTGAATTATAAGTAGATAAAATGAGTCAGCCAAGAAATTTTGTTATAAAATTTAAATACTAAGAGACACCTTTGCTGAAATACCAGACTTTATGTATAAAGAAAAAAGTACCGTAGACCTTCAGAAATATGAAGTCACTTGTTAGAGCAAAACACAGGCTAGCTTTAGACTTCTCCATATCGATTTTCATATTCAGAAAATCATGGACAGAACCTAGTGGCTTTGATAAAAATGAAAGTGTTATCCAAGTACCCAGTCAAGTTTATGTTCACATACAAAGGTGTCAAAATACTCAGCATGCTTTCCCTCCCCGTACTAGAAAACAAACAAACAAATAAACAAATAAACTTGAATAGTCTTCATATAGATATTGGCTTTCACTGTTTTGGGGGGAGTATGGAAGGAAAGTAGAATTAATGGCTGTATTCTATATACCATCTTCATTAAATCTTTCCAATATTACATCCAATAACTGATACTATTTTTTTGTTTTCTTCAGCATATCATTATACCTATTCCACTCTTGGTGAATTTATTATGGTTTAATATCTCCAATAATTTCTATTTTAGCACTCAATTCTTATTCTGAGCTTTGAAAATTCTCATTTTATGCTTTTTCTAAATCAATTTTTCTTTGATCACCTATGCTTCTTTTTACGTCCTTGTTTCAATAGGTCCAAGTTCCTATATTTTTCCCTGAGAGTGTAGCTTTTTTGGATGACATTTTCTCCTGTTTCCTGGAAGAATTTTTCTTCTGATGTGGGATTTTCAAATCTGACTTTTATTTATTTTTTATCCCTCTTTTTTTGAGGGAATGAGAACAAGAGTTGCAGTGTCTGTGCACAATCCTATATGCCATGCTCTCTGCTTATTAATCTCCTCAGGATAGAATTGGCTGTATTAAAACCCAAAGTATTTAATCTGAAGAAAGCTGCAAATTCCTTCTTTGACAATCTTAATCTCCCTCTCTCTCTCTTTCTTTCTTTTTCTTCCTCCTACTTCCTTTCCTCATTTTCAATCCACATACTGAATTCTTGCACTTTCCTATTTCTGGATTTTCCTTCTATTCCTTCTTTATTGAGAATTCTGGGAAGACTATCAAAGTTTCTTCCAGCTTTAGGCTACGAGTATCTAAGATTGCAGCTATATTTGAGACCATATTATTACTTCTTAGAAATTGTTTACTCCCATCTAAGAGCTGAGATTGGATTAAGGATAGTCTAACACCTAATTTCTCCAATCTCTTTTTTCCCTTAATTATGTAATTAATCTTCAAATCATTTTTGCCAAAGATAAGTTCAAATGAGTTAGAAACTCCACAGACACTGCATATGCTTTTTAAATACATCAACATTATGTGTGTATTTAAGAGTCTTTACTTTGTAGATGACAAAAAAGATAAGAAGTTATCTCTTTAAATACAGACAGTATTTGCAGCATTTGATTAGTTTATATGTAAGTATAAAACAATCATATTGACTTTTGTAAGTTGAAAACAGAAGACTTGATCACTATAATAATGACATGATATATTAGCCTTTCAAAAGAAAAAAAAAATTGTTGCCATTTGGTGAGGAATATTGCTGGCTTGAATCAACCCTCTTATTATTTTGAGATTTTTGTTTAGTTGGGACTATTGATAGAAGAGGAGGATATATTCTTTTCCTTTAAATCTTTGTTTGAAGTTTGTATCTTACATGTATTACATACAATATAAAATATCCTGATAATAACATTGTTTAATTATGAGGATTTGATATAAAAGGCACTGGTCTCTGACACTTTCATTTTTTTCAGAATGAAGTGAAAGATGTATTACCAAACCCATTAAGGTGCCACCACCTTCTAGAAATAGCTTACTGTAAAGCAACGTTAGTTCAGAGAATAGCTAGTCTATGTAAAGCATGTTCTTCAAAGATACAAGTCTAACACATTGACACATATATCACACACCCACACCTACCAATGGAAAAACAACAACAACAACAACCACCTCATTAAATTTAATGAGGCAAATGGTGCTATTTTTGATGGGACACTAATGAGAGAATCTTTTTTTTTAGCCAAATAGAATCTTATTAATTTATGTCAGAAACAGAACTGGAGACACAGTCATATTAGAAGCATTAATTTCATAAGGGAATATCTCCAGTGGTCCTTTAACTGGGCTTGCTCACTTGTTTAATCAAACTTGTTGAGCTTCATGTAAATGTTACATGCTTTAAGATCATTTCTATATCATAAGATAAGCTCCTTGAAGACAAGAATTACGATTATTCACCTATATATCCCCTATTATATATTTATTTTTTAATGTAAATGAATTTGAGATCATAATTTTTTAAAACCCAACTAAAAGTCATTCTGAAACTAGTATTCAAATGCATTATTTTAGAAAATAATATATAAATCCTGGACATTGATAAAATTTTAATTTAAATTTATTATAAAAATTTACCACTTAAACTCATGGTAAATTCTCTTATATAATGAAATATTCTTTGTAACACAAAAAATCTACTTTATTGTGTATTTTGGTAAGTCTGAGGCTACACCTGGTATTTCATCAGCCACTGATGTGGAAACATGCCCATAGTCAAAAATTCATCTTTGGGACAAATGTAAAAATGTATTCATTCATCGACATAGTCTATGTGGTCATCTACTACAATACTTCCCTTCTATGTCAGCATTTTCTAGTATTCTGGATAGAATACCAACATCCCAATCTGGAGGGAGGAAAACATGTAAAATGTGTGATTATTCATTCAACAAATACTTAATTGAACGTCTTCTTTATGCTAAGCTGTGGTGTACATCTATGTGCCAAGTATTAGGGTGGCTGCTGAGATGCAGCAAATAATCAACAGAAAAGAAGTCCACCCTCATGGGGTTTACATTCTAGTTTGGTGGTCTGAAATAGGCCAAACAATAAGATAAAGCAAAATATAATGACGTTGTTATGACAATTAGAAAGTTAAAGCCAAAAACAGAAATAAGAAATTTCATTAGGGTGGCCAGAAAAGGCCTTAGAAAAGGGGACATTTGAATAAAATCTGAAGGAAGTAAGGATTAATTAAAGTTAGGATTAGATTTAGGAAATGATTTATATGATCATGTTATCTTCAATCACGGTGATAATGAAAATGTGAATATAGTAGGAAAGGCTATACTATTTATAGAACTTTAAAAATTATATATTTCAAAGACCATGGCATGATTTATATTTTAAGAACCAGAGCCTTTAGCTCTGTGCATAGTAAACTTAAAAGAAAATGTTTGTCCAAATATAAGTATTTAGGGTAATCATTAACCAGCTCTATGAAGATGATAAATTAGTCAATTTCTCGTTCACCAAAACAAAACAAACAAACAAAAAAAACCCAGACTTCAGATCACTATATAGGGACATTGTTTCTCTAGTGCAGTTAGCACATTGGCTATAACTTGTTTATGTGTTTTTCTCCTATTATTCTAACAAGAATTAGATTTTCCTACTAATATTAACTGGTAATTCATTATTGCCACTTACTACTTTTTTTTTCTCTTGTTCCTTCTAAGATATTTTTTTCTTGTTCTTTAGATTTCAGCTTTTAATTGTGATAATCTGTGGATGGCTTTCTTCGTAATTATCCTGCTCAGGATTTGCAGTGATTCTTGAATCTGTGGCTTGATGTGTTTAAGCAGTTTGGGAAAATTCTGTCTATCATTAAATATAGTTTTTCCCCATTCTCTCTCTCCTCTCTTGCTGGGACTCCCATTATCTATCTCACAGATCATTTCTTTCTTTCTTTTTTTTTTTCCTTCTTTTCTTATTTATTTATTAACAAATAATGTATTATTTGTTTCAGGGGTACAGGTCTGTGAATCATCAATCTTACACAATTCACAGCACTCACCATAGCACACACCCTCCCCAACATCACAGATTTTTTCCTTATATCTTATGATCTCCTCACTATTTTCTAGTCTTTCATTTTTTGTGTTTCAGTCTACATATTTTATTGTGACCGAATTTCATTTCATTTTTCTCTATATGTTGAATCTGCTGGAATCTCTTAATTTGGTTATTATATTCTCAGTTCTAAAATTCATTTCATTCAATCAATTATTTCCCATTCTCTGCCAAAACTCAGTCTAATTTTTTTGGAATATATTATATGATGTTTTACAACTGGAATATCTAGATTGATTATAAATCTATTTTTCTCATTTTTTTTCTATTTGTTGTCAATTGTTTACCTATTGCAAACCTACCTTTTTAATCAAGTGTGGAACATTGTGTCTGAAAAGTTAGAGAGATAATTTAAGAAACTGGATAATATTTTCTTTCAGAAGGGATTCACTTTTTCTTTATGGCAGCTGCTTTAGACTAGTTGCAGCTCATCTTCATCCAAGTAGAGGTAAAGCTAATTCAGTACTGGGCTTCTGCTTTTGTAAGGGCGGGGGTATTCTGACTCATTGAATGTGCTTGGGCACAGTGCTTCAGAGTTCCAAATGAAATACACAGAGCCTCTCCACCAGGGTAGATCCTAAACTCCAGTTTTGTTCCTCAAGCCCTGTGAGATCACTACCAACTCCCATGAACTTCTCAGCATACTATCCATAGCTTTTACTTGAAGGATATCTGAAGGAAAGAGAGACTAAAATCTTTTTTTATACAATTATTAATTGCTTTCTCTCTCTTTTTTTAAAATTTTTTATTTTTTATAAACATATATTTTTATCCCCAGGGGTACAGGTCTGTGAATCACCAGGTTTACACACTTCATAGCACTCACCAAAGCACATACCCTCCCCAATGTCTATAATCCCACGATTCTAAGCACACCTCTCTGGGCTTCCATTTTTTTACAATCTTGGTTTATAAATTTTCTGTGCCGTATTGTCTCTTCAGTTTCTTCAAAGGGAAGTGTTATGTGTATGTTGTGAGTGTGAGTGTGTGTGCTTCTCTGGCAGAGTTTGATTTGAAGCCAGTCAACCACTGCTTGAAACTTTTGTTTAATGACAAAAATAATGGTGGAATACAAGTAGTTTTTAAAGAAATATTTATTAGCTTCATGTATTTATTTAGAAATAAAAATATAAATAATTTAACAAAGATATAAAAGATTTGACATAAAAAATCAAAATAACCCAAATAAAATGTAATTGAGAATCTTATAAAGATAAAAGTAAAAAATGATGATAGAGCTATTCACAAATGAAGCAGATTTTATCAATAAAATTAAAAGCTGCTCTCTCAAAAAGAAACAACAATAAATTTGTAAAAATGACAATTATAACCAAGGAGAGAGAAAAGACATTGTGTTAGAAACAAGAAAATGACTATAAAAAAGAAATTATTTTCAATTAAATTTGCATAAAAGTTGGTTAAGAAAATCAGAAAACCTAGATGAAATGGATTATTTTTAAATTTATTTTTAATTTATTTTTAATTTTTACTAACATAAAATGTATTATTAGCCCCAAGGGTACAGGTCTGTGAATCACCAGGTTTACACACTTCACAGCACTTACCATAGCACACACCCTCAAAATGGATTATTTTTAAGTCAAATTTGAATCTATAAATTTTATTCAAGAAGTAGGAACACTGAATAGAAATTTACCATAGATGAATTTTTTAAAAGAATAAAATATCCATACCTGGAAAAACATCAGAAACAAACACTTTTTATAGATATATTTCACCAAACTCAAATACCAAACGATCGTCATATTCCATAAACACTTTCTCCTAGAAATATGGAAAGCTTCCTAATTTATTTTATGAGGTTGGCATAACCTAAAAACAAAGTCAAACAGGGATAGCTCCAAAAAGAAAACTAACTACAAGCAAATCATAATGATGAATAAGATGGTAAAATTTCTAAATATAGTATTAGCAATCATATCTTTTTAACCAAATGAAATGCTAATCCCAAAAGTTAAATATCTCTAACATAAAAAAAAAGTTTTTGTTCATTCATACTATAATTCATTAAAACAGAAAAACCAGATGCTATATTATTCAATGTTTAAAAAAAATGCAAGAAAATTCAATACCTGCTTAAAACAAAAGTATGCCGGCAATAGAAATGAAAAGTTTTAGAAGAACAAAAAACCCTTGACATATATGAACATATAAAATTAAAATCCTCATATGATTAAAGACACTATGAATAAAGGAAAGGAAAGAAAAAATGACAGGTGAAAACAATTTATTTGCAAGAACAGAGACAGAAAGGACACCTCCAAATGATTAAGAGAAGAAGAAAAATGACAAGAAACATGCCAACCTGAGGGAAAAAATTGAAAGAAAATGTAAAATAGAAATTAAAATTGCTACTGGGCTTATGGGGAAAAGTGTTTACCAACACTAAGAAGCATAGCATTGCAGCCTTCCGTGGGACACCATTTTCACTCATCAGGTCAATAAATATTTGGAAGATCCATAATGTCCAGTTTTGAAAGACCGTTATTAGTATAATTGCAGTTTTGGAGTAGAATCTGGCAGAATTTATTAAAAATTCATTGTCTACAATCTTTGATTCTGCTCTTCCACTTTGAAGAATCTATCATACACACTTGCACTTGTGTAAACAGGTATGTGTCCAAAGTGTTCATTGTAGCATTGGTTTTTGTAATAGAGAGCAAATAGATTAAACACCTACAGGTAGGTAATAAACAAATTGAGGTAAATAGGGAATGGTGTTCTGGGGAAACTAAGCAAAGGTTAGAAAGAATGGTTTGCTAATGTGGGAATCACTATATGCTGGTACCATGTAAAAAATATATATATATCAGAGATGACACCTGGTAAATGGTTAGAATGAAAGAAGAATTTGGACCCAAAGGAAGCATATTCTTCTCAATCTCTTGGGTCTGAGTACCATGGGGAAGGAAGAAGCAGTGAGGAAGTCTCAAGTCCACAACTGCTTTGAGGACACACAGTTATTCTTGCACAAGTGGCGCTTACATTACACATGAAGAGCCCCTACCCCAAGCCCTTCTTGATGGCAATAATCGTTGTGGATAAATTAAGTCCAGTAATAGCCTAACTTAGTTTTCAGAAATCAGCTCACTGGTCTTCCCAGCCGTGATGGACATTAAATGGGTTTTTAAAAGCCAAACTGATTTTTGAAAATCTCTTATGGCCAGGAGAATAAGAATAGCCAGTTTGTGGTTTAACGATATTTAGACTTTCTGTAAACTCCGGTGGAAGGCCTTTGGGTGGGGTATGCCTGCTGTGGCTGTATCGCTAGAAACACTTCACAGGACCGGATTTATGTGAGCAAATTAAACAAATATCGGTAGTTACACTGCAGTAAAATAAAACTTTAAGTTAAGAAAATATTGTTTAGGGGTATAGCAAAGAAGACTGAGAAGGATTTATGAAATTCGGAAAAAGCCAGGAAAAGAGATTATTCATGAGAGACGGTTAATTGCCTACAGCTACTGAGGTAGCAGATATAAGAGAGATAATTACAAGGGGGTCCACATCACTTCCTATAAAGCAAAGAACTTTAAAAAGAACATCTATTATACTCCATAACTTAATTCATTTTGCTCTGGATCCCCCATTTCTTCGATGGGGAGGGAAAGGAAAAACAAAAACGGAAATACTTACACCTGCCTATCATTTATCTCCATCTTCCTTCCCATAACCTCTTCAGGAATCTGCTCTGCCACCTCATCTTTTGCAAGATGCTAAGTGACGTGAGACACTTACTTAGCCTCATGATGAATGAGAAAATCGTTTCTACTTTCCTTGTCTTTCATATATTAATTTAATAAATACTTATTAAGTGCTCACTCTGTGCCAAACTTTATTCGAAGTCCTGGGGACCCTGTCGTGAATACAAAAGCAAAAATTGCTGCCTGTAACAGAGTTTACATTCTAGGGAGAGTCATGGCTTAGTCTCTGTTGTGGTTGGTCTGGTCTGTGCCCTGCTTTTCTCTGTCCTTTCTTATTCTGTTAAACCTGCCTGTTTTTGTTATTGTTGTCCGTTTATTTTGCTTCCTTTTGTTCTCTGTGTGGCATCAAGCTGCCAACACTGCCCAAATTTGTGATTTCTACCATTTGCTTGTACTCTGAGGTCCTTTTTTCTTTTTTTGGATAGCACATGAGTTTTTGAGAGGCAGGCCACAAAGTGCTATCGATAGAGCCCACGTATTTGAACTTGAGCTATATTTGCTCAAGCTCTACTGTCTCTTTTATATTCTGGAATATAAAATATACTCGAAGTCATAGTCTCCTATTTTGTCAGATAGTATCAAGATACACAAGAAATTAGAGCAATATTCCCAGAATTTGAAAATGGGATAAGATAAATCCAAATGACGAAATACTACATGACTATTAAAAAGGTAGTGTATGAAGAGTTTACAGTATCTTGGGAGATAGATTTTTGGAGAGAGGTAGAGACTTAAGTCCAAAATTAGAAGAATGTTTTTGCAGCTGCTGATGGGGAGGGGTTTTATTTTTATCGACCCTGATTAAGAACAAGAAACTCGGAAAAAAACAAAAAAACAAAAAAACAAAAACCAACCGAGAACAAGAAACTCGGATCAGTAGAAATGGTATGTTTTGTTTATTAATAATTCTATTATTTATTATCAGAAAATGAATATGGCTCTGGATTAGCTTATTCCACTAGTTAGCTTAGAGTTATTTACATGGACTGTGGTCTATGGGGAATGCTTATCATGGGCCAGACAATGAATAGAACAGGGGAATGAGTGGCCTGGGGCTCCCTGGGGTCATCAGCAGAGAGACTGTTGGCTTCATGCTAAAATGCTGCAGCACAAAAAAATGTTCTCCATCTACTTGTCCTGAGCATTTTCTCTCTTTGGAGTTATAGTTTTCCTTTTTCTCTAAAATACATATTACCTCAAGTTTCTCTCCATTCTCCTATCAAAATTCTGTTTTTAATACCTAAGACTACATGTGTCTATGAGTAAAACTATAAAAATGTACTGAGAGATATATGCAAAATCTTAAAATAGGGAGACGTTCTTGGTTTCTGGAAAGAAAGTCTTGCTCTTTGCAAATTTTGCATCTTTTCCAAATTAATGTACAATACTATCAAAATCCCAATGGGATATTGTGGGAAAGAGAAAAAAAAAGTTTATTTAAAAGGTTTAGAGTTGGGCACCTCGGTGGCTCATTTGGTTAATGGTCTGCCTGGAGCTCAGGTCATTATCCTGGGGTCTTGGGATACTGGGATGGACCCCACATTGGGCTCCCTGCTCAGTGGGGAGTTTGTTTCTTCCTCCTCCTCTGTCCCTTCCCCTTGCTTGTGCACTCTCTCTATCCCTCACTCTCTCTGTTAAATAAATAAAATCTTAAAAAAATAGGTTTTGGTGTTAGAAAGAGTTTTTAAAAATCATAAAAGGAGTAACAGTGGAGACATGCACAGTGGAAAATCTAAAATAAGAATAATTAAAAGCTGAAATAATATAAGTCAAGGAGAAATCACATACAGAGAGCCCACAAAAAGAACATGGCATCTATATGATAACAGGAGAATCACAAAGCTACAAGGAGAGAAAAAATTAATTAATGAATGGTGCATTATAATACATTATTTGGAAAAAATTTTAGAACAGTACATGCTTATGTACTCATAAAACTAAACATATTTAAGAAGAATTAAGTATACAAATGTTTAAAAAATCATAACAATAGTGCAAAAATATAAGTCAAGATCTGATATCTGGATGGTTAGGAATTTCTAAGCATTAAAACATTAACTGGAAAAATCACAAAAGAACAATTCCAAATTTTACAATGTAAAAATTAAAAGTAACACTTTTATATATAAATAATTTCATTAGAAGTGACATTCAAAATAAATTGGGGACAATATTTGTAGCAATTATGACCATAAACTTAGTACTCTTTAAATAAATTTTAAAATCCTACAACTGAAAAATGTAAAAGAATACCATCAAATTCTAATAAAAATGCTAATTATACATAAAATACTATACTACTTGGATAAAATATGATTTGAAATGGTCTCATTCTTAAGTTTTCATGAGGTAGAACACAACTGAGAAAAATCTTTAAGAAGAAATTAGGAATGCATTTCAGTAGCCTTCTAAAAGTGTATTTATGATGTAGTAATTCTCTCTAAGGCTCTCTTCTAAAAAAAATAAATAATACATTTTTAAAAATTTTATTTAAAAATAAAAACAAAATTGGGGGCGCCTGGGTGGCTCAGTGGGTTAAGCCGCTGCCTTCGGCTCGGGTCATGATCTCGGGGTCCTAGGATCGAGTCCCACATCGGGCTCTCTGCTCAGCAGGGAGCCTGCTTCCCTTCCTCTCTCTCTGCCTGCCTCTCTGTCTACTTGTGATTTCTCTCTGTAAAATAAATAAATAAACTCTTTAAAAAATAATAATAATAAAAACAAAATACAATATTGTATATTTAGTTTGACCTATATACAGCTAATATAAAATGTATGTATCATCTGCATTCAAAAATCTAGAAAGAAGTACATTAAATATTAAAAGGTTGTCTTGAGTAATGTGATTAGAGGAAGGTTTTAATTTTCATTTTTTCATATTTCTAATTTTACTTATTTTTAACATTTTCATAAACTGTATTTATTAGATATAATTTATTGTAATACATTTTCCAATGTACATATTATACCAATATCTGAACAAATAACTATACAAAAAGATTATCCCTCCATTTAACTGTTTAAAAGGCTTCATCTAAAGGACTAACCTGATCATTTTATTTCCAGTCCTGATACAGCAGATCTAGGGAATTAGTTTGTCATCAAAAGAGACTTCTTAATGCTCCTAGAATTGCACTACATGACAATTGACAATATTGTCAATATAAGTTTTAAGGTCAGGTCAGCATACAGATGCTGAAGTCTCACCTATGGGTAATGCAGTTCATCAGTATATAAGGAAATTATCCAAGTTTTTCAAATGTAGTGGCATTTTTAGAATATAGTCATGATAATGAATTACATTGCAGAGACTCAATTTACTGCATTGTTAAGCCTGAGAATTTTGGAAAAGAATGTCACGGGGAGAGGGTGGAAAACAGAAAATCAAAAGAGTGTGATCTCAGAGCAGCAGTCACCATGAGCTGTAGTCTTGTGGAAGATGACATAGAAGATTCAGGATAGCTGGGGGAAATTTTATTGAATATCTGAGCTATACCAGCTCCATTTTGTCAGCCTTCTGCCATCATATTGTCTGAGTTACATTATAAGAACACTACATTCCATATGCAGCATTATACATCTCTGGTAATTTTGATGCATAAAGGATAAGTAAATTTTGGTATGTTTTGTTATCACAGCAGTGAGTGTTCTCTGAAAGCCTTGATCTAGTCCAAGCCTTGGCCATAACTTAACAAGAAGTCTTTGGAGTTTACCTTCAAATCTTGCCATCATGAGCCCTTTGAGAACCCTGACTTTCTGTGATTTTCTTCAAGATAGCGTATCAGGTATCTGACATCATGGGAGCATGAGGGCATCTGTTGATGGCAAGGAGAAGACCATGGAGTCATATTCTCTGATAATGTTTATTCCACATCTGTGATTTGTGTCCTACAAGGCTCCTGGGAATTAAACCACATGTGCTGTATTTGCATTAATGGGAACTTGAGAAGAAGAGGCCATAACACTATTAAAATGTTTAGCTTTCCCTCTCCCATCACACAGACACATGCTAATAACTACTCCCAGACTTTGTATCATGGTCTTGCAGGATGAAGCATGGAGCGTGCTCATTGTTTCAATACATGGGACTTGAAAACAAATAGCTGCCCTCTCTGCCTATGATAGTTTGCCAGGCTTTTAACTTATTTGGTTTTTCTCTCTTCGGATCATGGTGAGGTATCTCAAATGTATTCCAAACAGCACATTACCCCCAAGCTTTGTTTCTTCCTTTATAAAGAAACTCTTGCTTTAAGGTATATTTAGAAAAGCCAGGGTCTAAGCCAAATTCCAAAGAACCACATCCTAATTCTACTTTGAAAAGGCAGGAAATGACTTACCAGAACAGAATCCCCTATCCAGGGTTACTGACAACTCAGGCCTAATTGCTGAAAACATGACAGATATTCTGGAGTCTTTCCACAGGTTTAAATAGTCAACTGTTAAATTATATATGGAGATATTTTGAAGCATCTTATAAAGATGAGGGAGAGAGAGAAAGAGAAAGAGAGAGAAAGAGAAAGAGAGGGGTGGAAGGGAGAAAGTCGAAGAGCAGAGCTTGACGATTATTTCATCTTTCATGATCCGTAGGCCAGTGTTTTTCAAATTGCATTTAAGACCCTTTGGTGGTGAAGAAATCAATTTAGTGAGTTGGGACCAGTGTTGTTTTTTTTTTTTTAGAAATCAGTTAAAGGAAGAATGGACTAGAATAGAAATGCATACAGTATCTCATATACCTATTGTAAGAGGAAACGTTATTTCATAAGTTTTGTTCCAGTATATGATATATACAGCTATATACATGTGTACACACAAATGCACAGACTTATAGTATGTGTATTAAATATTATATAGAGAATAATAGATGAATGGATGGGTAGATATAGGTAGATAGATAGAATTGTGTGTGTCTGAGGAAGAGAGGGAGAGTCAAAGAAGAGGTATGAATTGGCAATGTAAAATATATTTCTTACCAAGGATCTTGGCCAGGAAAGTTTGAAAGCCATCATGAGACTTTATCTCCAGGTTAGTGTCTTCTTTAACTTTGAAATGAGTTGTTCTCTTAATGTCTCTCTCATCTGTTTTTAGGTAGATTCACAAGCTACATATAAACTTAATCTAATAAAAACAAACAGTTTTAGAAAACTTTATGGGTAAAATTCAGGAAAATATAAATCCAATGCCATGAACCATTCACTAAGAGGAACAAATTTCAAGCCAGATACTGGTTGTAATGATGGGAAAATATTCTGTTTAATGCCCTGCTCCTCATGTTTCTAGAGACTAATAAACCACACAATGATTCAGAGTGAACCTCAAAAATTAGGGGAGCAACTCCCTGTGTTGATGATCTTTAGACATCCTTTATTCAAGGATTAGGATTATTTCTTAGGCTCAGGAAAATCCAGTTAATGGCAATAGAACCATGTTGATGAAGCAGACAAAAAAAAAAAAAAAAAAACTGTAGTTGAGACAGGTACTAGGGAAAAGTCAGACTGCTAATATTGGAAGAAAGTGTGTCTGCTGGACTGAATACAGGAACAAAAACTAAGACGACAGAATACAGCCCAGGCTGTTAGAGTTAAGAGTGTGAGTTCCAACCTGAAATAACAAGAATATTTCACAGGCCAATTTGATAATCAATGAATACACTGAAATGGCTCATTTTCAGATACTCATATGACCATCTGCCTTGAATGCAAGTATGGATTATTGTTTGGTTACGTGTCTAGTAATTTAGGTGGATGAGGCAGATGGAAGGTGGCGTTAAAGAAGGGGGCAGGGAGAGAGAATCAGAGAGATGCTCAGCAGAGCCCCAGTTCCTGAAAGGGATACTGGCAAAAGGACTCCTGCCAGCTGAGAGGGTCTGGTGTACTATGTAAGCCACCAGACTAAGAAATCAGAAGCCAAGAAACAGGATAAGGATACACTTAACAGAACTGAGCTTCAGCAAACGAGAACTGGCTGTATTCTTACTTATCAGGACTTGAGATCTGTGGCAAGCCACCTTGAGGTGAGATAAAGATCTGAATCCAAATACTGGGCATGTCAGAAGGTAGCATCTAAAATTGAAGGCAGGGAAACAACCCCCTTGAACTGTGTGAAAAGAAGGGCAAAAAGGCTGAGAATCAGAACACCTAGGAGGCCATGGAAGAGGTACTCTACATCAGACAGAAGTGGTGTATCATCTTTTCAGAAGAGTTGCCCGGGAACAGCCTGGGAAGACAGATTTAGGCAGATGATTAGGGAAGTTGCAATACAGCTCCAGCTTTAAGCAAATGCCTCTGCTCCTCTAATCCTATGCCCAGTTCGATGGATAGATCTGCTCAGGGATCTAGCATTGCTCTCCTCTTGCTTAACAGAACAAACCAAACATGGTTTCTAAATTTAAAGGTCTTCTATTATCTGAATACTACAATTCTACAGTATTAACCTATGTCAACTGAGCTTCCATTCATTCCATACCACTTTTTTGAGGGCCTGTGGTCTTCCAGATGATCCCCTAATTTCTGGGGTCACGTTGTCTTTGCATCAGGGAGTTTAAAGTGTAGCAAATATCAGACATGAAATTTGATTAGTTCAATAGTGGGATAAGTGCCATGATGGAGTACCTATGGATGACCAGAGGGATACTCCTTTTTTGACCTCCTGAGGTTAGAAAAGCCTTGCCTGAGTAGGTAATATTTGGCTAGTTTCCTGAAGGAAGAGAGTAAGTTTGTAAAAATCCAAGGAACCCAAAGAATCAAATAACAATAACCATATTATTTAAGGTACTAACTATGTACCAGGTACCATGCTAAATTCTTTTCCTAAATTATATCTCATATGGCCTTCACAATGGTCCTATGGAGTATTATTTCCATCAGGTTATAGGTGATGATACCAAGACACAACGATTCTAAATAACTTGCTCAAAGTTATGTAGTTAGAAGTAGAGGACTTGAACAGAAAAGGTTGGAGAGAGAGAGAAAAGTCTTCAAGTACTTGGTGGTCCATATTAAAGAATTTAAGTTTATCTTTAGGATAACAGAAATTCAGTCAGTTACTTTCAAATGACATGTAACAGGTATGGGTTTGGAGATCATCTACTCAATGTACAGAATAGCTAGTAACTTTCAAATTGCATGTGGAGCTCTATAAACAGATTCTGGGGCCCTACTCATAGGGTCTGATTCTTTAGGTACCAGTGAACATGAGGATCTACTTATAAAGTTCTCCAAGGTGGAGTCAAGAATTCACTAATAAGAGGATGTAGAGAATGGTTTGTAAAAACACAAACTAGCAGTAGAGAGATCAGACCAGGGGTAATGGTGGATTACACTGAAATAGATACCAAATAGATACTACACTTTAAGTAAAGATGTCTGAACTAGAGATATCAATTAAGGCTTTATCAGTTTATTACTCAGATTAAAACAAAATGGAGTTGGTAATGTCACTCAGGAATGTGTCCCTAAGTAAGAAAAATCAAGAATGCTGATGGACTCCTATTTAAGGATGAGCGAAGGGAAAAGAATCTACAAAGAGGATGTAGGGATAGCTTATGAATGTCCTCTAGAGATACTATCTTCTTTCCTGCCTCTCACTAACTGCACAAACTGCTCCTGTCATCTTCCCTCTCCCTTCCTTTTCTTCTACTAAGTCTCATTTGTCCTTGTAAGAACCTTCTCCAACCTCCTTCCTTGAGGACAGTGGTTTGTTCCTTGGAGAAACAGTGGTTTGTTCCTTAAAAATGAGTACATATAGGCTCCATGTTGAATCATAATTATTGTTTCTCATTGTTTTCCCATGTTGGTGTTATTTGTCACACTAGATTATAAGCTTCTTAAGGGCAAAGAGTTAGCAAAAGAGCTAATTTACTTTGGAATACCTCACAGTTCTTAGAATTTGACGTTAGTAGGAATTCAGTAGGTCCCTAAATATCAATGGCTATTGAATTGCTCCCCACTGTTGTGTATGATAAATAGTGATCTATATATCCCAATGTATCCCTATTGGTCCCAAATAGACTTACTGTTCTGGTGTAACAATTAGTAATACGTCTTTTGCTTTCAAAATTGTCACAGTTTAGGCAATAATTTATGTAATCACCTTATAAAGTCACTAATAATGCAACTAATATTTTTTAAGTCCATCATTTTTAAGTGGTTCTATTTTTAACACAAATATTACTTTGGCTGGGTGGGAGGATTAAGTGTATTAAGTGTTGTTGCACACATTTAGTATGGAGTAATGTGTATATCATTCCAAATGTCAAATGTCTCCATTATTATAATTATTGTTGTTATTTATTAACATATAATGTATTATTTGTTTCAGGGGTACAGGTGTGTGAATCATTAGTCTTACACAATTCACAGCAATCACCATAACACATACCCTCCCCAGTGTCCATTACCCACACCCAATCCCTGCCACTCCATCTCCTCCAGGAACCCTCAGTTTGTTGCCTGAGGTTAAGAGTCTTCTGTGGTTTGTCTCCTCCCCAGGCCCATCTTGTTTCATTTTTCACTCCTTTCACCCATGACTCCCCACCCTGCCTCTTAAATTACTCATATCAGTGAGATCTTATGATAATTCTTTCTCTGATCAACTTGTTTTGCTTAGCATAATACCCTCTAGTTCCATCCACATCGTTGCAAATGGTAAGATTTCATTTTTGATGGCTGCATAGTATTCCTCTGTGTGTGTGTAAATGTATATATATGTATATATGCATATTATATATATGTATATTAATGTATATGCATATACACACACCACATCTTTTTTATCCCTTCATCTGTTGATGAACATCAAGTCTCTTACCATAGTTTGCCTATTGTGGACATTGCTGCTGTAAACATTCGGGTGCACATGCCGCTTCAGATCACTACATTTGTATCTTTAAATATCTATCCTTTGCTCACCTGTCAGAGGCCATTGTCTGTCATATAATCACAAGTGTTTTCTTTTTTCTACCATATAATCACAAGTATTTTTTTAAATACCATTAAATTATATTTTATATACCATTATATTATATATAATATGACACTAAACTGTAGTTTTAAAAATGCTAGATATTTTTTCATGTTTGTTTAAAGATAACCCTTTTGAATAAACAGTGAAGGATTTCTCCAATAGGCAGAATTATCATTTCTGTATATTTTCAGAAAAAAATTACAAAATCTTCAATTTACTTAAGCCTAGAATTCATGAAAAAAGAGAAGTTTCTTCTTATTTATGAAGTTCCTAATTATACATATGCTTAATGTATCATCCTTCATGAATACTGATGCTGTTTTATGGAGGGCAAAATCTAGATCGTGAGGTACTTGGTCAAAAACAATTTCAAAAAATTTTTGAAATCTAAAATTAAGGTTTTACTATAGTATTAACTTCTTGAATTATATAGATTTGGAATCCAGACACCAAAAATTCACCAATTGAGGGTCTCCTGGGTGGCACAGTTGATTAAGCGTCCCAACTCTTGGTTTCAGCTCAGGTCATGATCTCAGGATCATGAGATTGAGCCCCACATGGGGCTCCATGCTCAGTGCAGAGTCTGCTTAAGACTCTCTCTCCTCTCTCTCCCTGCTGCTCTCTCTCTCAAATAAGCAAATCTTCAAAAATATTCACTAGTTGATCCCCAAATCCTCACCTAATATTCGTTATTCTTCCCAGACTATATAGTGAGACAGTACAGAAATAAATAGATACTGTTCTTTCTTGTGATCTGCACATTCTCCAAGGGGAATTCTCAGTTCCCTCAGTTCCCAAGTCAAGGTAGAATTAATCCTATGAGAAGAGTTCATTGGTGCCCTGGCTAATCTGCATTTACTAGAATAGCACAGAGGCGCTCTGTTTATGTCTGACAAAGTAGTTATAAATCACACTTCTTCAGATCATAAATACACATTTATCTTTAGAATATATCACCAACTGAGTCATTTTGATGTAAATATTGCACCTCTTAAATATAATGATGATAATAGAGGCTGTGAATCCACAGATTTGTGTGAGTGCTCCCTTTTCAATAACTGAAAATATTTAAATCGCGGAAGCTTTAACATCCTATGGGGAGTGGAAGACAGATGTGTCAATAGAGTGAGACCTACAAAGGTTACGACGGTTTTTTTCTGAGTAATGAATAAGGCGACTCACTGGCTTATGTAAGGAAATTATCGTACTTTTCTAAGTGGGTACTTTTGGGTTATGCTGTGACTGGGAGCTCAGAAGTGACAGACTCAGTGGAGGTTTTGGGGGGAGTGTCCTCAGCTCCTTCACGTCTTTCAGTGCTGTCCTCACATGGAAAGGGCCCTGTGGCCAGTGATTGTAAACAATACCAGGTGGGCAGTGGTCTGCAGATTTTCACCTGTGGAAATCATCTAGCTTTCTGAGACTGGTAAAGAGATCATTCTTGGGTAAGAAGTCCCCAAGATTACGGAGAATCCACTTTGTGGTGGCATTGTCATTTGTTACTGGTTGGCATCCTTGTCTGGAAACTGTCTTAATTTTACTTGAAGAATAAAGCGCAGATTTTAATATGTATCTTCTGTTCTCTGAATGTAAAAAAGTATATAAAATACACCTACATTCACTTCTAACTGTCAGTATTGTAATTCAGCAGATTTTTGTTTTTCACTGAAACCTGGAGTTGAATTGTCTTGAGCCGGAAGGCATTCAAGCTGCTGTTTTCCACTCAGCTATATTTCTCTATAAGCATCTAATTGTTTCAAAAAGTGATGTACAGTATGCAAAAACCTGAATCTAATGCAAATAAGTCTGTACAGCACTAAAGTTAACAGGTGTTCTCATTAATGTAAGTAGACATGGAACAATTCTTGAATGTTTTATAAACACTCATAATCATGGCCAAATATGTTACAATAGCATAGAGCTACATACTGCAACATCTTTTATTCTTGTTGTGCAATCTCAGCACTTATTAATGGGAAATGTGTAAGTAATAAACTTGTGGTGACAATACCCGTTTCTACGCGAGTCACTGTATCTTTAATTAGCTAATATTTTTAAATAAAATTCTTGGTAACAAAACTATTGCCACTTGTCCTCCCACAGTTGGCTTGTTTATTAATGTTAATAGTGTTTTAGTGAAATTCATGGCTGCACTGTTGATTGACAAGCAATGAGCACCTTTGCATCACTGAGGTTCTCTAAAGACTTGACCCATTAACCTAGGTATTAACTCTTAAAAATCTTAAACTTACATCTGGTTTCCCACGTTATCAACTCTCAGTTAGAAAGGTCCATACATAGGGTGAGATGCTTGGTTGATATAGTAGATTATCCTTGCAGAAAACATGGTGGCTTTGTAATATAATCAAGAACATTCTATTCTAGAGATATGTATGGAAATATAGACCCACTCTTTGTGCTTCCTGACTCCTCCAAATTTAATCCTATTGTCTAAAGTCTAGGACTTGTTGAGTAATGGAAAAATATAGCCCCAGACTGTGGTTATCAGTCTTCATAATGGATTGCCTACTCTACTCTGAGAAACATGATATTAGTAGATGTCAAAACAAACTACTTGCATTGCCTAAAAGAACACAATGGTCTTACAACTTTCAAAATGTCATTACAATGGATGCCTTTCATGAAGATGGCACTGAAGGTGAAGAAGGAAGCCCCTGCCCCTCCCAATGCGAAAGCCAAAGCAAAGGCTTTGAAGGTCAATAACAGGGTACTTAAAGACATCCTCAGTCACAAAAGAAAGATCTGCATGTCACCTACCTTCCAGGAGTCCAAGACACTGCATCCTCAAAGGCAGCCCAAATATCCTTGGAAGAGAACCCCCAGGAAAAACAAGCTTGACCACTATGTCATCATCAAGTTCTCCCTACTACCAAGTCAGCCATGAAGAAAATAAAAGACAGCAACTCACTTGTGTTCATTGTGGATGTCAAAGCCAACAGGCACCAGATCAAACAGTTGTAAAGAAGGCCACTGACATGCCCAAGGGTAACACCTTGATCAGGCCTGATGGAGAGAAAAAGGCCTGTGTTCGCCCGGCCCCTGACTATGATGCTTTGGATATTGCCAACAAAATTGGGATCATCTAAACTGAGTCCAGCTTGCTAAATCTAAATCTAAATTTATTTACCATAATTTTATTTACAATGGAGGATGAGTTAAATATACTGTGGTATATCAAACATTATCATATAATATATTCACTGAAATGCAGAAGGCAGATGGTACTCGTCTATTTATTTTTTACTTAATGCCCCTTAGGTGTGGGTTATGCAGCCACACAGTAGATAGACAACTGCCCTTGGTTTCAGAGTGAGTATAGTGTAGTAGGGGGAATGGAGAAATCAACAGATAATTGTAATGCAGACCAATATTTCTTATAATAAAGTAGGATCAAGATATCATGGGAGCTCTTAGGAGGTGTATCTATTTCAGAGAACCCTTTTCTGAAAAGGCGACATCTAAATTGATCTGAATGAGATGACAGAGGAATCCGAGGGTTTTGGGCAATGGAAAGGTACTCTAAGGGAAGAAATGAAAATGAGTATGGGAGAGCTTGGGAACGAAAAAATTAAATATGGCTGAATCATAGAGACGCAAAAGGAAATACAGAACAAGGGGCTGCACTGTGGGTAGGTGGCAGAGAACACAGGGTCTGGTAGGCTGAATTAAAGCTTGCACAGCAATGTAACATCTGTGGCGAGTCTCAGAATGTAACCAAGCAGAGGAATAGAGTGATTAGATCCAAATTTTAGAGAGATCACAATGGCTGCAATATGAAATACTGGCTAGAAGAGAAAGTGTGGATGAAATGGGGGAAAAAATCAAAAGATATTGTTATTAAATCCAAGTGGGAGATTATGGTAGTACAGATATTTATATGCATAAAAATTTTTCATGACACATTTTCATTATAATATAAGCACATATACAATGTTAATCCATGGGTAAAAAAATATTGAAGGATAGACAGTAATTTAGTATACTTTGGGGAAAGAGAGATTGTAAATTTATACTTTTTTGAGTTGTTAATTTTTTTAAATCGGGCATTACATAAATAACAGACATAATGAAAATCATTCCAATTTGAAAAGAGTGGGAGCTGCAGATTTCCAAATGCCATGGGACTAAATGTGTAATTTTGCACAGTGAACATAGCTCAGATTAAACACTGATCTGTGATTGGCAGTGACTGATCGAGAGTTGGGTACCAGCAAACATGAGTCCTAGGATGATTACCTTATCTAGAGGCAACTACTCCTCCCAAATTTAGAAATTAATGTTAACAGCAATAGAACTCTAAACTGGTATCTTTATACACCAACTGCTTCGATTAGTCACTTTTTTTGTCGTGTTTCATATGAGCACCACAGGCAAAAGTTTGGTGTAGCTGACTGCAAAACTGTGGAAACTGCTAAACTATCTACTAATTACTTAGATAGTATTCTTTCATGAATATTGAGAAGACTGTTTCTCAGTACTTAAAATATTTTCCTACTGATAAAAGAATGCACATGAGTTTTTGTCTAACATTTGTTTGATTGAAATAAATTTGGGGTTTGGGTATTTCGTTTACAAATAGAAAGGTAAATTGAACAAGTGATATAGATGTGACTATACGCTATGGGCCAGTTTTATTATGCAGAACAAATCTGTGTGAACCAAATTATTTGGGTGTCAAAGGTACAACTCAATTTCAATTAAAAAGCACTGTTTCTTGAAAGATTGGCCTTAAACCTTAGATTTTGGAATGCCCTTGAGATCTGTTGTGTATGTAGCCCAACATTTGTTTACTTTCCATTAAATAAGAAATTGCTTACGTGGGCAGGTTATTTTGATATGATGACACCACTGAGGGTTTCAATAAATGTACATGCAAATCAATCAACCTCAAATACATTGAAAACATATCCAATAAACATCTGGAAACTAATGAACACACATTTGTTAACACAGAGGGAGTTGTGGAAATTCAGGATCCATTGGTGGCTAGCCTGATTTAGTAGCATGTGGATTTGAGAATATTTCATGGAGTCAAAAGAAAGAATGGGTAATTATAACATGAGGTTCAACATCTTTAGATATGTAGAACATTTTCCGTTGCTTAAAACAAATATTCCCTAGGAAAGTATAAAACATTTTTCTGACTTGCAAAGTTTTTGCAGTCTATCATTTAAATTACTTAAATAAAGGGAGCTTTACTGCTCCCCAAAGCTAAGAATATAACACCCTCCATGCATATTAGCTTGATCTTCCTGACAGACCAGAAAAGTGTTTGTGTGTGCCAATTAAAACAAAAATGGATCCCTAGTGGCTTGTTCTTCACACAACTTCTGAAGACGGCTATCATTGTTTGCTAGGGTAACCCTGGATAAGGCTGCTATCCAAAGTAAACAAACTTTTCAAAACTTTCATGACAGATGGGGGTTACAAATGCATTTTAATAAGAGAGTTGCCAAAGCAACTTTTTCCCCCTTATAATCAGCATATATTTACTTAACATCTAGCAACATTGGGAACACAAGGCAGATCCTTTCTCACAAAATGTTTTAACAAGAAACATTTTTGGAAAGACAAATTGAAGACCTTTTACTTCTAACTGATATTTTACCCATAGTTTAATGTTAACTTTGCTCAACATGTTAAGGAAAATGTTAGGAGTTACTCAAACCAGACTGTAATTTGAGATAGACATGCAGCTTGATAATGTAATTTCTTTGGTGGTCATAAACACCTTTGAGACCAAGTAATATAACTATTAGTATAACCATGACAACCTTTATTTGATCAGCTATATCAAATGGATATTTGTGGAGTGTGATGCAAGATGAAAAAAATGTGAATCTGGGGGTTTTTATTTGAGCATTATTTCTTCAGTTTTAGGTCTTGAGCTCTCACTATTATGTAGCCAAAATATATACCTATATTTTATGCTGTTAGAATTCAATAAAGATAAAGTCAAAATTAACTTCAAAAATAATTTATATTCACTTCAAATGAATTTAGTATATTTTGACATAAATTGTTATAGCTACTTAATTTAATTAAAATATAATGACTTCATCATGAAGTCCAAAGTGTCTCCAAATACAATAGTAATTAAATTCCATTTCTCTTAAATGAGTAATCCATTTATTTGTAGAATCACTGTAGCCATATAATTCAACATTTTTTAGGAGTGTTTGAATATTTGGCATATTTTATTACACATTTCCTACATATAGTTTCAACTTCATTAAGATGGAATCAATTCTCCTTTGGTTCATAATCAAAGATTGATGATAAGCAAAATATGAATGATATTTAGATCAAACGTAGGATTGTTTTAATCCTTTCTAAGATTTGAAGGGATTTTTTTTTGGATGCCCCAATCCTGTTTTAGATATATTTTTTTCATAGTAGAATAGTGGTTATTTTTCAGGAGCCGGGGGAGGAAGAAAACAATTGAATAAGGTTATTGCGTGATCCTTTAAAACTGGGCTATCTTTAACGTAACAGTAAAGAAACAAAAGACTTTTTTTTTCTAAGATCTGCATTCCATTCCAGATTTCACAATTGAGACCAACTCACTATAGTCCATTTCCCATAAGCATAAAGTCCTTGACTATAAGATTGTTTGCTGAGGACTAGCAAACTAGAAATCAAGATCTTTGTAATCTCTTAATTCTATCATTATAAAATGATGCCAATTTGATAGAATGGCATTCTCATTTTCCTCATTTGCTTCATTTTCTTCATTTGCAAAATTACTTTATGATAGTGGAGGGAAGCTGCATTTGGAGAATGTTTATTATGTGCTTTGAGATCATTAAAGCTGATATCACTTTGCATACCAAGTGGTAGTATTCATATCCTTAATATACTAAAGTTCTGATACAATCAACCTTTAAAGAATAACATATCATGACCAACAGTTTATGTGTAATTCCATGATGTAAATGTGTCTGCAGTAATTACTCTGTTGTCTGAAATCTTGACATGAGCATTGTCTGTGGCATTCACATTGGGACTTGGTATAAGCCATTTTCTATTGTTATTTATCTTTATATGCATATGTCCTATCAACGCAAACAGATTGTGAGCTCTTGAGTGTTGGGGAGGGCGTATACTTAATTTCTAGCAATGTGCTTCCCACTTAATGGATGCTTAATCAATCCTTGATGACTAGAGGTATATCTGGTCAAAGACACCCTGATCAGTCTCCTAAACAAAGAATTATTTGCAGAAATGATTCTGTGATAGGAAAAGTGCTGCTCTCAAAGGGGGGGAACACATATCACTCACTATTTCTTGCACCTTTGATAGTCTCAACATGCATTTGAGGTCAACTGGAATGGAAATAGCAAAAATACTAAGCCATCAAATACATTTAAGTGATAAGGTATCTATCCATAGCATAAAGTTGTGCACGGATCATTGTCATATACATTTGGTTTTTATTTATAAAAGATTGGCAATAATTAAATTAAAATGACCATAGTGTTTACTCTGTGGAGTCATGAATAGTTTTAATCTACTTTTTTGCTATCTTTATTTTTTCCAAATTCTTCATAAGACATACAATTATTCTTATAATTAGGAAAAAATGTGGAATTCTATAAAGTTTTTGTTTCTATTCTGGTAAACTAAATTACAGAAATTTTTAATAGTTTAATGCCATTTACATGTTATTTTTCATTTAAATTAAAATTGACCAAGGGAAAGACTAAATGCCAGACTGTATATAGACAAGGGCGATGCTTAATTGACGATACTGAAAAGGGCAATACTTAAACATAGACATTGCTCATGAAAACTCTTCAAAGTTGCCTAAATTAGCCTAACAGTATTCCATGTGTTAATTAAAGCCTGAAAAACACATTTCTTCTCTCCTCACCACTTATTGGTGGAGTTTGGAGCTGGGAGATAACCTGCTTCCATCTTCAGAAGAACCACAAGGACACAGACCTAGGTTCCTAGCCTAGAGGAAAACTGTTGTTGAAATAATACCAATATTCTTCATCCTGCTCAGTGGGTACATTCATATGATTTCCTAGACATCCATGTGACACCAGCAAGCGCTCAGACACATCCTGATTGAGTGTGAAAAGTTTGAGGAAAATTTCCCCAGGCAGGTAATTAAAGATACCTATTATTGACAACATTGGCACATTTCACTAAGACTGCTTTGGTGCCAGGATATATCCCTTCAAAATAGGATTTGGTGGCAAGGACGGATTTCAAGAGATGTTTGTCTAAAGTAGGCTTCAAAGCAAAATGGAGACCAGCCACTCTTGCCTAAACCCGTTGTGCTTTCTCTTAAGTTCCTTCTTCATCCACCTCGCGTCAGCCAGTTTTTCTCACTTAAGCAAAACATGATATTGCGAGAATACATTAGCATGGCTTAATATCAGATCTTTTATGCCTGTTATTAGTTTTACATCACTTTAGATTGTCATCAGGAATTGTTCAATCAAAAGGTTTAGTCAAAGCTAACAGTCTTTACTGATGTCTTTTTCCCCCAAGAGTGTTGAAAATTCGATTGTTCAAACTGCAAATATGATTCAGCAAACCATTTATCAGAAAACCTTAAGGAGGTAATGTAAAATGTGGATGGAAACCTGAATTAAATGGACTTGAGCAGTCAAAGACTTTGAAACTGCTTTCCTGTGAACGTCTGGGATAAAGCAGAACAAAGTCAATTACTGACTGTAATTAAGAAGTGGATGCATTTAAACTGTAGAGAGCAGTAGCAGACTTCTCCAGACTGCCTAGTAACTGGAAAGATTAGTGGAAAGACAGAGGAGAGACTGTGAACTGTATCTTCCTGATAGTATATTTTGAATGAATTGCATTCATACAGTTCCCTGATCCAACGTCCTCAAATGAATTCATAGATCACTGATTATGTACGATTAATGCAGTAATATATCTGGATAAAGAAACTTTTAAAATGTGTTTTGTTTTTGGTTGTGTTGGCTGTAAAAGATTCCCTTTCCTTGCATAGCATGCACCAAAAATGCGAACGTATGGCTGAAGTACTTACATTTTATCACTGTTTGAATTTACTAGATTGAAAACTGAACTGTGAGCTCTTACCTAAACCCTCAGCATATAATAAATCTAATTATGTTTTTTGCTTGTACTTTGGAATGTTTCTTTTTATAATTTTAATAATGGTTTATTTATAATGGCAGAAAAATAGATTGTACATTGTGTTTGGGCTAATTTGTGTTTCTTTGTGTATGTTATCAAATTGTGATATTCTATAATACATTCATAATCAAAATATTTAAATTTAGATTAGGAGGAAGGTAGAGGTCAGGGACATTACCGGTTTTCTTGGGTTAGTTACAAGTGACCTTATATTTCTAGATTACTATTTCTGTGGCAACAATTTATAAAGTAAATATTTGGAACTTAATGTAAGTAAAGAACATTGCTAGGGTGTTCAGATAATTAGGCAAACATCAGCTTAACTGTCTTTTAATAGATAAATAAGACAGAGGACTATTTGGAGGCTATTTTGAGCCATCCCAAATCTAACATGCAATTTTACTTAAAAATAAAAAAAAAGAGCAAGCAATGGTCCCAGTAGTCTGTCAAATTCTAATGTGGATAATTAAATTCCTCTTAGTTTTTAATCTTTCACTTCTCAGAATTGCATATACTTAGTTCCTCTTGTTACAGTTTTAAGACGTGAAAACACCTCTCACTCAACAATGGTTGCATCACGGGACAGAGTGATGTTGTATCTCTGAATCATTTTTTTCTCAAAATAAATGAAGAGTGAATATATAAGTATGGATGTAATCGAAAATTTCCTTAAAACTCCAGGATCATTGTTGCCGTAAGAATCACTGAACCCTTCAGACTGAGCTATTTTGGGTAATAATCCTCGCTTTAATGATAGAATTATAGAGACATCCTGAAGAGTGATTAGTGATTTTCTGAACCTGTGGGCACATTTCAGTGTTCACCTCCGATTTAGAGCAAGGAAGTCTGAGAAGAGGTGACTAGCCCCTGATTGAGTATTTTGAAATGGCAGTCTTCTAAACCTTTGAAGCCTTGCTTGATGTGTGACATTAGTCGGGCAATGTTCATCTTCCTGTTGAAACAAACAGTCAATACAAAGGGAAAATCTTCACAGTTCAGACGGATGGCCTAATACAGAAAGCATGTCTACACTCACTCTAATCAAATTCGTCTCTAAGTAGCCTTTTCTGTGTGAAATCAAGAGCACCGCTCTGTTTCTATAGGGTCACATTCTTCTCTCACAATTCTGGAGAGGAAAAGATTCACCGTAATGAAAAATGTATAGTTACATGTTAAATATTGCCAACTACTTAATAGCTCTCAGAGTCTGGAACGGGGATGTTCACTTGATGAATACTCTCTGTGAGAGGTTCAAATATGTAAATAAAGTTTTATTCTAATATGGTCCGTTTGTGGGGACATTAGTCCTTTATTACTTTCCTATAGGCCTTTATGATAGGAAAGTAGAAATAGCCAAATGTTATTCATTTGAATGACCTTTTTGGAAAAGTCTGCATTAGTCTCTTTGGTAAATAATCTGTTTTACAGCCTTCCATAAAAGGAAATCAAATATAGAGATACTATTAGATTTGAAAAAGACAAACAGGAAAGAGCCGAAAGTGCAGAATGAATTCTGACACACCCGGGTGCATTTTTCTGAGGTTCTGACTTAAGTGGGTACTGTCTGCATCGTTCTGAACTTCCTGACTCGCTTCTGCTTGAGTTGGAGCAATTCAGCTTGAGTCCTACTCTGAGTTAATCGTTCTATTATTAAAACAATAATGTATTTGTTATGACATGAAAAAACAGTTTATAGAGAGCAGTTCAAAATGATCCTGGTCTTCCAGTTCCCAGAAAGACAATTACTGGAATCTAAGAAAATATTGTGTTGTATTGAAGTCTTGTTTTTTAAACTATATATATATATACACACATATATACACATATATACACACACACACGTATATACATATATATGTATATATATATATATCTCCTTTTTTTAATGTAAGACTTTATTTCATATGGTTTGCTTACCTGTCGATTTTTTTTTTCAGATCACAACAGTATCAGGAAATGAGTTCCTTCTGCAGTCAGATATTGACTTCATCATATTGGATTGGTTCCACGCTATCAAAAATGCAATTGACAGATTGGTATGTATTTGTTTTGGCTGTTACCTTTATTAATTAAAATGTTGTCACTTAAATTGTGTTGCTTAGGCATATAACCACATATTTAAATAGATCCTATAGATCGAGAGATATTAAGTTATTTTAAGTTTAAATAAAGTCCACTAAAAACCCATTTCAACAGATGTGATTCCTAGAGCTAAATGTCATTTGATTTCTCTCTTTCAAATGAAAAACACAGTGTATTCATTCCCCCCCCCCCCTGAAATAACATGGACATTCATTTACAAGAAGCTGTAAAAAGCACACAAGCACTTAATGACTACTGAATTTTCACATTTTCAGTTTATGTTGTCTGTAATACACATTCTTGAAAATAAATATCAGAGTACTTGAGCCCATACTAACTGTTATAATACCAGTAAATAATAATCCTTTATACTGATTTTCACTGTTCTTCCAGTAAAGTTAGATTGTTCTTCCCATGAAAATTATGAATCTAAAACTTCAAGAAATTATCCAAAATCCATACATTTGGAGTATATTTTTAAAGAATCAAATTATTTAAAACTACCATTATATACTGATTCTAGACCAAACATTTAATTTTTGGATTACTAATATTTGCAGAATCTTGAGGAAAAAATAACTATTCTCGGGAGCTTTTAATAAGGTATACAATACGAAAATACTGCATTTTCTGTATGATTTTATTTCTATTTAATTGCAGTCTTCCTTTATAACATTTTGGGACTAAAACTTTAAAAATAACAAATTGACTTTTCTCCGTCAACCGTCTAGTCCCCTTATCCAGGCTTGCTTGAGTGCTTACCCCCATGTCTACCCACCCACACACAGAGTTTGTTGTTGTTAAGAGTGGACTCTGGACTCAAACTGCTTGAGTTTGAATCCTGGTTCCATCCTTACTAGCTGTGTGGCCTTAGGCAAATTACTTATCTCTTTGGCTTCAGTTTCCTTGTCTGGAAAGCAGGGGTAATGATGATATCTACCTCACAGGATTACTGTGATGATTAATTGAGTTAATACAAGTGGAGTGCTTGGGGTAATGCAAAGCATTTAGTAAGTTTTATATACATAGAGCTATTATTAAATTTGAATATTGAACTTAGCATAGAGGACCTGTCCTAAAATAATTATCTTAGTTCAGTCTTCCCTTTAGAATTAACATCAAAGTAGATCACTAAGCTATTTGGTAAATCCGTTCTTCCCTGTAAAATTATTTAGTCTAATTGTTTGTTATTTCCAGCCAAAGGATCCAAGTGGTTCATCAAGAAACCTGGAATTATTCAAAATCCAGAGATCTTCCAGTACTGAATTACTAAGTCACTACGATAATGATATAAAAGAACAGAAACCAGAGCACAGAAAATCTTTAAGTAAGTATTTATTTTTTTTTACTTGCTGATTTTAACTTTGTCTAAATGCATTGCTTATGAAATATAAATGCATGGAAATTAAGATTTGAGCCAAACTCATACTACCCATGGAAGGTTCGTAGCCATTTCCTGGCCATGGATTCATACACTGGAGGGCAGTCTGGGTGCTTTACTCGCATCATTGTTGGTAAGGCCGTTTGAGAAAATAATTGTTCCAAGGTCATGGTCTCTGCTTACAGCAAACCTCTGAATCTCTGAGTAATAGCCATGGCGTTCAGATTGGTGATTGATTTTGAGAGTGGTAAATGTCAAGCGTCTCCAAACCTTGGTATGCTGACTATTTGATTTCCATACATTAAAAGATGTATGAGTGATTGCCACGGGTTGGCACAACTTCAACCAAGAGGCTATGGAACTTTCCACACTTTCAGACCACCAGAAAGATTTAGATATGTGGGTTATGAATTATATGTTCTCCAGGGTCACATCAAGTTGTAATATCCTGAAAGAAGTGAGTTTGGAGTAAGAAGCACCAATCTCACCATATAGTGATCTTGAGTATAACTCTCAACCTTGCCCAGCCTGCTTCCTCCTCAACAGAAGGAGGGTATGAAAACGTGTCATGCATCTCACAGTTGGTTTGGGGGGTTTCGGCCTTCTAAAAGGTATCTCTGAAATCAAAGTGGGAGTCTAAGAAATCAAAGAAAACTAACTTCCCAAAGTCTCAAAATTTATAGTACCTTTTCTGGATCACCTACCCTCAGCCTTCTGAATCCCTATTTTTTTCTGCCATCTCCCTCTGATCTAAGATCAGTGTAGTTACATGCTAGCTTTTTGATTTAAAGAGAACTCTATATGTAGAGAAGGGCTTCTAACAGAATATCTACACGTATACATGAGTACATGCGCTAAATGACTATGTATGTAGATATGCATAAGTTTGTGTGCATTAGGGAAGACACATATATATGTATGTATATATAAACATAGATGCACTCTCACATGCATATGACAAGGAAGAGAGAAGCTATTTATATCTTACAGAGCTAAATTATTGGGATATTAAAAATCTAGAAATAGCATGACAACTCTGAGTAGAAGCACCCTTTCAAAATGAAGTCATTATTCAAAAACTCATACCATAATTTCAGCAACTGTTAGAAACATATTTAGCTAGCCAATTGTGTTAGGTTGGAGTTTAAAATGATCCATGTTAATGTCTTAATCTGTATGGTGTTCTGTAAATTAAGTTATTTGCGGAGAGTTAGCTGTGCCATTTAAAAGATTGTTCCATAGGTGGTACAGTTTGGAGTTACCTCATTTGAATATTTCCCTTTAATTCCTGGTCATCGTTCCCCTTTGCTTAATATGGAATCAAATTTAAGGTAAGATTTTAGAATTAGAATTGAATTGTGAGTATGTCAATGCTATGTAAGTGAGTATGTTAATGTTAATTATATGACCATTTTGTCGTGTGTATGTGATGGGATACATGAGGCAATGATTAGTCGAGGTTTGGAGGATACCTTGACATGCGTCTAGAGACTGAAGCTTAGGAGAAAATAAAGATTTATAAAAGTGTTTGAGAAACAGTGAAGCAAACGGATTCTGTGTTCAGGGATAGTCACTTGAAATGTTTTAGGATGATACAGGGGGAAAAATGTTTCTACAGATAGAATACCAGCTACTCCTCTTTAGAATTTATTTTTGATTGGGAAAGACAATTATTTGTGTATTTGGGGCTTAAATTCAAGCCTTCCTAGAGACAAGGGACGGGGCATATGATTTATCTATTCGTTTTAAAATGTAGCTAATTCTCTAGGGACCTCATATTCACCTTTTCCTTCGCAGTTTAAAAATAATGATAGCCAGCGACCATTGAACACTTTCTTTTCACCAGGAATTATTCTAAGTTCTCATTTGTGTTGACTTACCTAATCCTCCCACTAACCCAACAAATCAGGTGCTACTACTAAACCTATTTTAGAGATGAGAAAACTGAGGCATGGAGATTAAGGCCATTTGTACAAAGACAAGTTACAGAGACAAGTTTCAAGCCCATGCAATTTGAGATTAGAGCTTATGCTTTTAATCATTACACTACAGTGAAGTCAACAAAGAAAAGGTAAACTTAATTTATATCAACTTTGGACTTGGATGGAAATGCTACATTAAAAATGACATGCATAGAAATCAGTGAACTTAAATAGGGACCCAAAACATTAGCAAAAGAACTAAAACCAAATGTCTCTGGAGTTTGGTGTCACTATTAAAATAAACAGGTCATTTAGTCTTTAATGTTAGCCCTAATTTTAGAAAATGCTTCATTTCTATATTTTGATGGATATTTATAGTTGTAAGCCTTTCTTAAGTCTTAGTAATTTTTTTGCAGTGTAGGATACTGTTAATATCCCTCTATTACTTTAAATTAAGTTTGTTCACTATTTATGTGTTGCTTTTCATTTGAAAGTCATAATGATTGACACACCCACACAATGTCAAATTAGATTATGCATTTGAAATAATGATTGGCATATTTTATATTTGATGCTTTTTAAAATATTTTTTCAAGTAGGAAGTATACTGTGTGAAACCCCCTCTGATATCCGTCCTAGATTTGAACACCCAAACTTAGATTCTTAAAACATGCATTCAGTTTTATGTTACCCTCTTGAGATTAAACAATTATGTGGAATTAAAGATTCACAGACTCCCCTTCCTTATTAGTAGTCTAAGCACAAACTTTATTGTCAGTTTGCTGCCTTTGGCTTCCTGTGCCCTTGATGTTCCCATAAGTTTTGTCGCCAAGATTGTAGACAGATAAAGCCAGAATTACTTTTTTTAAAGGCATGTGAACATCATTAGCAGCTAACAGGTGGTCATTTCATTGTCCAGTTTCTCTGGGTAACATGGGAAAAAATATGTACTCTCAATGAGTGAATTGTGAAAGTTAAGTGCTTAAATATACTTTCCTTTTTAAAATATGATTCTAATCTGCCAACATTATTAAGGACTAATCAGATATTTTAAGATATCAGCTGAGTCTAACAGACACGAAGCCAGAAAATTCAATGTAAGGGCCAAATCACTGTGGGAAATTCAGGACACCAGCATGGGATGAGAGTGGGAGAGCAGCTCTCCAGGGAGGGTTGTTAATGGAAAGTGGAGAGTCAATCAAAGAAAATGCTAGCATATTTTTCCAAGGAAAGAGAAGTATCTTCCACGAATGGCAAAGAGGAAAGGCCCAAATATAAATCCTGTATCAAATAATCTTGGAGAGTTTTCTTAACTTTTCTGAGCTTTACGTTGTAGATCTGTAAAAATGGGTCTACTAATGTCCTTGCATGATAGCATGAGAATTTGAAATTAGACATGTAAATATTTAGCTCCCAGCAGGCCCTCAATGGGTAGGAGCTCTTATTATCATCCTCTCTGTCCCGGAGCAGATGGTACCAAAACAGGGCATGAGCCTAGGGTCGTATCTAATGGAAGAATGGAGCAGGACACATATACTTGACACCCTTTACCCAAGTATAGAGAGAATATGGGGAAAGAACCAGAATTGGGTATGGGAGTCATGGCTATGAAAATCTAAATAGGAGCAGCTGGTCTTTCTCCTGGCGAGTCCCCAGGTGAAAATGGCAGCCAGGGCATTCTTGGGAGCAGCACACCAGGAAATAATAGAAAGGAGCCAAGAGATACTCATGGCTCTTGTATGCCCAGAAGAGCTGGTCATGAAGTTCCATTTGATGGAAAGGATTCACCATCTAACCATTTCACTATTCCTTTAGGCACAGCTCTAGTTTATTCATCCATTCATGTATTCATTCTTTTTAACTAACGGGTATACCTGAAGGTACACAACTAAAATTCATGACTTCACTCGTTTGCACTTTCCATTTTTTAAAAAATATTTTTGTATTTGGGTTATGCTTCACAAGTGGTATACTGTGCGCTGATCAGGGCTAAACTGTGAAACCCATGCATGGAGACCTTGGCTAACTTGTATATGAACCTGATACTTATAGCATTATAAATAAGCACCCCAAAATGACAAATGACCATGAAAAATATAAAAAAGAATAAGATCAAACAGTAAGAGAACTGAAAGAAAATGAGTTTTCTTCTAGCTGTCTTTCAACGAACTTTTCATAAACAACAAATGTATTCTGGATGCAATCTTTACAGTATTTCCCCAATTTCATCTCCCTTTAGTGATGTGTGTAGTAGGGGTGTATGTACAGAGCTACAGGGATAAAGACAGGAATGAAAAAAATGGGGTGAGATATTCATACAATGTAGAAAATGAAAATATCTGTGAACCCTTAATAATATCTTTGTTTAAAAATTTGCCTGCGAAGTAATCATGATCATGCCAAGTGAAAACAAGTCTGATAGAGAGGCAGTTATTTTTTGTACTAATCTAAATAATTATAACACTGGTCATCCACAACGTAAGTAGACTGTGTCCTCAAAATCCAATTGTAAACTGGTTGCTTAGATCTCAGCACACTTTCATAAGGAAACCACGTACCAGCCACAAAAGGACGCTTGAACCTTATGCAATCACTTAGAATGTTGTTTTTAGGGAACAGCTTGTTCTGAGTTTGTTGCACCTCTGGCCCTAAGAGCTAAGACTTTCCAGTAGCATTGCTTTCCATCTGGTTTCCCTTTTCCTCCTCCCCTGCTCCTGTACCTACCCCACCAAAGCAATTAGAATAAACAGAATGACTTTGGCTAAGAGGCTCCTGGACCCTGAAAACCCTCAGTGGTGTCAAGGAGGGAATGCAGAGCCTCCAAGCCAGAATAAAATACTGGGGAAAAGGGAGCATGAGAGGAAGGAAAATTTTTTAACACAGGCAAGGAAGTGAGTTCTTGGCAGGAGCCGATGCTCTTTGTACAAAATGTGTGTAATGACAGATTAAGTCTGGTATTGTCCTAAATGTTAATATTTGATGAATCTAGGTCATATCTATAGGAGTTATCATGATGCTCCTGTTTTCTGTATATATTAAGAGTTTCACAATTAAAAATGAGTACACACAAAGTATTACTCATGGTTATAATTTGATAAGGGAATATAGATATTTTCTAATTCTGGCTTGAAAATTTCTAAAGATCAAATTTTCTGATTATGAATTACATTAAAACCTCCTCAGATAATTTAAAAAAACACTAATAACTCTTTATTTTCCAATTTTTCTCCAAAAGTCTCTCTCTCTATATATATAGTGTGTGTGTGTGTGTGTGTGTGTGTGTGTGTGTGTGACTATTGTGGCCTTTCTAATAGCAGTGTAATTAAAGAAATTTGTAAGATGTTTATTATTATCCAAAATGGAAAAGTCATACTAGTTTTTTGGATGCAATATGTAACTAGCAATTGTTTAATACTCATATTGTGATGTCTGTTCTGGAGACCCATATAAAGACATATTTTAAAGTTGCTTATTCTTCTTAAGAATTTTGTATGAAACAGCCTAATCTTGCCAATGCACAAAAATAATAAGATAAATAAGCCATCTGCCAAGAAAATGAAAACAGCATTAAAATTGCACAAATAAATTGTATCTCACCCTGAAGAAACAAAAATCTCCTACCTGGGAACAACAAAAAAGTCATAATATTTATGTAGAGTATTATGGGTTATTGTGTTGTCAAAGGGACAAAGGTTTTCGATTTGGGTGAGATGGTCAATCATCTGATTCTTGTTTTTTCCCCCCTAAAAAAAATATTACTATCTTGGCACCAGTTTCAGTCAGTATGTATGTGAGAAAAATAAACTATTGAAGAAAAGTGTGAAAACAAAAATTATTTTGTTTTCCTGTAGTCATAAGACTGACAATATCAAAGGAACGGTGAATGTCAGTTCTTTTCTTGATTGTTTTCCACAGGTCAAGGGAGTTCTTTATTTCAGAATATTTCTATAACTAAACAAAAATGAAAATTTTTAAAAGAAAATTTATGTTGCTAAAACAGGAGGATTTCAATATTACAGGAAAAAAAAGACAGTAAAGATTAGACACACACTTGACAATCAGGCAACCAAATTACTTTGTCAAACTGGTTTTATTCATGAAGGTTACAGGGCCTCACTGAGGCACTGTGTGACTACAGAAATTTTCTGACATGTGTTCCAAAGGTACTTAGCAGCATTCCCAGCTTTCCTGGGACCCATAGATTACAGTTTCTTCAAAACATTCAGTTCTCCATGAATCATTTGATAAGAAGACCTAGTTATAAACTGAGCAAAGAATATTCTGATTAATCTCCTCTTTCCCATCTAAGGGGTTGATCTTGCCCTCTGAACTGTGGGTGTCCATTGTCATGTATCTTGTAACATCAGCTACTCTGAGAGTCTATCTAACCCTATCAGCACTCAAGCACTAGATCACCCCATCTCTTCCTGACCCTTGCAGTAACTCCATGACCGTTTTTTCCCTTAGATAAACTGCATTTAATCAATTTCTGATTTCATTAGGTCAGATGGCATCTTTCTTTCAATAATAGGCCAAATCAAAAGGGCTCTTTGGTCTAACTCTTGAGCAATATTTCCTTAGCATTAATACACTACTGTGATTGTAAACAATATAAAAAGTGCTCTTTGATCTCCTTTGAAAGTTTCTCTCCGTTTATTCTATGACTCTAGAATGGGTATATATTAACACTTCCTTGTAAAGTTTTATCGTATAATATTTGTTCACTACTGTCATATCAAGTTTAAAATATCTTAGCTAAACATGATATTTAAGGGGTTCTTATAATGAATCCCTGTGTAGGGGGAAAAAAAAAAAAACATTCTTTGAACACATATGGTCGCCTCTTTTTGTATACAGAATTTATTGGGTCTACTCCTTTTTGTTTCTGGAGTATAGAAGCAATGTTAGTTTTCTTCAAAATCCTAAAAGAAAGTAATTTGCTTATTAATGCATTTATTTTGATGTCCCAAGTAGATCTAATGGTATAGTTAGGGGGGAAAATTATATAATCTGAAATTTTCTTGGAAAATAAGTTTGTTACTTACTACTCATAAAATCCACATGCATGCAAGGAAGATCAGGTGTTGCTTTCACCCAATGTGTGAGATGTATCCAAAAATACCATCTGTGTCTGTCCAAATTAAATAAAGTGTGATCTGTAACAATAGGACTCTTAGCTTCCTTCAAGAAATGTCTCAGGGGTGACTTGGGGAAAGGTAAATCAGTCTGCCAATTCATCTTTCCTTGATTATTTAAATAGAACCTGAAGCCACGTACTCTTGCTACTCAATTTCCCTAATATAAATAAATATATCCTTTTTGTATACAAAATTAATTGACCTAAAAAAGTAGAGGCCAAACGGGAGATGCTATGGCCAAATAGAAAATGTAAGGACTGGGATTTTGCCATTAGAGATGATGTCCTCCAAAATTGAAATCAAAGGTTAAGAGCAATTTCTAATCAAATTACTGCATTGAAAGGATTCAAGTCAAAGTTCCTCAATAGAAACCTCTTCATGACCTACATCCCCTTCTTCAGTTTTTTCCCACTACTCTCTGACCCATGGTTTATATTCCAGAGAAACGGTGCTTATCATCCCTGACATACACTGGTGTATGCTGACTCTTGCCTTGAAGTCAAGGCCTTCCTTTCCTAAATTAACATTCTTTAAGACTCAGCTCAGGCCATGCATTCTCTTGAAAACTTTACAAGATTTCTATGATAAGTTAGGTGATCTTCCTTGGTTTTCTTATAATGTTCTGTCCATATCACTATCACTGTAATTACCAAAGTGTGTTACAATAAGCCAATGTCAAATGTCTGTTTGTCTACCCACTAGACTGCCAGACTCTAGAAAGGGTTCTGTCTTATTTACCCTTATATCTGCTAGTAGCAGAGTGGCTTGATTATATTTGAGATTGTTCAAAAATGTATAGTGTTAAGTTAGTTAGTAAATGAATAAGGATATTCACATGACCAACAGGAACATACTACTTGCTGTGTGCTAAAAATCATGATGAAATTTCTGAAACTTATTTAGGAACAATAATAAACCAGTCCTTGTCCTGACTACTTGTAATGGTTTGACATTTTAAGGTCGCTACTTATGTGCCTCTTTCAGTTTTCTCTTAGAACTTTAAAATTTCAAATCAATGATATGTTTTCTGCAGGTCACATGTAATGTGCCTAATAAAATCATCTACAAATAAATGCTCTATTCTGTGGTGAGGATAAAAATGACTAAGACCTTGCAGGAGAGGAAAGGAAAATCCTAATCCCTTTGCTTAAAGTCACTGTCTTCTCAACATCTTTCTCTTATGTATGCTAGCCCCTACTTTATTTAAGGGAAAACTCTGGTTCATTCTTACTCTTTAGGCTCTTCTATGGACCCTGACAGAATTTGCAAGGCCCTATTGGATGCGAGAAAAAAAAGGAGAAACTCTTAAGTGTATCAGAAAAAAAGGAGTAATAAAATAAAAAAGAGTAGTTTGGAAAATTTTTGTTTTTCTGAAAATTTTAGGAGACTCGAGAAAAGTTTTCTTTGAGGTCAGTTTATTTATAAAAATCTGACTAAAAACAGAAGCTTATAAAAATATTACATGTAACCTTTTCCAAAGGTTGTATGATTATTGTATCAGAAATTTGGGTCTAAGAGTCCCAAAATTTAAGTATAATTCTTACCTCTGGGATACTAGGTATAAGACTTGGACCAGTTTCTTAAGTTTCCCAGAAAGGACTTTCCAGATAAATACAATGGATACTTTTTACATAAATATAAAATAAATATATAAATATGTATATGATTTATATATGATCTAATAAATATATTAGACCTAATGATAATGTAGATACTAAATCTAGAATATATCCCAAACTTTGTTGATCTATAGTATAATATAAATATTAGATTCCAAATGAGTGTACTCTGAGCAAAATTATCATGGCTTTTGTTTGTGTACTATAAATTCTTCAATTCTTCTCTTTTAGAAATACAGCAAGAATGCACTTTGCCACTGATTTAAATAGTCAACAAACTCAGATTAAACAAATGCATAATTTATCAAGGGCCTAATTTTTAAATATCTTCATCATTCTGTTGACTCATGGCATCATAATACTTTTATTTTAGTTTCCTTAAGGGATTCCTTAAGTGTTATGAGTAATAAACATTCTGTTTTGCCTTTCCTGAACGTGTGAGCCTGAGGTTATGGCGTTGCCTAGAGATTAAGCTTCACCAAGTGTCAATTGCCTTTTCCTTTATTGTATGAAATGGCAAAATGGTGCAATAGTAGAACTTTGACAGAGATTTATGGATCACTTAAAAGCAATTAAAGATTTCGTTTACTTTTAGTATTATATGTATACATACATATATATGTGTGTGTATATATACATATATACGTGTATATTCGAATCAAAGCAAACATCGTAACACATCTGGTGATAAAGAGGTGGCATTTTTACTAGAATAAGAATATCAAAACCACCTGAATATAGAGTCACTCACAGGGAATAAACTGGAAGATGCTGCAAGTCTGGTCTCACTAAAACATACACGATCAAAAGACTGGTGAGCATGCCTAGATGCCCACCATGTCGGCTCTATCTGAATTAAGGGAATTTGATACCTAGGAGAGGCAGTTCTAGCTGAGCAAGGTTTCAGTCTTTTGCTGAAGCCAGGATCTTTCTATTCTGTTAGACCACAAGTGCCTGAGGATATAAGCCTCCATATGATGATAACTCCTCATCCCCATTACTTAGACAAGAGTTTGAAACACAGTGGTTTTCCATATTTTAAATGTCTCAGTGAATGAGTGAACAAATGACTGAGTGAATGAGATGAAGAGAAGAAACCAATTGCAAATTTAATGTCCGAGGAATAAAGGGAAAATTTTTACATGCGAGGCACTGACCCCTTCCTCACCAGCCCAGACCCCTTGGCAAGTATATTTCTTTTCTTTTTTATGATTTAAATCCAATTAATTAACATATAGTATATTATTAGTTTCAGAGGTGATTTCAGTGATTCCTCAGTCTTATGTAATACCCAGTGCTCATTACATCCTTTGCCATCCTTAATGTCCATCCCCCAATTACCCAATCCCCACACCCCCTCTCCCCTCCAGCAACTCTCGGTTTGTTTCCGATAGTTAAGAGTCTCTTATTTTTGCCTCCTTCTCTGTTTTTATCTTATTTTATTTTGCTTTCCCTGCAACATGATCCCCTGTTTCGCTGCTTGTATTCCACCTCTGAGTGAAATCATATGACAATTATCTTTCTCTGATTGATATATTTCACTTAGCCTAATACCCTCTAGTTCTATCCACATCATTGCAAATGGCAAGATTCCATTTTTTTGATGGCAGAGTAATATACCATTGTATATATATCCCACATCTTCTTTATCTTGTTCATCTGTTGATGGACATCTGGGCTCTTTCCATAGTTTGGCTACTGTGGGGATTGCTGCTATGACCATTCAGGTGCACGTGTCCCTTCGGATCACTTCATTCTTATCCTTGGAGTAAATACCTAGTAGTGAAATTGCTGGGTCATAGGGTAGCTCTATTTTCAACTTTTTGAGGAACCTCAATATTGTTTTCCTGAGTGGCTGCACCAGCTTGAATTCCCACCAACAGTGTGAGAGGATTCCCCTCTCTCTGCATCCTCTGAGGCACTGACCTGTTGATAGGTGTTTTAGTTTTGGTTCCTCAAGAAGCAGTTCCTGAGACAAGGATGTGAGCGTATATAATATTTTTGGAAATTGATACCTGGAGACACAGGTAGGAGGTGATGGGGGGCCCAGGGGAGAAGAGAGCCAGGGAAACGAGGCAGCCAATAAAGGGAAATAATAGGTACCCGGAATTTAATACTGCTGTGAAACTCTGGGAGTTTGCTTTTCAGAATGAGAAGAAAGAAATGGCAGAGAATAAATAAAATGGATATATATTAGACAGGAAAGAAAGAACTACAGATCAAAACATGTTGGAAAACAGCAGTAGATTAGTGAGGCTGGAGTGCACAAAACATTAGAGCAACAACTGGAGATCAGGTTGGAAATGAACAGGGAACATTGGCAGGGGGTCATGCATGAAGTGCTAGGGGATTTGGATTTTATCCTATAAGTAATAGGAGCCTAGCAACAGACTTTTTAGAAGGCAGGAGATATTAACAGATCTGATATGCAAAGTGATCACTTTGGTGGAAATGTGGAGAATGGCAAAGAGAAAAGTAGCACCAAAAACGAGTGAAAGATAAGAGATAAGAAGATAAATTAGGAAACTGTTACAGTGGGCCAAGTCACATAATGCAGGCTAAAACTAGGCAATGAGAATAGAGAAGGGGAAAGATCCAAGACTTTCTGTGGGGATATTGATAGGTTTTCTTGACACGTAGTAGAAGAATTATTGGCAGAGTCCAAACACTCACTGCATCTGTGGTTTGGGGAAAACATCAGGATGCCTAGGAGTTGTGGTTTGGGGAAAACATCAGGATGCCTAGGAGTTTGGCAGAATTTGCCCCCAGTTTCATTCTTTCAGAATCCTACTAGATGGGGTTACTTAGGTCCATGGACCAGCAGCAGCAACACCATCATCTGGGAGTTTATTAGGAAATACAGTATCTTCTGCCCCACCTGAAATCTACTGAACAGAATCTGCCTTTAAACCGCTGATTGACATGCACATTGAGAAGCACTCTAAGTAGTTTTGCAAGTTCAGAGCCAGAGTGGCTTTTGAAACTTTGACAAGCCTTACTCATATAGAAGAGCTGGGTATTCTATCTCTGTGTAAAATAACTCTGCATATGGTTATTATCATAGTAGCCATGCCATGACAATGATTGTAGGTGGTGACTATTTATTTAATCTCATCAATCGCTTTCAAATGGTGACTGTAGACTGAGAGAGAACCAATAATTAAACACTTTCCTTGTAACTTGTGTCTGTGCCACACCTAAGTCATGAACTAAGTCAGTGGCTCTGGCCAAGCAAAAACAACAATAACAAAAATTAAGCCAAGAATAAACTACCCTCACTGAAACAAACAGCCAAGAACGCAAAGCTCCAAACAATTCCCTGGATGTCATCCATGAATTCCCTAGACATACGCATGTACAAAGTCCATCTGAAATGCTATTTACCCTTTTTTCCGTTGGACTCTTTCTCTTTTTGGGGAAACATACAATCTCATGTACAGCCTTCCTTCCTTTATTTATTGATTGATTGATTTATTGATTACTTTTCTAAATGCAAGAATAATAGTAATTTATTGCTTAAATGTCTTTTATTTTTATGCTGTTCTTGGGTAGTTGAGTTAATTTTGCCCATTGGTCTTTCGAGTTGTATGTCATAATCCTGCATGAGCCGGGGTTTAGCTGTTTTACTCCCAGAGTAAGCTTATCTGTCTTGCCTGACAAAACAGTCAAGGCCTACCTGCCGGCAGTTGAGTGTAGTTGGTACGAAGAGTTGCAAAGAAAGCCAACGTAGGCTCACCATTGAGTTATCAAAAAATAAAGGACAAATTCAAAATAAAGTCTGATTAGTCCTTCTCATAGTGCAAGACTTTACTCACCAAGAAGAGCTCACAGTGACTGTCTTTTGAAACAAAAGCCTCGTTTTCTTGGGTCTGCCTTTATCTGTTCTAGGAAAAGAAAACCAAAATGGGCAAATGATACTCCTTTTCCAAGTAAGAACCTTCCTCAGAAATTTGCCCCTAAAAGTCCAGTCTTAAAAATGTTTTGGATGGCAAAGAAACAGATCGAAAAGACTTTCCTCAAAATCTATAACTGCCTGGATTGCCTTCACTTATTTAGCTTTATGACTCTGGGACATCTTACATAAGAATGATTAATCTTTTTTTTTTTTTTTTTTCCTTCGTCAGTACCTGGGTCTGTTACTAAGGTGCCATGCCTTATTTTTTAAATTAGGCATAACTGATTCCACAGAAGTGGTTGGCGGAGAACCCATAGAATTTTTGCTTAACTCATTTTTATTGAACAGAATCCAGAATTTTAGTCAAGAAGTGTTAGATATTAATCACATGTGAGTGGGATCATTAAAATTTCCTTTACCTTCCAGAACAGCAGGTCATTATAGAATCGTAAGAAGTGAGCTCACTTAATAATCTTTACAATTACATAAAAGCAATCATTTTCATAAGTCTTAGAAGAAGCTTTTAACTGTTACTTAAAGAGCATATCAGAATACCAGAAATTATTATGTTGTGTTATTATAGATGTGACTTGAGAAGTGAAGAAAAAAAATCTTCTCTGACTCAAGGCTCTTAGGAGCTATCCTTTCCAGATTGAATAGTTTTGTTTAACACAGGTTATGATTATACTTTTTACACAGCTAGAAGAGACCTTCCTGCTGAAATAGAAATTCTAGTATCATTTCTTAATTATTACACTCTTAACTTTATGGAAAAATGCAATAGTTTCTACTGCAGTAGAATTTGGTGCAGTAGAAATTGGTGACAATTTAAGGTGAGTCAGTTAAGGAGAAAAACTAAAACAAATCCCTCCTCTAAATTATTACTGCCTTTCTCTTTTCTTTTCTTGTAACCACTTCTCATCTTTGACTTTGAAACCCAACAGTTTAAACTTGGTTCTTATTTCAGTGGGCTAATCCCCTTTCATAAATCATGCTCAAGAGCTGAAATAATTTGCACATCATTTAAAGAGTATTTGCTTTGAAATATTCACCTCAAGCCCTTTTGTATATCCTTTCTCTCTAAAGATTTGTAGTATTTGTTTTGTTCTCTGAGGTATAAAAGACCTGGATAAACTTTATTCCTGTTGTTTCAAGATTAGTTAACGAAAATGCATATTAATTCAGCAGGGATGGGAACAAACCTCAGTAAAGATGATCATACATGTGCCTCACGGGAATAGCAAAGTACAAAATGTCAGTCTTCAAATCTCCTTGGACTTGCTCAAAAGAGCATTGAGGGATTTAAATTTCCAGAATATGTCTACAAATGTATTTTCTTTGTTGTGGAGAACAGGAGCTATGCTGATTATTTTTCCCCAGAAATTGATTTAATTTGTATTTGAACGAAAATTAAGCTATCCACAAAGTGGCTCTTCAAGAATACAGAGAAAAACAGCCACGGCAAAGGAAAATTTAACATTAAAAAATGATATGCCTGATATGCCACTGGATTCTTAATTTGTTTTGTTTCAGACCTCAAATCCCAAAATAAAATTTAACAGAACAATATCTTTTCCCCTAAAAGTAAGAAGAATTGAAAGGACCTCATAAAATCAGAAGTAAACATATTTAAAGTTCAATGACACCTTTCCGTGTATAAGCTCCAGTTTTACAGTTTGCTAGTAAACTCAGGAAAAAAATACTGATTTCTCCAAATAGTGTATCTGTTTTGTATGTTAAGATGTGCCCTGTTCTTTTCTTAAACTGAAAATGACCATAAACTTTGGCACTTAAGTGCTTATCCGGAAATGACTAAGTAGATTTGGGGGTAATAAATCACTCATAGGGATCCAGCCACCCACAGTCTTGTTCCACTTCTCTTCTTTACAAGTGTAGTAATAGACATTTCCACAGTCCTCAGGGTGCCAAACTTTGCACCATTAGGAAAATCTGCAAGTGGCTTGATTTATCTTCCTCACTCAGTTAGCTAAGACCCAACTAAGTAAAAATCAGCAGGAATAAACTTGACTTGTTAAACTTTTTTAATAGGGAGATGCAACAATTAGAACTTTCCTCCTTTGCCACTTCAATTTACTTTGGATGTGAAGCCCCTTGTGAAAAATATTCAGAGGAGATCTCAAATGATAGGTGCATGGCTGGATGATGCTGACTCGGAGTTTTCATTATACACAGAGGATTGTCTGCTGTTTGCAATTAATCCAGACACAATCCTCCTGGTACTTGGGGAGGAATGTGGAAGAAATAGCCATTTTATAAGTTGTAAACTCCTAAATTACCCTAAATTAGAGGCACTATTAATCGGACACTTAGATATAGACAGGATCTGCTTATTGTGTAGGCTCATCTTCCCCTGATGGAGAAATCAATTAAATATTTAGGATGTGGAATACCTTCCAGGTTGGATAATGCATTTCATTTAGATTATGGCCCTCCAATCCGAAACATTAAAGGGGATCTTAACGGATGGAAGCACATTACTGTCTCTTGGATTGGGTGCATTAACACTTTAAAAATGAATGTGCTTCCTAGGATTTCCTATTTGTTCCACCAGCTGCCTGTCGATGCGCCAGATAAACAGTTTAAGGATAAGTATGTAAAAGATGCATGTGCAACACTCTGTGTGTTGAGGTGCACTCTTGTAGGAAAAGTCCCCAACTGTGGCCCCTTTGGAGGGCTTTCTCAGTACCCTAACAACCTCAGATGATAGGGCTTATTTGATCATGGGAGAGTGGAGGAAAAGTCAAAAAGGAGATGCAATTAGTCCTCTCACAAAGGTTCTGTGGATATCTAATCTGTATTATTCCTTTCTATAACTTAATTCATAGCTAGTGATTATTATAAGAAAATACTCGGATGACATGGTAAAATTGGAAATAAACCTAAGCTTTCCCATTATAAAAATATTTGGCATGAAGATAAATTGATTTGATTCTCACCCAAGGACCACTATATGGGGACCCAATTTATGAACAATATTGTAAGAACAAAGCTCTTGCATCCCCCATGCTACAGAAACACGGTAGAGAAATAGATGGTGTCTTGGAGTACTTACCAGGCTGTAGGCTGTGTCCTGAGGAATGTACATGTCCTCTCTTCCTTAATCCTGTCAATGACCTTATCAGGTACACAGGTGTTATGATCACCCTCATCTCATCTGTTGGGTGAATGAGACACTGAAGGCTGGTCAAAGTGGTCAAGATTACACAGCTAAGAACTAACAGAATTAGAATTCAAAACCAAGCACTTTGACTCCACCGCCTGGAGTCATAACCATTGTTTCACGAGACTCTGGGTTCTAGAGTGAGGCTGAAGGTTTCTGCTACCTACTAGGTCTATAAACTTTGAACATGTCACTTAACCTCACTTATATTCTGTTTTATAATCTTAAAAACATCAGTAATAGTAGCAGCTATCTCACTGAGTTGTTTGGAACTGTAAGATTAGATTATGACACTTAGAGCAGTGCTTAGCATAATGTAAGTACTCAATAAATGTTAATAATAATATTGGTACAGGTATTTTGTTTTCTGCCATGTATTTTGAAAGGTCCTCCTAATTTGGTTAAGAAAAAGATACTTTAGAGATAAATATTGAAATCTTTAAAGATGAACATACTTTTAAAAATTCCCTTGTATTTCTGGGGAATGAATAGTGTATTGAATGACTTACAGAAGACTATAATCTTCCTGAACTGAGTCAGATATTTGTCCTCTTTTGTTTCCATTTATAAAAGTCTTCATTCACAATTGACACAAATATATCATATTGAGTTACTCAGTGAAAACAAATTTATCCAATCATAAAAGAAATGATGAAGATGGGGTCAATTTCTTTGTTTCTAGAGACAAACTCGTCATGCCAAATCTGATAGAACACATGCTTCAGTGTGTTTGCCTTGCTTCAGAAGACAGCAGAAAACTGAGCTAACTGGTATAATTACATAACTTGGATAGTCATATTGAGAGGGTTCAATGTTGGCACTAGAATATGGAATTATAAAGTTCAATGAAGTTGCAGGAATTTAACTGAAAAGAAATTACTTATCAGCATTTTGACAGGGAATAAACAAAAAAGGAACAAATTGATCCTTTCAAAGTTGGGTGGAAAGAACGTTCCAGAAGCCTTCCTTTGTAATCACTGTCATTGAGAAGCCCTGAGGCCCCTTATTTGTTAGTAATTGATACCTAGACATCAGGCTCAAATACTAAAGACAACTGCTATTTTAAGGGCTTGTCAAGAAAGTTAGGAATTAGTTGGAGTTCTTTTTTCTACTCAGTCCACCACTATTTTTTCACTATTGGGTCAAGTTTGTTGTAAATCAGGGGTGAATCAACCATATGCAGATACTTCTACCTTTTAAATACATTTGGAAGAGTACTGGGGTAAAATCAGAATCTAATACTTAAAACAACCAGAAATGTGCTTTATTCAGCTAGGAAAACAGACTGATCAGCAAACACTCTATATTGGATTGTTTGTTTGGAGATCCTAACAGTGGAGTGAAGCTCCTCCTCTATTCTTAAACTCTACTTTTCTTCCACTGAACACAAAGAAAGAAAAGGACTTAGATAGCATGAGAATAAAAGAATGGGACCCAGGCCCAAGCAAATGGATTAGCCAGTCAACTCAGAAGTCAATGAAGAAATAAGTTGCCTAGAACCATACTCTTCCCAATGTTTGTGTTACATTCTTAATATAGAGGGATTAGTAATTTCTCTGTATTATAATATGTTCATAATATAGATGGATTAACACAGATCAGGATGATCTATATCTCGGGACAGAGGAAAGACAAAATAATCTCCAAAAAGCTAAGATCTTTATTTGCGGTCTAAGCAAAGATGACATAAAATCTAAAAAGCGAGATTAGTAGGAGAACCAGTCAGTTCTGACATTCACATCATAGGAATTTATTGAGAAGTTCTTTTTGTGTGCACTGTTTGAAGCATGGAAGTCAAAGAGGTTCCAGATATTATCCATTCTGCATTGACAAAGAGTGTTTATGGTCACATTTTAAGTAAATATTTCCTATTCTTTACCAAGATGATTTAGTTCAAAGATGAATTTCCACATGAAATGTTCTTAAAATATACCTGCTTGATTTTATCAACAAAATGAACACAATAGTGACCAGTTAAATATACTTCTGGCAAAGTATTTTGCTGAAGTTTATATCTCACTGAGTTTATCAGAAATTTTGTATTCGTATTAAGGACAAACTCTCATCTATGTAGGTTAAGTATCACCATAGACCATGGTCCACTAAGAGTTAAGGGGATTTAATACATGAAAACGCTGCAAGCTTGAGTTCTGTTGTATTTTTTATCCTCAGTGTTCTAGAGGATGGAATCATTTCCTAGCTGTTTCTAAAACTAAGGATCTGTTACTTTCCATTAATAAAAACAGTGTTAAATTACCTAGAGTTCAACTGTTAGGGAGCTAGAGCCACCTGCACAATCAGATTGGGATAGCTCACCTGGTTGTCCAGCAGCAGTATAGTAAGGAAAAGTGTTGATGCTAGAACCAGATGGTATTGGTGTAAGTCATGGCTCCACCAGTACCTTCTGTGTGCCTTGAGTAGCATGTTCTTGTAGATTGGCAGTAAGGACTAAAATCATTTTTTCCCTTAAAGTGTTTAGAATGGTGCCCAGAATAGAGTAGTCTTGAAATGTTAGTTATTAATATTAGAGATTCCCATTAGGCCAAATAAACTTAACAGTCCATATGACTTGCATAAATTTAAAAACAAAATGGTAAAAATATAAACCACAGAGTGACAAATTAATTGAGGATTGTAGAAAAATTGAGAATAATTACAAATGAAATAATAATTTTGAATTTCTATTATTTTATGCATTAAAATTAAATACATTGGGTAATGATATAAAGTAAACAAAGATATAAAGTAATATGACTAAATTCACTTCCAAAAAGCTAAAGCATTCTCTTCCTATAGGGGAAAAATTTTTAATTGCTCTTCACGTATTAACATCAATATAAATTTAAAAAATGTATAAACGGCAGATGTGCCATGTGCTATTCTAAGAATACAGCATGTATATTCTTATTTCTCATCTTTCAAAAACCTTATGTATTAAGAATAATTTTATATTCATTCACAGAGGAGGAAACAAATATTTTAGTTTTGGAGTCCAGAATATAACTTAAGCAGCCTAACACAAAATACATGTTGCATCTTTTAGCTTTGTACAATTTTGTTTTTAGTTTCTCTTGCCTTTTTTTAAGTTTTACTTGTTAATATGTATAGATAATTATATTGTTCCATGATTTTTGTACATATGCTTTGAAAGATAAAAAGATCTTTATACAGATATAAATGCATGTGTGTGTGTATATGTAGTATACAAAAATAAATTTCAAGGGCCATATTGACAGATGGAAAAGCACAAGGGTCAAGGGAAGTTGATTTAGAAAGTAATATATAATAATAAAAATTAAACTCTAACATTTATTGATTTAACAGATGGTGAGATAAAAAGTAAAAACAAAATCTTAAAATGTAGTATGATTTTTAAAATTAGTGATATTATTTTATGAATTTATTCTGAAGTTTTGTTATTTTCTAATTATATTTTCTAAAACTCTTTTAATTTCCCAAATAAGTTACTACTTTCATTTAGCAGTTCCTCTTCAGAAGTCTACATATGTACAAATATTTAGTATTAGAACATAAAATTTAACCTTAGAGAGATACTCTTAAGTTATGGTGGAGGTAAAAAACATATTTTACATATTTGTGTTATTGACTCATAGGTATATGTCGAGCTTTGTACCCTAAATACAGACAGTGCATATTGTTTTCAGTTATCCCACAGAGTATTTATTATTATCAATGACATACTAAAACTGCAGACATTTTTGAAAAATCCCAAATGCAGAAATTATAAAGAAATGTGATCCAGATAAGATATAATAAAATGTAATAAAAATTGAAATTCATAACAAGATTTTTTTTTAAATGCCCAAGTCATTGTTAATTAAAATAATATTTCCTTCAATTGCTTTTATCCTAAGGAAGTGTCCATTAAATATCAAATTCAATAGTATGCAACCAAAGATATATTCAGAGGCAAATGCATAGCTTTATATATTTTTAATATTAAAAAGAAAGTAAAATGAGTTTGCATTAAACTCGAAAAACATTTTTTTAAATAACTAAATATAACAAAAGAAATCTGAAAATAGAAGTGATAAAATTTGGAAGAAACAATCAACTAGGAAACAAAAAAATAAATCATTATTGAACTAAAAGGTGGTTCTTTGGAAAATAATCTTATTAAGAAAGAAATAAAAACTGAAAAATCTAATTGAAAAGAACATAAAGCACAATTAACTAAAATTTAAAATGTGAAGCAGATACAAAAGAAGTTAAATTTTAAGACAATAGTATACAAAATTTTATTCTGATAGATGAGAAACCAATGGGTTATTGGAAATGCAACCAGAGTAATGAAGGAAAAAGTAGAATATCTAAATACGGTCTTTCAAATTCTGCCTCTGAGTTTAAATCTGCCCAAGTTTACTGATTAGTGATATCAATTAGTGATATCAATTTCCTAAAGAATAGGTAATTTTCATGCCATTACAAAGCACACAAATAAAGAAAAAGTCTTAAAATGCACTGATAATCGAGGAACTGAAAATTAAAGAAATAGAAGGTATGTTGCCACCACTGCAGCACAGCGACCAAGAACACTAGGAGTCTGCACAGAAAGGACCAAACATGACCAGAATTTCAGTGCTGATTTTCTACCAAGTTTCTCAAGGGCCTCTGCTCTGGAGATCTGCACACAAACTTTTCAAGCACTACCAACAGTGTGTTCAAAAACAATAAAGGGAAAGGATATTCCTATTGAAAGACTGGTGATTATAGGTCATAAGAAAGAATGGCCTAGGGACACATGGGTGGCTTACTCAGTTAAGTACCTGCCTTTAGCTCAGGTCATGATCCCAGGGTCCTGGGATCAGTCCCACATCCAGCTCCTTGTTTAGCAGGAAGCGGGCTTCTTCTGCCTGCCACTTCTCCTGCTTGGCGCTCGCTCTCTCTCTCTCTCTCTGACAAATAAATAAATAAAACCTTAAAAAAAAAAAAAAGTAAATAGTCTGAAATCATGCCCTTAACAGTTGAAAATGGACTTCTCCTATCTGTTAAGAACTCTGGATTTTTTCAAGTAAGAACGTTAAGACATATCAGTTTGATAAGTAGTTTAAGAGAAAGGAAATTTATTTCTTCCTTCCTAATGTTTTCCTTTTCATTGTGGATGAACCATTACTCATTGCTTTGAAGTCAAGACTCAGTTGCTTTGGAATCTCACAGCAACTAAATACAACACAGAACAATTTTTGGAATGATGGTTTTAATACTTGGTCTGTGATCAGTTTATGATAATATATGTAAATAATTTTTTTAATATTTTATTTATTTATTTTAGAGAGATTGAGAGAGAGCAAGAGACAATGAGAGAGTGAGAGAGAGAGTATGAGTGGGTGAGGGGCAGAGGGGGAAGCAGACTCCCTGCAGAGCAGAGAGCACAAAAAAGAACTCAATCCCAGGACTCCAGGATCATGACCTGAGTGGAAAGCAGATGCCCAACCAACTGAGCCACCCAGGAGCCCCAATACATGTCAATAATTTAAAAAATGGTAAACTGCTCAAGATGGTTATGGCTACCTCACCTCTCATCTTCTTAGTGTATCATACTATTTTTTTTTCTTAATGGAAGCAATTGGCTAGAACTTCCTTAGCCTCAAGGAACTAATGCTCTGAAAACCATTCTAGCAACATGATTTCAATGTGCAGAGACACAGTTTTATATTTTTATATATTAACTTAATAGTTCTGAAGATTGCTGCTAGCTTGGGTTAGCTTAGAGGCAGACAACTTTTAATAGTCTGTCTCCTGCCTTAACAAGGTATCTCAGAGTAAGGCTTAAAGACTTCAAGAAGGTCATGGTGAATGTTGTCTTAGAGCTACAATGGAGTGAAATAGGATGACTTGAGTAGCCATAGAAGACCCAAGTTGCAAAGATCTGCTTAGCCAGCATCTAATCCAAGTCAAAGGCTGAAAGCATTTGCATAAGATTAAAATGCCAAAATGATGCATCTAGTTAGATGGGAATGCTTTACTTGCCTTGTTTCTGCATTCTGCCCCGTAACATCTTGAATTGTAAAGATGGAATAAGTCGTATTTCAAATCTATCATTTAAAAACAAAAACAAAATTAAAAAGAAGAAAACATTACATTTTTTTCATGTATCTTGTCATCAAATATACTTCCTTGCATCAGAAATATGCAGATACAAAAGCATATGCATGTGTGTGCAGGTTTATATATAACTATTCTATCTTTATTGTATATAAAAGCTTTCTGGGAAGCAATTTGGAAATGAGTACTAACAGCCTTAAAAATTTGTGGTCTTCAAACTAAATTTCAGTTCTGGAAGTCTGAATAAAATTAAATTAAATTAAATTTCAAAGGAAATAATAACAACAATCTAAAAGTCTGAATTAAAGTGCTATTGAGCACAGTGAAAAAATTTGCAAAGATCCACCTGCAAGCAGTGGGCACCTGTTAATAAAGTCCTGCCTGGTGCATTCATGTGATGGTGTATTATGCAGCCATGAACATTTCTGCCTTCAAAAAAAAAAAAATCACGGGGGTGCCTGGGTGGCTCAGTCGTTAAGCATCTGCCTTCGGCTTAGGTCATGATTCCAGGGTCCTGGGATCCAGTCCCAAGTCAGTCTCTTTACTCGGCAGGAGACCTGCTTCTCCCTCTCCCTCTGCTGCTCCCCTGCTTGTTCCTTTTCTCTCTCTCTCTCTCTCTGTCAAATAAATAAATAAATAAATAAATAAATAAAATCTTTAAAAAATGTAATCCCGCAATGATTGTGCATGGTGTAATGTAAAGTGTGGGGAAGAAAAACAGGCTACAAAACTCGTTAAATAAGAAGTATGAAAGCAGGACCTGATCTGTTTGTTCAGAGATATATCCCTGCGCAAAGTTAGGGCTCATAAATGTCTGTTAAATATGTGAATGAATATATGAGATAAAAGAAAAATATACAGAAATAGCAACAGCAACAGTGGTTAACTCTAAGTAATAAAATTACCTTTGGTTTATTTTATTGTTTTATTCTCTGTTCTTTTTGTATCTTCTAAATTTTTCACAATAACTAGATGTTTGTTTCTAAATTCAGGAAATTTTAAAAATAGGGCATTATTGCAGACGGTTTACATTATTTTTTAAAATTTGTTTATTCATTTGAGAGATACAGAGAGAGAGAGAGAGAGCACATGCAGTGGAACAGGCAGATACAGATTCCCTGTTGAGCTGGGAGCCCGATGTGGGGCTCGATCTCAGGACCCTGAGATCAGGACCCGAGCCAAAGGTAGATGCTTAACTGACTGAGCCACCCAGGTGCCCCAAAAGGTGCACATTATTTATTGGGAATGTGCCTTACAAAGTGCTTGCTATATTGTGCTTATGAGCATTTGGCTCTTCTCTGCTCAGATTTTAAACTCTTGGGTCTGTTCACTTCAATTTTCTTCCTCAAATTTCACCTGCTCAGACATGTGACTACTATATATACAATCACACACACACATATATTATATATACATATGTGTGTGAGTGTGTATATATATATATATATACACATAATGACTACAATACATGCTACTAGTTTTATTCCTTTTCCTTTATCCTTTCCATGAATGAAAGCATGAATGAGGCATATCTGAAAAAATGTAAATCTAGACACTGAAAACACAATTTCTCATCAAAGAGTCAGAATGTAAGGGGTTAGAAGACAAAGTACTTGAACACTGTTGAATTATAAACTTCATGGTATACTAACCAGACCTTAGATATGAAGCAAAAACTGTGATCTACTGTTTTGATATGGTAATTGCATTAGGATTGTTATTCTCTTTACTATCCTTTTTTTCCCTCTCAGTTGTATTTAATCCAAGAAGTGATTCCGTTTTCTAGGAAGATTTTACCCAGGCTTTGATCCTTTCTAAGTAACATATACGGGTGATTCCTCCTCTCATTGGTAAGATTGACACGAGAGAATAAGGAGAAAGCTGACATATTACCATTTTAGAGGACACTTAGGAGAGAAATCCAGCACAGATGGCTCCAGTTGATTCTCTGCATTGTGCCATCATTCAGGGCAAGGGCCCTAGACTGCAGAGGCAGGAGGGCTGGCAGCTCACGAAGGATATCTGCCACCTTTGACAAGAGGAGCAGACACAGAAAGCATAGATAAAACACCTAACAGCAGCCCTGGGAGAGAGGCCCCTTTCTCCAGCAAAATTTCCCTTTCATTGGAAGGAAGATGTTAGCCCTTTCTTCAGATTTCAAAATACCTCAGTGAGCCTAGAAGGCCAAAGCAGACCTTCCCATGAAAATCCTTGAGAGTCTTCTTCAAGTTGACTTGTACTGTAAGAGCGCCTTTCACTTTGGCACACCTGTATGTCAGTGAATTTTAGTGTGAGCTCTTCATTTCCCTGAATTTAGAGGAAATCCAGGGGAACACAGATATGTATGATTTCTTCCTTTGGGCTGAAGGCATAAGAGCTAACATGAATTTATTTTTGTTACCGTTAGAGAAATGTGTTCTTTCCACCATCATTAAAAGGAAGCAAACTAAAGTAATGGAATCTATGTACGAATGTAAGAAATTCTCTGGGAAAGTTTAAGTTGACAAAAAAAATCAACTATTATTCACCTCTTCTTCAGCATGACCTAGAGTATCTTTTTCTATAGAGAAAAATGGAATATATATAAAAAAGATGCTCATTAATTCTGCTTCTGAAATTGCCTATAAATGTAATTCCCTTTTGGGATGTCAGCTTACTACATTGAACAAATAACCATTGACACCAGCTCCAACAGGACCGGAAGTTCATCATTAAAAATGGACTATGAGCAGGTGCACATGAAATGTAGAGATGGCTGTGGTCAAGTGTAAACATAAACTGCGACTGACTCATCATCTCCATTCTGCCAAGGATTTTTGTTGCTTGCTTGGGTTTTTATTATTACTATTACTATTATTATCATTACTGCTATTATTATTATTATTATTATTATTTTGTTTTGGGGTGGAAGTTTGTCTTTACAAAAATGACAGCTTAAAGTCTTTAACTTTGAAAAAACACTTAAAGAGCTTAAAAGCCTACAGAAAAGAGATAGCTCCTAATTGTTAATTCTCCCACAAAGACAAAGATAGAAAAACACAAAGCTTTATTGAAAGTTTGACACACTTTGCAATCCCAGTACACGCTTACAGAGAACGGAGTCCAAGCCATCCATCCATCCATTCATGCAATATGTTAGATACTATTCTATCCACCTGAGATATAATTGTGAACAAAAGAGACCATCTTACCTTCTTTAAAAATGTCCCACATGTGATAGAATGCAGGCCCCAAATCACAGTCCCATGCACTGAAGGTGGCAAAGTAACTGAGATTATATCTAACTAACTTTGTACTTTTATAAGAGGCAAAAGTTAGACCAAAAAGGTACTGTAAAAGTTGGGGTTCAATTAGAGAAGCAGAACCACTATCAGTAGGAGAATGGACAGATGTCCAAACAGATAGCTAGAGAGAGCGCTAACAAGGAGCAATTGTGGGGGCTGGTTTAGCAAGTTTGAACTCCATTGGGCAAGCAGTCAGGGGAAATCGGACGGGAAATCTTCAGGCAGGAGCTCTTTGGAGTCTCTGACCTCAAGGAAGGCATAAACCCTCTTTTAAAGAGCTCACTTCCGATTAACTTAAAGTCTACTGATTAGAGACTTTAATTTCCTCTGCCAAATCCCTTCATAGCAGCACCTAGATTAGTGTGTGATTGAATGACTAGGGTCTGTAGTTCAGCCTTGTGAGGCAGGCACATTAAAAAGCTATCGCAGGCACATACATTTCCCCAACGTCACACAGCTGTCAAGTGGTTGGGCAAAATTAGAATTTGCTCCCCTGCTCTGCAGTTCATTCTGTGATGGGGACACCTGGCAGAAACTCACACACTTCTCTGTCCTGTTCATGAAGACATCTCCATTCAACAGCGAAATTCTACTTCGTCTGTATGTCTCACCCTTTTTCCAAAAAAACAAGTTTATAATGTGACTTATAATTCTTGGAATGCCTATAAATTCAATTATATTTTAATCAAAACCACTTATTTAGCTTTGATTGGGTAAGACTGATGACAGCCAAGGCCAGACTAGCTGGAACTTCTAGATCTTGGAAAAAAAGGCTATTTTCCTAGAAGACTAAGTTAAATGACCTCTTTCGATTTATTAAATTGAGGTTAAGAAAAACAAGGTCAGTGATAATTTCTTTAATTATATTTATTTTAATGGTGACCTACGAAGTTAGATATATATTTGATAGAAATAAAGAATAAGCTGATATTGGGGCCCCTGGGTGGTTCAGTGGGTTAAGCATCTGCCTTCAGCTCAGGTCATGATCTCAGGATCCTGGGCTTGACTTTGGAGTCAGGATCCCTGCTTAGCAGGGAGCCTGCTTCTCCCTCTCCCTCCACAGCCCCTGTTGCTTGTGCGTGTGCTCTCTCTCTCTCTCTCAACAATAAATAAAATCATAAAAAAAGAATAAGCTGCAATTATAATAATTTTATAGAAAATGGAGTTCTAAATTTGAGTAAACAGAACAAATTGCATTAGTGATTGAGGACATACACTAGCATAACCTAAAGTGAATTTTTATTAATATAGCAAACATTATGGCATACATGAAAAACAAAAATAAATAACTACCTTAATAATTCTCTGTATATTCATGTAAATCTAGAAAGCTATGATTGGTCTTGCCAGACAAGTTATTTATCTTTCTAAATGTAAATAACAAATTTCTAGGACAATTTCTCAGCAAGACAATTTCTTTTACAGTGGAAATGAAATAATCAGGGCTGGTATTGCTTCTTGTTAATTGTCAAAACATCTCAAGAAGTTTCTTCTGGAGAACTATGGCAATTCTTGAGATTTCTATTCTGAGCTGCACCCTCATAATGTGTCTTAGTTTCTAATTTTTTCCCTTTACCATAGGTACTCATAATGTCAAAATCCCATTGATTAGATTTCCACATCAACTTCTAATCTTTTTATTGGATAATTTTCCTCTACCTTGTAAGAAAGTCCTTTTCACCCTTCTAAAGCAGTGATATCCTTTCCACAATCAAGTATTTATTATAACAAATTTTATTTTTTAAACTTTCTAAAGACCTTTCTTTTAAATAGTTCCTTAGGTTAATGGACACCTTTTTCCCTTCAAAATTTTGAGATGGATACCTTTTCTCCCATTGTTCCCTCAAAATGTTTCTACCGGCCCCCTCTTTAACACACTGCTGTGATTTCTCTCTCTTCCCTATTTCTTTCCTCCTTACGCTCTTCCTATTTTTCTTCTTCTGTGGCTTTCCATAAACATTTTAAAATACATTTTAATAAGCAGTAGCCAAAAGATCCAAGATGAGCAAAGGCAGGGCAAAGGAAACAAGAGAGGGGAAGAAGGAGGGAAGGAGAACAGTAGGTGCTAAGGTCAGTCTTAAACTAGTTTCTGCAGCTGGCTCTCATTTCCAGGGCTGGGCCAAAATCCCACATTATTTATACTAAGGTGACCAGCTCAGAGAAAAGCAAATGTCTTGGTAATAAGAAGTCTACAGTCCTAGAATCATAGATAATTGCTATAATCTTTACTCTCAGATCTGATGAATATGGGCTATTAAATGTATAGGAAATCTAGTCAGTAAATCCTTCCTCATTGTGTTGATAATCTGCATTTTTAGGGTGTGACTGACACAGTATTTTAAAATCCTCATTTATACTTTTTTTTAGCAGAAAGCTATGCTGATATACTACATACAATAAAAGCATAAAATGTTTGAAAATATAATTACCTTTTAGACACTAAGCAAGTGAGAAAAAGTATAAATATGTTTTTCTTTTCATCACTACTTTGACATCTCAGCACATAAAAATTAACTAAAGGCCACCTTTTCTTATATTAGCAACAGTGACATTTTTAATTAGCTTCACTATCTCCATTTGCGGTTAGGTATGACACTTTTCAGAAGCCCAAACTCACATCTACTCTCTAGTTCCTTCCTCAAAAGAAGACAGAAACGCCTTCACGTGCCTTGGATGCCTTGTGTCCCTCTCGAGGACTCTGTTTAACAGATAGCCATGTTTGACGGTCAACAAACCAGATTCTCCAATAGCAGTGAAACATAGAAACTGAATTCTTTCTTTATTTCTCCTCATTCCAAAAATGGTTTCTGTTGTGTCACTGTCTCTGTAGTTTGCATTCGTCACACTGGCTGGAGCAAGGCAGGTGTGGGGTTGTTTGGGGTCCTAGCAGATATCCCCAGGATGATAAAGTCACTTCAGAGAAGAACTTTTATTTTGATTGGCTATTGTGTTTTCAGTCTGTTATGGTTCCCTACTTCCATATAGGAGGACAAATTATTTGGGCCAAACAATACAGTGCAGTTTGGAAACAATTGGCTTTTATGGGCACAATCTTATTCTTTACATATCCATTTTTTTAAAATTGTGAAAATTGAGCCAATTTTTTTTTTCAAAACAATGCAGTTTCTCGAGACTCATGGAAAAGACAGCTTGAATTGAATATTTTTTTTTCAATTTCAGCTTATGAGGGAAAAGAGTTGGTTGTATAAACTAGCATATATATTTGTCCAAGCATTCTTGCATTGTGTTTTGAGTATTAGTGGAAAGGAGTATTTTAAGTGATGGGTTTTGTCTTCTGGTTTCCTTCTTCAAGTTCCTGACTCCTAGTCCTAGCCTCATAAATCAAGCATATTCAGGCACAAAGCAGGTAATTGAGGGGAGCCATTTGCTCGGTAATTCCATCCTCTCTTTTGTGCACACATTTGCAAATGTAAGTGATTTGCATCTGTGCAGACACCCTTGAGGGGCTTGTCTATCCTCACGTCATTTTTAGACATCCAAGAAGTTTCTTTGTCAAACTCTCGTTCTGTGATGCCAGATGGTTGATGCCACCCCACAACACCATATTTTGAGCAAGGAGGACCAGTTTAGCAGGTAGATGAAACAACACCCATTACAATTATTGTCACATCTCCCGGTTCGGTAACAGCAAAAGTACTTCTCATCACATGTTCATTCCAAACGCAAAAATGAGTAAAATTGATATGGTTTTCCTTTTACACTAAGAATTGGGCACAGCTGCTCCCTTACAAACGTTAAAAGAAGCAAATACAAGATAATAACATCTTTAATTTCTCATGTTTCTCAGCATCTCTTAGAAAAATAGCTTCGTGATACATATCTCCGTGGCCTGAAAACACCTACGTTTGCTACACTTTTAAGCACCGTTTTCCTTCGTATTATAATATGAGAGAGGAGAGATTTCTAGCAAACATAAAGACTTGGGGATCCAAGGAAGTGGATCTGAAAACTTGAAATAATGGCTCATCATAGTGTTCAATTCCATGATTTCTTCTGCAGTCTTTCGTTTGATAGCTCTCCTGTACCATTCATTTGCCTTGTCTGGCAAAAAGGTCAAACTAATAGCTATGTGCATGGCAAAAATTCAGTAAAGAAGAACATTTTAAATACGTAAAATAGACTTCCAATTATTTGTTCTTTCGCATGAAATTAAAATGCATGGATCACATAGGTAGCAGTAGTTAGCTTTGAACTATACAACCTTTAGGGATTTATAAACACCATAAATTAATGTATAAGTACAACAAAATGGGCATTTCTTACTTGATTGTAAAGCCTTATAATAAACCCAAATGTCCAAAACTGTTGTAGCCCTCCATCAAAAAGATTAGTTAGAACTTGGTGAGAACACCTTTAGATCACATCACAGACATAATACACAATTCAAGTTATTAACTTTTTCCATTTAGGTTTACAGATCTTATAGATGCAACTCTTAAAAGAAGAACAAGATTTTCATGGAAAAATATGAATTATCCAGTAGTTATATTGAGTCTTTGTTGCTAATGCACAAGGGGTTCAGAACCATAATGACGATATTGGGCACTTAAGTCATTAGGCTGTCATATTACAGCAAAATTATTTGTAGTATATAATCAGTTTCCTTTTTTATATTACACAGATCTAAGCTTAGTTCATCTATCTTTGCCATTACAGTACTACTTTGTTATTGTAAATACCTATTTTTTAAGGATGATTTGAGTATGTTCATTGTAGTTCAAGTTCATGTTTATTAGACCTTTGCTTTCTTAAAGCTGGGAAACATGATCGAGGGAAGTTTGCAATCTGCCTCACAGTGTCTTGTTTGATTATGTATTGCTTCATAGTGTCAATTGCTATATAGTTTATATTTTCAGTACTTATATGCACACTAAAAATTTCAAGGGGAATGGGAGCCACTTTTCTTTTTCCTTTTTTTCCTAGCAACATTTTCATCCGACTTATCATATTTAAGACATGATCTTGCTTTTGAAATTAAAACAGAATTCTGTTGATATCCAATTTTTCTTTAGGGACTTTTAAAGATGAACATTTTAAAATGATATCTGATGAATATTTTCAATAAGAACAAAATCATTTGGAGGAAAATAAAGTTGGTCCTCAAAGCTTCAGCTGAAAATCAAGGTGAATATGGCTTTGGTTTTGATAACTCGTTCTGGAGTTTCATAAACTTATTAGAAATAGATACTATTATTATTCAACTAGTCAATCTGCTTTCTCAGAATTCCCTTTGCTTGTATTCAATTATTCAATGTCCTGATGGATTGGTTGTTCTATTATTAAATCCTAGGGTTTATGGCACAATATAGCTCACCTGGCCCATAGCATGCTATGGGTTCCTTTCTGAGTGGTGTGTGTGTGTGTGTGTGTGTGTGTGTGTTTGATATAAAAGTGTGTGTGTTTGATGTAAAAGTATATACTTCTGAGTTTGAATAATTTTTGGCTGAGACTATGTGAATTGATTCCCATACTGGGAAATGGCATACAAGTAAAATCAGTAGTCTATTCAAATCATTGTACAGTCAAGTCAGCTAAATATATGGCAATTAAGAGCAAAACCAAAACTCAGATTGAACAAAACCAATTTATTCTGTAGTCAAGTATATAATATGTCTGAATGTGTGTGTCTCTAACTTTTTTCCCCAGACCAAAACCATGGTTTGAGGAATATATTGTAAATCAGACAGTGCCTACCCAGTCTTTCCTATATTAAAATGCATCATCTAAAACTGACCCTTTGTGAGAATTTAAATTTTGTACTTTTGTCATGAGTTTGCAAAAATATACTTCTGCTACTTCTGCTTAATAAGAAGATCAATAAGCATTGCCAGTTTGAAATTATTATAACTCTCCTGATCACAGAAAGCACAGATTATAAACTTAAAACACCTAACCCCTGAAAACCTATAGTTAAACCATTCATTCCTTTCAGATCTATTTTAGTGTTTGGGTATAAAACCAGTTGGGGAAATGACCAGCATGTTTCATAGGGTGCATACTGCAACAGAGCAGCACCTGACATTAGGCATAGTAAATTCAGAAGCCTAATTACTGCAGAAGAAAGAATACAGTGTAACTCATTTGACCCATTCTAGCAACTTGCGATACAGTGAAAGTCATTGTGCTTTCTTCCTAATTGTTATCTGTCACGAATCACTGGATCCCCACTCAGACAGTCCTACTGAGATGCTAACATAGAGCCAGGGGAGAAAGAATTGGAAATACAACTTGCATCAGAGAAAGTCTGGTTTTGGTGGCTCTGATATCTGTTACAGGCACATGGCTTTGCAGTTGAAAGCTTTCTCTTCTGACACATCCCTGCCCACTGTTGAGATAAGGCTCTCTCTTAGTCTGGTCACCAGACCAAGGACAGAGATGCCCCACCCATGGGCTCCAGGGAGCCGGCTCTACACAGACACATGCTCGTGCTCAGACATGACACCCAGAGGCTTCCTCTAGAACTGCACTGCCCAATGTGCTTGTCCCTAGCCACCTAGGGTGATTGAGCATTCTAAGTATGGTAGTCGGAATTGAGATGCACTGGCTATAGGTGTGACATACACACCAGATTTCAAAGACTTAGCACAAGAAAAAGAATTTAAAATATCTCATTAATAATTTTTATAGCGATTGCATGGAGAAATGATAATACTTTGGATAGACTGGATTAAATAAAATATATTATTAAAATTAATGCCTGCTGGTTCTTTTTTGATATGGTTATAGAATATTTATAATTACATTTGTGGATGGCACTGGTTTAGGGGGTCTACGATCTCAGCCCCATGCTAGGCCAGAATCAGCCTTCCCAGGAACCGCAGCACCTGCTCCTCAATCAATTTCTCTTTCTCTTTCTCTTAAATTGATACTGAGAGTATCAAGTATCATCCTCATCATCCTTGTCATCCTTGCTATTTTTCACCATGCAGTTTTTCCACCTTTACACATTTTTTCCTTTCATCTCTCATTTACCTTCCTCTTAATAAATACCTTCTAGAATAATTTTAATATATCCTTGGATTTATAAGTATTCTCAAAAATACTCAATGGGTTTTATATGTTAGTTCTCTTTTTCTTATTTAAATAAGATAGGAAGGGTATGAGTGATTTCATACTCATGTCTGTAGATAGGTAAATAAGGAAAGAATACCACAACTTTTTCTAGTTGTTCATGGTTTAAAGAGAAGGACCTGGAGCCAGGGTCTGTTTTTCTTCTCAGATCTGTTGCGGATGTAGATACAGGGAGTCTTTCAATGGTAATAAAAATTATAATTTTCCTTCTTTATAAAATATTAGGTGAAAATTTACTTTCCTGGAACATAGGTTTTATCTACACATTAAAAAATGTTTTAAGAAAGGAATTAGAGATTTTATTTTTCTAAAAAAGTACTTCAGAGTATTCTTGAATTCATTCAATAAATGTATGCCGAGCAGTTATCATTTACCCAGCACTGTTCCAGATACTGGGATTAGAACCTCTGAAAAGTAAATATGATACAGGCAAAAATCCTGCTCTTACGATGCTAACATTTTAGTGGGGGAGGGGGAAGATGTCAAAAAGGAAGTAAAAGATGTATTGGTGAGATAGTGATACTTTAAAAAAAGAGAGAGAGAGGGAACACCTAAGTGGGGAAGGCTTATGATTTTGCATAGAGAGGAAGAAGCTGCGACATTTGGGAGAAGACCTACTGAAGGGATGAATATGTAGATATCTAAAGAATGCATATATCAGCATGTGCAAAGGCCCTGAGTTAGGATGTGCTCAAGAAGAAGTGAGGCCAATGTATTGAAATACAACTTCTAGCAACAATAAATATAATCGATCATCTCCATCTCATGGTATGGTATGGATGCTTATCAAGAAGACATTCTGAGTTTTCTTTTGCTCTACTGGTCAGAGCGAATCTTGCTTAAAGGTAGTGGATATGGCCCTATGAACTACAGCAGCAAAGCGAAGGGTCTTCTACCTACTAACCTATTTCATCACCTCTGACCCATTCTCATACTCATAATTCAGCTCCTCAGGTCTTTAGATTTTTCCCCAGAACTGACATTCCATCTGCAATTAATCAAATGTTAAGGGTCTTTATTTTATTTTTTAATATAGAAAAGATGTTTTAGCTGTGATTTTTAAAGGACACGTTTGTGTGCCCTGAGGCTGCCTGGCATGGGATGTACTTCTGACACGATTCTGATAACAATTACCATGATATAAGGTAATGCTGTTGCCATATTTATCAAAGCAGACCTCCTGCCATTTCTATCTGGTTAGACATAAGATTTCAATCTTAAAGTAATGTACAAAATAAGAGACTTTTATTACCTTTTTTTAAAGTTATAATTATTAGCAAAAGTGGTAGTAGTAACCCACACGAAGCCTTCACCTGCAAGGATTTATATTGGTGGCACATTTATTTCCACAAAATTGCAATTAATAAACATTCATGCACTTTGAGAATTTGGTATGCAATGTGCCAATGTGTAAGAAAAAGTGAAAAGTGTCTCAACAATTTCTAGGGCTCTTTCTATGTCATATGAATATAGCTCTTTATTGATCACTAATGTTAATATAAGCTTAACATAACTTTTATATACATACTCCAAATTTCTTCAAGTTTCCATATCTTCTTTCAGTTTAGACAGACAGGCATTGTGATTTTTTAATTGTTGGCTCCCAAAGCCCATTTAACTCAGCTTAGCAGAGTCCAGTGCAACCCGTAACTTCCATTAATGATGTTAAGGATGATGAAGATGAGGAAGAAAGGGAGAAAAAGGACAAAGATGATAACCTATCTGTATGCATACAAAACATCGTGATCTTTTTCATCATAATGTTTAGTCCTTACAACACTGCGATTGAAATATTTATATCCCTATCATACAGATAAGGACATTGGAATTCAGGGCCATGAAGTCACACTTTCTGAATGGTGGGTCTGTGAACTCAAGATACGATCTCACACAAAAGCCTGTGTGCTTTCTACAATGCGTTTTGCTCAGACACCGTGCAATTATTAAACTTTTTTTTTTTTTTTTTTGACTGACCTCTGACTATGTGTCAGGCTCAATGAGAGTATAGGGAGCACCATTAAATTCCAAACTGTACCATGGAGATCTGCCTCACCCCACCCTCAGTCTTGACTCCAGTGTGTATCCCAATGGCAGTTTATTTCATGTGGCCACATATTGGCAAAATAAATATTTTGCCAAAACCCTTTGTGACCCAGAGCACATAATTCTCCTTTGGTCATTCCCTCGCAATGGAGCAATTAAGTTCAGTTTTCCTTAGCAAGGGCTCTGTTCCAACCCCCACTCCCTACCCCCGCCCCGGCTTTCTTAGCCATTACATAAGCCAGCACCTGTTTGTGTTGTCGGGAATGTTTTCAGACTAAAGTCCACAGGTGTTTTTTTCATTTTTTTTTCCTCTTGTGCTATTGAATGAACATAGCTACACTTGCTTTCTGATGACTAATTTAAGGGAATATTTCCTGGTGGAAATTTCCTAATTGAACTGTTTGACAAAACAGGGAGGGAGTCAGATCCTGCTAGAATATTTCTCCTTTACTCTTGGTTCTGCTTTGACAGTTTGAAGGATTAAGGGATAACAATGACAGTAGTTCTTATTATTACTCAAGTCTTACCGTGCCTTTCACACCATCCACAGTGTCCCTGTTGGAATAGATGCTGATGACTACATCTGTTGTGTTATTTAAAGTAGATCTTTAAGTCAAAATGAGGATGTGTGTGCGTCGCCTCATTTTGAGTTTGTTTAATGTCTCCAACCAGATTTTAGAAATAAATCCCAAATGCTTTTTTGCTAAGTGCATTTTCCTTTCAGTTTTAAACCTATGTGTATTTTAAAGGTCATTTAATCCACTCATTTCCAGTTCCTCCGGTCTTAAATCATCACTGTGTTATTTTATGTAAGAGGTACTTAGTGTCTCAAGAAGCTTTCGGAGACCTTAAAAACCCAAAGACATTTTTCTCCAAGACCAGAAGTTCTACTTTGTCAAGAGTAAACATGCTTGAAGAAAACCAAGATCTGAGCCTGTTCAATAGTCCAAAAGTTTGAATTTCAGAGGAGTTGGAACTGTGTGAAATGCATTTTGTCATCCATAGTTCAATCCTCTCTATCCCCTCCTGATTTAGGCCGTAACACATGGGGAGGATATCCAGCAAAACACTCTCCTCAGTGACATCTGTGTCAGGAGGAGTGTCCTGGCAATTGGCAACAGGATCCTCTCCCCTCAGGGAAAGGGATGGCTTAAAACCCCAAATAATAATAATCTATTACAGATTTCAGGTTACCAAAATTTAAAGAAAAGGATAATAGCAAAACACTTAGCATTGCTACATGTCAAAAGAAAGGCTACTGTAAATTCTCCTTTGGGGCATGTATTTTTCCTTTTATTAAGCATAATTATGCATATACATGTAAATATATTTCCATATTCTCTTCAAAACTTCCTAATTCTAAATATGTAGAATAAAACAATTCTATGATTTCACTTAGATTCAAAGAGAAAATTCCTGGTCACTGGAAGAACCAGGCCAGTAGTGGGCGCCTACAGCAACAATATTGGCTCCTCGGGAGCAATCTTCTGGATTTAGGGACAATGTTTCTAGTCAAATTAAATCTGAGATTAGACATAAGGATATGCTGACAAAAACCCAGAAATGGTGGCTGAGAAACTTGAATCAAATCTTTACCTTTCTGCTCCTTACTACATGGACTTAGGCAAGTGGCTTAAACAATTTGGGTGTCTTTTTCCTCATCACAGAAGTCAGGAGCATGGACTCTGTGTTCTCTCTAGTTCACTCCAGAGTTAATATTTCATGTTTCTGGAGCTCCAACACGAACTGTGCCCAAGAATGGGGTTATCTGATGGTCAAAAAGCAAGAAAAAGCTTGGCAATTTGATTACAGCGAACTCATTTAGAAAAATAAAGATTTGAGATAATAACTAGTTCTTGACAGAAAGTAAATCTCCCATCACTATTTTTTAACGGAAAGATGAGTTCATCTGAAGCTGTGGCTGGAAAGCAGACAGCAGTGTCATTTGACACACATACAGTGACCACCGTCGCAACACAGGACCCAGCGAGATTCAAAACGGGCAACAAATAATGCCGCCCGAATCCTGACCACATCAAGTGTCAGGATGATATGCGCCTTTATGGGTCTTTTCCTGTTTTTTCCCCTTCTTTAGAAATGTATGTTATGAATTATGATTATTGCCATGGAGCCAAGTACTCACCGGGCTCCAGCTAGATCTTTGTTTAGCGAGCATAAGCTCACTGCCAGCTGCAAACTGCAGCTGTCTGTCAGCATTTGTGAGGACAAACTGCTCCACTATCCCCGAACACTTAGCCATAGACTACATACTGTGTCCTCAGATCTGCTCAGCATACCCCGTGCATTTCCAGGGCACTTCTCGTGGGGGAGGGTCTCAGCGGTTCACACGCAGAGTGGCACAAATAGCTAGAAGCTGATGTCAAGATGATTCCCCTAATAGAAGGTTCTGTCCCACGAAAGCTGTTTTGTGAGGGACTCACTGACTGGCCTGACATTTCCTGATCCTTCGCTGACAAAAAGCATGGGAGGCTGCCACTCTGACAACTCACTGTTCTTCAGGACATTGTGACCCCTGCGAAGAATGCCAAGAGAGTGGACCCGAGGCCAGGAGCCTGTCTCAGAGCGGCGGAATGTGGGAGTGAGAAGGCCACGGGCAAGGGGCAAAGCCAGAAGAAGGGCATGGCCCAGGGTGCTGACTGCAACCATTCTCCGGAGCCATAGTATGGGGCAGGAGGCAGGACTCAAAGGGATCCTTATCTCGGGAAAAACCCTAATCTAGAACTTTCAAGTAAACTTGGAACTCTGTTGCTTAATAAGGGGCTTTGAAAACGACATATTTTCCTCATGTAGCATTTACCACCCTTCTAAGAAAAAAAAAATTAATTTCTAGGCACTCTTAGGAAAAACAGAAAAACTGGCAGCCCCATCCCACACTGAATTCAGCATTTGTAGAGTTAAACAAAATCTCCCCCGTTTTATTATCAGAGTGACTCATGTGAGCTGGAAGGATCGTTTTTTAGAGGGGTGGCAATTTTAGGAATACCCTGAGAATTATGCTAAGAATTTAGGATTACCCTGCTTTCCCCAGGCATTTATATACAGTAAACTGTGAGCGTCTTAAGGAGTAAAAACTAGGACTGAAGTTTCTTTGGGCCCAGGAATGCTCCTAGGACACTGCAGAAAGCACGAGATATGATCAGTCAGTACTTGTGGAAGGTATGTCGTTTAGGTTTTGTTTAATAATAATATTTTCAAACAAAAAAAATAAATCTGGAATTCTTCCCACTCTTGGGTATTATGAGAACTGCTCTTTGTTATGTAAAAGCATAATTTCAGTAAGAAATGTGCCCTCTTGGGAAGAAAGGAACAATGCAAATTCAAATTAATAATAAAACTGTACAATACATAGCATATGGCCAAGGTTAGCCTGAATCGCTCACTGGAGAAAACATTCTAAGGTTTGGGAAAAGTCACATCCCTGGGTGTGTGTGTGTGTGTGTGTGTGTGTGTGTGTGTGTGTGTGTGTGTATAGTGTTGTGTGTGTTTGTGGGCAGGGCAACAATGACCCAACATCAACACTTTCTTTCCCACAACTGAAACATACGCATAATACTTAAAATAGTTTCATTCAGGGGTAGAAAGCATGAAAGTCACAGGATCATTAAACAATAGCAAAGCTCTGTTAGTCCATGGTCTTTCCATATTCAAGAAGATTGTAAAATAAAAACAAGACTCTGCAAGGGATCGATATTTTCCAAAGGAATAGCCTCTTACAGTACAAGACTATCTGGCGTGCTAAGTGCCTTCACTTCTCTCTGTGTTATACTTTGCTGCTTCCTTCATTGAGAAACCTTTTTGCTGGATGTGTTACATACGATGAGCTGGGGTGTTATAATAAACAGAGAGGAAGGCTCAATAATGTATTTCAGTTAGGAAGAAGCACTTGAAAGAAATTGGTTTTGCTATACACATGATGTGAGCCAATCAATAGTGGTTTAGTCTGACAAGCACTGTCAATATCCATTGTCACAGTTCAGAAAGTCTTTAATGGATAGTTCTTCAAAACCCAATGATTTCAACACATGTTCAAAGTCTTGAAATATACTCTACCTGGCAGAAATTAATCACAGATAAACTCTTGGGGTTGAATACAAGTACTTTTTTTTTTTAAAACCGAGGGTCAAATAGCAGTGAAAATTGTATCTATATTAATATGTATTTAATGTTATGTAAATTAATATATATTTATGCAACAGCTAAGGTTATAGTCTAATAATACCAGATACATAGTAAATTCCCAGTACATGTTGAAAAAAATAAGAAACACTGGGATGGAGGATGAGGAGGGTATTTTTCATACCACCATCTTCTGTCCACTTACTGATTATTACAATCCTGACTATAATAGAAAACATCTCTCATAACCTCATTTTTCACAATTGTTAGTGTTATTGAATGTTTATTATACACTAGATATTGTGCTGGGTGTTTTGAAAAGAATGGGGGCATTTAATTTGCACACGGTGTAGGTATTATCAGCCCCATTTACCAGATGAGAAAATCGAGACACAAAGAACTTACATTGCTTGAATAAGATCTGACCTCTGTTAAGAGACAGAGTTGAGATTCAGATTGAAAATCTAAAAACTATAGTATTCAAAAGAGAGAGAGAAGAAATGAAGGAGAGAGAAAGGAATATATTTTTTTTGTTACTGTTTGTTTTTGGAAGAAGCAACATTAGCTGTTGGAAGGAGGTCATAGATTAGTGGCTCATATATGCTTTCTCCCTAAATACTGATCCTGAAGCTTTACCCCTATGAAGCTACCAGGAATAAAACTAGCGTACTCTGTGGTTGTGCAGAGAGAAGAATGAAATTTCCTGACTTGGCTGAGAGACGTGCTACAGAGTTTATAGATGAGAATGCATGTGCTCATACTGATGTGGGCTAGGTATAAGTCTGTCTGTCTTTGAAAACAATTATGTGATGACAGGAGTCAAGAACTGGAAAATTAAGAGATCTGGCTAGGTCCCTAGCCTATTTGCTTTAGAGCGAGTCCCAATCCCCACCCTGCATCTCTACTTCTCTGTTTATTCTTGTCTTGCTACACACAGCCACCTGGAGCATGGAAAGTGATTCTCATATTTTCCTACAGCCCAATAGCAGAAGAGCTCAATTTGTGTTCATGGTGGTTACGGCTCTGCACAACCCAGATGCCATCTTCAGCTGCTCTGACTGGCAATCCACAGAGTATCCAGCCATCAACTCTGTTGCTGTCCTGTGATTCACTATTCTCACCAAAGGCAATTCATTTTCTCTTTTAGGTCCATAGTGAAGCACACCACCTAGAATCATTTCAGCCAGCAGTTTAAGTACAGCAGATAATTTAAGACCTTCGGCTGGAAGTATTGAAAGTACTTGACTATAGTGGGAGGCTATTGCCATCTTTTTATGTCCTTAGGACTTTGAGAGCATTGCCAAATAGATGGAGAGGCAGCCAGTGGGGCAGGTTAGGAGTTCCCATGGGCTCGAACTCAGGCAGTCCTGCATTTGATTTTGACTCTGCCACTTAGTTGCTACATAACTCTACCTCTCTGAACCTCAGATGCCTCATCTGTAGAATGGACAACAATAAGAGAACCCATGATGCTGAATGGTTATGAGGATTTAAAAAGTAACATACTTGGTACCGTTTTTGGTGGTCACATTGCCAGTAGTCTAAGAACATCAGTCATTATTAATAACACATGTGGTATTAGGATGATCAGATTGGCTATTTAAATTGGAAATTAAGTCTGCTTTGAAAGGAATAATACTATCCATATTACAACATTTAGATTTAAGAAAATGTAAATATATATTTATTTATATGTCATATATAAAAGTTATAAATTATATATATCTTATATATATACAGATTTAACTTTTCCTACAATCTACATAAATATCACCACTTCCTCTCAAATACTGATGATTTATCTTAAGATTTTTCTCCAACTACCTATGCCTGAAATATATATTTTTATGTCCTAGTTCAAATGTTTATGTTTTGAAAAATTCAGGATAGATTGTTGCATATTCTTGATCACACATAGGGCCAGGAGTTTAGAGATTAGAAAGAAAGCTTCAAAGTTGTCATATGTTACTCTCCTTTATACCCTCTAAGAATACATTTTCACAAAGGTACAAACAAATACACACGCACAATATGTAGTGGTAGCTCTCTCTATTTCTGTCTATCTGGAAGGAAGATTTAAATACCACCCACCCAATTCAAATACTGCTAAGCATGGTCTAGTATCTGAGTCAGTATGTAAAATCAGCATTGAAATTGCCCAATACTCTTAAATAAGAATATCATTTCCCTCTCCAACTTGGCTTTTTTCCCCACAGAATTCTAAGTGTTAATTTCCTAGAATCGTGCCATGCTGTTACCTCTAGGATGGAATTGTCATGCCTAGAGACTCTATTGTTTTTGTTTTTGTTTTGTTTTGTATTTTTGTCTCTGATATTTGCATTCATCTGTAGGGCTCTTCTCATTTGATTTGGCTGTGGCCTGTTTTCTGTCCCCAGGAAAGAACCCATTCCTGTATTTAATACACGATCTTTTCTCATGGAAAACATATTTCTACTACATGGTGCCCTTGGTCTGGTTTAATGCCCTATGTCATTGTTTTTTTCTTTTTCTAGTCATTTCACTTTCAAAAGCAACTACTGCCTGAGCTCAGTACCCACTTACTTTACAAATTTATCAAAGTTTTGAACAAGTGAGAAAGTTTTACTGACACTGTATTGACTCATAAGAAAACAAGAAAAACCTCTAGTCAATAGAAGATATCTTGATGATCTTAATCTCTACATCTTACACTGCATCTGATTCCATTTCCGGAAAAAAATTATCATCATTTGTCTTTATATACAATAAAGGTTTTTGCTATTTAGGTCTATTTTCTCTTTCTTCATTCCTTTTTTTCCCGGACTATGTAGTATTTTCATAACCATTAAAGCAAATATCTTTTTCAACTCTTGTTCACAAAAAAAAAAAACCAGATAGACTTAAAATTGAAGGCAAATTGCATCTGTGGTAATATTACTCAATATTTGCACTACAGAATTGAAGTTAGCATCATCGTCATCATCAAGAAAGTTATATAATTCAAAGCTATACTAAATGCTATCAAGAGTTTAAACAAAATGCCCTGACTCACACTGTAGGAATACAAAATCAACCTAGACACACTGCAGGTGTGTTATCAGCAAAATAAAAGTATTAGGCCTATACATGAAAGACAACAAAGATTTATATCATAGTTAGATGAATGCCTTAAAAGCAGAACACACGGATACATTTATTTCTGAGAAAAACAGTCATGGAATTTCCATATGGCTGAATGACAGGGACATGACAATAAACTGTCAGCTCTTTATCGACACTGAAAATGGAAAAATAGAGTTATATTTGACCACTTCAACTAGATCATTTAGTCTAAAAGTCAACGTTTTTCACTGTATGAATTCTCACTTATCTTTAAATGGGTAGATGACATAAATAAGAATCTTTGGTTAGATAGCATCCACCTACCCTTCTGTTTCGAACTGATCATTTATTTTGTATTCCTACAATATCTACGTGGGAATTAAGTGGTTAAAACAAAGCACTGCTGTTAAAACGCTCTGCATTCCCTCTTCCAATTATTTCCAGATTTAATCGTGATTTGTGTTTCAAGTAAGTCACTTAAAGTTTTAATAATTTAGTTTCTCAGGCTACAAGTTGGGGGTTGAAATTATGACTTCTGTTTACATCGAGCATGTGAAAGAGGTATTAAATGACCAACAGTATATTAAGCCCAAACTCACCCTCTCTGCCCACTCTGGCACAGGGAGGTACGTGCAAAGTTTTGCAAGCTCCCAACCGCATGCTGGAGAGGGCAAAGCAGTGTATATTACAGCCTTCTGGATTAGCACAAGCCTGTATGTCCTGTAAAGTAATCAGAAGGGAGGCTGAAAAGAGGTTTTAAAAACTTGATTTCTCTTTTCAATCAATTTTGGGTAAAGATTTCTTGTTTCTATAATTTAGAAAGTGGTACAACAAGGGCAATTTCTGGTACAAAAAGGTCATAATTGGAAAATACGAGTGGAGACAATTCAGAACTTTGTTATGTAATCCATGTGATGGTTTGAGAAGTGTTTTGGAATCTGTTGGGATTAAGAGCCTGATATAACCTTATTTTGTCATTTCTTTCTTGATCTCCCTCCCTGGACACTTCGGTGTGGTAAGATGATTATAACTGCTGCCAGCTTTGCCCTGAACCTCCTCCTAGACTCGCAGTATCTGGAGCTCTCTGCACCTAACACAACTCTCTATCTACACCCAAGGTCGATCCCTACGTAAAACCTTACCCAAAACGTGACAAGTAGCTTCGAAAGTTGTTTGTAATAGCATTTCCTTCAGCAACATTTCTGAAACGTTAGCTCTCCAGTATTTCCAAATAAAAAAAATAATAATAATAGTAACAGCATGTAAGTGTAACATGGGAATACCGCGAAAACAGCAGTTTGGCAGGAAAGTGGGCTATTTCAAAACAAGGTCCCCAGCAAGAAAAATTCTGGCAGATGCACAATTCTGGATCATATTATCCAAACTGTTGGATTCTGGAAAAATTTGAGGGTTTTCTTTTGTGGTTCTCATCCCTTAATAGGATGGTAGTAAATGTTCATCATCCAAAGTGTGTTCATTCCCCCTCCCATTACTAAAGTTGAAAAATGAATATACAAAGGACACTCATATCGATAAGTTTTCCCATCCTAGAGCCAGTTTTAATGCCACAATGGCTGTGTGGAGTGTAAAACTTGTGTTATGCTAATGCCTATTCTCATACGCATTATTTATTGAAGATCATCTTTAAAAGTCCTCAATCCATGGGGTGAGCATAGCATAACATATAGAGAAGTTGAATCACTATGTTACACGCCTGAACCGAATGTAAAATTGTGTGTCTACTGCACTCAAAACAAAACAAAACAAAACAAACCCCCAAAAGCCCTCAATTCTAACTATTCTTTGGTGTGAGCAACTTTAAGGAAAGCAATTAAATCTCTCAATGGGTTAAGAATGGTACTCAAAGCTAATGCCTTTGGCCTGCATGTTGAGACTTAAATTGTATATTTTTATTGAAAATTCTTAGGCTTTCAAAAATATTCTGCTTGGGCTTTAAAGAAAAGATCACCTATCAATGGGAAAAAGAGAGGAAAGCATAAATGAAATAAAAGTAAATTCTAGAATACCCGGAAAGCTAATCCAATTCAGGTTAACGTTTTCTGCAGATAAAAATATGTAGAATTAAGAGTGATTCCTCTGTAAATCAGATTAAATGCTTTAGCATTTAAACCTGGATTGCTTTAGTCTCTTTTCATTTTTGAATAAAAAGTTTAAATGGGAATGGGAAAAAACTGCTCATTGACTTAACATAAATCTTTAAATTACAGTAAACTTCACCCTCAAAAAGTAGTTGAATCTCTGAGGGAATAGAAAAGGCTGAATTCTATTTTTCATAAATGATGGATTATTGTACCACACTGTGTATTTTCCAGTAAAGTGTCCTTTTATTTGCACTGTGTGATTACAAGTTTCTAAAAGTATGTGTGGGGTCACTTGGGTGCTGTGGGAAAATGGAAGGAACACTGTTCTGTTAAAATCAGTAGTGAAATCAGAAGCAAACTATGTCCTGATTATCATAGGCATGTGTTTAAATTTTGCCTTCCTTAATTGGTGATGCTGTATTTACTTAAAATGAACAATTTGGCAAGTTTTTCTCCCTTGACAACAGAAAAGCGTAAACTGTTTTATAAGTTTGGCTGTTAAAATCAGATTTGTAAACCACAATATTCAAAGACTTTTACTGCTGTTTACAGGGACCCCATGATGGACTTTACTTTATAAACATGTGCTTTTTACATTTTTAGTTCATATTTATAGCGCTTTCAAGTTACTTGCTTAATAAAAAGTATGCTGTATATTGTAGTCATCTATTGCCTTGAACTTTTTCTGCATTACTCTTCTCAGAACAAAATGAGTGGAATGAATGATGGTAAAGGGCTTGTAATTTGACTTGTCATCTGAGGATGATTATTTATAGCATCAGGAAATAGAAGTGGACACTCTAGTCTGTCTCCAGGAAAGTCATCAGTACAGGCAACTTTGGAGAGTTGGACCGTGTTAAAAACAACGTGATCACACCCAAGACCCTGCTACTTTCTCAGTGTTTGTGAGAAGGAAATAAGACAAAGCATTTAAAAATATTCATGTTCTTTGAAAAAGCAATGTACCTTACATATGTCTCACATGTAGAGCTAGAGGGTGGTATTGAAAACAGGGAGAAGGGGGTGGGATTATGGACATTGGGGAGGGTATGTGCTTTGGTGAGTGCTGTGAAGTGTGTAAACCTGGTGATTCACAGACCTGTACCCGTGGGGATAAAAATATATGTTTATAAAAAATAAAAAGTTAAAATTGTAAAAAAAAAAAAAAAACAGTATATGTTTTATATTTTATATATAAAATATTTTGTATCTATATTGTAAGTGTTTTATATATATTTTATATAGAACATTATAAAGGTAAATATTTAAAATATATAAACATATAATATAAAAATTTATACAATTATGTAAATATGTTTCTGTATATTTAATATACATTTATTCATATGTTTGAATATATATTTTATAGATGTAAATTATATAAATATATAATAATATACAAAATATAAAAATATATTTTATGTTTATATATAATATATTTTTATATTTTAAATACTTTTATATATTTTAAATTATACATTATATAAAAATATTCTATATTTGTGCATATATATACATATATGTGTGTGTGTTTGTATATATATATATATGTATATATATAAAATTAATACTATCACCAGAGTACCTAAGGGATTCTGAAAGATATAACTCACTATATAATTATTTTCATAATCTTGCATTTATACTCTATGTACTTTCTAATCACATCATTTTAACTAGTTCTAAAAAGGCAGTAAAAAATGCCTCCTTTGATTCTGTATTTCTTGGCTTTCTGTCATGGAAAGTGACAAGATTTTGAGGTGAGACTAAAAATAGAAAATATTACTATTGGTAATCTGTGAAAATTTAGATTGATTGGGCCATATTATTTCAAAAGGAGACTTAAGGCCAAAATTACCCTGAGAAAGATTTTTTTTTCTCTGAAGGATGTTAAGTGTTTGTTTCTTCAGTCTCTAATTCTAGAACCCAGACCGTGGGTGGGGCTTTGATAGAGCTATCGTTTGAAACAGATGATATACAACTAGTGGTCACTGTAGTGACTAGACTCGATAAAAATTGATAGGATATGATAGCATATTCATAGTATATGTGCAGTATATTAAGATGCTTAGAATGACTCTTTCAATCATATAATTTTGAATCAGTTAATGCCTGATATTCAAGGTCCTATAAAAGCATTTGTTGCTTGCATGGGTTCTAATGGCACTTGCTGTTTTCCCAAAATGACCTGAAGTCAGTTCCTTTTCTAAGATTCCTAAGTCTTGTACTTCACACCATGCTGTATTATAATTACATAAACCATATGCATTTTTATCCACAACAATTGAATCCAGGTATACTAGGTATACTAGGTATACTAGTATACTAGGTATACTAGGTAGTCAATTTGTGTTTATTTTTTCATCATCTAATATCACTGTCCAGAAATATAATGTGAGCCACATGTGTCATTTAAAATCTTCTGGCAGCCACATTTTAAAAAGCAAAAAGAAATATGCTCTAATAATATATTAATTTTAATAATATATTCACTTACCAACAATATCCAAAACATTATTATTTCAATCTATAGCACAGCTTGCATTTCAACTACCCAAGGGTTGCAGGTAACTGACTGGTGGCTACCATGTTGGACAGCACAGGTCTAAAACAGTGTTGCTTCATTTATTTTTTTAAGATTTTATTTATTTATTTGACAGAGAGAGAGATCACAAGTAGGCAGAGAGGCAGGCAGAGAGAGAGAGGGAAGCAGGCTCCCCGCAGAGCAGAGAGCCCGATGCAGGGCTCAATCCCAGGACCCTGAGATCATGACCTGAGCCGAAGGCAGAGGCTTTTACCCACTGAGCCACCCAGGTGCCCCCAGAGCTGCTTGATTTTGACTTCAGATACACCTGGAAAATATTTGTACAGCCCCCCAGAGTGAATGACCAGGACTGCTCATAGCCAACCAGAGCTGCCACTGGGGCTCAGACTGCGTTGTTTCTACTCAATTACCCTGAGTATGGAGGGATATCGGTAACTCTAATCCTATGGTACTGGTATGCCAGGAACAACAGCTGGCAATCTCTGGTCTACAGCAGTGGCTCCCAGCCTCTTCAAGTGACAGACCCATTGACCCTCCTCCTATGATAGTGGTTGTACTTTTACAACCAATTCCTTTAACAAATAGATAGCAGTTTGATATAGAGGTAGATGATAGGTCAGATATATATGTTATATATAATATATAAATATAACGTGTAAATATATATACTGTCTGTTATTTACTATATACTATATATACTCACATACTATATATACTATACTGTTTATACTATATATATTATAGCAGATAAATATCAGATAGATCATCGATCAGATATGTATGTTTTATATATAAATGCAATATAAATATACTATTTACTCTATACACCCACTATATATATATACATATACATACACTGTTTGTAAAGAGATATATTATTAAAATAATACTTTTCTTTCCTTTTTTTTATTCTTTTCACAGTTTCTTCACATTTTCTCAGTGTATGAGTAGACCTTCCACAACCAGTAAATGAGAACTTAAACAGATCCTGTAACTTTTCCCTTCAGTTTAAGGCAGTGATTTTCAACAGGGAGCTCTTTCACCCCCCAAGAAGACATTTGGCAATGTCTAGAGACATTTTTGATTGTCACAATGAGGAGGGGGTCCTACTGGCCTATTGCGAGCACAAGCCTGAAAGGCGTCTCAACATCTTACTTGTCCTGTACAAGAATTGCCTGGCTTAAAATGTCAATAGTACCAGGATTTAGAACCCCACTTTAAGGTAATAGAAAATATTATGGTCCAGTTAACTGGCAAGTATTATCTCGATTCAGTATTTAATAGTGTCTAATCCCTTATGATAAACAAAACTCTGAACTTAATTTAAAACTAACTCCAAGGTGCCTATGTGGCTCAGTCTGTTAAGTGTCTGCCTTCAGCTCAGGTCATGATCCCAGCATCGTGGTTTAGAGCCCAACATTGTGCTCCTGCTCTGCAGGGAGCCTGCTTCATCCCCTCCTCTCCACTCATGCTCTCTCTCTCACTGTCTCTCTCTCTCTCAAATAAATAAATAAATAAATAAATTAAAGCTCTACTCTTCACCTAGCGGGGAGGAAGGCAAGATATTTTCCTCTTCTGTCCTTCACTTCTCACTTTACTCCAAATCCCCATCTTGCTAACATGTTTGCACTTACTTGGTGGTCAAAGCTAGGGACAGAAGAAGGTTTCTCACGATCTGGGCCAGGTAGACTTTTATAGCAAACGCTCTCCTATAAACATTTCTGTGGGTTCCTTGGAGACCCCACAAGGAACATTTGAGTTCAAGTCCTCTAATTCAGGCAATTTATTTTTTTCCAGTTGCATCTCTCTCCTGTCTTTCTCTTTTTTTTTCTTCTGAGATCCTCAGGAGCAGTTAGGATGGCTCATGTCCAGCTATCATACAATGATAACCTAGCAAATGTTTCCTACCCAATAGCTATTTTTAAAAAACAGTTGATTAAAGCCATTCTACTTTCAATGAGTAACTGAACTTCTGATATTTTTTTTTCTCTTTTCATTCTTTCACCTATACTCCAATAAATTAGAATACCAGATAAAAATCTCATTAGACTGTTCCCATATTCAAACTTGACCATGGACAAGTTACTTAAACTCTTTGTCTCAGCTTCTTCATCTCTAGAATTTCTTACATACTTAGAAATATCATTGTGAGAATTGATTCAACAAATATTGAGTGAACATTTACATTTGCATGCTAAATAATGTTTGAGGTATTGGAGACACATTAGTGAACATTTACAAAAGTTTATAAATCCCTGGTGGTCTAGTGGTTAGCTCTTGGTACTCTCAAAAGCTTACAAAAATCCCTGCCCACATGGAGCTTACACTGCAGTAGAATTAAGTTAAATCATGTTAAATGCTTAGGAAAGTATCAAGCATGTAGTAGGGTCTTAATAAAATTTACATGCACTATTATTAACCTAATTGAATGATTGATTTATTCTAAAATATGATTTGAGAGGAAAAGGGCCTCTAAGAACCTAAGAAAGTGCCCCCAATCCTCCCAGTATGTCAGCAATTGGGTTAAGACAGGGAAGGGCCCAGTCAAGATCTATTCTCTTACGGAGACAATGAATTCTTATCAATTATGAATAATAAGATACTTTGAATGTATTTAGACTTTGTACTTATGAAGGTCCAGACCTTAAGTGTTATGTTCATCCTGAAATTCACAATCTTTAGCGTGGGGCCTGATGATCAGTAAACATTCAGCTAATATAGAAATTTGACATACACCTATCTTTGAAGATAGAGCTTAGGATAGAAAGCTGAGAGTGGGGGACCAAAGAAGACCTGGAAAAAGTCTGACGCAAATTTGTTTCAGAATTTTACCTAGAACTGGTGGTGATTTCACATCAATTAAAAAAAAAAATTTAAAAATCCACTTCAGAAAAAGAAATCACCTTGAGTTAACATAAAAAAGAAGATTGACAAAATTATTTGGGCTTGTAGGATGTTTGAAAATGCCTGAATTATCTACAGGCTGTATAGAATCATGATCAACTGAAATGAACAATTCTAAGAGTTTTTTCTTTTATTTTGATGAATTTTCTTTGGCCCTTATTCTGTATGTAGACACAGATAAGTGGAATTACGCAGATAAAGGTTAGCATGTTAAATGTGAGCAAGTGAAAGTGAAAATAAATTGTGAATGGATGGAACTAACCACATGCTCATTGCACATTCATGTGGCAATAGAGCTAATAACTTCACAGGCAAATTTTTACTCATGAGCTGTGTCTAAACAGAAGAGCTTGAGTTGTTAATTCCGGCAGTTCCATAACTACTGCTTTCTATTCATATTTGAATAAAGTAATAATAATAAAGGAGAAATTCACCAAAAGCTTTTTTTTTTTTTATCTCCAGTGTTCAGACTGCATCATAGTGCTTCCGATACAAGCGACAAAAACCGAGTTAAAAGCAGATTAAAGAAGTTTATCACCCGAAGACCTTCGCTGAAAACGCTGCAAGAAAAGGGACTTATTAAAGGTATAGGACATTTTATACTTTTACTGTAACAGTGATAAATGAATATGCCTCTGTGTCCATAGCTATTCAGCTCTAAAGAAATATTAGGATATTTTATTCTTTTTAGGTTGTTTATTGAATGTTCTGCTCCACAGCAAAGGAAAAACAAAACAAAACTGTTGTCTGGAAAACTAATCCTGAGAAAGTAAAGGTTGCAGCACAGTGTCATTGAAAACAATACCGCAGTTTTGCTCTCAGTGGAGCTGGGCTCCGCACCAAGAGGCAGAGGAAGGTATCCTGGTGGCCCATTAGAATGAACGCATGTTACCATGTGCCTGGACAATCCAGGTGCAAATCTATTGTTCCAGCATGCTTAATGACAACAGGCCTTTTCACTCTCAGATGTGTCCTGATTTGGATTAAAAGTTACCTGATCACCCTACTCACAGTCTGAAGTGAGTGTTAAGAAGGTCTAAGACAACCTTGAGTCATGAAAATGTATGGATTTGGGAGCTGGGGAACTAAAAGCTCAATCTAAATGGAAATAAGTAGGTATTTTGCAAATGTATCTGTTATAAAGAACAAAATATTCTAGACTACCCTAGCCGCCACAATAGAAAAACATAGACTCTGACACTAACCCAATCAGAACTCAGACCTTGGTGCTACCAATCACTCACATTGACATTGAACAAGTTGTGATCTCTCTGAAGATCAGATATCTCATCTGCTAAATGGGGATACTTATACCCACCACTGAGAGGGCCATTGAGAGAAATACACGAGTTAATCCACGTAAAGCATTTAATAGAGTTTCTGGAACATAAGTATTCAATAAATGTTCTCTGCTCTTAATGCTATTATTAATAGCTACTATTATTACTCTTGTGGTGCCAAGGAGATGAGAAAGAATGAATGAATACAAGAACCAGTGGTAACGTAGATTTCTATAACTGGAAATTACTTAAAAATTATAAAGGCAAAATGTATTATTTTCCTAACAAGAAACCATATGCATCGAGTCCATTATTCTCTGTTTTTTAAATTTTCTAACTGATGGGTATATTTTGAAGATTGAATACACGAAGAAATTTGAAAATTGAATACAAGAAGAAATTTGAAAATGGGCTAAAATACCCTTCTAAAATAAATTCTGAGAACAAAATTGAAAGATTGATCCTTATGGGAGTCAAAAGGTGATTCAATACCCGATCATGTCTCAGGAACAGGGCAGAACAGATCTTAATATTTTCAGCAATACGTAGCATGAGAATTATTTAGCTAGGTTATAATAACTGTCTCTCCTATCCATTTCAGTCAATTTTTAAACAGGGGAATTTATCACAAGAATCATCTGGCATTTTTTTTTTTTTTTTTTTTTTTTTTTTTTTTTTTTTAATCGTGCTGTATGACCTTTAATTAGGTATAAAGGCTTCCAATCACGTCACCTAGGGACCATCTACCCACTGCTCTGTTTGGCCGCCAGTCTCTTGTCTCTCTCTTCAGCAATGGTGAGGCGGATACCCTTTCCACGGGGAAGAGAAATCCATGGTTTGTTGCCTTTGCCAATAACAAAAATGTTGGAGAGTCGGGTGGCAAAACTGTTGCCATTGGCGTCTTTCACGTGAACCACATCAAAGAATCATCTGGCATTTTGAACCAATTGTGGAAGAAGAAATTTTATGAAGCATGAACATACATATCACTAATAGGGTGGAAAATTCTTAGAATGGAAGCATTTGGGGGTAAAACAAGCAACCAGCTTTGAATCAGACTTTTACTCCAAAGATGTCCTTTTCAGAGTCACTTGGATCTCTAGAGATCCAACTTCATATAAGAAGATACCAGTATCTTCAGTTCTGTCTGAGAACACACCCCATTGGTTATCATTTCCTTTGAGAGGATTCTGTTGCAAGTTATCTGCCACTTCGGAAAAAAAAAAAACAAAAACAGAAAACCAACTTAGTAGCCCAAACAATTGCAAGTTGACATAAAGTCCACCTTTTTCATGAATGTAGCAAAATGAAAAGGTTTTGAATTCAGTAGCAGGGTCTGGGCCCAGTCAAAATGCAGAAGAATTCACCACAGCAGTGCTAAAGCACTGGTCTGAGAGGAACTGGAGGCCACATGGAGTTTTCATACTGACGTCATGGAACCACTGAACACACTCCGATGTGTACATTTCCTATCTTAGAGCTCCATTAAATTTCCACCATAGCTGACCAATGAGTCAGTATTCATTAGGAGGGTTATGGAAAATCTATGTGAAATTCTGATTTGATAAGCTTCTATTGTTGTCTTCAGTGGAATTTTCTTCCAAATACAGATCAAGTTATGCAAATATAATCACTTCTTGAGCTTGTTTCAGTTTTAACTGCGAATTTTTTAAAAGCGTTTACTGACATTTTTTTCTCTAGACTGAGTAAAAAGCATTAAACCAATTTTTAAAAATACAGGCCCAGTCAAATTTAGTACTTTAAGTCTTTTTGTCATAGGGTATTTAACACAAACACTTAGAAAAGCAATGAAATCGGTGTTTTTGATCAGTTATAAAAAATTCTAAAAAGTCAATGAATGTTTAATGGTTAAATGGTCTCTCCAAGTAAAATGCCTTCATTCTTTCAAGGAGAAGACTTACTCAGAAAGAGAGGTAACGGCCTTTAAAATTGACCTCAGTGTACCTGCTCATGAGAATACATATCAAATTCTTTCAGCTCTCTTATCTGTTAGATCTAGAATGAAGTCCTTCACAACAAGGTTTCAGAAAGCTATGGTGACAGTTTGGGTCTTAAAAGTGTGCTTCCTGACACCTGGGAGGACTCTGCAGGGCTGTCCCCTGCTTTGAAAGGGTTTCTTACTTCTTGATGTAATGTTACCAACAGGTTGAGAGGCCTGAACTTTGAATTCAGCCAACCTGTATCGAGCAGCAGCAAAGGAGCAGGAAGGGTTGTGCCTTCTTGACTTTATAATGCCAGCAGAACAATATGTGAAAAGAGAGTTGTCCCGATATCACACAGTCTGAACTCAGACACAAACTCTTTATTATCTATGTTTCTCATTCATGGAGACCTGGCCAATATGTGATTTCATTGGGTGGGATCTAGATCTGGAAACAGTCCCTTGATGGGGCTGCATTTTCTACTTTCTTTAATATGACTAATGAGAAGGGTACATTATAATGTCAAAAAAGGGCAAGCCAATAATTATGGATGATCCCTCAATGGAAAGAAATCTTAATAGCTCGGGTGAGTGTAGCCTTCATTGCACCATGGCAGGGGTGGCTTCTGAAAAGCCTTCCATTTCTCCAATGGAGAAATTTCACATTTGCCAAGGGAGTGGCAAGTACCTTTTAAATGTGAGTTTTTGCATTGAGCATCTCATCAGAAATAAAACTCAAATCAGTTGAATATGTAAATGATAGGCAAGAAGGTACATTTTAGGGTGGTAAGTGTGTTTGAGTATATTTTCTGCTTGGTTTTGGACATGAAGTAATAGCTCTCTATAAAGTGTCAGCCAAACTACCTTATATAATCTTTCGAATAGCATCATTGACATCCAAGAATAGAAAACACTTGGCAATGCAATTTCTAAAAAGGATAATAATTGTTTGTTTGTTTGTTTGTTTGTTTGTTTTTGGAGCAACTAGTATTTCATTACGTCAAAATGATAGAATTAGAGAGGACTGTGTTTAGATGGTAGTTTCTTTCATCTTCCTTTATGTGGATAAAACCATAATGGTGTTATTAGTAGAAAATGAAAGTAATGCTTTATTGCTTTATTTTGCAATCGATATTATGAAGCAAACAACCTCTTTAAAGATTCAATAGTATGGCTGCAAGTTGTATGATGAAAAGCAGGCTTTCCTGCCTCATCCCAGTTGGTGCTCCTTATGGGGTACCACTTGGCACCATTGCTATTTGTAGTTCTGGTCGTTGACTCCATAACTTCTGTTACTGTTATTTGGAGTAGAGGTCAGTTGGTTTTTGTCAATATATACCTTATCTTTAAAATCATAATGTCTTGACTTATCAAGCTTAGATGTTATCTCAGATTTCTTTTACAATAGACATGAATTTGACTCGGTTAAAGCAGACCTCATCTACCTGGCACTGTTCCTCCCCAAATACTCACAGTCAAGTAGACCAGATCTTGCTCTTTTCAGTGGCTTTTTCTGGAACATCCAGTATACTTAAATCTGTACTTATTTTTCTGTTAACCATGGAAAGCTAAAACTTAGGGTCTCCATTGACGAGACAAGAAAGACAGGATGTTTAGTGTCTTTTCCCCTCTCATCTCCTCTGTCTTTGCTATTGTAATTCTTACTTCTCAGTGTGGTTTTAATTTGAATCTCCCTGAGGGCTAGTGATGATGAACATTTTTTCATGTGTCTGATAGCCATTTGTATGTCTTGATTGGAGAAGTGTCTGTTCATATCTTCTGCCCATTTTTTGATATGATTTCCTGTTTCATGTGTGTTGAGCTTGAGAAGTTCATTATAGATCCTGGATATCAACCTTTTGTCTGTACTGTCATTTGCCAATATCTTCTCCCATTCCGTGGGTTGCCTCTGTTTTTTTGACTGTTTCCTTTGCTGTGCAGAAGCTTTTGATTTTGATGAAGTCCCAAAAGTTTATTTTCGCTTTTGTTTCCTTTGCCTTTGGAGACATATCTTAAAAGAAGTTGCTGTGGCTGATATCGAAGAGATCACTGCCTATGTTCTCCTCTAGGATTCTGATGGATTCCTGTCTCACGTTGAGGTCTTTTATCCATTTTGAGTTTATCTTTGTGTACGGTGTAAGAGAATGGTCGAGTTTCATTCTTCTACATATAGCTGTCCAGTTTTCCCAGCACCATTTATTGAAGAGACTGTCTTTTTTCTACTGTATATTTTTTCCTGTTTTGTCAAAGATTAATCGACCATGAGTTGAGGGTCCATATCTGGGCTCTCTACTCTGTTCCACTGGTCTATGTGTCTGTTTTTATGCCAGTACCATGCTGTCTTGGTGATCACAGCCATTATAAAAACTCATTATTTCACAGATTTCTATAATTATGATTAATTTATACATTGATCCTAAAAGTTAAAAACCAAAAACCGGTATTCGTGCAATTACAGTTATATAAGGTTGCTTACTGCAGCTCCAAGTACCAGACTTCATTCTCTCTTCTTATAATATCATGACCTCTGTGATCTATAAAGAGAAATCCCCCTTGATCCTGATGAAAAAGACTCTCTTTTCTTTTACATTTGAAAGTTGCATTGGATATTTATGCTGCTTCACCCTCACAATCATGCCCTCCATTTGCCCCCCACATTCTGGATCTAAACGTGAAGAAAAATAGGCACCGAATTTACTTTATATTGATCATGTAAATATTATGGAATTGCTAACCAAGTCATGTGCTAGATTTGGACTGACATATCCATGGGTTCAATGTTATGACTTAATGGGCTACGCAAATTATAATGTTCTTATTTTTTAAGTTTTTATTTTAATTCCAATTAGTTGACATGCAGTGTTATATTAGTTTCAGGTGTACAATATAGAAATTCAGCCTCTCCATACATCACCTGGTCCTCATCACAAGTGCCCTCCTTAATCTCCATTGCCTATTTCACCCATCCCTCCAACCCCACTCCTCTGATAACCATCAGTTTGTTCTCTATAGGTAAGAATGTATTTCTAGGTTTGTCTCTCTCTCTCTCTCTCTTTTTATAATATTTTTTTAAAGCTTATGCTTCATCACTTCCTTAAATCAAGCCATTTTTTAGTTTGATCCATTTTTTGTGTTGACTGTCTCATACAGGTATTTTCCCCCCGGAGTTTCATTTTTTTCTTGCATCTGGGCCTTTATGTCATCAGGGATGTCAATCTTTTCTCAGTGAAACAGTCTATGTATTCTATTCTGTGACTCCTTGCTTTTGATTGAGTTTATTTGAAAGTATAGCAGCTTTAGAATTTTACTAAGTCACGTTTAAAGCTGGATTCTGCCTTTTACCAGCTCTATAACTTAATACTGGGTCACTGACTTTTTCATCTACAAAATTTATACTGTAAAATTTAAATAAGATGAAATATGGAAGAATTTTACACAGTGCCCAGCTTATCTTAATTATTTGGCAGTTTTCTTCCTTCCATCTTTTTTTCTTTTCACCTTCCATTTCTTCCCCTTTTTCTCTCTTCTTTCCTTTTTTACTTGGGTTAATGATCAAGATGGCCCTGGGAAACCATTTTCTCAAGTCTTCCTTTAAAATTTGAAAAACCAACCCTGGCAAGTGTCATGGAAAGGCAGTAGTAACTTGCTTACTTCAAGGCAAGTGCATAGATAATTTATGGTTGGCTCATATTTATCTTTTTGGTAATTTTCATCATGGTACTCTTTATACATAAATGGGCATGAGCTAATTTTCTTTTCTAGCTACACCCACTTACACAGTGTCATCTAATTGCTGGAACATTTAAGTAATTACCCACACAGACACAACTAATTGTTTAAGGTTTCCATCACATGAGAAAATAATGTCTTTGAAATTATAGTACTTTTATAAAATATGTCAATTATATTGAGAAGTAAAGAAAGATTTGCCATTCAAATTGCAGATACAAGTTATCAACCCTAAACTTTCAACAGTCATCTTTATGAATGGCAAAATCATTGAGTTCAGAGAAAAGTATTTTTAAAATGATTTGTCAGAACCAATTTGTGACAGAGTAAGCTACCTGCCACATTGTTAATTTAAGCAAAATATTTATGAGCAACACTACAATATGCCTTTGGGTAGAGATACGCTCTAATTTTGCCACTTTATCAGTGTTAGTCTGAGAATAATTGTATTTGAATTTATATACAGGGGCATGGGTCTATCATTGCTTGGGCCTGAAATATTCCCACAACTTCCACAATATGCACTAATGTGCTTAAAAATATCTTGTAAATCTTCTTTTCTTTAAACTTCTTTACGGTTCATAATTGAACTGTGATCCTTACGTGTGAGCTATGTCATGATTTAATATTAACCAAAATTAATAGCCAACCTTAAGCTTCTTTATCTTGGCCTACAAGCTTCCTGGTTCCTTTGCATTTACAGTTCCCAGGCAGTTTCTGTTATTTAAAGGCTCTTGGGAGCAAATGTGTTGGTAATAGAGTACCACATAGCTATCTTTTGTTCAATAATAAAATACAGGTCACCATGAGAGATGGCAAATGTTGAGAAAAAAGTGCACCTGCCTAGCAGGTTAAGCCCATGTCTTTTAAAAGCTCGTTATTCAGGGAGGAAATGATCCAGGTCTTATGAGATATTAAAAGCAGAATAACTTTGGAGCAACAAGAGAAAAATGAGGTCCAGAAATGGGAGTGAATTAGGTAAGGGGAAAAAGAATGAGCCAGACTAATAAGTTGGTTTCTCTGTGGTTCAAGAACTTCCTTTCTTATGGAGAGAAACCTTTTACACAGGCATTAGTTAGAATATAATATTTAAGATGATGACTTACATATAACTGAAAAAGTTACATATAACCAAAAGATGGTTTTATCAACAATTTCCTGATATAGTATACTATTTGGGGGGTATTTGTGTATCATAATAATGCCAATGATAATAACAATAATAATAATTGTAATAATAATATAATAATGATTCTTCTTTTTCCTTTCTTTAAATTACATTTCTTTCCCTTTCAGTCAAGCCCTCAAAATCTTTCCCATTTTTTTAAGTAAGAGAAAATGCCAAATAGTATCAGGCTTCAGCCCTAAAACTGACTGGATGCCTAATAATAGCCCTGCTAAGTGCTGGGAATATAAAATGAATATGACCCAATTGATTCAAAACCAGCATTTTGGCATTTTGTTTTTAGCCAGTGGTCTCTGAAATCCATATTAATTCTTGCTATGGCAGTAGATATTGGTTTCATTTATTCCGTGGACTATCTATCCTTAAAATATTGCCCAGAGTTTTGGCATACCTTATAAGATTGGTCTAATCCTGGTGCCAGTTTGAAATATTGCCTTTAAACCTTCCATTTTGAGGACTGACACATTTCCATAAAATAAGAAGAAATAGTGCATGAGGACCAACAAGGAACCAGTAAATACAGATGGCTTTTCTTTCATAAGAAAGGGAATCTATATCATGTTTTGGGCATACTCTGTGTTTTAACTCAAAGTGTGTGTGTGTTTGTGTGTGTGTGTGTGTGTGTGTATAGATTATAAAAAAGGGTACAAAATCTCCCCCCTTTCATCCCTGACAGTGCACCAGCCAAAGTTTATGTGTTCTTGGAAGCGTATCCTCAAGTCGTTGCAGATGACCAAAAGACAAGCTAATGTGCTATTTCCTTCTTGTGTCAGGAGGCCGCTGTCCTCTGGAGAGGGGGTCTGTGACCATTTCAGTCCTCTAATCACATCTTAAATCTTCCCTCCATGAAACCACCTGAGAGAAGAAAGAGATGTGGGGCAGCAGTGTTCACAAGAATCCCCCTTTTTAAAGGTTAGCATTTATTATTGATATCCTGCTGTTCTCCAGCAGGTGCTCTCATACCCCAGAGTTCCCTCATGACTCCTTAAACCCAGCTTCACAGGTGGTGGAAGATTCTTCAGCTTAGCTCCTGTTAGCTTTGTAGGGCCTCCATAGGCCCTACAAACTATATCCAAAGCCAGTGCTGGTTATTCACTTTCTCCTTTGTAGTTTTTATAATTCTCCTGCTCACACAAAGTACTAGCTGGTGATTTCATTTTGTGTTGAAGTAGATAATTGAGGGAGAGGAAAACAGAATTTCATCATGACCTAAACACTTATACTTTGAACAAATGCTTGAATAAATGCTTCACGGGCAGTGAGATGAATTGAATTTTCCGTGGTGCTTGAGAAAAGAGGTCCCAGCCCTTTCTCACTCATGGTACTATTGGGATTTGAGTCCACACTATGGGCTCGTTGAATGTGTCTCTAAGGATAGAATCTATCAGATCTCTCACAACCAATATCTCCTCATCTGGATCCACATTCAGCAGATGCGTGAACTGTTACAAGCCCAGGAAATACTAATATCAACAATTCATTTTGACATATCCTAAGATTAAGATACTGCTCTTTTATTTCCTTTAGTATCACTGACAGTTCCGTCTGCAAATCTTTCCCCTCATATTCATGTCTATTATAAATCAACAAGAGTCCACAAATTCCCAAGAGAAAGAAGAAAAAAAGAACTGTGTCACGTTATTGGGGTGGTGGTGGCAAATTTTGTTCCATATGAAACGATCCCTTTTGAGTTGTTACTCTTCCTGAGTAGCAACAATAGAGCGTAACTGTTCTCCCTGTAAAGTTTAGTCATCAGGAAAGTAACTCGGTGTTGCAAAAGTGCTAGTCCAGCATTTTCTATTTTCCTTTGTGGGAAGGAGACAAGAGACCATATCTGAATTTGGATCATCGTAATTGGTGGTCTGTCAGTGTTAGTCAAATTGCACTATGGAGAGGTATGTCTCCCAACTTTTCTTTGAAATTGACTGTATTGCTGTATGTTTTATCAAAGCATTTTCTGGGGCAACAGATCTGAAAACATAAGCTTTATGTAGCATTGTTCCTCCTTAGATATTTCCCTTTAATATGTCCTTTCTTTTTGAAGATAAAATAAAAGTACATAAAAAGAGTTCTGGGAATAGGCAGCTATATGTCGTAAACACCCTTCACTCCCCCTCGCCCAAGGCCCCCAGCCCCAGAAATTTGGAAATGATTTGATTGAAGCGATGACTGCCTTGATCATGTTTGAATACTCCTCCTTCATTGTCTTCTTCTCTCTATGGGAGGCAACAGCCCTGTCATGGAGTCACTCCTGGGACAGAAAGAGGTATTTCAAGCAACCATATTTTCCAAACACAAAATTGAGACACATGGCCTGACAATGACATAATATTTGAAGTAGGGACTGTGTGCAAAGATCCAGAACATATGGTTGAAACAGTTTTCTTATAAAAAGCAACTATTAAGACACGCTCTAGATTCTTATTCACAAAAGGCACATTCTTCCATCGCATTTTTTCTCATTTAGAAATATTACCCACAAATCAGAAGACTGACTGGTTTGCCCTCAAACATGTTGCTTTGCCAGTGCGAGGAGCTCCCTGTTGACTGGAAAGTTAAATACACAGCCATCGAGGAAGCAATGCAAACCAGACTGCCAAACATATTATGAATATGTTGCTCTTCTTTAAAATGCTAGTTGGTTTTTCATACTGGAGTATTGACTAACTGTCTGTGTTTGATGTATGGTTTACCAGCCTGATGTCGACTTATGGTTAGAGCTTAACTTGTTAGTTCTGCTTTTGCAGCCAATTCAGAATAACTACAGATGCCTCGAGATATTAAAATTGACTGCTCAAATGGACTCAGTGTGGGAGTTTCATTGGTTTTAAATTGATAACAGCTGAAAGAGTGAATGATTATAGTGTACATGGGCATAGGACACAGCTCTTTCATAGAACTCTTATGAACAAACTCCCTTAGTGTGGGAATTTTTTCTTTCTTTTTATATCATAGTTATTTCTAAGCAACCTTGGGTTAAATTTTAAAATTGCACAGGCGTATGCAGAAGCCTTCCGAAGAAATAATTCCTGAGAAACAGACAAATTTTGATGACGTGGGTTTCTATTCTGGAGGGAACATTTAAAGTTAAGTAGCATTCCATAAGGTGGTAATTGTGTCTATTTCCCAGGCATCGGAGTTAAATAAGCTGTAGGGGAAGCATAAACTGTCATAATAGAAGGGTTGGAGTGTTGTGTACATCTCTTTCTTCAACTCACACAAACCGGAGCTCCAAAGTGCCTTATCACAGATAAGTCAAACAAAGCCTCTGCTTTGCTTTCTTATTCTCCCAGGAACAGTTATTATTGTTTTCATTATTTAAAAAGATGATCTGAACACTTTCTTCTCACACCGGAAAAAAAGAACACAAAAGAGAAATGAGGAAACTTTTCTCCCCTCCTCAAATCAGCAACACTTATATAAAGAGGTTTTATGAAAACGCACTTTCACAATTTAATAGCAGCTTAGGGAAAAAGCCCAACAAAGAAAAGAATTCAGAGAAACTTAAAGAAGTTTATAAGAAAGAAATATCTGTTTATACATGCCTTCTCCAACTTGTACTTTTTCCAAGAGTTCAGTGTCCTTCCTACTTAATACTAGGACCTAACTCCATCCCATTTTCAGTGATCTCTAGCATTTTACCTTTGATGTTCCATTATAAATATTAGAAGTGATTTTTATATTTGATAGAAAACATCAATCCAAATCAATAAGGTTAAGTTAGGGTTTGTTGAAGAAAAATAAAGCCACATATTGGGTACCTATTTCATATATTTATTTTTTAAAAAATTGAACATTCTGCCCAGCTAGCATATGGCAGACATGTAACTAACACCTAGTGCTAAATGACTATTTGTGGAATTGGAGATTGACTTGACAATAATACCAGCAATGTGTCTGTTCAGACATGTAAGACAATCAAAATATTGTCTGATTGTAAAACTCAATAAGTCATATATATTTGGCCAATATTTATAGGAAAGTGTGTTATATATTTATTACTCAAATTTCACCCCAGATTATAACCTGTGTACCTGGACTAAATCTTAAAATTACCCAATTATCTTTCTGGGATGCATACGGCCATTGAGTTATGCTTTGTGCTGTGATGGATAACTTGCATGGATAGCCAGCTAAGAGGCTGCTACAAGGATTGACATTTTCATAAGATCCAATTCCCTCAGAAATGTAAGAGCAAAAGAGAGAAATTTCATTCTCTTTCAACAGTTGTTGAGCTCCAATTTTTTAATGATTTTCTTATCTACCCATATTAGACAGGAGGGAGATTTTAGAGACGATGTCATCCAAGTTAAACACATGTGAAGGTCATTAACTTGAATATATCACTCCTAACTTGTCCCTTTGAACTTGGAACTCAAACTCATAGCAGGAAAAGAAAGGATGGAGGGGGAAGAGGACTGGCCTCGGTTAACCTCACAATGAAGGAATCTATCATGCAACCAGAGGCTAAGAAATAAGAAAGCAGATGGGCTGAAAAGAATATCTTAAGGATATCTTAATATCTTGAGTTTCCAGATAATCTAAATTTCAGAAAAGCCATCACCTCCCCAGACTCCATCATTATTTGCTCCATCTCATACATTCATTTCCTGAACAGTATTTTGTTGAACAGAAATTCCACATTTATTCAAACGCACTGGGACCTTGAGCATGTGACAATTTTTCCATTAAAAAAAAATTAATTAGCATAGGAGAATGTTCAATATTATGTAAAGAATTTGACAGGACCTCACTTAATGTTTTTAGAAACAATTAATATGTCAAAAGAGGAAATAAGAGCCTGTTTGGGCTATAAATATGTTTACATAATTACCAGTTGAAGAAGTCAAACATTTTAGGGTGAAAAAAACAACAAGGTTAGGCCCTCTCTTCATCAAAAACAGAATTCCCAATGATGTCAGATATCTCAAATTCTCTAGCATAAGTTCCCTTTATTCATGAACACACTTGTGTGCATGCCCTTTAACCAGAAAGATCACATATTTATAGTATGAATGAATAATCTTGAAGAAAAGTAATAATGGTTAGAAATACAATGCTGATCACACACAAGGAGAGACAGTCACATCTATGTGTGAGGTTATGCCCAACTCAAGATGTCATGGTAATATGGAGAAAGCATTCCCATGGTGGCTGTGCAGTATAGGAAGAGAAGTATTCCAAGTGTGATGGTGCAGTGCCCCATACCAGGCACTGTATGTGGTAGTAGACATGGCTGTCTCATTCTCTAAGACAGAATGGGAAGCAGAAGCCCTGGCCAGGGAGTTGTGGCCTCAGAAGGGACTGTTGGGCAGGAGATGGGTAGTGGGGAAAACAGGGAAAACAGGTACTGGATATTGGTCCAGTACCAGAAGGTGAGGAATAAACAGCCCATCTAAAGAAAGTTGGGGATATGGGACACTCATTGCATTTGAGGAATTTTGGAGATGATACTTCTGAGTAAAGTTTTAGTGGAAAGCACTTTCCTGTGATAACCCAAAGCCATCTGTTTCTACAATTAGTTATTATAGTACGAACACTACCAAAAGCCCAAAGGAAACTTCTGTCTCCCAGATGCAATTCTCTCAGTCAAGAGTCTGAGAGGCTGGCATGGATATGTGTGTGGTGTTTCAGTTTCATATACCGAGCTGGATCATAGACACTCATCTGAGATCTGCTAGAAGGAGTCTGTGCTAATCAATTTGGCACACCATCTGGAGACTAGAAGTGGTCTAAGCAACCTCTGCTACAAAAGGTTCCCAGTCTGTTGCCCCCATTATCACCAGCCTAGAATCCTAGACTCCTAGAATATCTAACAAGAAATGCAGCTCTTTCTTGGGAAAAAGAGATACCTGGACAGAAAACTGTACCTAGTTTTATATATGTTTAAATACATATAAAATGCTTGCAGTAATGAAATATATGAAAGACCATTTTCTTTGTTGGATCTGGATACATATGGTGTGAAGTGATAAGGTGGTGGTGACAAGCTCTCCCTAGCTATTTGAAAGAGCTATATGCATTCTATTTTACTCAGGAAAACAATGTATTGCAGTCATTAAGCCATAAAGATCACTGAATTTTGAAGTAGATTTGAAGTCTAGTCTTGGCTCTGCTATTTACTTGCTTTGAGGCTTTGGACAAGGTAATGAAAATTTCTGTCCTAACACTTTCCAGATAATACCTCTTATGATTGTTGATACTACACAAAGAGCAATTAGCATGGCAAATAATAACTCTTAATTCTCATACTCTACTCCTAATTCTACTCTCTCTATGGCATGATATATTGCAAGCATTTCTCCTGAATGCAGAGTAGGTATTCTGAAAATTGCAAAACAGATCAATTAGGGTGAGATTTTTGTGGCATTGCATTAGTAAAGCCAACATTTTGAGCATTCTGTCTGCCTCACATTGTTCTTATATAGCTTGATGTGCACTCTCCAGTAATAAGGATGAAGGACAACTATGCTTACTTTTTTTATGTTTTGATTGTTACTCATATATATTCTTTAAATCACTATGTTCTAAGAGGATACAAAAATGCCTAAGGCAGAGTTGACTACAAAATGAGTAAGGGAGATAAAATTACAACAAATACAACATAATATATCAAATGTCAAAAGCTTTAGGGACATTGAGGTCATGGATTGGGGGAAATTACAAGTGAGAAAAGTGTGAGAAGGATTCATGTTTCCTTTATTCTGTGGTCTTGAAACTGAATCTTGACTCTGAGCCTTTGGACATGTGGAGAGCTGGTTGAGACGTTCAAGGTGTGCAATCGTAGGAAAGCATGGGAACCATGCATTGTCTGCAAGGTAAAGGGTTGGATGAGAAGTGTCTGTGGCAGGTATTTTGAGCAGTGCCAGGTTCAGAAGTTTGTACTTGATTTTATAGGCAATTTTATTATTCATTTAGTGCTCATTATTCATTTTTACTCATTTGACAAACATTTACTGGGGACCTCCCATGCAGAAAACAATGGGCTGCATACTGGACCCAGATGTTGTGAGATGAGATTCCTTTCTTACAAACTAGTTACGTTAGCACTGCTTACAAATATTCTATATTAAAAAAAAGAAGCACTTCCATACCCTGCAAACTTGTCCCACTTTGGAAAGCTAATGAAAAGACGTTCTTAGTGCTTTTTATCTAATTTTACTTATTTCCTATTTAATGACAGTGGGCCATGCCCCAGCAGCCTGTGGATATGAATGAAATAACAGATATTAAGGCACAAATATCCTAAGTTGTGACTACCAGTTGTATAGCCATAGCAACTCAGACTTTACCCTTCTCTAAAGTCTCCTTGACTATTTCTGGGAGCACCTGGAAAGTATTGCATTTGATACCTCATTACCGACAAACTGCCCAAGGCAGGCATTTCACCACAACTATGCAGCCAGTATCTTCTGAGACATGACTTCCTCCCCTCTTGGTGCTGTCCAAGAGCTTCCAAATCTACAAACCCTTCCACATGCCGAGCAGTACTCTGAAGCTCTGGTTCCCACAGCATTTTTAGATTCACTCTGTCTCCAGAGCAATGGGGAGACTGCTCTTCTTAGCCACTGGCATGTTTCACCTGGTGTTTTAGGACCTGAAGCAACAGCTCTTAGGCTAAATCTCACAAAGTGAGAAATGGCTTCTTTCTAGTCCATGTGAGATCTTTCCTCAGAAGAAGTCAGATCTACTCCCTGGTACTTAGCTGGGATACATTCACAATTTTGCCATCTCTCTTGAATTTCCCTTAACCCCTGCAAGCTCAGAATTCCTCTTAAGTCACTGTCTTTTCATCCACTAATACCAACACTTCAGTTTCTATGTCTGGGTGATGAACATCATTGCACTAATTCAGTAGGCAAACCCAACTGAGCTATTCCATTCCACCCTTACGTGCACTCCTTCCCCGACAATGGGTGGTCTGGTTAGCCAGAAAAGTAATATAAAGAGTGTGCAATGAATCCAGAAAATGCTCAGTACACAAAGTGTATCTCACAATGAGATATCTATTTATTCAGTTACGTGGGCAGCTTCGGGCCAGGATAAGGTGTTCTAGAAGTGTTGTTGCATAGTCACTTTCTAAAGGGAAGGCTGAAAAAAAAAAAAAAAGTAAGGGCTAAAAAAGAGAAACGCACTATATTTGACTGGAAGCCCAAAAGAGACAAAATGTTTCGGAAACATGTGCATCATGGCCTACTAATTTAGGCTCATAACCCCCTCTCTCCAATTACATTCCTGGAAATGTTTTTTCAATTTCTTTGCATAGAATAACCAGAGGACCACATTGTTCAGAGCCGCCCATGGGGAACAGGCAGACCCGCGCAGAGCTTGCACCACACCTCCACGGAGCTGGCCAACACTTCCACAGAACCACACGATTCCCTGGCTCCTAATATGGTTTATTATAAAATCCTTCACCTGCCTCAAAGCACTTTTCATCAAAGCTGCTTTTAAGCTGAAGCTGAAGACCAAAGAATGCCTTTAACAGAATCCTGAAATAGCTTTTAACCCGAGGCTGAGGAGAGAAAGTGCTTTTAACCTAAAGTGCTTTCCTCTCAGGTACTTGAGCGTGTACCTAGCACTCAGCATTAGTGGCTATGAGAACACCCTTAAGACCCAAATGAAAGAGACTCCATTATAGGTATTCAAACCCGTTATATTAATATATTACAAGTAATATTTGGAATCATTAAGCAGTTTTACTCCAACTAAATTTGAATCTTTTCTTATTGAACTCTGCATTCATGCAAATCAATTGAAGTCTTACCACCTGGGATTCTAACAAATCTATGCTGATATTAGGAAAAGTATAGTGTTTTTCCTAGATTTTACTTTTAATCAGCATGAGTCAAAACGGCCACACCTTCTCTACCCTAAAAGACTCTCTCAACTTGTATCAGTCACTGAGTGGTATTTCTAGCTTTAGTCTATATTCGTTGGGCTGACAAGGTAAATGAAATCATTTAAAATTAATTCAATCAATTATCTGAATAAATTTTATGGATCAAGTTTTCTCCCTAGACTTGTCACTCAAACAAATAAAAGCACTGATTTCACAGCACAGACGGTCCCTGACTTACGTGGTTCAACTGAATATTTTCCAACTTTATGATGGTGTAAAAGTGATATGACCTCCGTGGAAACTGTGCTTCAAATTTTGAACTTTGACTTTTTCCCTGGGCTAGTGATATGTGGTATGATACTCTTTTGATATTGGACAGTGACAGCGAGTCACAGTTCCCAGTCAGCCACGGGATCATGAGGATAAAGAACCCATGCACTTGCGACCATACTATACCCATATAGCCATTTGGTTCTCCACTTTTAGTAGAGTATATAATCTATTTACATGAGCTCTTCACCACTTTATTATGACATAGGCTTTTTGTTAGATGATTTTGCCCAACTGTGAGCTAATGTAAACATTTGAGCATGTTTAATATAGACTGAGCTAAGCTACAATGCTCAATAGGTTGGGTGTAGTAAATGCATTTTGTCTTATATTTTCAACTTGCATTGGGTTTATTGTGACATAACTCTATGGTAAGTTGAGGAAGATATGAGTAAAGTTCCTACTAAGTCAAGTAAGTAGACAACCCAATTGATAAAAAGCTTTAACTTCAGAATAATTACAGTAAGTTATGTGATTGAGCAATTGAATTTTATGGATGGTTTTCTATTTTAAGAATATAAAGTGTATATCAATATGGGATAAGGAGGCAAAACTTGATGTCTTTGAATTTTATCCCCTTCTTCTTTTGCTAGTACCCTCTGTAACTCCAATGGAATGAAGACAGGCAAACCAAAAACAAAAAATATCACCAATTCAAAATGTAAATAATCCGTCTTTGCTAAACAAAAGTTAGCCATGTTAATAATTCCAAAATGCGCTAAAGCAAACTAAAATGAAATATATTTTCCTCCAATTTAACTGATCATGGCACAGTCTTTAGATAGAAATCATATTTTTGTATGCATTGTTTTCTCTTACTCATTCTTTCACTTATGTATTCATTTGGCAACCAGAAAAGAATGTGATAGAATGGGAAGAAAGAAAGGAAGGAAGAAAGGAAGAAAGAAAAAAAGGAAAGCAAGCAGTAGAAATACAAGAGGAAGAGTGGCTCCTGGGTGGCTCAATCAGTTAAGCATCTGCCTTTGGCTCAGATCATGTTCCCAGAGTCCTGGGATCCAGCCCCACATCAGGCTCCCTGCTCAGTGAGGAGCCTGCTTCTCCCTCTCCCTCTGCCTCTCCCCCTGCTTGTGCTCTCTCATGCATGCTCTCTCTTTCAAATACATAAAAAATAAGGAAGCACAAAAGGAAAAAATTACATTTATCTTGTTCACTGTGTATTGTTTCCTTCCCCTCGAACATTCTTTTCCAGCTTCCTCTACCTAGTAAACTTACTCATTTTCATGCTTCCAGCTTAAAGTTACCAACTCCCTAAAGCCACCCTTGTCTTCATCCTGAGTTAGTCCTCTCTTCTCTTTATCCTGAATTATAATTTCATCATTTGATTATTGTACTATCTTCTAGCTGGACCCTGAGCTGTATCTTATAGACTAAAGGCCATTTTACTCCATTTTACCTCCTGAGAAGTTGTTGCCTGGGAAGAGGTAGAAAGGAAAGGAAGAAGGACACAAAATCTTTCAGTGATTTTACAATTACTCTTTATTAACAATTTCATCTTCCTTCTTCTGGAAGCTCTTATGTCAATGGACACTCCTCTGATGGGCCTGTTCCCTCTCACCAGCCTCACAGCGTTGGGTTACCCTATGTTATGTTCTTCGACTTCTCCTCCCTTTTCATTCTTCTCCTCAGACTACTGGGCATTATTCAAATACTCCAGGGCTGAAATATTGCAGTCCAGTGCTTCAAGTTCTATCTATAGGCTTTCTAAACTTAAAACTTCAGCCTCATGCTCCAGACTCTCAAGACTCCAAACTTGCATGTTCAGATGTCTATTTATCATATCCTGGGATGTTTGGTTGACATCTCACATTTATCTAGAGCAATCCAATCCTTGATTCCGCGGCTCTGGCATGTTCACCTCAGGAAATACTACTGCCAACTGTCAGCTGGAGTCACCCTATGTTCTCTTCTCTCTCCTGCTCTCGTCAGCAAAACCACCTTAAAATATATTCCAGATTCAACCACATTTAGTCAGTCCCATGGTTACCAGCCTTATCTAAGCACTGTTACCTTGCCCATGTCACTAACCCCTTACCTGGCCTCTCTGTGTCTTTTCTTGACCCTCTTAAATATAGTCTCCACACAGCAATTAGAAGGACCATTTAAAAACATCAGTCCCATTATTTCACTCCCATGGTCAATAATTGCTAATTACTTAGAATAAAATCATACTTAAAATACTATCTGATGACCTTTCTGTGACCTACAAGATTCTACCTGCTTTGGTCCCCAGGCTACCTTTTCAGTTTCATCTATGTTTGTCATCTCCCCCAGCCACACAGGCTTCCTTACTGCTCCCCGACTACACTATGCTTACTCCCCAGTCTTATGCATTGGCTGCTCCTCTGACTGAACACTCTCCCCAAGTATAGGCATAATTCACACTTTCACTTCTTTTGATCTTCACTCAATAGCATAGCCTCAGAAATGTCTTCCCTAATAATACCTCCCTCTGGCTCTCCACCTCCCTGTCTTGCTTTCTTTTCTCATAGTACCCGTCAATATTGAACATTATCGTACGTATATTATATATTAATGGGTTTATGAGTTTGATTTCCCATTTATATCTAAGCTGTATGAAGCCAGAAAGTGCTGTAGGAGGGCAGAGAATGTTCTATTCATTATTCCATCCCTGGCAGGCACTGATAAATACTCAGGGATGGACACAAAAGATGAATGAGTACAAAAATTCATGAAATATTCACTTGATCAGACCATTCTCTATATTGTTGTTTGTGATTCTGTGCACATGCATGTGGAGGGCAGTATGCATGTTTATGTGTATATTTGTGCGTTGTGTTGCTTTGGGTAAACAAAAGGATGGAGAAGCATAGGATAAAGTTGCTGCCCAGAGTAGACAAATATTGAAAAATCTCATACTCCCTGTTTCATTTGAGGTAGTAAACTCCTTGTTTAAGATATGAATTTATTTCTGACTAGTGGACTCCCCAAAATGTCCATTGTGTTAACTCGACCAAAGTTGAGTTGAGATCTATTTCCATGAAAGTTTAGAAGCTTAAAAGAAGAGGGCAAAGATGAGTGGGTGGCTCAGTCAGTTGAGCGCCCCACTCTTAATTTCAGCTCAGGTCTTGATCCCTGGTTTGTGAGTTTGAGCCCAACATTGGGCTTTGTACTGGGTGTGGAGCCTACTTTAAAAAAAAAAAAAAGAAAAGAAAAGAAAAGAAAAAGAAAAAGAAAAAGGAGCCAAATAGTACTTCCATGAAGTACTATTTGGGATTGAGGGTAAAATCTTGAAAGGTGGGGTCAGCTTGAAGCCTGAAAAAAGAAGAAAGAAAAGGAAACAGGAGAAGGTGGGGAAGAACTCCTTCATTCTGTCTGGGTGACAGTGGGCCTGTCTCAGAATTTCACCTTTGGGCTGCTTGTGTCAAGATACTACTCCTGCATCCAACTGTCCAAATTTGATTGGAGGCTGCAGACTACAGCCTTCCCTTGTTTGGGGATATCTTCTCCATAGTCTGGGTAAAATCTCCTCCAGGCCAGTCCTTCCAGAACAGACATTATCATTATCCACCAGGGACTTTAAAATCTATTAGGTTAATGAGCTACACAAGTATGAATAAACATGTGGGGGGAAACTATACACAAAAGTGTATATATTTAGAGTTTCTATTTATTTAGATTCCAAACTACTTAAAAGTTAAAATAATTATGCTTTTTTCCCCCTGTATTTGACTCTTATGAGGAAAAAAAAAAAAAACACAAGTAAACAAGGCAGTAAGAGAAATTTACTTCACTTGCAGTGTATATTAGAGATTCAGCAGAGAATCAGCCCAGTTTTTTGGTGTCTGTGTATCAAAAAGCAGTAACTGATACTTTTAATCAAAGCCCGAAGGCATTGTAAAATAACACAGAACCTTATGAAGCACTTAATACAGATTAAATTCAGTAGTGTTTTAGCATTAAACATGTTTTTCTGAATCTTAGTTCAAGAGATAAGTTCGGGGCGCCTGGGTGGCTCAGTGGGTTAAGCCGCTGCCTTCGGCTCAGGTCATGATCTCAGGGTCCTGGGATCGAGTCTCACATCGGGCTCTCTGCTCAGCAGGGAACCTGCTTCCCTTCCTCTCTCTCTGCCTGCCTCTCTGCCTGCTTGTGATCTGTGTCTGTCAAATAAATAAATAAAAAATCTTAAAAAAAAAAAGAGATAAGCCATCTGTAAATTATAGTACTTACTTAAATCACCCATTTCTCCAAAAATTATCAGTAAAGCTGCAATAAATTTATATGATGAGGCCTTATATGGTGAGTATTTTAAGGAAGAAGAAAAAGTAATAAGGATGGAAATGGAGAAAATATAAAAGATAAAAGTAGAAACAGGATTCTTTGATAAGTAATCTGAAAGTTTTCTAGAAACCTACTCTCGAAAAGAAAACCAAATGTTACTTATAGTTTAAAACCAAAGCTAAATTTTGGTTAAATTGCTGAAATTACCCATGTTGGAAATATTACTTTTGCCCTTCAGTATCCACTGCCCCTCCTCATAGCAACTTATTGGGAGAGGATGTGCTTATGTGCGTAGCATTGTGGAGGGAGAAATATTTCAAGTACAGGCTACCTACTATTGAAGCCACCAGGGCTATGTTTTTTCTTATCCCAACACCATTTTTAACATAATTTCAACTAACTGGGCATCCCATCTTGAGCAATTGAAGAGTGTAAGTCATCAGAACTATGCTGGTGGTGAACTGGTAACGTAAAGAGCATCCTGACCTAGCCATCAGAGTTATAAGACTCTGGACCCAGCAGCATATTTCATGGACTTCCTTGGGACCTTTGGTCTGAAACATCTCCAAGACTGGTTCTCCAGCCTCGAGTAATTACTAAATTACTTTGAGTTCCTAGTAAATTCTTTTTTTTTTTTTTTAAGATTTCATTTATTTATTTGAGAGAGAAAGAGGTCACAGGTAGGCAGAGAGGCAGGCAGGCAGAGAGAGAGGGGAAAACAGGCTCCCCACTGAGCAGAGAGCCCGATGTGGGGCTCGATCCCAGACCCTGAGATTATGACCTGAGCTGAAGGCAGAGGCTTAATCCACTGAGCCACCCAGGCGCCCCCTAGTAAATTCTTGGAGTTCCCACTCACTGTCATTCCTTAATATTTGAATAAATTCTTTGTGTAAGATAGCCCCTGGTGGCGGGGGCCTAGGTGGCTCAGTCAGTTGAGCATTGGACTCTTGATTTCGGCTCAGGTCATGATCTCAGGGTTGTGAGATTGAACCCCATCAAGCTCTACGCTGGGTGTGGAGCCTCCCTGAAATTCTCTCCCCCTCTTTCGCTGCCCCTTCTCCCCCCACTTCGCATGTGTGCACAGGCACACACGTGCACTCTCTCTCAAGAAAAATAAATAAAAAATAATAAACAACCCCCCAGTGTTTTCTGTTTTGTTTTGGTTTGGGTTTTTTTGCAGCCCAACCCCTTAAAAAATATACCTCGTGACCAAAAGGATGGGTGGGTCTAAGCCCCTTGATTTGTTATTATTGTTTCCTGTTCCCCTCTATGTTCTTCATGTATGTGCAGTTCTAGGTGCTTTGTTTTCCTTTTTAAAATTTACTGGACTGGCTGCAACAGCATCCCTGTGTCCTGAAAGCAGAATAATCATTTTGAAAAGCATGTGGAGACTGTCTTCCTGGGTAAATGATGATAACACCGTCACATTATTTGAACATTTAACTGCCTCTATTGAGTAGTTTTCCTCATAGTTTTGATTCATTTGGAATCTAACTGACAAAGATCCCATTACTGGGTGTTCTTTCCATAATTTGTCAAAAAATATATAGCAGAGATGAGGGAGAATGAAGCTAATTTGTAATCTGGGAGACTTAACCTGGTTATGCTGATGAACTAAATAAATCGGTCAAAAGTTTGAGAGCTTAAAGATTAAAAACCACCATTTCCTAGTTAAACTCTAATTCATTATGTAAACAACATGATTTATAAGTGCAGTCATGTGGAAGGTCTATTTGTTTTTCTCACCAAAAGATGCTTTCAAAGAAAAATTGCTGAAAATGGATTTTCTCCAACCAATGTGTTGCCTGCCACCCCTGGTATAAACGCTGAAGCAGGAGAAGGAAGACATAATGATCACACTAGCCAAGGCCATAGGCATTTGTGGAGCATTCCAAAAATATTGGCACCTCAAGCTAGAGGTGTTTTCTAAATACAAAAATTTGTTAAGAGAGGAATAAAGGATTACCAGTGAGCCCACAGATGGAAATATAGGTAGGGAGTCTGGAGCTCGGGGTTCTGGGTTGCTCCATTTTTTTGGAATAGCATAAGGAAGGGGAAAGCAGAAATAATCCTTCGTGTTGTGCCAGGACAACAGGCAAGGAAGTTAAGGGGGCAAAGCTAGTTCATTAATGCTTGCCAAGAAAACAGAATACTTTCTCTCTCCCTCCCCCTTTCTTTATACTATTTTAAGATAGGAAGTTCTGTGGTTCAAACACATTCCTGCAGTTTAATGGTCCTCCTTGGTATCAAACCCTGGATTGTATCAAATTTACAGATGGGTGACAATTCCACCACAGCCCTGAAATTTGACATTGACATGTTAGCTAAATCTCTATGATATATTTTCATTAGATAACACTTTTTACTTTGCAAAGCCATTTCTTGTGCATCATCATCTCCTCTAAGTTACATGATCCATCATTTTATGTTGAAGGCTAGTGTTGTAGTCAAGATTCCTTTCATTGTAATTGATAGAAACTTGTCCATACTGCAAACATAAGAATGGAATTTATTGGACTGCTTAATTGAAAATTCCACGGGACAAGGATAGCTTCAGGCATGATTGGATCCAGGGGCACAATTGCTATCAAATCTTTACTTCCTCCATCACTCAGCTTGTTTTCTACTCTGTTGGCTTAATTCTCCCGTATGTTCTCCCAGAAGATGGTAACATAACTTCTAGAAGCTCAGATTCATATCCCAATAGTTAGTCAATTCCTCTAGAAGTAAGGTTTCTCTTTCCCAGTAGCACTAGAAAAAGCCTTAGAATTTCTCCACCGGATCAACTTGGGCCATGTGTTCATGTCTGAACATGAGGAAATTCATGTTTCTCCCTGGAGCTAAAGGTGGTGGAGTCAGCACCACTCAAACCAAATGGCAGCCAACACGAGAAAGGCATCATTCCCTAAGGAAAATCAGAGTGATCTTACCAGAGAATAGGAGGATAGTTGCAGGGCCAGGAAAAGCAATAGACATCCACCATACTTTTCCCAACCAGTGTCATCTGTGACAGTGGATCTCACTGTTTAACCAAGGCTGGCACTTTCTATTATGGGCAATAGAAACCTTCTGGCCAATGCTATGTTCATGCTCTGGTCAAGTTTATTTGGTTGCGATAAACAGAAGTTCACTCAAAAATATTCAAATAAAATAGGAGCTATCGTCACAACCTAGGGCATGTCATGACACCTCATGGAAGAGATAGATGATCTCTGGAGTTAGGCATCAGAAAGTGAGGACCTAGGGTGTGTCTGCTTCATTCACCTCTCTCTGCAAATTAGTTCCTGGACCGAGTCACCCATTGCACACAGCGATCTCCCCGTATGGTTGCCCCTGGTATCCAGTGTCTAAATCTAGGCAGTCTTGCTATTTAAGTCTTACTATTTACTATTTATGGCACTAACTACCTCAGTCTGTAGTATCCCACTTCTAATCATTGTGAGGGAGAATTTCATTGCCTTGGCTTGAGTTACAGGTTTGCATTTAATCACCTTCACCACAGAGATTAAATTCTTAATTCCAGAGCCATACTTTCTTGGGTGAGTATAGCCAGTTTAAAGAGAGGCTAGAATTAAGAAGACAATTTTTGGTTTTTCTGGTAACTAGTAGAAGCAAACATCTCCCTTCTGTCTAATGATGTTGATCATATCAAGACTCTTTTCTCACCAGGACACTTGGCAATCATAAGGGGAGTTTCTCAATGAGGTATTGCCTGTGCTTGGCTGGACCACCCAGTAAGTGGCAGTGATGCACCTCACCCACCTCCCACTTTAGAACCAAAAAGTAGCCAGTAGCACACCTCATCCCCTCCAGGGCATTATGGCAGAACACCCAGAAGTTCACGTTCACTCCTATCTACCCTGCTCAAGATGGGACCCAAATCCCACCTTCCTTTATAATTGATGAATTCCTAGCACTAAACTTCTTAATGCAGGAGTCCATTTGATCTTTTCACTTTTTTCCTCATGGTCATCAATGGCCTCTGAGTTGTCAAAATTCAATGAGAACTTTTCACCTTTATCTCCCATCATCCTTCTGCATCTGAAATGCTTATCCATGTTCCTGATAACCAGTCTCTTTATTCTTCTGCAGACTCTGAGGGTTCCTTCTGCATGTCAGTCTCTTTTACTCAAACAAGAAACTAAGAAGTCCTCTCTGGTAGGTTGACTCACCTTCTGCATCCAGTTAACAAATCCTACAAAATCACCCCTTCTTTCCATTGTCGCAGGTCAGCTTCTTGTCTTTTTTCTTTCCCTAAAGCCTGATACTTTGTAACTTTACATAGGATTCAATATTTTGGGGTCCATTCCCTCGCCATAAAATCAGGTTAATAGTATCTACCACCAAAGAGTTGAGGCTTGGTGTAAAGATTTAATAAGTTAGAATACATAAAATACTTTGAACCATGCCTGGCTTAATGTAAGAGTACAATGAAGCTTAACTGCTGTTATTACACAGCCTTGAGATAGCAGTAATCACATTATATCATAAATGTTTGTGAGAGTTACCCACCACCTCCCCAGACTATAGGGGATGCTTTATGCATCACTGCATTTTCTGGCTGGAGAACAGTGTCTGGCTTAAAGTGGGCATGTAATAAATAGTTACTGAATAAGTGAATCAATATTTGTATTCTTTACAATATCCAGCACATGACAGATGCTCAAGAAATGTGCACTGAGTTGAACTTGATAGAATTAAATGGATCTGGAAAGAACACAGAATAAAAACTGCCATCATATTAGGTAAAGCACAATGACTTCATTTTAAAGGGAGAGAAATTTCCTTTAGGACTCCTCCTTGAGGTGAATCTAAACTGATGCAAGATTTTACATTCCTAACAAATTTAGAATTGTTTTCTTTCTTTCTTTCTTTCTTTCTTTTTTTTTTTTTTTTTTTTTTGCTCACCAGTTTCAATTTCCATGTCCTGTTAATTCTCTTTGTTTTCATTCTCAGAGCATAGCTTATTTCACCAACAACCTGGACTCCTGTTAATGTCTTTATCAGTAAGCTACTGCTGCATAACAAACAAACACAAATCTTAGTGACACACAACACAAAACATTTATTTCTCATATGTCTATGGATCAAGTAGCCTGGGGCAGGTTTTAGTGGACAGATCTATTCTAAGTGTAAGGCCTCAATCTGTGCCATGTGTATTTATTCTGAATCCCAGACTGAAAGGGCAGCATCTATCCAGGGAAGTTCTTGGCAATAGCAGAAAGCAGTCAGGTGGGTAGAAATCTGTAATGCATTTTAAGGCCTCCATCTGGAACTGACACACTGTCATTTTTACTCACACTACTTTGTCCAAAACAAGTCTATAGCCAAGCCCAACATCAGTGAAACGGGAAAAATAAGTGTTACCCACTGTAGTGAGTTTTACCACACAGTCACATGGCAAAAGGGGTGAATGTACAAATCTACTTCAGAGAAGAGAAGAATCTTGAAAAATGATTACATTTACCACAACTCTATCCTGATTCTGGTCTCCATAACACCTTCCAAGGTGATCACATTAGCTTCTTAACTAATCTCCCTGTGTTCGATCTTCTCCACAATCAATCACAATTGGTTATGAATATTTTGGCTGTAGGGGATAGAATACCTAGTTTAAAAGGACATATTATCTCACATAGTAAGGAATTTGGAAAATAATTGTTTTAAGTTTAGAATTTTCACAATGTCATTAAGGTCTCGGGGGTTTTTTGACCTTTTTAAATCCTGTTTGCTTTTGTCTGCAACCTTGTTGTCTCATGGTGATAAGATTGCTGCAGTAGTTCCAAGCATCACATGATTGCACAGTGATGTTCAAAGCAGGAAGAAAAAGAAAGAGTTCCTTCATACACCCATTTTCTTTCATCTGGTAAAAAAGAGAGAATGAGAGAGAGAGAGAGAAATCTCTTGTAGCTTCCCAAGTCATTTCTCCTTACATTTGACTGGTTAGAGCTAACTAATTACCCAGAGCAGCAAGGAAGGAAGAAGTCAATAGAGAACATTTTCAGGCTCTGAATGGACTCTAAAAACAAGAAGTCAGGAGGGGAATAGTGTATGTATAAGATATCACTGGTGTCTGCACACTTTCAAATAATTTAACCTACCTAACTAAATATTTAAAACTTTTATAACACCATCTTCATCTTCTTTTAAAGCTTAATACATCAAGATTTCTGTAAACAAGAAAGAGTGACTGTTTCCCTCAGCACATCTCATTCCTCGCACCATTCTCCCCATCACTGATGTGTTTGTATACCTTCCTTCCATCTTCCCTAAATGGCCTTTTGTCACGTCTTTTATCTCTTCACTGGTCTTACTTTTCCTTGAGGATTTGTTTCTTCTCTGGGAAGTCTTCTGTGGGCACCAAAGGCTGGTCTGATGTCCTGCCACATGTCCAATAAATATTTGAGAAGTTGATTTGAATAATAATTTCCATTAGATGTTTTTATACTTTATAGCAATCCTTCCAGACTATAATTTCTGGCCAATTTAAATTATTCCATCTGAAGCTGTGGGCTGTTTTTCTTAAATAATAGTTTATGTCATTTTATTTTCCTATAGTGGTGGCTCACTTTTTTTGAACAAATCTTTGTTACTTGACCAAGTATTCAAACCAAATACCCATGATTATTTCCAACTTCTCTACACTCTGTTGATATGTTTTGGGCTTATCACCTTTTTGTCTCTTAGAAGAAAATGTATATTTTCATATTGAAATATATTCATGCTTTTGCTTTAATTACTTTCCTCTTTGCCAGGTTGTCCTTAATTCAAAGCCATCACCTTTTCTAAGAAATGAATGAAAAACATGACTTCCTTCAAGTCTCACCACATTCCATTTTGACTACCCCTTTGTAATATTTCACTTACCATTCTGTTATGCTGCATTTTGTTTTTCTCCCCACTTCCACTACACATATTTTTTAATGTATTGAAGACCTCCACTGATGATTAAGTCAGTGTCTTGATGTCAATCATTTAATAAATGATATTGAACTTCTAGTATATGTCAAACATTGTCTACTTACTAGGGACCCAGTAAGAAAGGAAATAGGTGCAGTCTTTATTCTCCTGCGTTTTGCATTCTAAGCAGGGGAAAACTAATCAGTAAGCACATCAATCTAATATACTAGGCAGAGATAAATGCTCTAAGGAAAGTAAAACAGGGAAGTATCATGGAGCGTTCCTATAGCAGTGGGGCCATTTTTAGAAAAGAAGTAGGTACGAAAGGCTACAAAAGAGACCTAGTGCAAGTTTCATGCAGAGGTCATAATAAGTGCAAAGTCCCTGAGGCAGAAGTGTGCTTGGCATAGACAAGACTCAGTAATGTGGACAGAGTGGCTGCAGGCAAGTGATGAGGGGGAGAGAGGAGAGAGGAAGCAAATGAAATCAATTAATGGATGGAAGGGCAGGTCATGTATTACCTTGGACGTTGTAATAGGGAACTGGAGTTCACTTTGAGCAAGACAGGAAGTCCTTGAACTTACCAAGTATTTGATTCACTATCAGTAATAAATATCTATGCTATTTTAAAAAAATCTGGAAATGGTGGTGATGATTACACAAGAATGTACTTAATGCCACGGAAATGTTCATGTAAAAATGCTTAAAATGGTGAATTTTATGTTATGTATAATTTACTGCAATAAAAAATATCTGTGAGTGAATCCTGTGGGCCAGAGTCTATGGTAAGCACTAATGACTCTGCAAACACATAGAGAACGTAGACACTCCAAATCTGCTTTGAGAAAATACATTCCATATATCATAAATGTAAGTACACAGTGCAAGGTAGTATAAATTGTGTTTCAAATGAGAAGACTAGGCTAGGATTTCAGAGTGTGTTCTCGGAAGCATTAGTCTGGAGAGATGCCCTTTGAAATAAAAGGATCTTACTCAAATAAGTTTGGGAAATCGTGCGTCCTCCAGGCCTTTGTGGAGATTCCCAGCGCAGACGGGCCTGTCACAGGCTGTAAAAATACACATGAAAGAAACCTGTTTAACTTTGTTTAACCCAACATTGCTAAACCATTTTGATCACAGGCCTTTTTTCCCCAAATTGCCTATCAACATCCTGAGGAACTGGTATTCCAAAGAACCGATGCTAAAGGAGACACAAAACCGAGAGAGGAAGAAAAGAGTTTGTGGATAAAGTGTGGTCAGAGCTGAGCTATAAAGGAAAGGGGATACTTAGATGAGGGAAGAGGAAGGGCATTTGAGGCAGGAGAGATGTTAAGAAATCCACTTCAAAGTAAATCTCCTGGAACTTGTCTCTTCAAAGATCATTGATCCACTGAACAAATCTTCTAAATATACTTAAAAAATTAAAATTTTGGTGATCATTAACAAGTTTCTTTTAAAACACTCAAGACACCAATTCATTAAGATTAATGACTTTGTAGAAGTTTTCTTAATTCATTGTCATTATTTTATAAACAACAAAGTTATGCCCAGAGAGACTATAACTTACTCTGTCATCCTGGCCTAATCGATGGCAGAGTGTTCGTTTTCTTTCTCTGGGCCCAGAGTCCTGTTCCATAAAGGAGGGAGTTATGGCCTTTGTATCTCTGCAGTAGACCCTTTGGAATTCAAGCAAAAAAAAAAAACAAAACAAAAAAAAAAAAAAACATGATTCCTATGCAAGACACAGATTTCAGCACACAGTGGATATGGAAACAGAATCAAATTAAAGAACAACGCAATCTTGGATTTTAATGAAGCTCATCTTTGTTTCTTTTGCAGATCAAATTTTTGGCTCTCATCTGCACACAGTGTGTGAACGTGAAAATTCCACAGTTCCACGGTTTGTAAAGCAATGCATTGAAGCTGTCGAAAAAAGAGGTGGGTAACTGAATATGCAGCAACTTCCCCCCATTAGCACACCGTCTAAACAACCAATGCTCAAGTTAACGGTACCACTTGATTTGTCTGGGAAGCCATGCAATTAAAACTTGACTTTTGTTAATCGGTTAAGAGGATCAAATTTCTTATTAACTTCAGTTTGTTTTTACAATAGGGACATCAGTAATTCCCACTAATGTTCTTTCTTTTTTTTTTTTTTTTAATATTTTGTCTGTCTGACATGCTGTTGATTCAATTGCAAACTTCTTGTTTTCAAGCCAGTGATAAAACATTCATAAAATATCAGCACTCACAGTGTTAGAACCCTCCTAACATTCATGCTGGTAGATGTTGTGCCAGAACAATTTTTGGTAAGCCCCCAACATTACCCAAGTGAAGCAAATAGCATTCCTACTTGCAAACAGTGATATCCTGTCTTCCATGTGTTTCTGTTCAGTATAGAATATGGCTAACTGGTTCTCCTAGAACAATTAACAGATGCACCTCCAGTGTTAAGACGACCTTTGAATCCTATTTTTCAGCATTCTGTTTTTCATGCAAAATTATTTCATCTTACCACAGGGAACAAGACAAAACCCAATTGACTCATCATTTCTTTGCTGGTCTATCTGTGGGGTGTTTTTCCTTCAGACTATGACTTCATTCATTCAAGGTCATTTTCCCTGGAAGATACATACAGTAGATGCAGAATCTCAAAAAATGTATTGTATAAAAATGTGAAGTTTCATCACCATCTGTTACAAGTTTACAACATATTCCCAGGATCTAGGGGGATATATATCATGTAAAAGATAGAGGTGTTTTCAGAAAAAGAATTGGTGAATCTATTCCCATTTCCAGCTCCCAGTCTCTTAAAACAATAGAACCAAGGGGAAAAAAGTCTTTACCAAGTTATCTAGTAGGAAAAAGCCATTTTAATTCTCTGAATGTTACCTGGCTTTATTATAGAAGCATAATAAAAATGGCCTGCAATTTCCAACTCCTGGAAATTCATACTTTAATTATACTGTAAGGACAGCCTTGGGATCCTATTATTCCCATATCAGTATGGAATGAGAGAATAACAAGAAGGGGACGAGTGGGTAAGGAAAGTAGATAAAGAAAGGTGGCTTTGGGGGAAAGCGTATCAACACATCAGAGAGGAGCCGAGAGCTCACAGAGGGCAGAAAACAGTAAAAGCAGAATGAAGGCAAGGAAAGCTATCTGTGAGGAATGGAGTCATTTGGAGTTTAGAGAGAAGTGTGTTTTTATTGCATGTTGCAATCTCATTTAATTTTATAAATTCATAATTTAGGAATAAATATTATTTAATAAGTACTTAAAGCCAGAATGGATCACTGATAATGTTATAATGTTATTATTGCCAATAGCTAAATTATCATCGTTTCCAGGAAATCTTCACCCACTTACTAATACTCAGCACCGAGGTGTGAGCACTATTATATTAGAGCAAATATTCGAATAGGACTTTGGGGGAGCTGCACATAATAAGACATGTGCACAAATAATAAAAGGACTCTGTACCTCTCTATTTATGTACATACCAGAGGCAAAATGAAAACGCTGCTAGATACAGCCTAGTGGTGTGCAGATACCATAATACAGTAGAGTAGGAAATACCTATAAATAGAAACTGTATCTTCTGTTCACGGCATTTTGTTGGCGATTTTTAATAAAATAAGACAATGTTTTTGCTGACAGCAGCAATCATATCTGGCATTATATTTCATTGTCCCAATGTTTACTCTTAGAATGAATTTGTAGATCCAGCACTAAACACGCGCTAATCACACATATGATTATTAAAATAACTCCTAAGCATTTTAATGAAACTCAAAGACTTTACAATTCCACAAAGCAACTGATAATTCAGAGCACTTTGGCAGTGGCAGCTTAAAGGAACTCTATGGAAATATTCAATAAAAACTCAGAAGCACGAAATAAACCTCTCCCATCATGGTAAGATTTACAAATGTGTACTTTTGATTATATTTTTCTATGATCATTTTGCTGGATTAATATTCTTACATTTATACGCCAATTCTATTTACTCAAAGTGTTGTTTTTACTAAATTCTGGCAGAAAGCACCTTAGGACAGAAATAATTTATGTGAATCTAAGTCCAATGTTTATGCAGGCTTCCGATGACATTTTGTGCCGGGGTTGGTATTAGGAAGTAGCATATAAAGGTGCCAAGTCTCTCAGCACGGCTGGGACTCAGCATATCTAGAGCCCTCCTTCTAATGGCCAGATCCTCCTCCAGCCAAGATACTCAACTGCAGAGTCATGGGAAATGCTTATGGACCAGTTATGGGAAAGGCACATTTAATGAAAAGTGTGTGTTTACTCTCAACAGTCTTAGGGAAATGGCCTCAAAACTCACTATAGCAGGACACCGGGTGTTATAAAAAGATTTCTTTCCTTTCTCTCTTTTTCTCTTAAGATTATTTCCCTTACCTTTACAAAAGAATCATCTGTAAATTGTAACCATATTTTTTTAATGCTTCTCACATGCTTGATTTTAAATGAAACAGCATCAGGAAGGCAGATCTCACCATTGATTCATAGATTCATTGATTGATTGATTGATTGACTCATTCATTCATTCAGTTATTTGTCTTACTTGCTTGCAATTGACAGACCAAATTGTTCATGCTCCTGTAGTCTACCAGGGAAAATCTACCCAGTGCTTGGCATAGTTGCATTCTTTAATCAACCCTAGTAAAGTGATATTAGTCACATTTTAAATTTTACATCTCACAGACATGCCTAGAAGAAAATCTATTAGTGAGCCGAATGTAAACCAATTTAGCGAATCACTTGTTTAGTGTGTTTCCTTATCTTGATTTGGTTTCCTTTATTCCCTTAAACCACCAGAGCATTCTCCCCCTCACCGACTATTATAACCAGATTAAAGTTATTTCTGTGGTTTCTGACCTTGTCTGCTCAGCCTAGAGAACATACACAGAGCTTGGAGGGAAACTGTAAAGGAGCATGTTAGTCTTTAAAGCTCTTCCAAGGGGTTCGTTCACGCTCCTGTTGTCTTTACAGTTGTAGAGCGTGAGTAGCGTAAGCAGCCGAAGGTTTACGTTTTTTCTTCCAAAGCAGTTTCCATGCAAATATCAAGTCATTGTTCAGCTAATGCTCAAAACATATGATAAAATGACCCAAAGACTGAGGTCATCCAGTACTTTTCTTTGAGGTCCGATGCAGCAAGCATGCAGAAGGAGGCATTGTGACATACTGGGAGTATGTAGACCTAAGCAGAGAAGTCCACCTTTCACTACTTTGTAGAAGATTTTGTATAGCTTAGGATGGCCCCAAAGTGTATAGAAATTGTTTACTTAAAAGTAAGGTGAGGTGTATTGCTCAGAAGACAAGGGCTTAAGAGATGTGACTTCATGTATATAGTTCACCCTTGGTGCAGTTGGTATTAAGAGCTTAACCTGTAGTTCCCTTCATGTAAAGCGTGTAACTGGCTGACTACTCTGGGAAGATGTGTCTCTGGGGAAGAGCCCCCACACAGTACCTAGCATACTGGAAGCACTCAGTAAATCCTGGGTGAATATGTAACACATACGAAGAGTTTGTTGCATCCAGCAACAAGTAGGTCTCTAGTGCCTACCCATGTGTCAGTTTCCACACTACCAATTGAGTATCTAGAGGAAATAAACATTAAGCAAAAGGACAATTCACTGAGTACCAAATGATGATGAGTGTTATGAAAGAAAAGAACAGGTACTAGAAGAGAAAATAAACCTTATAGTATTCTTTTTTTTTTTTTAAGGTAAAAGGAGTTTGTTTGCTTAAACAATCACATAATAGTGAGTGGGGGGAGAAGGAGAAAGGGCACAAAATTGCAGTTATATAGGATGAATGAATCTAGATATCTAATGTACAGGCATGATGACTATAGTTATTCTAAGACAGTGGATTGCAGGTGCCCTCATCTCACATACACACACACACACACACACAAATTAGTAGATATGGAAAGAGATAGTAGGTAATTAGCTTGACTGTAATAATCACAGCAAATCATCATGCATACCTTAAATATAACCAATATACTAAATAAATTATGAAATATTACTTAATACTAAATATACAATTAAATATATTTTAAATGGCAAGATCAACCCTGAATAATAGACATATATTTGTCTGGCTTCAGCCTTCTGCTGAGAGCAGAAGTTTAATTGTACCTTATTTCCCAGGGTATTTTCCTCACATAGCATACCAATGCAATATAAGGAGTCATTTCATGTGAGATATCTGAAAGACAGTCCTTTTCCACACAACAATACCAAACTTTACCAAAGACTTCTTTCATACGTAATGGAGTTAACTAAATGAATAAGTATATTTCTATTCTAAATATATTTTTAATATACCTATATATGTTTGTCTATAAGGGAATAGGACTCTTTAAAAAGGTTAATTTTGTTTGGACAAGCATTCATCCTTTGGAATATGGTTTAACAACACATTCTTCTTCCATGAGCCTCAGTCCTAGTCAGTATGCCCCCAGACTACCCACCAGCATTAAAATGACACCTGGAGATCGGTCACAAATGATGTGAATGTACTTAACACTACTGAACTATACATTTAAAAATGGCTAAGATGGTAAACTTTATATTATGTGGGATTTTTTTAACCACAATTAAAAATCAATGGTATCGTGTCTTGCAAATTTGATGATTCCAGCTATAAGCTACTCTTGGCAGATGCTAATCAACAAGTTTGTCCTCTTTCTTGTTTCTGGAACTCAAAATACTATGACAAGAATGATACACAAAGTTACATTTTTGACTTGGTGCCCAAAAGCCACCCTGAGATCCATAACCTTGTTTTAAGGATTTAAGAAAGACCTTTAGTCTACTTCTGAGAAGGTCCTTAGCCTCGAAAACTTTATCTCTCAACTTGACTTCTTAGCAGCTGTTATATTTTTTTTGCTGTCGTTTGTTTGACAGGATCCAGTTATAGGTTCCGATGTCTGTTTAAAGAAACAAGGAGGCTGTTGGCTTTAAAATTCCCTCATTGCTTGTGTGATCAGCATTTTCCCAGGCTTTTCTACATAGTTTGCCAAGCAAAGGGACTGACCTTTTGTAGCAAACACTTTTTCATTTCAAAATGCTCACTTTGATTTTTGTCCCATTTTATACTCATTCCAAACTGTTTACAACCCACTAAAAATGACTGTGAATTATATGTTTGTGTAATGGATTCCTTTTGTGGTCAGAGTGGAATGTTTACTTTGAACAATTAGTTATCTTTGGGTAGATTATAGTGACTTGGAAAAAGAATGGCTAAAATTATTATTATACCTTAACTATTTCTTTTTGGTAATTCCTCTGCTATTACATGAAGTTTGAGAGAATGTCACATCAACAGGCCCATGGCATTGTAAATGTAATCTATTTCTCCAATGGGGGAATATTTAGACATAATTGTTAATATTATATGAAGGTATAGTTATATACTAACCTAGGGATACATTTATCTGACTTCCAAAAATTCAGAACATCAAATATACATAAATACATGGATCTTTAAATACATAAACTAAATCCATGGATATTCATGTTATATAGATATGTCAGATTTGCATATTAGGTAAGGTATGCACATGTATGTATTTATTATATTATATACATATTATAAATACATGCTATATTATAGCATAGCTATTATGCTAAGACATACCAAGCATTATACTTATGAATATAACTTCCTTGATTCTCGATTCAGTGCACCAGTCTGTCTCTTGAGATCCTAGCAAGTGCTCACTTGCAAAAATAAAACTTTACAAAGTCTTTCCCAGTGCCTGAGAATCCAGACCCCTAAGGTACAGATCAAATTGCCTTCACTAGACAAGCTTTGCTCCCAGTTCTGCTAATTCTGTGCTGTTCATTCTTTCCCACTTTGGGATAATCTATTATGGTTGGATCCAGGCACGCACGAAAGGCTGATACTTCCATGAGGAATGTGCAATTTGTACTGTTTAGTTTGTGACGAGATTCTTGAAAACTTTTATGATTCTATCTTGTTCCAGAGAGACTTCTGCTTGCTAGTTTTATAAGCAGTGAGTGAAAAAAAAAGTAACAAAAACAAAACAAACTGATAAAAATTACATGCTCCCAAAAAAAAAAAAAAAATTCAAGAACTCAAGATAAGCACTTTTTCTTTTTCCCCAGAGAATATTTGTGGACTGGACAAAAATGTTTCTGAGGAGGGCACTGACCTGTGTGTTGCCTTTTTTTTTTTTTTAAGTGCTTGCTTTTCATGCCTAAAGTTAGGCATCCACAGTTAGGCAATTACTAAAGAACCGATCCTCAAAGCAGCTCTGTGCAAGTTTGCAGCGAATTCTCCTTAGAATTTCTTTCTGAGTTAAAATTAAGCCCAGTTTCATGTTTTTGTGTTTTGTTTCATTTTGTTTTGTTTTGGTGCAATACCAGCGACAGCCACCTTCCTGACAGCCATAGTGTTGTGCTGGGTCCAAGTTGGAATTGGCTCTTCGGGGTAATCGTGCTGGGGCCTCTGTGTTTGTAAGAAAGCCACATTCAGGGCTAAAGGGGAAGACAAAAATCAAAAAAGAGTAAACAGGAAGCAGCCAGCAAGAGTATAAAAGAGACACTGGAAAAAGACAACCAGAAGAAATCAGAGATGACAAAGTGGAGAGAGAGAAAAAAGCTTCATTTTGCAATTAAGAAAACAAATGTGCATAAAAGGGCACTCCTGTGAGGTCCCTTCATGAAGAGAAGATGGTGACAGAGCCAGTTGCCAAGTCAACTATAGTTACCCGAGACCTGCTTCTTTGTTTCAGAGAAAGGTGTTCCCACTCGAGAAAATACTTTTAAGTTTGATCTGGCAGTGAATGGCAAGCTTACCCTGAATGTTCACAAATTCTGCGTATACACATGGTTAGGAATCAACTCACTGTACTTATTGGTGACATTTCGTGGATTTTATCTACATCGAGCAGTACACAACAGTCTTATTATCAGAAAGAGAGCTTAAACATAACAGAAGTTAATGGAGGAATAAATGTGCAGTTCAATAACCAGCAAGGCTATCTAACGTATCCAGCAATGTGGCTCTGGTCAAATCAGTCAGTGGATATTCCCACACTTTTGCTTCCAGAATGCATGAAAATAAATAATATCTCTTCCCAGATAAAGCCTGAGTCTAATTTCCAACCTCCACCCCCGTTCCACCCACATGTTAAAGTTTAGGTTCTTACCATACTTTCCCTTTGAGTCAGTTGGAAGGAAACAGAGCCAAAATTAATGCCCTAGGAAATTAGTCTCTTATTGTGTGAATGGAGGATTTAAATAATGCAACACCTCCTCATGTCAAGATGTAATAGTCCAAAATATCCTATAGTGGTGTCATTTATATGATGAGAGTTCTGGGTCTGGAAGTTTTTCTATTATAAGCCCCCATATTCAGAAGTTAATAGTTCAACCATAAAAATAATCTTGGCTGAAAGTTGGCAGGATGTTTTAGCCTGGAAGCAAATGTTTACAAAATTTGAAAAAAAAAAAAATCACATGCATTTGGAAAGCTTTCAGGTTTTCAATAAAAAGGCGCAAAAAAAAAAAAAGAAAAGAAGGCAGACAGAGATTTTTTTCAAATATTTGTTGCCCTGGGATTCAAAAATGGATCTGTAGTCTTTAAATAGAATTTTAAAAAATTCTTGTTGCATAATGTGAACCAACTGATTAAAAAATAAATTATCAAAAAAATTATCATGCTCTCACAGAGCATCACTTTGTTTTGTGAAATAATCTGTTGTTTATCGGTTGAATGAGAATCTATACATTATATTTTTATAAACATTTCTCTAGAGATTAAAAATTTGTGATAATTAAGAAATTTTTAATTAATTCAGAAAGCTCTGAAGGAGAACAAAATATTATACTCTTTTGTGGGTTTTCTAATAAGTAATGTTCCCTTTTAAAATGTCTAGGAATTTCTTTTTCCAAGGAATTTTCACACTTTCAAGTGAAGTGTGCCAACTTAAGCACTAATCATTGTTCTACATATATATTTTAAAAAGACATACAGATTCCAGAAGTAGTTCAGTAGGTCCATACAATTGAACATGGCATATTTTCCTCTGTAGAATGCTTTAGAGTAATTGACTCATTCCCCTGAAAAGATGCCGGTCTTACAGATTCTTCTAAATTCTGTGAAAGGTTATCTTACAGTCTGTGGGAATTAGAAGTGTGTGTTTCTTAGGTTCAAGTTATCTTTTCTTTGTTAGTTTTCCACCTTTTTGCTGAATTTTGTAATTTTCAAGCCACTTCCTATTTTTAGTGCAGGCAACAACAACAAAAAAAAAGTCAGGAGCAGGACACTTTGAGAAGAAAAACTGCGAAACCAAAATAGCTCTAAAATGATATTGCTGGAAGAGTTCTTGAGCTTATAGTAGATTGCAGGCCCAAAATGTAAAATCGCACAATTTTTTATTTAATAATAAGAATGTCCTGAGTTTTAGAGTGAAAGCACAGCTTACAGGAAAAAAAAAAAACAAAAAACAGTTTGAAACGTTACCCTCACTCCATCCTGTGTTACTTCCTAAAGAGGGCATGGATTTATTTTTAACTTTTCACAGTACCTGGCACATAACAGATTCTCAATAAACGAATGAATGGATAAATTACCTTCAACATTGCCTAAATCTTTGTGGAAAGCTGTGCATCATTGTTACAGCTGCATATGGTTGAAGCTTAAAAAAAAAAAGAAAAGAAAAGAAAAAGAAAAAGAAAGAAAAGAAAAATCAATGACCAACAGTTGATTGAAGGCAACTGTATGATTTGCTTGGTTTCCCAATCTGTTTTCTAAACATGTAAACCATTCTGATAATAGTGTATTATGTCGTTCTAAACGATATTATTTTCTATCTATACTCAGCTACACCAAACATTTGAAGGTATGTTTCCTTAAAGATTTTATGTTCATCAGTTTTGGGGGACTACATTTAAGTGCACCATGCAGCAGCTAATAGAATACCCATTCTCTACGCGTTTTATCAGAGGAAGTCATATCCCATTTGACATTGTTTCAGCACCAATAGCCTGCTGTTTTTAATCAAGTAATTGAATGGCAGCTAAGACTACAAGTGACATGCCTCGGAATAGTCAGGAGTTAGGCGCAGGTCTCAAAACCACACAGAAAGTAGAGCACCCTAACTTTTCCTCTAATTCAGACTTGGACTAACATGCTGCCTCTGTTCCGTGTTAGTTTACTTCCTGTGAACATCTCACCTTCTTGGTTCAGTGTTTATTTTTTACATAAACCTGAGGAAAGTTTTATCTTGATGATAATCTCTTGAGTTGAAAAAGTCTGTCAAAGAATTTGAAATAAGATAGATAGATAGATAGAAAGATAGATATACATACATATATATTTATAGTCAACCACACAGAACTATCAGTTGAAAACTAGTTAAGACAGGCTACCAATACTCTAAAATCTAAATGATTTTGCGATTGGATATTGATTTCATTTTCTCCAAATTTACTTCATGACAGAAAAGTTAAACTCTGCTAACATGATGAAATGCTCTCTAAAGACTTTGAATATGTAAGTACCATTAAAATAGGACTGTTATCTTTCTTGTCTTTCAAGGGACTATCTTCTTTTTATGTTTTGCATTTATACTGTTTGGGTTAACAACTCTTTAGTGTCCCCACAGGGCGGTAGAACACCTAGCAGACAGTATTGTAATCACTGTAGTACGGTTTCTTTCCTTTCATCTTAAAGATCAGCAGTTGGCCTGTATTTGAAATTGCATGGCATAATATTGGAGTCCATGTGCTTAGCCCAGAGTCTGACAGCCTAAGTAATGTGTGTTTTCCTCTGGATTTAATTCCTGACTCCAGGATTTCTCTAGCCATTCTTTCAGTGTAATGTCAATGATACCAAAATCTTCAATGATTTCTTCAATGACTTCAAAGTTCCTATTTCAGAATGACTTCTCAAGCTATGTCTTATTCTCAGAGATGAGATCTAAGAACAGGCCTTCTTGAATTTTCCTCCAGCATCTCAAACTCAACTTCTTCAAACTGCATTTATGACTTTCCCTAACAAACTTATTCGTCCTTCTATATTCCTTAACTGAGTCAATGGCATCATGGCCTGTTTTTCCCATTCTTTTCTTTCTTTTTTTCCCCCCTCCATTCTTCTAAGAAGAGATATGTTGGATAATTTCTACTGTTCTCTCTACTTACACAGAGCATTATTCACCAAGTCAAATAATCTCTCCTTTCTTGCTATCTCTTGAATTTGATTCTTTCTGTCATATGCTATGGGCTTGATTAGAATCCAGTAATTTCTTTTGAGAAAAACCTCCTAATTAATATCATTGTCTTTGTTCTGTTTTCTGTCCAGACCACCTTTTTAATCATGACAACATTATACCTCTTGAACACGAATAGAATTATGTTATGCCTTCTTCAAATATCTCTCCAATGGTTTCTTTTTTCCATCAGTATAAACAAAATTCCATCCTAATTATCCCCATAAACATTTGACCTCTGTCTACTGTCCAGTTTCATATTCTCATAAGCTGCTTCCTATGTTCCAGGAATATCAACCATCAAGTTTTTCCGAAGGTTGATATTTTCCCATGGGCTGTCCCCTCTCTCTAAGAACCGTCTCTTTGCCCATCCATCTGCCAAATTCATATTCATCCTCTTGTACTTAGCACAGGAGTCCCCTTCATCAAGGAATATTCTCTGATTTATATCCTCAACCACCCCTCTATGGTCTCTTGAACATTCTTAGGATTTCTCTCTGCAGTGTTCTAATGAAAGCTTTGCTCTCCCCAGTATAGTCCTTATTGCATGGGGCTGTGATAGCTGATGTCTTTACCTGTTTTTCTATCTAAAGTATGAGTCCAAGAGTCTAGGGATTGTGTCTGGTTAATTTCTGTCTCATCAGTGCTTAGCATACCAAAGCTGGCATATGGTACAGGCTCAATTCACGATGAATAGATGGATATTATCCAAAATTCCTTTTCATCCATCTATCCATGCATCTATCCTTAGGGAATCAAATCCTGTAGGCTGAAGATTCATTGAATTGATAGGGGAGATAATGATTAGATAACACTTGAAGCATAATTTGAAGTCATATTATCCAGAAAGAAGAGAAACTACCTTAAAAGTGAAAGTAAGGATTTTTTTTATTGTTTGTAGCATGGCCAATATGTATTTACACTCATATCAATATCTATATCCATATCTATATCTATATGACACACCATATTAGTAATAGTCTACAATAGGATAAGATAAGACAGAAATAGAACAATGACTCTGGTGTTCAGGACATGTTTTAGACAAAACAGACTTTCTTATCCTTCATAGGGTGAAACCAGTCTCTCAACACATAGTGTTAAATTATTTTGTGAACCTGAACCATGAGGGATTCAACTAACTATAGCCAAATTTGATGCTTTTGAGATCTAACAGTATCATAAGAGTAGGACTATCGTCTTTCTGGTTCAGAAAATTAGAATCTTTTATATGTAACCCTCTGGGCATCGTGCCTACTTCCCTGTAAGTTTGTGTATAATTTTTCCCATTATCACCCCCTAGGTCTCTTTCACCATCACCACTTTCCAGGCATCTACCGTCCACTGAATAGCCATGTTTCTGATTATCTTTTCCCAAATGTATTAGCTTGCATTATTTAAGGCTAAATCTCTTTTTATTATTTCCTGCTCATATTTCTAAACTCCTTAAGTCCATTTGTATGATTCTTTTGTCTTCACAGATGTCCACAGTTCCTCCCAATTTAGTATCATCAGCAAATTTAATTAATGCTCTGTTTACCTCTCTTTCTAATGAAACCAGTCCCCTGTTTCATTTCATCATACAAAGTAAAAATATATTGGCAATAAAACAGTCCGAAGAAATGTTCTCTCACCGTAGGAGGGGAAGTTCAGGATACAGCAAAGAACCGTGTGGTGAGGAGTGGACAGGGCAGCGGGGTGGTGAGCTAGTTTGCTATTGCCCTAAAGCAAAACCTTTTTCACAGCAACCACATTTGGCAGATTGCTGAGTTGGTGCTGGTGTGTGTGTGTGTGTGTGTGTGTGTGTGTTCTGAAAGGTAACTATATTACCCTAACTGAGGGCTTTTTACTAAAGATATATTTATTGATACATGAAAAGCATATTTAAAACTATATATACAAATACAAGTACAAGCTGGTAACATTTAATCCATAGTGAAGCTACAAACCTAGATATGGATACATATATCTGAATATATAAAGACTCACAACCATTTTCCTTTGTCTTTGTCTAATATTCACTACTGTCTTTTTATCTTAGTTTTTAATTTGATAAATGGTTTAGATCCAAATTATCCATTATTTGTTAAACATTTTCAAATAGTGAATTTGAGTTCCATATTTAAACCATTGGGTTTAAATCGGATTCCTTTTAAAGTTAGACTTATAGAATAAAGAGAATTTTTATTCAGTTGTATTCAATAGACAAATGTCAGTAAAAGAAATATTTTAACCTCTAGAATTTATAGGCTAGAAAGGTAAGCTTCATCACAGGAAGAGGTTTTAACTTGTCAACACCGAAGTGAGCAAGTTTATGTTGAAGGTATTATACCATTAGTCTTTAAAGATGTAGCCATACAGATATGGGTGATTTACATAAGAAAAACAAAGACAACATTTAGTAAAAACCCACTATGTGCTACACACAATGCTAGTACTTTCCAACATGAGCCAATACTATACACTTAAAACCCATGTTACTTACCACCTGATATTCCATACACTATTCCAAAGTCCAGTAAAATTTCAGAAGTTTTTGCCATGTTGCACATGAAAAGCCAATCTTTGAAATATGAATCAATTAGTATAAATCTATTGACTCGACTCTAGAGGGAAGAAAAAAAAAAAAACAACCTTTCAGGTTTATGCTCTGATTAGGACGGACAGATGGTAGACCAACATCTCTATTGGTATGTATAGAAGGCAATGCACGCTCTCAAGTGTTGAGATAAAGGCTGATATATACTTTACATATAGCACAAGGTCACCAAAGATGTTATCACCAAGAGATGACGGTAACAAAATAGTGACTGGGAATACTGTTAAGTAGTCACAGCCTCATATTGTTTTTCTAGTGAGAAAAATCTGATGCATAATGCATTCTTATGCGAGAATTTTCTCAGATGCCAGGACTTTACAGGCATAACTTTCATAAGCTTTAATGGGAGTTTCCTGCCAGCACCTGTTACAGTATGGAGTTCTTACTTTTCACACATAATCCAAGACTGGCTTGGAACACTGACTTGGAAAAACTAATATAGTGAAACCTTCTTATAATGTTTCCTCACATATAATGTTCATCTTTTAATTCTTGGTCTGATATATGTATGTACATGTTTTCCTTTCAAATTCTTTTCCCACCAGAAAGGCTTTTTTTTCGCAAGCTTTTTATGGGTAAGAGCAGAATATATATTTTAACTGGGTAAACTACTAGAAAAGATACATAAGGGGGAAATTTATTAGGATAGAAATTAAACTAATGTTAAAAATCAATTCTTCCTAGCTGGAAATAGTTCTAGAAACACTTTGGATTCCCAAGGAGCTGGTAGAAACAATTAGAGTGCCGTGTGCAAAAAGCAATCACCATAGATCCAAAACAAGGATCACAAGTCAAAATAATATAGTTTGGCCATATTTTCCTGTGTCTTCACAGAATGAAATATGGGAAACTCTAATATTTAAAATAATATTGCATTTAACCCTGTAGATAAATCGGTAGGGTAATATTTTGTATAAAGGAGAGTTAAAAAGAACTCTCAACATTTCATATTTTTATAATTAACTGCCACAAACTGTATTACCAAAACAAAGAAAAAATTAGTATATCTGTTGCAGTAAAACTGTTGGAGATGGCAAATATACGCCGTTTTATGAACAAGAACTTTCCTTTAAAGGTATTTGCAGTCTCCTCTTGTTTACTATTTCTAACATTCATGCCATATAAGAATGAAAACAGAACTTTCTACTCAAAATCCTGAATCATTTATTGTCTTTGTCCCATTTGACAGCATGGTGGGCAGAGGAAATGGTTTTTATTTGTTAAACATTTTCAAATAGTGAATTTGAGTTCCATATTTATAACAGGATATTATAGTTAATGTTGATAGGTTGAGTTAAAGTTGAAAGGAGTCTGAAATCCTGATACCATTAAAAGACAATTACAAACCTGTGAGTGAAATTTGTCACACGGGAGAAACATGGGTAAGAGCAAGGACAACTTCAGGACAGATCAGGATGTATTTTGGGTTCTCATTTGCTCCCTTCTTTTTCTTTGCTAGATTGTTACATTACTCTTTAATGTCCCCTTGAGCACTGTGTCTGACCTCCAACACACTCCTGGCAAACCTGCCTCAGGAATATCATTTATCCCTTAACCTGAAGTTCAGACATCCTTAAAACTCTTTCGAGTGCTACCTTGAGTAGGTTGTTTTAAGAGGTACCAACGATTTAGCATTAAATGTCTTTGTCTCCTACTAGAGTCTTTTCCAAGCACCAGGGAAGAAGGGTTTTATTCTGCTTTGCTCTTTTTGATAAGGCAAAGAAAGGTAAAGGGAGTTATACTGACACCTGTTTAAGGCATGCTATAGTTCCCAAGCTTAGTATCTTCCTCCTCTCCAAATGTTTTGCTTGTAGCATACTTTGTTCTAAATTTGGGCAAAATAAGGTCATTATTTTCTTTTGATATTATAGCCATGAATTAATAGAAGTGCATTTGTTTCTGGGTCTAATAGTCTTTGTTAGGGTTTGTTTGAAAACTTGAGAGTAGACTGGGAATCTGGAACCTCATGAGGCCGTCATCATTCAGGGCAGTTTTTCTCCTGCTTATGAGTCTTAGGCTGAGTTACTTGAGGAGACTTAAGGTCACTACAGGGTTGAGAGGTTTTTGATGGAGCCAGTGGTCTAAAACAGGCAGCTCCACACACAGCGCAGGTGCAGGAGAACGACACGGTGGGAGGAGTCTCCAAGACCGTTTTCTGCAGGCATGGTGCCGAAAGAAGAAAGGCCTGATTTGCAGAGATCTCATGATTCCAAGGACAAACAATGTATGTCTTCACAAAGTTTCAAACTGTAGAGCAAATTCCCCTATGGATTTATATAAACTCAGCTCTGAACCTCATACTCACTTATGTGAAAAAAATCATTGTATAAGTTGTCTGAAGAAAGATAATTTATTACACTTTTCACATAATAGAAAATTGTGCTAATAAGAGTAAATTATGTTTAAGGATAAAATGTGTTTAGACAGGCTGAAAAATGTACCTTCCTCTTTGATATCTTTAAATATAGTAAGGTATTTCTTACCATTTCCCTGTATCCTGATACATCTGAAAATAGAAAATCCAGGCAGAGTAAGCATTTGGATAGTGACAACTACCTTGGATTAACTTGAAACCAATAGAGGACACCCACTTCCCCTTTCTGTTTCTTTCCCGTTGTGTATCACACTTGCGCTCTTATCCTCTATCTTTGCCTGTCCCATACCCTACACAAGTGAAGTCTTGTTGTACTTTCTCTCCCTGTAGCTGAAGTCTGCTGTCAGGACAACACCAAATAGATTAATCTGCACTAAAGTGCACGTGATCAGTGAGGTTTGACATGCAATCCTTCCAAGGGATTTGAAGACAAAGGAATAAAATTCTAATTGCACAATTTTAGACAAAAGCAAAATTGTATAAAAATTGTCACTTTAGGACAGAGCTTTTATCCCCAAACTTCTGAAAAGATACCATAAATATAGCCTCTGTAATTAATGTTCAGACTAACGTTGGGGACCGATGGGTATAAAGTCCAGGTCTCCAAATGGACATCTTTCATTTTTAACTTCTACAGCACTTCAAGAGTCAGCTAGAGTGAATCATCATGGATTTTCTAAAATTCTTAAAATTCAAAATCTGCCAGCCCTTAGGGAAAATGGGGAAATTGAGACACTATTTAAATTTCATACAATGGAAAACATGAGATATATTTGTAACTTGGCTTCTTACCATTTAGAAAATTACATCTATGGGATAGACACTCAATAAATATTATATTAATGAACATGAACATATGTAGCACATCTTAGTTTAATATACCTTCTTTCTGTAACAACAGATCAGAAAGAAATGATAGATGCTAAATATGCATACACACCCAGAAATAGTTCAATAAGACGTTTTATGTAGAGTTCTGTGACAAAATCCTCCAGAAGCAGGAAATCTGGTTTGTATTACACCAGATGAGTTTAAGTAAGGAAACAATTGGTATTGGAATGTCTTTTTTTAAGTCAACAAGTAATGTTTTGAGTACCTGGAGTGTGTGCAATGCTTTACTCGATGGTTAACAGCCCTCAAGTAGTAAAGAATAAAGCTGAGGAGATAGTTCTCTCCTGTACTACCAAAAGGACTTGACTTACCTCTCTTCTTACGGAGTGATGGTTGAAGTTAAAAAGCCAAACCTAGTGCTAACTTTGGGTCTTAATCTCTGCATTTCTTTTGGCACAAGACCTGCTATCATGAATTGACAATGCTACATATTGTCCAACGATAGTTAGAGCTTCTAATTAGGGGAAGGGATTATGTCTTTTTGGCTCCATCTCAGAAACCTTGTATTTGTATTTTCAGACCTGCGTGTGATTTGTCTAATACTAGAATAGTTTGTAAAATACTTTAATTTTGAAATTTCTACTGTGTCTCATAAAGATTTGGAATCTGATATCATGGGTCTTAAAGCATGTTTCAGATAAATTAGAGATACGCAATAGTACATTCAAGGATACTCAAGGATAGTAAATACTCAATAACTATACTATACTCAATAGTTTTATCTCTCAATCTCTTTCAAATGAGCTTATAGGAATATAAACCCATACTGTAACAAAGAAATGTAATCTATGGCATGATATTTTGGTAATGAAATAACTATCATTATTGTTTTTGTTTATATAACATACATAGTCTTCATATGCATGTATGTATACATATGCACACATACAAAATAGTCAGAAATACATAAAATAATAAAGAAAACCAGAATCATTTTTATAATCCCACCATACACAGATAATTACTATTAATAGGGTAATGCATAATGTATATATAATATATATACCAGATAGTTATATGTAGTGGACTGCCTAATATATATGTATTATATATAACATTTTGCATAACTGTTTGATGATATAATGCAAAAACTGAATATATATCATAATGTTGTTTCCTTTTAAAGTTGGCTATAGAGCACATACTAACCTGAGTGTATTGCTCAGATGTGTTGCATGTGGGAAGATATTAGAGATTGCAAGTGCCATTATTACTAACTCATCGATCTCTGTGCAGGATTTACCACTAGTGCCTCAGAACAATACTAGCACTATAGCTCTGTAATATCTGGACCCTGTACTCAGTCCATTGCTGTAACTCCAGTGCCTACCACACTTTTGCCGTATAATAAGTGCTTAGTCAATGTGTTAAGTGGTATGCAAAGTTGGAGTTCACCAACTCAAGGTCTTTCTATCCAGACTACATTGGAATTTTCCTTTCCCTCTGTTGAATGATAATTTAGCACAGGTCCATTGGCCAAAAAGGGAAGATTGTGTGCTAGCTGTATCTCTGTTTAGCAGAAGCATTAACAATACCGACATGATACTCTCTCCTGTATTAGCAAAAAGAAAATGATAATCTTATATTTCCTGAGAAAAGGAAGTTTAGTCTTTTTAGTCTTATGACCAGGAGCATCTTCTTTAACTAGAGAGGAGTCTAATGGCACCAGAATTTCTCACAAGTTTGTCCGTGATCTAAATAGGACTTCGATAGTAGATATACTCAAACACGTTTATAGTATATTTTGCCTTTGTGTCTGGAATTCTGCTTCCCTACCCCACTTTAGAAGCAGCAGCCAGAAGGGCTCTCTCTCACCTGAATGCTTAGCAGAAGCAAACCATCAAAACCCTCCAGGAAGTGGCTAGCTAAAGGGTCTGAATTAGAGGCACCTCCCCAAAGAAGATCAAAAGTTATGCTCCACCAACACAGAGACACTGAGAAATGGTTGAATGTGTTCTAAATTAAACTGCCCTGGTGGTGAGCAGAGATCTGCCAAAATCTTTCAATTAATCACTTTTACCTTCAGGGCAGAGTTAGGCTGAGAGTATTTCAATAGGTTTTTATTGGAACAGGGTTATTTCAGATATTAAACTATGTTGCACAAAGTAAAAATAATGTTATTTTTAAGTTGCTACTCTTGTTAAATAAAAGTTGGCAAGCAGTCTTGGGGTCTGTATTGTGTCTGTGTACTTGTGTATGTGTGTGGCTTTTTTCTGTGCCGTAAGCCTCATTGATTTAAAAAAGTGAACAGCAATGAATTAGGTGGTAAACATATTCATACAATCATTTTCATTAATAATATGTTATAAATAATAGAAGAAAGGTTTTAAGTGTATAATTCTGTGCGACACAATTGAGATATTTTTTTCCTACATCTTCAGCAGTAAGTTAATTAGAATCACCTGCATTTCCTTGGGTGGACACCAAATGGATTGCAAACAAAAACAGATTAAAATAGCTGCTGGAGCTCATGGCATACAGATGACAAGATTCACAAAAAGGACAACGAGGCACTGAAAATGTTCGCTTTTCAAACAATTTTAGAGGAAATTTAGCTCTTGCAACTTCTCAGTAAAAGCTGCTTGTAAGTGTTTTGCTGAAAGACTAGAACAGCTTTGTTTCTGATCCCTTGATGAGTGAGAGAAATGTTTAAGAAAGATCACTTTACAGAGAGATTCAGGCTGAAATGCGATGACTGTGATTCAAGCCAAGCCAAAAATTACAGTTCAGAATGAAAGGGGAGGGACGTGGTTTGGGAATCCATTTTCCCACATTCCTGAATCTCAATCATCCCCGCCAATGTTTTAAAAAAAGTCCAATGGAAAACAATGAGGTCACTTTGTTTAGATGTTTAAAAAAAAAAAAAAAAAAAGAGGTGGGGGATTGAAAAGAATGAGAGCAAATATATGAATTTTAAATGATCTATTTCAAGTATAATAGGATTAAAGACTAGATTTTATGTAACTCTGATGACTTCATCACCAAAGGAACCATTTTTCAGTGTTTTCTTCTTGTTTGTGTTGGTAAGCTTTTTAGTGCATGCCACTAACTTATGGAAAAGTTTGTAGCTAAAATTGTTGAAAGAAAAAGCATGCATGGGCATAGTCTACAAATCATTCCTTCCTAAGCTCCAAGCTTTCCTTAGGAATAGCATCTTCAGGAAGCTCGTTTTCTTTCATTAAGCCTGCTCTACCTATCCCACAGTGGTGGTCACTCTTTAAAATTCACCTTAGGCTAATGCATTTGCTTGCAAACTACCAGATGATAATGGCTGACCAAATTAGTCTGTTCTTATTACTTCTATTTATTTTAAAGAAACACTCCGAACAAGTCACAATACCAAATTTACAGCAGCACAATCACTGCAGAACAATAACAATGGAACTCAAACATAAAAGAAACTCAGAGTATGAGATGCAATGAACCAAACACAACCTTCCACTTCCATATCTTCCAGATACATGAAGTTTTTCCTCAAGATGAGAGCTCTCACTTAATCATAATCAGAATCATTGGCCAATATTTGTCTGTAAGACTAAGAAAAGAGAGAGAGAGAAAGTAAAGAAAAGAAAAAAACATGTAAGAGAATTTATCAAAGACTATTTCCAGGTACTTGACTTTCCACTTTGCAGAATTCATTTCAGTTCTTTACCTTTTGTCCTGTCAAATCAAGGACATTGGGTTTCCTATTCACAGGCGGATTCAAGGTCTCTTAGAGATCCTTTTTACCTTGAGATACTTTGAGATACCTTGAGAATGAGTCTAACATCGATATAATTCTATAAACCATATTTGTATCTATATCCTACAGTCTTCATATTGTTAGGTCTCAAATTCATGGCTGGGTTTAGACAGATATGGAAGGATCATCGTTAAGACATGAGGAGCCATACATGGGATGCCATCCTTAGGCTCTCATTTCATTTTACTCAGGTCTTAAGGAGGGTATACAAATGACTTTCACCCATATCACACTGGTATGTTGTAACTTCTTTTCCTTTTGTTTTTATCCTTATTTGCCTATCAATTAGTAGTCTGTACATTTAAAAGCATGATTTTAAAGGTAATTGGCTCAGTGGTATGTCTAAATGGAATATGAGCTGAATGAAATGTATGGAGGTTATATGCAAAAATAAGCCCAATACATAAAAAGAATTACAGTAAGTGGAAACCAGGAGCTAGCCCTCAGTACTGATGCGAGTTTTCACAGGACTTTTTGTAAACTGCTCTCACTTTTCTGGACTCTGATGGTATGGATAAGCATCTCCAATTCTGAAACAGTTAGTGAAATATACGATAAGAACTAAGGAGAAATGTAAGGAGAAAATTCTAAGAGTGACAAAGGACAGCGCACATTGAGGAGATTTGCATATTAAGGAGGATGGCTTTTGTGTCTCTGGTAACATGTAAAGAATTTGGTGTGATTCTCCTATACCTCTCAAAGTGTCCAATGTCCGACTTAAAGGAAACTAGACAGATGGGAAACTGATTCAATAAAGGGTTTTCCAATTCTTTTCTAACAGTGTAACTCTATACAAGAATAATAATAATAATATTTAATAATAGTAGGGGCACCTTGGTAGCTCAGTTGGTTGAGTGCCAGACTCTTGGTTTCTGCTCAGGTCATGGTCTCGGGTTGTGGGAAGTGGGGCTTTGAGCTCAGCTCCAGGTTGGCTTGAGAGTCTCTCTCTCCCTGTGCCCCTCACCCTGCTTGTGCTCTCTAAATACATACATACATATGCAAAATCTTCAAAAATAATAAGATGAATACTTAAATTTAAGAAAGTCAGCCATCTGCCACCCCCATCCACAAATACTAGTGCATAGATCTTTTCAAGATATAAATGGTACAATACAGGACCACCAAGAAACACAAGAAGTAATGCTCTTAACACGGGATATTTTGTCCTTTTCCTCTCCCAATTTTAGTTTATCTTCTCAGATGCTCAAATAGGACAAAACTGGTTAAGAGGTCAGGCCTAGGCAAATAGCAAATATGAATGAATGAATGATAAATACACATGTAACTCTTTTTGTCTAGCATCCTAAACAATATTATTTCCTATAACACCTTAAACAGATATGAGTTTCGCGGGGGGTGGAGGAGGGAGACATGGGAGAGTAGAATTTGATAATGATCCTAACTACATAATTGTTCAATGACTAGTCCTTGAAGAAAAGCCAACATCTCTCCTTCTGCTCCAAAATTCTATGTTTGATAACATTTTGTCCGTAATACCATATATTATTTACTCTGTGCTCTTTTAACTTTAAGACATTAATTTAAATCTGGAATTTAGTCCTTATCTAAAACACTAGCTATATAAACAATATGAAATAATGTCACATTTATCAACATCACAGGTCATAAACAGTTTTCTCAGAAATAAAAAAGCACCCTTCTCTTAGTGACCTCTTTTTTCACTCTACCATTTCTTAAAAAAATTTAGCAACAAATATGTATCTCTTTCATATCTTTAGAGGGCTAAAATTCTTCTTTTCCCTATGAATCTACCACAAAATGTCTGCTAGATGAAAAACTCATTTCATTCAGACATAAGTCATTGAAAAAAGACTATTACCCAAATCAATCAAACAAATATAGTGAAGGAAAGCTAAAGATAATGTATAGAATTGTCAAATCACTATGTGGGGTACCTGAAACTAATACAACATTATATATCAACTATACTTCAATAATCAAAATTAAACTAATTGAAAGTAAATGTTTTATCAGATTAAAAAGAAAAACTTACTGTGACAATTGTCTCTATAAGATTTTATAGCAGAGATAACAAGGAGGGTAGGAAAAAATATCAAAATGAGATGAAAATGTAAAAGAAAGGGCTCATGAAACAAATGGAAGAGAAAAAAATAAATCACAGTAATAAGGGAACCTGTGAGAAATCGTAAGTGATAATATAATAAATATGAAAAAGGACAGGAGTTGGAGAAATAAAAGAAAATGAGGGGTATACTTATCCTAGGCCCCATAGTAATGTGTTTTCCCCACATTAGAATTAGAGACACATGAGTATTTCAAATGTTCCTAATGTAATCCCAGGTCATTTATATCCCATATGCCAACAGAGAAAATTATTACACAGCAGTTATTTTCACAATCAAATGAAACTTTAGTATTCAACTTTAAAAAGTTCATCTTTACAAAAAACAATGCAAAGCCCTATTCAAGCTGGCATACTGAAAAAAAAAAAAGTCTGATTCTTCTTCCTCAAAAAAAACCGATGAAATAATAGAAAAGATATGCTGAAAAAGAAAGAAAATAATAATGGTGCTGAAAACAGAAAAGGTGCCACCGTCCAACCAGAAATAGAAATTCCAGGAAGACAGAAAGCAGATGGGATCAAACAAGTGGAGAAATTAGACCAGAAGAAACACCATTCCCAGACAGAGTAATTAGGCACAATTCTTTCCAGGGATGTTCTAGAGAATATCCAAACTTGGAGTTGAATAAAAAGAATAGAAATTGGCAAGAGGATAATAAATAAATAATTCAGTAAACATCAGACCTAATATCTGGGAGACCTGGGCCCCTCTCCCTGTATCCTCTACCAAGCAATCACCTGCAGCAGCTGCTGGAGCCTGAGAATAAGTTCTACAAGGACAGAGGAGAGATAAGAAAGAAAGAAGGCCATGGAGAATAAGGTAACTCAAGTCCTCTCTATATAATAGACACAGAGTTAGAGAGCTTTGCCCAGGAACAAAACGGCGCAAGTATTCCTTATCCAAAATAAGGTCCTCCCTCCCTTGATAGCTGAAGAACTACTAGCTTACTTCTACTCACCCCTTCGTTCTACAGGAAACCTTCATTCAGTCTGCCCATGTGAGATTGAAGCCAATGGAGGAGAAAAGAGATGTGAGCAAACAAAAAATACCCACAACCCACCATATATTGTAATTAATTTGCTCTTTCAATCTTAAGGGCAATCTGATATTGGAACAGCATTCATCTTAAAGTAGTTTTAGATGGAAAAGAAATAATAAAGGATCAATCAAGAAAACAATATAAAAAATTTTCTGACTGAAAGGGCCTAGATGTAGACACATCAGAGCAAAATTTTACTTGTACAAGTTTAAAGAGAAAAATCTTTAAAAAAAAAATCTTGAAAGGCAAAGCAATTGACCTACAAAGCATCAATGATCAATTTAATAAAAAACATAACAGCAGAGATACTAGAAGATAATGAAAGATTTTTTTTTTTTTGAAGTTAGAAAAGTAAAAGTTTATAAATCTCCAAGTTTATGAAATCCAAAAGGAAGTAATAGTGGAACACAAATAGTTCCCTGTGACCTCAAGCTGCACTATCCAATTTGGTAGTCACAAAGTTACATTATTTAAAATTAAGTAAAACAAAAATTCAATTGTACTAAACACATTTCAAGCACTCAGTAGTCCGCCAAATGTGGTCAGTGGCAACTGGTTTGGACATGTAGATAAAACAGGTAGAGGGAATATTTCCATTGTCGCAGAAAGTTCTTTTGGGCACTGCTTAATTTGAGGAAAGGAAGGAACTTGCAAAAAAAGAGTACATATCAGGCCTTTTGGGAGAACAACTTTGTGAAGCAAAATTTTAGTGTTGAACCCAATTACTCTTCCTCCTCCTCCTCTTCTCCTCCTTCTTCTTCTTCTTCTTCTTCTTCTTCTTCTTCTTCTTCTTCTTCTTCTTCTTCTTCTTCTTCTTCTTCTTCTTCTTCTTCTTTTTCTTCTTCTTCTTCTTCTTCTTCTTCTTCTTCTTCTTCTTCTTCTTCTTCTTCTTCTTCTTCTTCTAGTGGTAGTTAATACCGAATTATAGGTAAGTCACAAAATATAGATAATAAAATAAAATAATCTAAATTCTGAGAACACAAGCAATAATGTAAAGGATAAATTTGGGACCATGAGGGAGAGAAGGGGAAGGAAGGGGAAATGCACTAAGTTTCTTATTTTTCTATAGCACAGTGGTAATTTGATCTAAGAAATAGAAATAGGCCAGTCCAGAGAGATTACATAAAAACTATGTGTTAGACTCATTGTCTTTTATAATAGGGAGTCAAGAAATACCACTCAAAGTTAAATTAATAAACAGAAATATGACACATTAATATAAAAGGAGTAACAACAAAAAGAACTAAAACTGAGTTGTTAGCAATAACTATCTTTGGATAGCAGAATGGGGTAGATATAATATTTTTGTATATTTTGTGTGCTTTAATTTTCAACTTTGCCTGAGAAGTATATTTGCCTCTATAGTGAAAAAAATCTACTCATAATGGCTATTATAAAATTATAAAGTTAACATGTAGAAAAATATTATTGTTTGACAATCAGAATTGTGTCAACTATTTCCTAAGCTAATCATTCTTGAATGATGGATATCTCACAAGAAGTTAATAGTCAAATAAAGCCGGTAAATAGATGCAGCATAAATACCAGCCATTGAGACAGAGCAAGAATTAAATTTAGAGTTTCAGATTATATCCTATTCTCTCAGTCATTGAATTTAAAGTGTGAGAACAAATAAGTTGGCGATAGAAGGTTGGAGATAATTTAGGGGCGGAGGAATAGGTCAGAAAGGCGCACTAACTTCCCCTCATGTTCAGCTCTGAACTTGAGTAGGACCTTCAGAAAGACTGAGAAAGAAATGTGCAGCTCTTTGGGTGCATACTGGGTGTTCCCATGCTCATCGGTTTTGGCCAGAGGGGAAAGCCAGAAGACCGAAGAATTGCGAGAATGACTCTTCTTGTGGTAGCTCTGGCCTCCCAGGAATTAGGAAGTGCCATAAATCTCAGGAGAGGGGCTGTTTGCATAAAATTCCCAGCCCACAATTCAGACTCCAGGGGTTCAGATGCATTTTGTTATGTTCCAGAAAAACAAGCGAGCTTTTGGGGCACACCTCTCAACCAGGCTCAAATTCTCCATCTTCGTGGTTTGCCCATCATTCAAGCTACCAAAAATGCTACCTAATATGCAGTTTGCAACTATTTTTAACAGGCTCATCTGCATTGTTAAAAACTGCCTGTATTTTGGCAGATAAGCCAGTCAACTCTGGAAACAGTGCTGGTCTCTTAGATTTCTTTTTGGAAAGTGTCTAAGATTTATAGTGGGAATTACTCATGACAGCTGCATTCTTTCCACTGGGTTTAGACCACCATTTGGTCTAATAACTCCTAATTGTGTGCCTATCCTACTCTAAGCTTCTTCAGAAGAAAAGGTGGTGGTGGGGGGTAGAGTAGGGGAGAGAGACTTCTGTAAGTTTCCTATAGCAATACCCAGTGATTTCTGTCAATGGTAAACACTATTTTGAAACTTAAGAAGGTCAACTGATGATGAACAAATAAATGACCTTTCAGTGAACATGGATTTCTTCAGAGAATTTTTCATTACTGCCATTAATGCCAGTTTGATTGAAAAAAAAAAAAAAAAAAAAAAGGAGAATGACAGTTTCAGTTTCACCATGTTCCCAAATTATTTTTAGCATAACAAGAAAAGTTCTTGTCAGCATCCAGTCATGGTATTTTCTTGAAAAAAGTACCTTTCAAAGTGATTTCTCTCCAAACTTCACCAAAGCACAACATGGGTACCTTGAAGACATTGCACATTTAAAAACCATACGAGGTCTAATTATATTTCCAAAATAAGTAGTTTCCAATCCAGCAAGGATAATGTGGTCATGAAAAGGATGTCCAAATCCACCAATTTACATTGGTTTGGCTTGGCATAACTTTCAAAGTTCTTGGAGCAAAGAGAGGATGGCACGTGAATCACTGCAATTTAGGTCATAATTCCTAGGACTTTGGGTTTGCCACTCTGTGAGGCATTCGGGGGAAAACTAATCAACTTCAAGACTGTACCTATATAATTTATCACTGCTAAGATTCCCTGATATGTTCCAGATTATTTTGCAAAATGTAATACCCTCCTTTTTAATATGTACTTTGTCATTTTCACTCTATTTATGTAATTTAAAAAGTATGATAGCAGGGGAGCATGAGCCGTTTGAAGCAGGAGCCACTAATGCCAGGGACGGTTATCCTTCACAAGATATATGGTGTTGATATCTCTGAATCTAAAGGGCTTGGAAGTTGTGTCAAGTTAGATTCAAATTGCATCTAATATGTTTTGCTTTACTCCCTCTTACTTTCTGGTTTCTATCTTAAGCCACAAAGCAGTTTCTCTGCTGTGACTTAGTTCTATAACCACAGTGGTGGCACTGGTCTGAGTTACACTCCCTGTCTCCATCCCCAGCCCTCCCTCCTTTTATCCCAGAAGAAAATTGGGTTATTAATTTAGGATGAGGCCGCTTTGTTTAAACAGTATAGTGTTTTCCAATTGCTCAAGCGTAATATATCCAGCCCATACTGGTCTTTCAAATGTTTTTGATTACCCAACTTAAAAAAAAAAAGAAAGAAAGAAAGAAAAAAAAAAAAACCCTCTCCTGAAATTTATGAAACACCAAGGGGGGGTTACTTCTCATGTAGTAACTTTAAATTTCTAGAAAAGGAAAAAAAATTCTTGTGGACCCTGAGTAATTTCAGTAATTAAACTTCAGTTTACAGCTCTAGACAACCTATGCATTTCCAATAACATATAAAATAATTAGAAAAAAGTCCCAGGTTCAAAATAGAAGTGTGCTTGATTTTCTACCTTAAATAAAGAGCTGTACAGATAAAGTAAAACTTAAGTAAGGTCCTTATTTGCAACAAAAATTCATCGACATCCAAGAAACATCATTTACTATTCACCTCTGATAAGGGTCTAACTAATTAGCAAAACAAAAATTGATCCTAAAAAGAATTATATAGTAAATTTTCTTGTTTATATTGTAACAGATTATAAGCAACCTTCCACCTTGAATTGTTATTTTAAATTGGGCTACTTTAACCAATTCTATAAATAGCTTATGAAGATTTCTCACTTGGGGAATGTTGGTCTGCCTAGTGCATCAATGTTTCTATTTACTAAAATATTCTTTTTCTTAAATTCTTTCAAAGAAATTGATAACTCATGGGAAAATACCAGACCACTTTCAACTCGTGAAATTTTGTCTGTTTGTGGTGGCAAGCAAGATGACATTATCCACCAATTATGGTTTTGAATGACCTTTGTCTCGTTCCAATTCCAAAATTATTACCAAACGCCCCAAACTTGCCACCAGAAAAATTTTTGTGCAGATAATAAGGAGAGCCACTGAAGGTAATTTTAAAGAATTCCCCAAAATATTTTTTCTAAGAGCTACATGTTCAAAAAAATTTAAATATAACCCCAAGAGGGAGTACTTTGAAAGGGACATAATTAGTTGAAAGCGTTAATATTTTTAAAATCTATTTATTTTAAATAGATTTTAAATAAATCTATTTTGTTTTAAATAAAATCTATTTTATTTAAATAAAATAAAATTAAATTAAATTAAATCTATTTTATTTAAATAAATCTATTTATTTTAAATTTTAAATTATTTAAAATTTTACAGGTTAAATCTACCTACTAAACACTAGCTAATGACAAAGCAAAGAAAGCAATGAGTAACAGATTATAAAGTTCTGGGTATATTTGTATAAACTGAAGACCAAAATAGTCACATACTAAAACTAGGAGTTAAATGTTAAAAAAATTTTTAATTAGGGTTATTGTTATATTTCAGTTGTCAAGTGCACATTGTACTTACAAGCAAACACACTGGGGTAACTTCTGATTAATGGAGCTATTTTGTGCATTAGGAAGAAATAATATATGTGATTTTTATAAATGTGTCTTATTCACATTTATAAAAGGTTGAGGTTTCCAGCCCCATCGTAATTCCTCATAAATTCATAATTCTCATGAAGAGACAGAGAGAGTGGTTTATTGTTAGATTATTTTAGAACTACAAAACTTAAACCAATTAACATTTGCTAACAACTCTTCCCTTTTATTGATATTATTCCAAATTTCTCTATAGTTTTTCACATGGAAGGGTAAAAATCATGAAGATGAATAAGTGAGCAGAGAGATTTATAGCAGAGGGGAAATGCTTTGTATCATTCTATAATGATGGATATATGTCATTATGCTTTTATCCAAAACCATAGAATGTACAACTACAAGATGGACCATAATGCAACAATAAACATTGATTATGATGTATCAGTGTAGGCTCCTCAATTGTAAAAATGTATCACTCTAGCGGGTGGTGCTGATAATTGGGAAAGCTATGCATCTGTGAGGGACAGGGAGCATATGGGAAATCTCTGTACCTTCCCTTCAATTTTGCTATAAACTAAAAAATGCTCTTTAAAAGAGTATTAAAAAACAATGAATGATTGTTTTGACTTTTATCATCAGTGCCAATGTTGCAAGTTATGTTATTCCACCCTAAACTATTGATGAAATATTTTGCACGATGGCAGAAATGTTCCTACTATAAAAAGAGATCATTTCATGTCAGTTAAGAGCTTTGCAAAGCCCTTATTCCATTATATTATGGCAATAATTTCTACCGTCTTATTTAACACTTATGACTGAGAATTACAATGTTTAATCATGGTTCTATACCATTTCCCAAGAGAAACAGCTAAGATAGTTGGGTGGTAGCCTCATCCCCAGGCTCTCTGAGGGCCTGGAAACATCAAGAAACATACACTCTTGACATTAAAATTATGTTATTCACATACTTTAAGAACAATAACAGTGTTTCAGTAAGTGTTTCTCTTTCTATTTTCCTGTTTCCTCATTTTTCGATAATTTGGTCATGGAAATAACTAGATGCTATAAATAAATGTGTGGAAAACAAATGTTGAGTATCCAAATCCACTGCCAGGATATGTTATTCTGAATTATAGATGACTAGTTTTAAAATACTCTGAAACTAATTTCAGCATTTTGTCAAAGGTTTTTTCCTTTATTATCCCTCCATAATAGAGTGCCCCCATTACCTGTAATATCCCAGAGATTATTAAACTAGTTACATACAACTGGAATAGAATTTTCTTCTGTAATTTAAAAGAGTTTGACCAATGCATGTTATGCTATAGGATTATAAGAAAAAGGGAAGGGAACTGAATGCGATGGGATGGCACAGGATAGGACAGAGTAGAATGGAATAGAATAGAATAGAATAGAATAGAATAGAATAGAATAGAATAGAATAGAATAGAATAAGAAAGGAAGGTGGGGAGGGAAGGAGGAAAAAAGGAAGGAAGATTCTATAAATCACTTGGGTTATTTTCTGTCCAGGAAGGGGCAATCATATATATCTGAAGGTTCTTCTCCTACCTACCACCAGTTTAATTCCTGTGTTTTCCTTAGGACTGAATCTTAACTATATGAGTAACATAACTATAGTGTAAAATCCAATGCTATCTATTACTCTTCTATGATTCAACTAGATTCAAATTTGTTGATGATTGGCTGTGACTGAACTTTATTATTAATTTGTTGAATTTGAATTATTGAAGATTGCTTGGTTTAGAGAAATTTGTCTTCTCTGTGAGGAAGGGATATTTGGTGTTGATTTACTACTACCTTCCTTTCCACATTTTTTTTTCTTTTACCGTCTCAGTTCTTTTATGAGCAAATATAAAACATGCCCTTTTATTTTCAGGTCTAGATGTTGATGGAATATACCGAGTTAGTGGCAATCTGGCAACAATACAGAAGTTAAGATTTATTGTCAACCAAGGTAAGTGATTTCTTCTCTTCATTTTTTTCCAGTAGTTTCATTTCTACCAATATTTCAGACTTTGTGTTGTTTGTATTATGAATCTATAATGATTAAAGTTTTGAAAGGAGCAAGAGAAATTTGAAGAAATGAAACAATTATCACCAGAGAAATAAGAGATAGCCAGTTTTCTTGGAGATTAATGGACCAGAGAGAAAAACCAACTAAGAGTTTATGTGAAATAAATAATTAGTGGAATATGACAAACTGAAAATGAAAAAAGACTAACAAGAGGGTAAAAGAAAGAAAAATTGCCCAGCTTTGAAAAATTGTTCCTGGCATATAATAGACACTGACTGTATGTGGATAAATAATTGAATAAATGAATGATGAAAGCATAAAGTTCAAAATCATAGATGTTAGAAAAATATGTAATAGGTGAGTAAGAGAATTAAAAATTAGGAAATGCATATATCATCAAAGAATTACAAATTAAAACAATAATGCAATACTACTAACCATCTGTTAGGATAGCCCAAAGCTAAGCCACCAGCAGCACCAAATGTTGACAAGGGTGTGGAGCAACAGGGATTTACATTCACTGCTGGCTGAAATACAGAATGGTATGGGAACTTTGAAAGATAGTTTGGTAGGTTCATGTGAAAACATATTCATATCATACTATCCAGCAGTTGTGCTCCTTGATATTGACCCAAATGATTTCAGAACTCGTGTTCACACAAAAATCTGTGCACCAATATTTCCAGCAGCTTTATACATAATTGATAATACTTGAAAGTCACAAAGATGTCCATCAATAGGTAAATGGGTAAACAAACTGTAGCACATACATATAATGGAATATTATTCAGTGATAAAAAGAAATGAGCTATCAAGTCACCAAAAGACTTGGAGGACCCTTAAAGGCATATTGCTAAGTGAAAGAAGGCAGCTTGAAAAGGTTTTGTATGGCATTATTCCAATTCTATGACAATCTGGAAAAGGGAAAACTATGGAGACAATAAAAGATCAGTGGTAGCAAAGGATCTGGGGGGGGGGGATGGGAATGAAACAATGAGCACAGGAAATTTTTAGGGCCGGGTAGCTATTCTGTTTGATATTATAATGGTGGATAAATGTCAGTATCCATTTGTCAAATCTATGTAATATACAACACTGAGAGTGAAACTTAAACTATGAGCTTTAGTTAATGATAATGTATCAATATTGCTTCATCAATTGTAACAAATGTACTGCACTAATAAAAAATGCTAAAAATAGGGGAATTGTGTGTTGAGGTACAGGGTAGTGGTGGTGTATGGGAACTCTATCTTTTCCATTCAGTTTTCCTGTAAACCTGAAACTTCTCTTTAAAAAACGAAGAATTTTAAAAAATTAAAACAAAAAATAAGAAATGTTCTAGAAGCAGGCTAAAACATCTTAAGTTGGTTAAGTTTAGAAGCCTGGTTGAAATAGCTGTCTCTGCAAAAAAATCTCTGTACATCTTAAAAGGTAGGACTGGGATCATCTTTGTCACCTCCCCCATTAACCAAGAGTAGCCCTCAGGTGTGCATAAAGGGAGGTTTTAATTAATATTTGTTGAATAATGTGTGTGTGTTGCAAATAAGAGAAATATTAATACTGAGAAGCATTAAATCCTCCAACAGTTTAATTTGAGTTGAACCACTCTTTTAAATGTTGATTGCAATACTTCTGGCCAGCGGACACATGATTTTTATTTCTGAGAATCTTTATAAGTACAAATCTCCTTAGCTCTGTTTGCTCACTAATATGAACCTTTATGTTTCACAATTAACTCTCCTTCCAAGGCAAAAAGAGGAACAAAAACAAACAAACAAAATAACAACAAAACAAAACAAAACACCCCAGAACTCAGCTTTACCTCATTTATTCATATTGGCCCCTTTTGGACTGAACCAGAATGCCCGCTCTATGAGGAAAAATTGGATAAAATAGGCCCAGCCTCATTTTCGTTCCTGCTTATAACCAGCTAAAATCGTTCTTTTAATATATTTCATACTGAAGCCATATCCTGATTGGGATTCTAGACAGCTGGGCAACACATTTCTTCTACAAAGAAGAAATCTCAAAACAGAAGCCATGCTAGAAACAAACACTAGTTGCATTTCCTGCCTTTAAAAAAAAAAAATTATGCTCAGCAGTTTGAAAAGGCAAAAAAAAAAAAAAAAAAAATCTGCAATGAAAATATGAAATCTGTCCATCTCCTCTTTTGCAATCCAGACTTCCCCATCCTGTGAGGCTGTGTAACTGCTCATGTTTCCACGAGAGTTGACAATGTAAAGCTGGACAGAGGCCTGAGTTGGTATCTGGTAGCACAGAATTGTCAGTAAACTGTCTCCCTGGTTTATAGCACTGTCACAATGCAGCATGCTCAACACAAATTATGCTACATTAGGACCTTTGATACTGGTGATCTCGTCCAAGTTGTGTTGTGGAGTTTTTTGAATTAGATGATAAAAGAATGCCTACACCAGCCTGTCTCAAATTTTGCTAATCAGATTATCCTTTGAATGAAATCTCTGGAGTGGACCCATAATTTTTGGTGCTAACACCATACCTTCCCCTCCATCTGCACACTGGTCTTGAACAACAGAGCTGACTTAGAAGAGAATCAGTGCTGGATACAAAGAGGCTGACTGTGTAAATTGTAGCCTCCCCTTCGTGCATGTGCCTGTGTGTGTGCAATGAAAAAAAGGTGGCAGTGAGTGATAGATAATTCCATGAAAAGCATAAAGCGATATGTGAAATGCAATACATTCTTTTGTTTGTTTGTTTTCAAAGATGGAACATACATGATTTTGGCACACTCCCTTTGTATTAACACCTTTTGTCTTCCTCATGTTCACATTCCACAATGTATCCTTTTTAGTGTGTTCTAAATATACATTTTAAAAATGAACAAGTCCTACCCACCATTAGGTTAGACAAATGAAAACTGATTTGGGGGATTTTCAAGAACAGTTCAATTGCAATTTATGTATTTCACTAACTTTCTTGAATGCTATAATCATCAGCAATTCTAAATACACCAGTTGAATGATTCAATTTGTTTTGGTTTTCTGTTTGACTCACTAAATCAGTAGGAATTGGATACCCTCATTATACTTCCAGATCAGATGACATACAAGTTAAATTCAAAGTGATCACTTTTGAAAAGCATGTTCTAATTATAACTAGTAACGATGATAATAATAATAATTATTATTATTGTAAAAGTAGCTAACATATTTTCATAACTTACTATGTGCCAGGCACTGTACTAAGTGGTTTACTTATATCATTTAATTTAGTGCTATCTACCTTCCCATAGAATAGGCACTATCATTGTTCCCATTTTAAAGGTGAGGAAACTGAGGTTCAGAGATGTTAAATAATATCCTGAGGTCATATTTCAAGTAAGTGAAAAAGGACCAGATCATCATCCTTCAGACTCAGAACATTTGCTGAAAGCCACTATTGCCATTGGGCATTTCCCATTCCTTAATTGTTGATTACCTTCTTACAAAAGTGAGTATGTCTTTCATGCTATACACACTTGGTATTCACTCTATGTCTACGCAGGCTTTTCACTGTTTGTAAGTGACAGATACTGCCATAGCAGTTTCACTAAAACAGGTCAAGAAAGAAAAATGTGGAGGAAAATACCAAACATCCTAGTTATGAAGAAGTCTGGCATTGCCATTCTCTGTAGGGCTTTATGTATCTGTGTTTGGACCAAGAAACTACTTTCATAAAATATCCTATTGCAGCCTTCAGCAGTCATTGAGAGCTCTTGATTTCCTGGGCCATCAGTGCATGAATAAGCAGTGCTCTCCCTTGTTTACTGTATTTGGTGACAGCTTTCAGTGACATTTTGCTGATGCAACTTTTCCACTCTATGAGGGCATCCCCCAAAGAAAACTGGTCCATGACCTTAGATGTCAACCTGTCAACAGCCTATGACACTGTGTTGATTCTTCGGAATGATCTGTGACCTGATGGTTTTCTTGCTTGGGGGTCCTTCTGCAAATGACCGACTTCAGCAGTGAGATGCTGCCTAACTGTCTTGAGAACTTTTGACAGTGGGTCTTGGAAATCCCATTAGGTTGAGTTCCCCTCCTTCTGATATCAACATTCTGGTTTCAGCTGCCCATCTAGGCTTGTTGCCCAAACTCCAAATTCAGTTCAGACTCTCTTTGGTACTGCTTAGATGGGAGGGAGACAAACCATAAGTGACTCTTAATCTCACAAAACAAACTGAGGGTTGCTGGGGGGAGGGTGTTTGGGAGAAGAGGGTGGGATTATAGACATTGAGGAGGGTATGTGCTTTGGTGAGTGCTGTGAAGTGTGTAAACCTGGTGATTCACAGACCTGTACCCCTGGGGATAAAAATATATGTTTATAAAAAATAAAAAATTAAAAAAAAATAAAAATAAAAAAAAATAAAAAGTAAAAAAAAAAAAAAAAAAAGGGATAAGAAAGACTGGCATCCTTTTTGGAAAATATCTTTGAAGCTTCCCAAGCCCGTGAGCCAGTGGGAGAACTATGAAGCACTGGGGCAAGAACTGAGTGGGAATTTTCCAGACTGGTGTTTCTTAGTACACAGTAACAAATATTCCCTCTAACCATTTCTCTGAACTGGAGGAAGTTACTTCCCACCAGGATTTTAGACATATTTTCCATATATAGGAAAAAAAATTAAAGGAAGAATCTTAGGGACACCCTCCTTCACTTTTTCACACCCGGAGGAACAAAATATATAAATGCTGTAATCTACGTGGCCAAGAATCTTAATTGGGTATGTGGGTGTGTGGGCGTGTGTATGTGTGTGTGTGTGTGTGCATATGATTTTGCGTGTGTGTTGTTTTAAATGGGAGAGGGGTTTTTTTCCCATTAATTTACAGTCTTGCACTTTGCATATCTTTATTCACCCAGATCTTATTGGCATAATAATCCAAATTAAACATTGGCTTAAAGAGATGAATTTGCTTATTTTGAACATGCTAAGAATAAGCTCCATTGAAAATAAACTATTAGAGAAACAATTTCATGTTACCAACTATATCTAAACTACTTTTATATAGATTTGTGCCACAATGCCAAGCAAAGCATTAATGTTAGAGCTACCCTCATGCTTTTCATATTATTTGCAGCATCAAAAATTGAATAAAAGAGGAAGGAGAGAAAGAATGTGAGCAACTGGCAGTTCTGTTCTTATAAAATAGCCCTTGTATCAAGTCCATTCACTTTTCTATTAAGTGCATATAGTGCACTTAATATAGTGCGCTAAATATTATAGTGCCTTCTTATTATTTTTAAAACAAGGTATTTTCTTAAGCCTGTTTCACTCTGACTGCCAACCACAGCGACAACAAAACAAACTGTTATTTGCTTTACGCCATCCCGCAGGGCAGTTTTTTGGTAAGTCTCATCATGGATATTGCACCTTTTTGGTTTCCATGTGACAAGATTATCTTTTAACAATGATTTATTTTTCCCATTAAAGCCAAAAAGATCACTTGATCATAAAAGGGCCAGACTCTAACATCATTCAGGGTTTTGTAAACTTCCGTAGACCTCATTTTTCAGCTACATTGAGTCAAGGAGCTCAAAGACTATTGATGGCAAAGCTTCTATTGCTTTCTAGCTGCTTAAGAAAATGTATTGTCATTTGTAAATAATGCTGAAGGAAAGCCAAAACAACAAGCTCTTCCCATTCATTCACATTTTTATAGTCTTTAGTTTTTACACAATATGCCTTTTTTAAAAGATTTTATTTTTAAGCAATTTCTATACCCAGTGTGAGGCTCAAACTCACGACCCCTAGATCAAGAGTCACATGCTCTACTGACTAAGACAGCCAAGAGCTCCAGGTTTTACACAATATTCTATTAACAACTTTATTAATACTTCTAGTATCTAAAATGCACAAATTCTGGCCACTTATTTTAAAGCAAAATTATATCATACATTTATGGTGAGTTATACTTTAAATTTTTACATGCCAAGCAATAAGGAGCCTGCCTGACGCTGTGGTGAAAACAAAGGCAGAGACCATCCAGTGAAGAGAGAGCACTAGGTGGGAGTCAATGGACCTGCCTCTTTATTTTGCTTCTGACCTATTTGTTAGTCTGATGGAAACAATTTTAACACCTTTGAATCTCAGACTTTTTATTTTCAAAATGGGAATGAGAAAGAAAATGTGAGGACTTTAAAAACTTGGAATCAGTCAAATGATAAAGTACAAACTTTAAGATGTTAGATGAAATCAGAACAATACAACTTAGTTTTCTTTATACAATCATAATACTAAATATTAATAACCAAGTATGGTTTGGGGCTTCCATGTGATTGAGTTTTCTTTGATGATATTGAGATTCCTTTTCTAAGAAGAAATATCATGTATGGGAAAGCTTTGGAGAATCCCTGCTATTCAATGATTTGTTTCACTAGTCAAATTCATAGGATTTGGGGGTTCCTGAACATAAAGGAGAAATTTAGTTTTATTTTACCAATAGGATTTTGAGAATTTACCAATTCCGAAAGAATAGCCCCATCCATGTTCACGGGAGAGGGTAAGTAAAATCTACTGAAATTTCAAGTCTTAATTCATTTATGGCTTTTCATGTAGACTTGACTGTTGAGCCCAGAAATTAAATCAGTCAGTTATGCAACCGCCAATCCCCAAGGAAACCCCCAAGGATATTTATAACAATTGATCATCATTATAATTCATCATCATCACCAACAGAATTAAGTAATAAAAATTAAAAATTAGTGGGAAAACATACCAAGTTTACCTCTGCTCTTAACTCTGCTTGGTGTCACTGGTGTGGGCACTGACTACATTTCAGGACTGTGTTAGTTATCTAGTGCTGCATAACAATATTATTTCCAGCTTAACTATTTAGAGCAACACACATTTATTATCTTCCAGTCTTTGTGGCTTAGAAGCTGGGCATGGATTAGCTGGATTCCACATAAAGTTACTATCAAGATGTTGGCCAGGGGTGAGTCCTCATCAGGAGGCTCAGTTGGAGACAGGTCTGCTCACATGATTATTAGGATTTAGTTCTTTGTGGTTTGTTGGACTCAAGACCTCAACATTACTGGCCTTGTGGACCTCTCCATAGACTGCTTGTTCCATCAAAACAGCAAGGGAGAGAAACTAGTATCTAAAGCAGAAGTTAGAATCCTATGTAAGATAACCAAAAAGGGTATACCTCATCACCTTTGGTGCTTTCTAAAGGTTAGAATCAAGTCACAGTTCCTACCCATCATACCCCAGAGGAGGGGATAATATAAGGCATAAACACAAGGATCAGAGGATAATTTGGGATCATGTTAAAGTCCATTTTCCCCAAGAATCAAGTTGAGAGCTTTTAATAATAAAGATGTTGGAGGCCAGTCATAAAAATTCAGATGCAGAAAGTCTGGTGTTGGATCTATATGCATGTATTTTAAAAGAAAAACTCCCCAAGTGAGTCAAGTACATCACGAGCCCTGTGAACCCCCACATGACCTACAAGCCATAAAATATACAAGGTTTGTATTTGGGTAAGGTCAAAATAGACTATGAACTCCTTTTTTTGATACAATTTCTGGTGATGAAAGGTTTTCTCTTTGAGTATTGATTGATGTAGTCATGCTCACTATTTTTTATGAACTCTGTGTCATAAGTTGGAGTAGAACTAAAAAAATGCCATGGATATAACATGTATGTTAATAGTATGATGAAAATCATAGATCTTTTTTGTAACCACAATCTTTTTCCAATGTAGATTCTAGAATAATTTTTTTTAAAAAGATGTTTTACCTAAAGATTTGCTTCAAAGAGCTAAGGAACAAATAATATTTTAAAATGTAACAGAATGTTGCTGATGCTGATGCTAGCTAGCATTTAATTGAGAAGCTACTGCATGGCAGGAATTGAAAATTAGACTTTGCTTTCACACTCATAAAAGTTTGCAAGGTAGATAAACTTTATGATCCACATTATTCATACAAGAAAATCGTGGTTCAGAAAGATTAAGTAACTTTTTTAATGCTGCAATATTAATGTGTTTTGAAGCCAGACAGTGAATCCATTTTAAACTTACTCCAAAGAATATATTGCTGAGTGCTGGATTCAATTGACCTTGGGGAAGGGGCAGGGAGACGTGTTCTTCTTTTTAACATCAAAGAATCCAAACCACTTATTCTTGTTATAATAGTATACTTTCTTGGTGTCCAGTACATGGGACCCTATTATAAGAGAAAACTTCATTTAAAGGATCCTTTTTTTTTTTTTAAAGATTTTATTTATTTATTTGACAGTGAGAGACACAGAGAGGGAACACAAGCAGGGGGAGGGGTAGAGGGAGAGGGAGAATGAGAAGCAAGCTTCTCGCCAAGCAGGGAGCCCAATGCGGGGCTCAGTCCCAGGACACTGGGATCATGACCTGAGCCAAAGGCAGATGCCCAATGACTGAGCCACCCAGGTGGCCCTTAAAGGATCCTTTTAATGAGTAACTCCTAACTGCTTGTGACTTCATCAGGAGTAGTAGGAAGTTTGATTCATCACTGTATCCCCAATATAGCAAAGTGCTTGATACTCTATATGGACTGAATAAAGATTTATTCCTACATAATAAATTGATGAACTTTTAATACAAACCAATCCCATGTCAATATTCATTGATATGTTGTGTTATGTTCCATTTCTTGGGTATCTCAGTAAAGAAAACTCAAGCTCTATTTTACATTATGTTTTCTCCCAGACTCTTATAAACAAGCATTTAATTTTAGATTGGATAAAAGAATCAAAGGACAGAAATGAAGAGGGAAGAACCATGTATCCCCATTTTCTGCCTTCATGTGACAAAGTTTGAGGACATACGGCTCACTATTCCTTCACAAAGTATGATATTAGCAATTAGACAAGTCGGAAATGAAATTGGGAGCAGTGATATAACTCAGCTTGCCATCTCGGCTCTCCACAACATTGGGCATGACCACATAGACAGAAAATCTGTATTGGATAATAGCAATACAACTATTGTTCTTATTAACCCCATATACTGAATTTTTTAATTTTGAAAGAATGCTTTGTTTTGGTTTTCACACAGGAAGTCCCTGTTGCTGGTAATTTTGGCTTCTGTAACTCACATTTATTTATCTAGCACCTTTTTTCTAAGTGTTCCCTGTAATTTAGAAGCATTTTCTAACAAAAGTGTGCTATGGAAAAATAAGTATTCTCATTACCTCAAAGCTGCTTCTAAAAAGGAAAAGTAACAGGTGCAAGGCTATGAAGAATTTTTTTCAGGTTTCTATGCAAACCCTCAAGATAAAGTGTCCAGAATTTACAAATGTGGGGGACAGAAGTAATGCTCAAGTGAAAATCTGAATGACTTAGACAAAACCCGTTCTCTTTTATGCCCTCATATTCATGGGCCCACTGGGAAGAAATGCAGGTATCCCTGTCAGCTTTCTTCCTTTCTGAGGGTCCCAGAACATCAGGATCGGAGGTGAGCTCCGTAAAATATGATTTTAGCTTTTCCATTATTCATTCATTGACAGACACGTCCAAAGCTTTTACCATGTGCCAGGCAACATGCAGGATGCTTGAACGACAGCAACAAATACAGCACATGGCATGGTTATTTCCAATCCAATAGCCAAAAAGACTGGCGATCTATTTGGTGTAAATTGACGAGAAGATTCTAGTATCTTCAGTCTTCACAGATTCTTCCTTCTTCTCAGCTCTCTGATATCACCATGACCCTCTCTTTCATCTCATTATTTTCTATCCACCCGGGTTTCCTTCCTCAGACCCATCAAGTTCTTTTGTTTACCGGGACCTTGACTTTTGCTCCTGTCTACCTAAAATGTGCTTCCTTCAGACCCTGACAAGACTTTCTTTCCAACATTCAAGTCATCTTCTCAGCAAGACTAAGACATCTGGAGCATGGGCCTCCATCCTACCCATCCAGTCACTCGCCATCCCAGTATCTTCTTTGCTTCCAAATACATCTTCTCTGGAACTGGCTTGTTTCTTTGTCTGTGGCTTCAGTGCCACCCCTCCTCCTCTATGCGAGCAAGACCTTACCTATTTTGGTCACCCAGCTTTTAGGGTACCTAGCAGATAATTCTTTTTACATAAATATTTGCTGACTATGAATGGATTCAATAAGTGAATGATTAATGAATAATGTTAGATGATCAGTGATGGTTAGATGAAAATCTTCAGAATTTGAGAGTCTCTGTGTAACCAGTCCAGAGAGCCATATATACTTGTCCCCATATCCACCTCCACCTGAAGTCACAATCTGTTCAGCATGGACCACACAGGAGAGGTGTGGAGAAAAGAGGAGGCAGCTGTCAAGCTGAGGGACCTGAGCCAGCTCTAAAAGCCTGGCCTTTTAGGCCAAGAAAGACTGTCTGAGTGAGCAATGGATGACTCCCAACCCAGGTGTTACAAAGATCACACTAAGGACTGTCCCCTGCTTATGTGAATTCCAAGTGTGATCCCTCTCAGTGTCATTGCATGTTGCCAAGGCTCTGTCAAACCCGTAGCAATCTGATAAAGGACACCTTGGGCTCAAATTGCGAGTGACTGTCCTAGAATTGCCATGGTTCAAATAAAATAATACAAACTGCAAAGTGGATGAGAAGAATCAGGAAAGGAGCAAAATGAGCTTAAAGAATAAAATACAGCTTTAATTTGCCTAAGGAAAACTTCATATGGGGATTTAATCATTCACAATTATTTGTTGAAACTTCCTATGAAGGGCACCTGAGTGGCTCAGTTAAGTGTCTGCCTTTGGCTCAGGTCATAATCCCAGGGTCCTGGGATCAAGCCCCACATTGGGCTCCCGCTCAGCAGGAAGCCTACTCCTCCCTCTCTCACTCCTCCTGCTTGTGTTCCCTCTCTCTTTAAAATCTTTAAAAAACAAGAAAAGAAAAGAACACTTCCTATGAGCTCTCTTCTAGGTACTGAGAAGAACCTGGGGGAATCAGGCTGTGGTGGAGTATTCTTCTGTGTCAAGAGATTGATAATAAGCAAATATATAAGATCCTTACAAGTCATGGCCAGAATCAAAATAGTGATGTAAGAGAGAATAACTGATGAGGTTAGGAGGAAATGTCCTTAGATTGGATGGTCTGGGAAGGTCTCTTTGAAGAGGAGCCATCTGAGTGGAAACCTGATCTGATAGGAAGGAGGGAGGGATGCGGAGATGTGGGAAGAGAGCAAAGCAGGCAGCGGGAAACGAGTCCCAGGGAATGCAGGCTTGTATGAGATCAGAACACAGGTCAGAGAGATGGGCAAAGCTTGTCCAGTGAGGCCCTTGTAAATCAAGATAAGAAGTTTTGTCTCTCATTCTAAGGCACTGCAGTGTGGGAGGGGCAGTTAATCAGGAAGTGATCTGATACTATTTATGTGGATTTTGTTTTTTTAAAAAATCATTCTGGCTGCTATGAAAAGAATAAATTTTACAGGGCAAGAGTAGAAGCAGAACAGTTAGGAAGCTGTTACAACAGTTCAATTAAGATATAATAATGGTAACGGATTTCTATGAGATAAACTCCATATTCCAATTTGTCTCATTTTCCATGTGCCTTTTGAACCAATCTTTCTTTCTTTCTTTCTTTCTTTCTTTCTTCCTTCCTTCCTTCCTTCCTTCCTTCCTTCCTTCCTTCCTTCCTTCCTTTCTCTCTCTCTCTCTCTCTTTCTTTCTTTCTTTCTCTCTTTCTTTTTAAACAAAGTGCAATGAGAACACTAGAAACCCCAGGTCAGTTTCCATAAGACCCCTTACTAACTGTGATACTGTGCCCAAGAAGTCACTTACCCTTCCCAGAGTAATTTTCTTATCTTTAAGGTAAGACTATCCATTCTCTTGAGATGAGTCAGTCAACATGAGATAATAAATACATTACACTGGAAAAATGATACACCATATAGAAATGGAAGTTTTATTGAAATGTGTCCTTCACAATCATCCTAAGGGAGACATCTATTATAACCAAATGAGGTATATTGTTTTTTAAAGGAAAGAATATTTGATGAAGGGCTCATCTTATATTCTTCTTGGATTATTTAAATATCTCTCACATTTTCCCTGGATTACCCCAAGCCATAGGAACTCTTTCAAATCCTATGCTTGCACTTTCAACTACTTAATATACCATAATTACTTATTATTATTACTACATACTTAATATATATTAATAGGTAATTAACATATGTAATTATTTTCATTAATATTATGATTATTATATAGGTGTGTCATATATCATTAAATCATATACATATCATAACTCCTCAACACACCGGACTGCTAAAGAAGAGAGCTTCTGTTTTTATTTAAGTCTATCTGTCCTACTTCACCTCAAAGAATATCTTGCACTCAATAGAATCTTGACACATTTTAATTAATTTATTGATTAGACCCAGGGTTAGGTCATTTCCTCAAGCCTCAAGAAGGTGAGGCTCGAAAGAACTATTTTACTGTGTACTGCTGAACTCTGTTTCTGAAACAATGGCAAGACCTGCATAAAATGTTAAGAAGTGTGGGTGATTTTTATTATCTTTTTTCCAAACTATTCTTTAATTTTCTACAAATTAGCATTTTTTTTCTTTAGCACATATATCTTTTGAAAGGAGATTTAGTTTGAAGAATTAAGTGAATCTTCTTTAAGAGAATGGCGTTTACTCCTTAGACCATACCAAGAGAATGTCGGTATATCAAGTTATCCAAAACACTTCTAAATGCTGACTCACTAGATCTTTAGAAGAAGTCTATCCACTTCACAGATGAATAAAAGTCCCTATGAGTTTAACTGAATTGCTTCAAGTTGCATTCGTTTATTCAGTGTATCTTTCTAGAAGGCAATATGTGTCTCTTGGTACTCTAGAGAGAACTGGAATGAAAGTCTCGCTGTGGTCTTCCGATGTCTGGTCTCCATCTCTGAGGCACTCAGGGTGAGCAGGATATCCAATAGTCTACTCAAGATAATGTCTGGAAGACTCTAAGGGGTCCACTGGAATCATTTTGCTTAAGTAACAGTCTTTCTCTGTGTTACACCATATCATCTCATATTTTACATTCCTCCAGATTGTTTGTCTTTTTGTGGCCTCCTCACTCCCTGCTACGTTTTTCCTCAGTGAGTACCCTGCTGTCCCTTCTTATTAATCTGTTCCTTCTGTGTTCTGACAGCCGTCAAGGATTCACTTACTTTTCTCTGCTCTTCCTCTTAAGTCTGTTGGGATTCACAGTCCCATCAGTGAAAGAGACTGGAATATGTATGTACATTACTGTTTGATTGGTTGCAACAGAAGGAGCAACATATCTGTGTTCCTGAGCAAGAGGCACACTATCATCGGACTTGCTGACTGATGAACTCACCTCCTTAAGACAAATCTCATGACTTCTGGAATAAATCTCAGTAGAAATTAGCTTCTTTTCTACTCCCTTACCCTAGCATTTTAGGACTGTGCTAATACTGGTTTTCATCTATTTTGCATCAAATCTCTCTCCCTTTCCCAACTGTGAATGCTGGAGGGTGAGATGTACCTCACAGTGACCTCTGAATTCCCCATCATGCCCATCGTGTGCCAAATGCCTTAGAGGCCTTATAGGCCTTGTCATTTCAGTCAGGAGAAACACATGCCTTGGAATCACTATTGCAGTTTTAGCTCCAGAGATCTAACTGACTAGAAACTGGGCCCAGTCATCAATCAAAGTGTACTTCAGAAGCCTCTCTGGTCACTCTACCCTCACGCCTGACTCCTTCAAGAAGTCGAGTTTTAATAAGCCCAATTTCTCCATACTCCTACCCAAAGCCCCCATCTCCTCCATTCCTTCCCTCTTTCTTCCTTTTCTCTTACCCCTTACTGAACTTCACCATCCCCATCTGCCAAGAGTCTGTTCCCAAGGTGACAAGTCTGTTAATCTGAAGGGTCTAGGTCAGGCTCTCTGCTAGTCCCAAGAAGCATAAGGTAAGGGATCTCCTATAATCAGAACAATAGTGAGGATATCAAGTTTGTCCATCAGACATTTCAAAAAGTAGTATTGATTCAGCTCAAATCGGACCGCTGGTCGAACTATAAAGCTAGCCTTGCCTGAAATTTTATTTTTATGGCTCAAGAAAATGTCGTATCTCTTCTATGTTTATTCTTACTTCTGAATTAATGCAGCCCTCCTAAGTCCTAAAGCCAGTTGTCTGAGATCATTGCCCTCATTACTGATCTGGTTACCTAGGAATTCCTCCTAATTAAAAATTTTTAAAAGATACAAAACGCAAAAGAATGTTTGAAGCACCATCGAAACACTTTAAAAGTGAAGTATACTAGCTACATTAAATTCAAACCTCCAAATTACAAAAACGGAAATTCAAAAGTGGAAAAAATTACTTCTAGTTACCTTTATCTGTTTCTTTATACCACCTTGTGTGTTTATAGAAGAATAACATTCAGGTAGGATTCACTTCATTAGGAAATGAACAGAAAATGCTAACTACAGTGCAGCTTCATGACTCAAAAGTCTGTAACTGGTATTAATGAACTTTTAAAATGCTTATTTTCCTGCTTTAAGATGCCTTAAAGCAAAATCTCTCATTTCTTATCTGCTAAAAGCAATGTGTTTGCATCCCTTACAAAATAAAATGGTTGAAATAGGGTTTTTGGATGGTTTAAAGTTTCCAGGACTTCTCTTGTTCACAGTTATTCTTGTAAAGAGAAGAAATTTATAAAATCACATGCCTTAATGGTCCCTTTGCTAGAAAATGGAAATATTCCCAAATATGTTCTACTGTAGGAAAATCAAAAATAACGTGGAAACTACAAATATGTTAGCCAATTGAGAATATTTATTAACTAAATAATTTAATAATAAAGAAAATGCCTACTTGATTAATTGTTGCAGAGTAAAAATTACAATAAAACTGTCTTGATCAGTGCTTTGCAGAAGCGCCATTACTGTCTGTGCAGTTGTTTAACAAGGATTTAATTGGAAAGATAAGTGAATGCACATTTAAAAGTATTGTTAATTTGCTTTATAATCACCCCATCCTTCACAGTATTGACAGCACAAGGCACAAACCCCTTTCTGTTTTACAAGTATTATTTTCCATATGTGCACAATAAATCCTGAAGCAGTAATTGGAAATTTTATGGGTTCCCACATACCTAGTATAGTGGGTGCAGAGGTGCACTCTCCCTTTCTAAGAGGTAACCCAGTTCTAGGTTGGAAACAAGTGACCAATCTGATTTGTATATTTCTCCCATTCACTGCAGATCATAATCATATTTTGTCCCCTTCTAGTAAAAGTTGCATCTCTTCTATTTTATGTATTCTAAAATCAAGATGGAAAGGAGGGGGGAAAAAAAGTCTGGATTGTTCTCAATCTGTGACTGTATTTTCTTGAAAATGTGTATAATGGAGGTCCTGGCCCAGGATGGTCTCTGGACTACCTGGCTGTATCTTAAACACCATTTTCTGAAAATTGTTACACCCAAACACATAAAAGGATACAAGGAAAGGGGCAAAGAACATCTTCGAGGCACCATCTCTTCCTTTGTGCAGTTCCACATGCACACGCACAGACTTGCCCCTCAGCTCATAAATGCCTTAGAGTTTGGAATCATCTGCTCAAAAATTCATTCAGTGCATAGGTTTTCAAAACAGTGTGAGTGTCATGCCTCAGATTTCTGAGAAGTGGCTTCCAGAATCCAGAGAGCTTCTTTATTATTGAGAGTCTAACGTTGCTCTAGAAGCAGAACATTTGCCTTGCCCTGCACATCGAGGGAGACTAGAAACACCATGTACCTGGTGTTCAGGTACATGATTTATCTGTTGATTCTGAAAGGGCTGCCCTCCCCAGTTTTTAGTTCAAAAAAGAAAAAGAATGAAAATATGAAGCTCATCTTGAAAATGGTTGTGAACTATAATTGAACCTATTTCAAAGGCACAGATTGTTCCAACTGTTATCTCTCTGCTGATAAAGGCTGCCCACCTGATTGTGAGGAGAGTGGAGAGTCCCCAGAGTGTGTCATGTGAGTAACATTAAAACCCTGAAAAGATACATGGGACACGCTTAATGTCCCCCTCCTCCATGCCCCCATCCTTCTAGAATTTGGAGAAATATCTTTAACTTTAGTTAACTGCAGATTTTTTTTTCCATAGACAGCAAATGCTTCAATTATGAAAGCCTAGAAATTCTTCTGAAGAAAATTTTCATGAGAGTCTTTTTCAGTGGAAACCCTTTTGCCCTCTTGATAAAACACATTGCCTCATATATTGGCATGGGGAAATTATTTTTATCTTTAATTTGGCTATGCCTCTAAATCTCTAAACCTCTCACATTTACATTAGCTTTTTATGCTTACAGAGTAAAATAGATATATATTGAGTTTCATATGTCTAGAGATTTGCCAATAAATGCTAATATCCAACCATTAATAACAACTCACTAATCACGTGACAACTTTTTTATTCCTTCCTACATAGGTATAAGGTATAAGATATATATAAAACATATGAAAAAGATATGAAAATAACTCTTGGAGTGTGTACCGGAGTGTACCTGCATTCCCTCTCTTCCTGTATATACATACTTATATACACACATATAGATGTGGAGATGGATATAGATATAGATATGGGTATATTAACATTCTTCCATGCATGTTTCACTTTTCCTGTCTGTGTACTTCTGTGTTGTGAAAATCAGATCCAGTTACAGAGATACACACTTCAAAGATGATTTTTGCTTCTTTTTCAAATTTCTTCTTCAGAGGCATGGATTGTAAAACCGTTTGTCTCGGGTGAAAGTGTCTTTGGGACCAAGACCTTTGCATGCCCCATTTCAACTAGACAGCAGAGACTGGTGCAGTAACGAAATGTCCAGCTGTCCTTTAATTAACTGAAATGAGGAAAATGTAATGTTTTGATGAGAGAACCAGGATTCTGTGCAGGATAATGGGAAGACTATATGTTTCCGTGCCTTCCTGCATATGACGGAGCCATGGGGTGCAGGAAAGAGATGAGGCTTTTTTATGCTCCAGTAGGGGGAGCTTTCTTGTCCCCACTGTACAAACAGCATGGTGCATGTGTTTAAATACGCCATCCTAAAATGCAGACTTTTCATTTTCATTTTGCAAGTGGGAAATTTCACTATGTGATGGGCACATTACTCTTCTTAGCGACACATTTTGTGCAAACTCATTTGGGAAAGAATAGGAAATTTAGAATACTGCCTTCATATTTCTTCTGGAAATGTTAGCCTGAATCCATTATTTCCAAACCTGATGAGGATTACAGTTCATTTGTACTTCACAGCAACCCATATTGTATTCTGTTTTGTGAAGTAAATAAGAGATGATACCGTGCTAATAGCGCCTGTATTTTGTTTTCCGTATGAATAATCTTATTCTGGGGGCAAGGGGGGAGGAAAAGGAAGCAGGGACTGGAGGACTTGATTTAGCCTTCTCTAGATGGAATGTGTTATTTTGACAAAGAAGTGCCCTGAATTATTTTATAAATAATCTAAACTGGAGGAGGTGGAACATAAACTCACTTAGGTCACCGAGTACATCCATATTCAAATGACAATATAAAAAGCACTGCTCAGTAACACCCGAATCTATATCTCTTATTTAACTATGTTTAAAATACTCATGGACAAACCTGATTTGATGGCAGTGTGGGTGGGTGCTTATGTGCTGATGAAGGAAATTCTTTACATACAAAATAATTTCCCACCATCACTCCACTACGCCTGCAACGCCACAATTAGGGAATCCATTTATCTGGCTAAGGCAGGAAAGGCAAGTCATTTCACCTCTTACACTAAATAGGGTTGATTGCTGGTAGCTGGTTAGATAGTTATGCTAAGAAGGATACTGAAACATTGTCCTAAAGAAGTGAGAGTGAGTTCTCTCATCCATTAACGAGGTAGGGCACAGGCACTATTTGGGGGGGAAGAGAAAGCCTCAATCTGCGTGCCACATACTTTCTGCTTCTGCATTATGGTTTTAAATTAATAAAATTTGACGATTAGAATGGAAGTATCAGGGGTGCCTGGGTGGCTCCGTCGGTTAAATTTCAGCTCTTGGCTCCGGCTCCGGTCATGGTCTCTCGGAAGTGGACCGAGCCGGCATGAGACTCTGGGCTCAGTGCAGAGTCTGCTTCAGGTTCCCCCTCCTTGTTCACTTGCTCTCTCTCTCTCTCTCTCTCTCTCAAATGAATATAATCTTAAAAAAAAAAAAAAAGAATGTACGTATCACATGAGGTTTCCACATTAAGAAAATACCATGAACACAAATCTGTTTATCAGGAAGAATAACATACAACCTAGCATACCTCCAAGGGACTGCATCAAAGCATAGGGAATCTTGAAAGAGTCAGAAGAGGAAAGGAATATATTCTAAACAAAGAAAAACTCAGAAGAAATCTTAGGAAGTTTAAGAGGAAAAAAAAAATGGACTCAAATAATGAGTTAGATTTTTAAAAGCCATTATTTTGCTTAACAAGTTTACCAAGACTAGTCCTGTTTATCCACTTGTTAAATCCTTCCGTTGGTGTAAGGTATGACTAGACTATTTTTGTTAAATCTTATTAACTATGTGACTCATATATTATTGAGTTGATTCCCATTGGAATGACAGGAAGTCTAAAATTAGCTTCTCTAAATAATGTCCCATTCCAGATAATGACTTCAGCCAATGACCATAAACACCATCTTTCTGTCCATAAAGTTATTGTCTAGCTGTGCATAGAACTAACTCACTGAGAGAAAAACAAATCCCTTGAAATAGAGAAAAACTAAAATGATTTGTCTAACCACAGTCTTCCCACTTTACTTTCATTTAGTTTGGGCTCAGATTGGAAAGATTTATTTTTATTAAGACAAATTTTGGGAAAAAAAATAAAAAAAGAGGAAACACACCATCTGCGCCTGATCTTGGTATTCGAGCTGTCTCTTGGCTTTTAATATATCATCAGTCCATTCCTTATATCAGCTAAAATACCCTTCATCACAGAATATAAAGGTTGACTTTCTCATCAATTGACATATTTGGTCTTTCGATATACAAAAATGCAGTGCCTGGAAATCTCAGCACCATTCAGGAAACAAAATAGTAAATAAAAAGTATAAATAAATCAGCTACGACCCTTGATTTCAAGAGCCAGAAGGCCAATCCAAACTGTCTTTGGATTTTTTTTTTTTTTTTTCCTGTACCTGGAAAATTCAGGAAGCACCGAAGATTTAAGCTTCTCTAAATTCCGGGATCTAGACAGCCTCATTAGGACCTAGCTTCTCTTGATCTCTCAGTTCTGCCATTCTCCATGTTAACTTCATTCTTAGTCCTCACATCGTGTAAAATGACTGCAACATCACTGGCTCAGCATGGTCCTTGTTTCTAATTCATCAGGAATCTCTTTTCTGACAGGCTTGACTACTAGCGACCAAAGTTGAGTCATTACCAATATTCCTGACTCAACCACTCTGGCTGAGGGAATAGAATGCGCTGATTGACTGAGAGGAAGGTCACATGCTCATACTTGGAGGGGTAGGTAGAGTCTCACCCCGTGCACGTAGATGGAGATGAGAAGGAAGATGCTCCCCTATGAGAACTTAGTACACTGTGTCTGGAAATAAGATGTTCTCTCAAAGGATTACATGAACTTTAACAGTTGGAACAATGAGTCCCAGGCCATGGAGACTGGTGCGTGGAAGAGATGTCAGGCATTACTCTAGCAATGATCTTACTTTCAAACAGTCCCCAAACATGCTTCAAACTCTTTAAGTAAATTCATTTCATGAGGTTTGGGGGCTTTTCTTTTTTCTAACAGTAATTGGTTTGGGAGATGATGTACACAAAGTGTGCTGTCATTGAGAGGTTCAGGAAGGGGGTAATTGCTTCCCAATTAAGTTGGTTAGCTTGCTCAGGCACAAGCATGGGCCCTCACATGTGCTCAGCATTCTATTAATATATAATCTTTGAAATGTTTTAGAAGCAAAACCCACATGCTTTCAAGGTATTTTAAGCTACTGACACTGAAAGAAAAGAAAAGAAAAACTATCCTTAAAGCCAAGCACATGAGGGTATACAAGCATCCATGGACCAAGATATATAAAATTACAACATAGATTATGAAATAGAAGGTAGTTAACCTTGGACCAGTAAAGATAAATACTGGAAAGGTCAGGGCAATGATGTAGAACTATGTACCTGGGAACCAGTTTAAGATGTGATAACAAATGCACTTTAGCAAAGGTTCTGACACAGTAGTGTTGAGATCTTTGTTGCCTGCAGGGTGCCCAGAAAACTTCAGTGATTCTCAGACATGGAGGAAGGTATTTTGTGGTTGATTTTTTTGTTGTTGTTGTTTTTGGTCATTGTCAGTGGCATCTGTGCAGAAGAAAATGCCTCCATATGATAAGAAAAAAACCGTTTTTGTTGTATCAAGAACACATGACAAAGCATTCAAATATAATGCAAATAACTGCAAACCGATGCATCCAGCAGTTTAAAAACTGAATAAATAATTTAGCTTTTACACATGGGCAATCCTTGCTAAAAAAAATACAAATCGGAACCCTTCTGTTTAAATCTATTTTATTTTGTTAATAGATGAGCTAATATGATAGGCATTTAATTGTATAATGTATTATTAGCCATTTTCCCTGGCATACCATTAACTTTAAATAGTATTAATATTTAACATTTCATAATACACACTACAAAGTTCTTATTTTTTCCAGCCGAACAGAAAATGTGCATTGATAGTAAATCTCTTTAAAGTGGGTTTTAAGATGCTCAGTATGCAAAACCTGTTCCATTTATACTGTTTGATCAAAAATACTCAAAATGCCACAGCATAATAAGGCAAATGCTGTAAGATGACAATGATGCCAAAACTGTATTATGATTTTGTATTCAAATACAATGTATTGCATAATTAGGCATAATTATATAATTTGAATATTTAAGAGAGCATTTAAAATATGATAGGAGGCATCTAAGTACATGGACTTCTCAGGGATGGTTCAATCAAGAGGGTGTAAAGTTGGAATTAATATTTGTTATCAAATGGCAAACTCATTCAAACACAAGTTAGCTGGAAGAGGACCTACCTGTGGCTGACTCCGATCATAAACATTGTCTCAGCAAATCTGAATCTGATTTGAATCTGATCTACAAGTATCATTTTTTCCTTGACAAAATCCTGATAGTATTTAGTTAGTTGAGTTAGGATACAGTACTTCAAGTCTCTGTGTGGGTCAGTCTGACGCCCTGTAGTCCATGGATATAGACTATGCCCTTAACTCAGAGCAGCATTCTCAGAAATGTATGTTCATGATCATGAGGGAGACTCACCCAGACAGAATATATGAAGTGACACAGATCCATCTCCATTTCCAGAAAGACTGTTCAAAGGACATACCCCCACATAAAGTAAATCAGCCAGATTTTTTGTCAAGAGAGGCCAGTGTTAGAAGGCAACTTTTTAAATAGAGCATGAAACTTGATTTCTCGTTAATAAATGTTTTGGCGGAGCGCACTTTTATGTGAGAAAAAATTAAGATCTTGAGCTTTGCCCAGCTGTCCCCACACGGAACTTCTCCCTACATTATCAGCACGGGAAAAACGTTTGTTTGTTTTATTAAGAAAGAACATTGGGAGCTCACAAAAAGCTTTTTATTTCTGATCTTGCTTAAATTTTCAATGATCTGAAAATAGGGCCAACAGACTAAGTTTATGGCATATTCTAAAATTAGAGGAGAAACTCTTGCAATTTTTTTTCTATTTCATTTCCATTTAGTAGTGACTTAATTGGGGGCCCAAGATAGATCAGTAAGAGAAATTGTCCCAATTCAGAATATTCAATATGTCAATTCGTTCAGAGACTTGTGCCATTGCAATTAAACAGAAAATGAAAAGACAATTTAAAGATTTCCTGTTTCTGTTAGTACCAAAACCAGATAAATTTCTCGAGTTCATCACTTTCTCCAGAAGCTGACCACATCCAATTATTTTCAACCTACGCCCAACGTGAATCTTATGCTCTTGGGAACGAATGTTATTGTTACACTCAGAAAATGGTATATTTATGTCCACCTCCATGACTTGCTGGTGCCAACAGATTCCATGTTCTGGGGCTTTGTTTTCCTGATATTCCCTGGCTTAACCCATTTCTCAAAACTCAAGTTCCAAATTCCTTTAATGAATTCAGTTTATTTCCTTATGCTTCCTTTTACACTCTTATGTGTGTTATAATAATTAATGCATTAAAATACCTTGATGTAGTTTTAATTTCTTGTGTCACTGCATATACATTGCTACATAATTCCAACTAATATATGTCGCTTATGCCTTGTGTCCCCAATCAAAACCATCTAGATCCTCATGGATAAGATCATATTTTATTCTACAGTTTCTGCCCTCAAAGTGCCCAGAAAAGTAATCATGACATAATGGTTGCCTTATAATGATGATGATAATGACTACTAATGTTTATGGAATGCTTACTATGTGCTAGGTATTTACCCAGATATGCTTAAAAAGAACCTGGGTTTTCAAGCATAGATGATCAATGATTTAACCCACATGAAAAGCCAAAAGATGCAGGAACCAAGCCACATCTATTTCAATGTACTGTAAAGGTTAAACAACAATGTACTGTAAAATTATCTGTAACTTCACTTCACAAAGAGCTGTGTTCATGGTGTCAATCCAGAACCTTGCTATGCTTGCTAGAGCATAGCTGTGCACCCCTGCACACCTTCTTATCCCATGCTGAAATACACTCTCACCTCATAGCCCCACAAACACCTGCAAATCGCTGCTCATCCTGAAAATGTCACCGTCTTTCTGAAACTGTTCTTAAATCCCTCAGACAGAGGTGACCTCTACCTCCCTCCCTGGGACTTCCTCCCTTTTATCCATGCGTTTATCATATAGTGTAGTCATCTACTTATTTATTTGGCTCTCCCCACCTTCTCCCTTGAAGTGCTGGAATTCCTATGGGCAAGTGTCCTGTCTTCCCCTTGCCTCTGCTACCCGACGTGAGCATGAGTGCGGAAGTGATGTGACTAATTGGGTCTTACGTGAGCCCTTGCTAAAAGAAAAAATGCAGTTTGTGAATGAAACTAGCAGTTCCAACTTCAAAAATGGCACCTTCTGGCCCCTAGGCATCTCCCCCAAGATCACATTCTCAGAATCGTTAGAAAAGCCCAACTCTCCTCTTCAAAAACGATTCCTTAAAACAGTCTAAGGATTGGAGCTGCTTTCACAATTCCTTCGTTGATGGCAAGGGGGTTGGAAGATATGGAGCAGGGCCATTTCTTGCCTGAGTGACACTAGATTAGGTTAGACTAGGTTAGGTTAGTTTAGGTAAAGTTAGGTTACATTTCTAAAGACTGGAAAGTGGTAACTGCCATTTAGCGGTCCTTCATTTCAAATGTTTCTGATACAATAGAGCTCCTGTTTCTCCGTGCTGAGCAGGCCCATTAGAGTCTAATATTGGACTTGATAGAAGATGTGCATGTCTTTTACATTATAAGGCTTTATATTTCAAACCTCTGTACCTTGCATCTATGTGTTTGACAGCTGGTGTCCTGCAAAGCAATGGCCAGTAAGAGGCATGATTGCACTAAATTGGAAGCATGAGGCAAAGGGGTATTTTTATTGGGGGGGGGGTGCGGGAAGGAAATTTGAGGGTAGTGGGTTAGAAGAAATCATCCACAGATGCTGATCTCTGTACATTAGCGGATGGGATTTTTGAATTGTGGTAATTTCTGTTTCTGTGACAGTTCATCAAAAATTGAGGGCACCACGTTTGAAAATTACCCATGGTTTCATTTCCAAACTAGATGCAGACTCTGTGCCTTTGATTATTAGAATTATTCAACTCACTCAGTGGGGCAGTGAGGAGGGGCATTGGTAAATACTCCCCCCACCGATATTCTGTAAGACATTCGTTAAAGAAGCCCAAGGCAGCAGAACAAACTCCATCACTCTTTAACAAGTGTTATCTAAACACACAGCAGCAGCCGATGAGTGAGCCAAAGTGACAATTTGGAAATTCATTTCTCTCCTTCAGAAATGCCTATGTCAGTGAGGGGGGCAGTCAGACTGAAAGATGTGGAGACAAACTTCTTTCTGCTTTTATGAAGCCTTTTTCACTGCACTGTGGAAGGCAACTCAGCAGATGTTTACAGGTGTCTCTCTTCTCTTCCAAAGTTTTTTTTTTTTTCTTTAATAATATAATGTAGGTCTCATACCAGCTTGCCAATGAGTAAGGTGAGGATAATACTTCAGAAACTTCCCACAAGTAACAGCAATTTGGTGACTCCTTTCACAAAAGCTGCTTCCCTTTTATTCCACCAAACGCTGACTGGGGTCAAGTCCCAACTTTCTCTTCAGGGATAGGGGAGAATCCAGACGGAAGATGTGTGGAAAGGGAGAGGAAACAAGTGTGTGTTGGTCATATCTACTGCAAGAGAATCGTCTCTTCACTGGTCTGGTGTAGAAGCTTGCTGCGCTCCTGGTGTTGCTAAAGGGCACACGAGTGCCATTATAAAGAGACAGGACTTCAGTTGTAAGAGGGCTTTTAAGAGAAGCAAGCTGCTGATTCGCATAGGAGCATGTCAAATATTATTTAAGTGGCCAGTAATGTAAACATCATGCTACTAACACTGAACAGTTTATCACATAAATATAATTGTCTTCTTTTAGAAGAATAATAAAAGCTGAATCCATATGTTACATATTATTTAAAATTGTTTCTGCAAGATGTATTAGTCCCATAGAAGAAGCAATTCTTCCACCAGAGAAGGACAACAGCAGTTTTATTATATTAGATTGTCATTTGTTTAATTTGGTTGTTCCCAGTAGTAGTTTCACAGATTTTTATGAACTGTTACTTTTATAGAAAGTCAAGTTACCCATGATGGATGGCACTTGCATTCATCCAAAAAAATAAATAAATAAAAAGAAAGAAAGAAAAAAAAAGAAAAGGTCAGAAAGGGAGGTGGCATGGATTTACTTAACAGAATCTGCTTAAATCAGCATTTCTTAATTCTTGGACAATCGAAAATCAATGTAGGGAGTTAAGTTCTGTGAGGGATATTTCTAAGATTTTGTTTGAGTTTATTTAAACATGGAGACCAAGCTAAAGGTGAGACTGGAAGACCTCTTATGAGCACAGATAAACTAACAATTCTTATATTTAGAACTATTTATGAATAAGAGTTACCCAGGGTTGTTTTTTTTTTTTTTCTTTTTTTGAACTGGGAACTACAAAATACTAATTTTATTTACTTAGTTAAAATGTCTGTTACTAATTTTAGGCATGTTATTGGTTAAGGAAACTAGTTCCTCCTGTCATTCTTCATAATTTTAACTTCATAATTTCAGCTATATTTTAGTTTTTACTTACATGAAGTGGGATTTTTCTAGGTATGCTTGAAGTTTTAAACACTGAAATAAGTGATATTCTCCATTAACTGATGGGTTAAATGAATGCAGTATGGAAAAATACCACCCAACAGCCGCCATTACCATTTTTTTAACTGTTCCATGTGTATTCTATTGAAGTCAGATATTTGAGGAGTGTCATGAGAGTAAATGTTCCAAAGTATTTGAATAAACCATTCCCAAGAGGGTTCATACAAAACAGCAATACTGATTCCCAGGAATTAGCAATAGACTCCAAGTCTTCTGGGTATCAGGTAGGTAAATATTCACAATCAAATTTGTTTGCCTCATCCTGGTAAAATTAAAACTCTAGAAGAGAATAGCAACACTATTGCAATAAAATCTGGATACAGAGTTAAATTCCCACCATATAAACACGTAGCGCATATCCATCAAAGCCAATTAAAGCCAAGCTATAATTCAGCAAAATAACCTTTATCCACGTAAATAATTTAAATCCTACATCTTTTATTCTAAGTTGCAAGATTTTAAATCTACGTACTTGAATAATTCTGAAAATGAAACATGATCAGATCAGAACCGCTGGATGGTGAAATCTGTACTTTTAAATAGTCCCAAAAAGTTTATATGTGCCCTGGAAAAGCTTACAAATATATTTGTGCTTGTATTTTACTTTTTGCTTTGAAAACAATTTTACATTTTCTAAGTGTATTGATAAAGGCTTAGGAAGATGGATCAGAAATCTACTGGGTGTTAAGAAATCAGCCTGAGATATAAAATGTTCTTTCTAAATTTAGACAAATGCAAGATAAAACCTACAGAAGGTTCCTCATTCCATGGATTACTAAAACTCAAAGAATGCAGAGACTTGCTTAGCTCCATAACTTTTCTGTATAATTGTGTATTGACCGACATTGAACAATAAAATCACCCCATCCTTGATCTTATGCAGCTGTGTTGCTATAAAAAGAGTATTTTTAAATATTCTTTTTTATATTAAAATACTAAGAAACTGTTACAAAAACTCAAACAATAAAAAGGGACAAAGAAAAATATTGTCACTTAGTCATTCCATAAATTCACACCTACATATATACATAAATAAATGCATTAATAAATCTCATTCTAGATGACCCTTTCCAAATTTATTGATATAACAGACAGATAAAAAATATGATTCTGCCATAGTGGTTATTCCTTAATAAAAGGTTTTATGTCTGGCTTTAATTGAATTTTAAGAAGAAAGAGAAATTTAAATGAGCTTGAAAGAATGGTTAAACTTCAAATAAATATCTATTTGCCTTGAAAAAATATCAATTCTTTAAAAATAACCTTAAGAAAAACATTAAGAAATTGAAACCCATAAAATTATTTCCATTTTTGACGAAATATCTTGTTCTTTGTCTATGAGGAAATTAGTGCAGGTATGCTTCCTTTCAAGATGATCTTCCTGTTTATTTAGGATTTTATGATCCTTGAGATTGATATTTGTAATCATTATCCCCAATGTTGTTGAGACTCTGTTCTATGCTGAGGAGAAAAAGCTCATACCTACTCATTTTGCCAAGTTTTCTCCATGTTTAATGTTCAAAATTTCAAAACACATTCATGTTTATTTTCTGTTTATTATATTTCATCTTCTAGTTCCTTTTCCAAGAAAGGATCATGAGCAGGTTTCCCTAACTTTTCTGAACAAATATCTCTGAATTTTGCACATCTTTGCATCTGGTGCTGACTGCTACTGTGAATGTTCCTTGTGATATGATTTACCTTTGCTGCTTTAAAAACTAGATGGCTTTTTCTTTACCCTTAAACCTCAGTAGCTCTATTAGGATATGTTAGATGAATTGTTCTTTACCAATTTTTCCTGGGAGTAAGTATATCCTTTCAGTAAGCAAATATGAATCCTTTTCTATGGCCCAAAACTTTTTCTATTATATCTCTGCTTTTTGCTTCTGTTCCACTAGCTTTTAATCTTAAGAGTCTTGTCTTCTGTACTATAGTCTCCTTTATCCATATATATAAAATTATTCATTGGTGTGTTTTATGTCTTTTTTAATATTTTCCTTTTCATTTTGTATAATATCATTATATATATATATACACACACACACATATATGTACACACACACACCTATATATATATATATATATTGTTTTTCTTCTACTTTGACGTTGGTTGTGTTTTTTGAGTTGCACTTATTTTTTGAGCTCTATCAACTTGCTTTAAATATTTATAGCACTTTTTAAAAACTCTCTCTGATACATTATATGTAAATAATTTTTTGGAGCTATTTATCAGAATTCTTGAATAATTCCTCTTGTGATTTCTTGTGATTTATATTCTTCTTTCCTTTTATTCTTGTCTAATCAATGATCTTATGGTGCTTCTATAATCCTTACTTATCTTTTCCTGACAACTAATCCTTGAATAGGACCATTATCATCTATCTATCATCTACCTATTATCTATCTATCTATCTATCATCTATATCGCTATCAGCTATACAGCTCTGTGTATTGGAATCTAGCAGTTTCTGTCTCTTATCCTTTCTTCATGCAGTTTCATGTCTGAAGCCCTTCCCAAGCTAAATGTCTGGGGAGTAAACAATAAAACAGTCTTGTCTTCTATGCCCTCTTCCTTGACTTTCTGTGGCATAAAATTACTAGTATATTTTCCTGCTCACAGGATGCACCCATTCTCATGGCCTGATACTCTAATCAAATAATCAGATATCACTGTCAAGACTATGACCCTTTTAAGGAAATCTCTCTCCTCTTCCATGTCTGAAGTTTGTACTGGCTCAGATTCTCTCCTCATTTTGGTACAGACGCCACAGCATTTCACAGTACACATGACTGTTTATGGTTTGAGGCTATGGCTATTTTTGTTTTATTGACCACTGAGGGTTTTTGCTTCTTGTGGTGTTATAGCTCCCTATTTTTCAGTCTTTATTGTTTTTGGTGTGCTTTCAAGACACTCAATTCAGATGCTTTTTAAAGGAAATAATCTAGAACCCAGCTCCTCTGGACTTGTAAAGTTTGTGTCATTTTGTTTTGATCTTACTTCCAGTACTCCTGAAAAAAAAAAAGAAAAGTTTTCCTTTCTAACGAATTAATTTAAACAACTCAAGTATATTACAGACGGTCCCAACTTACAGTCAATGGTTCCACTTACAAATTTTTGACTTTACAATGGAGCAAAAGCAATATGCGTTTAGTAGAGACCGTACTTTGATTTTTGAATTTTGTTCTTTTCTAAAGCTAACAATGTGCTGTATTTTCTTTCTTGATGTAGGGCAGCAGCAGTGAACCACCACTCCCAGTCAGCTATGCAATCATGAGGTTAAAAAACCAATACACTTAAAACCATTCCGTACCCATAAAATAAGACTGTTTTTTACTTTAAGCATGATATTCGATAAACTACAGGAGATATCCAGCCCGTTATGATAACATGGGCTTTGTGTTAGTTGAGTTTGTCGAAGTGTAGGCTAATGCAAGTGTCCTGGGCATGTTTAAGTTAGGCTAGGCTAAGCTATGATGGTTGGCAGGTTAGGCATATTAGACAGGTTAACCCATCATAAGTGGAGGAAGATCTGTACCCTTTTTCAATTTCCTTTTTGTTTTAGTTGAATTTATCCTTCCAAAAATGAAGGATAAAACTTTCCTTTCTTTCATCTTCCCTTTTATAATAGTTTCTGGAATGCCAGCCCCTCCAACAGAACTGAATGGAGACCTACGAACACACCCTTGGTGGGCTAATAACCCCTGCTGATCAGACTTATTATTGACCTCTAGCGCAAGCCAACAATTTGTCACTTCATTAAAATGATATAAATATTTATTAAACATACTTTTAGATACAAACTCAAGTATGGGATAATGGAAGAGCAAACAAGAAGTCTACTATTGTTAGCACGTCCACTTGCAAACCCCATTTAACAAATCAGAAGCCTTTCCTTCAACTCTGCTCACTCTCCTTAGACTATTGAATGATATCTTGTTTTTACTTAAGTGTTACCACTTGTGATTTTAGATCCTCTCTTCCTTCTGAAATAGTGTATCAAAGAACCATATGTAATTCTCCTCCTAAGACAAGTTCTAGTAAAATAGATTCTCCCTGTTCATTATGTTGTAAGTGATGTTTTAAAGTCCCCTTTGGGCAGATGCTCTGGGACACCAATAGTACCTACCGGCCAGCCTCTCCATTTGGCTCTTTACCTTTTATGACATTCTGGAGCAGCCATCTCAATTGCTCTAAGTACTTATGTTTTCAAATAGTTTCCCTTTTCTAAATAAATTGGAGAAAAGTCAGGATTTCCATAAAAAGTCACATTCCATTGCACCTCAGTTTGCTTTTATGGGCAGAAGAGAATGATAGAGATTCCAAGCCAGTTAGATTAGGCACCCCATCAGAAATTCTCCCACAAACCAACTACACTGTGTGGAGCAATAAATGATTCTAGAACTTGCTCTTTCCTGCTGAATTTAATGCATCTGCTTTCTGGCTTGGATAAGTTCTCTATGCTCTCTGAGTTACATTCATGCTTGTCCTTTCCAGCCATCTGTCATCTTCTATGGCCTTTTCTACTTACTTTTTGATTAAAGACACTGAGTCAAGACTTTAAAAAGGACTTAAGGGTACCTTTTGCTGGTTTCTCTTCATTTCACCTATTGACCTAGACTTGAAAAAGCCCACCTCTGGGCTGTTTTCTCTACCTATTCCTTCCTCAGAGAACTTGCAGTTCAAATGTCACTTGCACTCAAATTATTCTCAAACATACATTTCTATCATTTAGTTTCCATCTTTCAACATATCATTAGAAGGGTAATTTTCATTGCTTACAAATATATCTCCACCTAGGTGGTCACTAATGATTGGAATAATAGAGCAGCTTATCTCTGTTCCAAGAAATCCACCCCTTTTGTGTACACTCCACTGCCTACAAAAGTCAACTGCTCTTACTATCCTAAGATGACAAGTTTGAGTCATTCCCAATATTTGTTTTGTGACTATCTCCACCACTATAGCCTTAACATTTATTGAACATTTATTATGTACTACATGCCATGGTATGCTTCACACCTATTATTTTATCTAATAATCACAGAACACAAAGTGTTGGACATTATCCCCTCAGTTGTGCCGATAAGGAAGCTAAAGCTTAGTGAGGTTAATTTGTGCAAGGACCACAGCTCATATGTGACAGAGCCAGGAACGAACCTGGGACTGATGGACTCTAAAGTCAATGTGCTCTCAGTCACCATGTCTTCAGTTTTCTCTCCGTAAGTCTAGGGTGGGTTTCTTGAATCTGCAGTCACTGTCCTTTCAACAAACATAAATTGAAATGTCATTGTGTCCCAGGAATTAGGCAACAAAATATAAAGATGAATAAGATGTGGTCTTTGTCCAGAAGGCTTTGGGAGCTAGTGAAATCAGAGACACTAAAATTCTGGGAGAGGGGGCATTTTTTCTTTGCAAGTTGGTGAGTATTATTGTTGCTATTTCAAAAGTTAATTCTTGGTAGATAATACGTAAGTCTTTTCTCTCCCTTGACATAGTACCTATTATAGATGATAATCTCATCTGGGGAATATAAGTTTTCATTTTTTAATATATGTTCTACTGACGAGCTGTTTGTTCATAAAAATTAGGCATCCAGTCCAGGGCTTTGTCCTCCTAGTGATGCTTATCTGGGGTTGGGGTATTGTGTATATTCAGGAACTGGAAAAAAACTGTTCTTATAAATTTCCAGGGGTGCCTGGGTGGCTCAGTGGGTTAAGCCTCTGCCTTCGGCTCAGGTCATGGTCTCAGGGTCTTGGGATGGAGCCCTGCAACAGGCTCTCTGCTCAGCAGGTAGCCTGCTTCCCTTTCCTTCTCTGCCTGCCTCTCTGCTTCCTTGTGATCTCTCTCTCTCAGTCAAATAAATTAATAAAATATTTTTTAAAAAATTTGCAAAAGCCACCCTTTGGTATACCACATTCACCTCACTGTGTACAATTACTTTATTAACTATTTTTGCTATAAGTCTTTCCCACCAACTTCTATTCCATTCAGAGGATCCTCTTCCCCAGTCCACTTGACTTTGTTTCCAGTTTTCAATAAAGTTTCCAAAATACATTCAATAACTCCCCAAATTAGATTGTGACAATCAGCACGTTTAAGTTCTAGGCACAAAATAATGTGTGCTTTAAAATGTGGGTTCTGGAATCACAGTGCCTTGGGATAAATTTGAGCCTTGCTGTGTAAAAGTGGCACAGCTTTGAATAGATGAAAACTTGTCAAGACTCGCTTCCTCCAAACCAAAAAGTTAATAATACTTCCTACTTCGTGAAGTTCTGATATAAAAGGCAAATGAGGTAAATGGTTATTATTATTTTTATTATTATTCTGCAAGTATTGCTGGGATAAAATGTCTTGTAACTATTTTGGAAAAGACTTGTGTTTGAAGAAACTTCCTTTTACCACTTTGCCCAAATAAAGCAGCACAGTCCATCTGTCCATTTCAAATGTTATTTATTGTTGTATATTTCCGGGATGATATCCTCATTCTGAATGATAGTCTAATACCATTCAATAATTTCCTCTTCTAATTTTTTTTCCTAAAGTGAATCCTAGTATTTCTTAGGATCATATATGAAAAAAAATTTTTAATAACTAATTCATTTTTTAATATTAGACTGATATAATTAGGTGAACTACCTTTATTTTTCTAGATATTTATTACTTGGTGTGTGTTTAACTTCACAACTTAGTAAAAAATTACTGTATTGTTTTGGAAAATCTCCAGTCAGACTCTGATCTTTGCCTATGATGTATCTGGTTTTACTTAACCGAAATGGGGGAATTGAATACTTTTAGATTTTTCTGCTATTCTTAGTTGACTATTTGACTTTCGTTGTGTCATTCTGTAAGAAACCTTGACAAGTTAAATTTATCCACACAGAAACCTGTAGTTAGGAGACCTGCGAGACGACTATAATTTCCTTCCCATTAGTTTCAATGAATTCCATGCACGTGAGAGAGAACACGGAGAGTGGGGTCTGGAGCCCCGTGCTTCCCGTAGTGCAGGTATATTGAGGAGAGATATAGTCCAGGTCTCCTTACATTGTTCCTCTGCCACACATTACCCTTAATCCTCCTTTGAGCAAATACAGACTAGAGCAGCCATGCCAAGAATTGGAGACTTAACTCTTTGAACACAATAGGCCTATGGACATGTAGTTTTCTCTTTGCACAAAATCTGTGAAATGGTTAATATACAAATGTGTCTATTGTAGCCAATGTGAACCAGAAGAATTGAGCCATAGCCAACATTTATTTAAGCATCATTTTTGCCATCTGGATTCTTTTGTGGGGAAAGAAGTATTTGAGGGGAATTGCCTTTGGTCACAAAGGTGATTTGACTTTCCTCCCTATTTATATGTTAATCATCCTTAAGGCGCCATTGTTCAAAGTTCCATAAAGAGGCTTTTTTTTTTTCCTTTTCCCACTGTGGCTCTAGACTTTAGGTAGCAGGAAGATCTTGAAGCCTATGTGGAAAGTATATCAAACATTTCTGTGGAAAAAGTACATTGGCCTATATATATGTAAAAATCAACCAAACAACTTAACCCAGGTAAAGAAAAATATATATATATATCGTGCAGCCAGTCACTGAGAGAGGGCCAAATCACCTCTACTCATTGGCCTTTTTCCTAAATCACGAGCCATGTGATATGGCAAATTATTTGGATTTCAGTCATCAAAATCAATATCTTATTGGCCACATATGATCAGCTGTTTTAGGTCCTATTTCGATCCATTCCTTAGCACTGAAGCAGAAAACAAAATTATAATTAGAGCCCAGAAATCTTCTAGGCTCCTATGACCTATGGAAAAGGAGAATAATTCAAAGGCAATAGGGAGCTTCTATGACACAAATGTTTTGAAGATTAAAACTTGAGAAGATTGGCATTCACATCTGGGAATTATAAATTTCATTCTGTTGTGAGAATAAAAAGCTTTTACATCAGTATGGCTTAATTTATTTTATTGCTATGTTTATAGGATTCAGAACCAGTGGTTATTTTATGATTATTGTAAAATCAGGTAATTTTTATCTCATGTGAGAGCTCTTTAATAATACTGTATTAATTAAATCTCTTATCTGAACCAAGGGTTTCAAAGGTGTAGCAGGCAATGAGGCAAAGTTTGTGGGATTCTAGTCACAGACTTTATTATTTTAAGGTATATTGAGATAAAGATATTTATTTGAGTACTAACTCTTGGAATGTATAAAATACCCACAACTAAAACTCTCTTAGACCAACAGTAAAGTTAATAGATCAACAAATGCAAAATAATACAATTCATACAAAATATTTTTGTGCTATTTAGGTGCACACTGAAAGAATGACTGGAGTGGAAATTAAAATTACTAGTATATAATTCTACATTTTCACCCCTAATAGTCTTAATTAGAAATCAGTATCTTATTTAACTCTTGAGCAAGAATGTGTGGTGTTTAAAAATTAAGAGGAAATTATGAAGTCAGAAGGTAAATGTTAAGATATATATATATATACATATATATATGTATGTGTGTGTGCACGTGTGTGCGTGTGCAGATATATTAATCTCATCATTAAAAGGAGGAAAAAAGAGCCTTTAAAGTTTCCATTATCCATTATGTCAGGTAGCAAATATCTTCTCAATGTAACTCCAGACATTAAATCTGTCGAGAGGAATGCTGTAAAATAAATGTCTGGGATACCTTCATAAACAAAAATCTTATTTCCATAATTCATACAGCTGGCTGGCATTTATTGGCACGTCAGGTGCAATGGGGACATTTCAGGAACATTAACATGTACAGCATCATTTGTCAACAAAGCAACAATGTAAGCAAATCGTTCAGAACTCATACAGATTTACAGCTTTCTCTGCCAGCTGCTAATTACGGTGTGCTCGGCCTATTTGGTATGGTCTTTTTATTGGAAAATGACAAAGGGGTTATAGTATCCCAGTTTGGAATATAGATGTGGCTTTTAGTAATAATATGAGTGTAATAGGACCATGTAGCTTGGAGTTGCGATCCAGTTTTGCTGGTCTTATAATTGATCAGCTTTGATTGATGAAGGACAAAGAGAAATTCACAGCCTATTTCATTTCTGATGTAACCTCTACAACAAAGGAAAAATAGGGAAAAATATCAAAAATCATATCATAGCAGTTTTTACTTTTTTCCCCTATAGAACATGACACGTAATATTCACCTCTCGAAGAAAAGCTGTTGCGTTGATTGCTAATGGAACAAATGTTACGAGCCTGTACATTTCACTTTCTAGGTTGTGCTTTGAACAATCAGGAAACCCTTCCATAAATATGCTTAAATAATGTTAAGGTTATGACATGTGGGGACAAATGTCAGCAGCGTCAAAGTTAACATCTATAATCACCCCCTGCTTAAGTTGTTCAGTTTTAGGAAAAGACACAACTGTGCAAGCAAATGATGGAGTGTCGAGTCTACCTTCAAATTCCCTGGATTATGTCAAGATATATTATAATCCATAAAATGAATAGTGGTGCTGCCTTCATGCCCATGATGTAAATCTGTATTTAGAGATATAAATGCCTTCTATTCAACCAAAATATAAAAAGTTAAATTGGTAAATACTTATTCAAACATTATTTAGATTTATCCCATCCCCAACCTTATTAAAACCCATTAAATTCCGGAGTGAACAGATTTGACATTCAGCAAATCAATTGCTGTCAGAGCAGCTGAGTTGACCAGATATTAAAATATTTGAAGCTTTACTGGCACCAGGTCTTCAGAGAAGAAATGTAGTGACGCATTCTCAGAGGTGGTAATGTCAGGCCAGCAATGGTTGACTGGATTCAATGTACACTATACTAAATAAGTGTCTTCTCATATTCTTATGAATAAAGCTTCCAACTTCAAAAATAGTTTATGGATAAACAGAGTCCCTCTATTTTACATAATCCTCCAGTGGAATCTCTTACAGTCTTCTCTTACACATTTGTCACTCTATTTATTGGTTGTTGGTTTCCAGCTCCTCCACTAGAATAAGATTCCTAAAACCAGAAAATGTACTGTGTTCATTTTTACACCCGAAGGTCCACAACTGCCTGGAACATAGTAGATTCCAAACTAAAGTTAATAGAATGAACGAGTATGTGCGCAAATATTGGAGCAGCTCTTGATAAGATAGTGATGAAGGAGAAATTTGCTTCAACATTTTGCCCAGTAGTCCTTCCTTGGCAGTGTCCTCTCCTAAAGCCTCTAAGATGTGTATTTCCCATACATTTTTGTCTTTTGTTTTTGTTTTTGTTTTTTCCTAAAACCCACTCTTGGGGAGCTTGGGTGGCTCAGTGGGTTAAGCCTCTGCCTTAGGCTTAGGTCATGATCTCAGGGTCCTGGAAACCAGATCTGCATCTGGCTCTCTGCTCAGCAGGGAAACTGCTTCCCCCTCTCTCTGCCTGCCTCTCTGCCTGCTTGTGATCTCTCTCTATCAAATAAATAAAATCTTTTAAAAAATTTAACAAAAACCCACTCTCAAGAAAGTATGTGATGCTCACAAATATTGAGATATAAAGAATCGTTAAAAACATTGTCTTTTCCAGGGGAATTTCTACTCTAACCAAGTTTTATCTCTTAAACAAAGATTGAATCTTAATTTGGGGATTTCAAGCATTATTTTTTATGTACAGAAAGATATTTAAGGTGAAGGTAACATTCTGATTTTCTTTAATAAGAGACGATCTCGCTTTCCCCTCTCTCTCTCTCTCTGCCTGCCTCTCTGCCTGCTTGTGATCTCTGTCTGTGAAATAAATAAAATCTTAAAAAAAAAAAAAAGTTAAAAAAAAAAGAGAGACCATCTCAATTTTTGCCTAAGCCTACTGTGTGCCAAAAGAAGAGGTCACATTGACTCTACTCTCCTGGATTATATGTCATCTAGGTTGTACCAGGAATTAAAGCACAGTCCCTAGAATGGAAATATGGTTTGCTATAGAAAAACGCTATGGTCTAACGCACATTAAAATGAAATTTTTAACTTGAGTCAATATGAAGAGTAGCATGTAGATTGCGATATCTGAGCAGAGCCTTTTCAATCTATATTGTCATTTCCTGTGTGGAACACAACTTTCTACCGAAGGTAGAAACAAGCAAGGGTTTTTGTCATTGTTGTTGTTGTTGTTTTAATTTTTTTACAGTTTGAAGAATGCTAAAACTTTCAAATCACATCATAACAACCCCAGAGAAATGGGGTTGAGGGAATCAGATCATTTGGAAGAGAGACACAATAATTATTTGAATAAAACCCACTATTTCTAAATGTACCCAAATGCCTAAAATGATTACTTCTGAAAATAAATTACTTACACAGAAACTAGCATTTGTGTTAACCCTTACTCAAAACTGTTATTTTCATTTAGAATCATTAAGCCAGTGCTTTAGAATATTCTGTATCCTCCTTCCAAATAATTTAAGTTGCACTAATTAGTGATTCATAGATACTTGAAATAGAATGGGTTGTTTACCTGTTTGTTATGCAAAAAGTCTTCAGAGAAAATACATCCAAAATTCTAGGAACATTCTTACGCATTCTTAATTATTTTTAGAGATATCTGTTTGTCTTCACAAAAGTGGTATTCTAACTATAAAACCCTTATAACAAAGCATTAACTCAGATCCTCTAAGGAATTCTACTAACAACCATTTATTATCTTTAATAATACATAAGGATGCTATTTGAAATGATCTCAAAGTTGACTATAATTTTATTTCTCACTAATTTAACCTGACCTCTCCTTTTCTTATCCTCTCCCCACCCCCTCTCCAGCCACTACCTTCTCCCTACAGTGATACACATCTTTAAACCATACTGAAAACATAAATATATGAAATGGCAAAGAATTTTTGAGAATTAATTTACAATTCAGAATCCATGGCTTCTCTTATCTTATTATCACTGTTAATTTGTTTAAATAAAAAATATGATAATAAAGAGATGCAAGTATAAAACTGTCATTCTTTTCTAAGATTATGTTAAAATTCAAATTTATGGTGTGTATTTTATATATAACACATATAAGCCTCTAGATCTTAATAAAGGTGCAGATGTAGGCAAAAAGTCTACTTTTAATCCAGTTTATAAGGAAATGCTCTGATGTGGCCTTTCTAAAAGACAACAGGAGGAAACCACCCAGCATAGTGATCCCTTTAAAATATTAGTCACCAGGTTGACAAGAAGGAGCATTTCATCAGCCCAATAATTCCCTCCTATCTATCATTCCCTTCTCAAATGTAATTTGAGAGAAAGAGAGACTTTAAAATCAAAAGGTATACAGTTTAAAAAATGGCACGAAATTAATACAGAAAGATGGAGAAAGACATTTGATAAGTAAGTAGCATTTGCATGCATGAGAAAATGACAAACTAACAGTGCATATCTGTTTTTAAAGATCTATGGCAAAAACAAAACAAATACCTCCCATTCTCGAACAAACAAATATGAGAGTTTAGTATCAATAGCATCTCTAGAAAAGATATTATAAGGATGTAATCGGGAAGAAAAGTTAAGTTATCCCAGAACAAATACCTGAAATGCAAGAAAGGTTTAGCAAAGAACATCTAAACTCGGGCCAATCTAAAGAAACTGTATAAAGCAGAGAAATTTGTGGCGTGTAAAGCAAAAATCTAAGTAGGGATAAAATCTTGATCAAAAATAGTATGTAAAGTGGGCAGCAGAGAGCACAAAGGTAAAGACTTTCAAGTTCTTCATTAACTCTGGAGGCATGTAAAGATTTGATTGTAGTAAGTGAAATACACATGTTAAAATTTCTAGGCCACTGTGCTTTGTTACACAGCCACCACTAGGGGAAGGGGGCTGTGGGGAAAGAGAATAGGAGCTGGGTTGAATTAACCACCGGATCAGATTGGCTCACATCTTGTAGGTCTCCTTTATCACTCTCTGCATCTTCTGCACAGCAGTGAACATTCCACCCTTTGAAAAGAAGTCTTTAGTGTATTTTTGTTGAGGATAGAAAGTGTACGACCAGCCTATGGAAGACGGGACTCTTAAGAAATGTAAGACAGGTAGGGGTATATTTCTCGCTGTTGAAAAGCAAACTTGAGAGTCTTCAAGAGAAAGAGATCTACGCACTTCCTTTAAAACAAACAACAGCAAACAGGAACAGAAGCAATGTAGAAATGTTAGCTATTAAGAAAAATATGTATTTGTGTTTCACAGAATGCTTCCACTTGGAAGAACAGCAACAAACCATTTAATAAACATGGATATTTGAATAGTGGTGTTGCTGCTCATAGAGGATATAGACTATCTAATTTTTCTATCAGCAGAGAACAGCATACTTTGAGAAATGTGTACATCTGTAAGTTCCTATTAATGCACATTTCTTTCAAAAATAAATTTGAGCATGAGCCACCTGAATATTTCCTATTTAGGAGGGCAAAAAATGACCTTTGTCATAGCAAAACTACAACTTAAAAATTGTCAATCAGAAACAATAAACTATAAAGAAACGAGAAAAAGGCATCATTACCTAACCAGAAAAATCTACCTTAGAGACCAGAAGATATTTTCAATCCAAAATCAAATATCTGATATTTTCATTTTCATACAAAATTCATGATATATTTTCAGTCTAGCCTATTTTAGGTTCTTTCCATTGCCTCTGGTAGACATGGGTCACTTTTCTCTGATTTTTTTTTTTTTTAAATTTTTCTATTTCCTATCCTGTGTATCTGCCTCAATGATTTTTAAGTGGCTAAACTGTTTGCTTAGAATTCAGGTGTTTTTCTTAGCAGATTATTTCAAGCTGATGCTGGTCCTCTCACATACTGTTGAATTCCAAATGTCCCCCTAAAACATAACCATGAAAAGTCATTTCTTTCCTATCCTCATCAACACTTCAGATAGTTAATAGCTGCAGGCACATGTTATAAAAGAAGTTGCTGAAGAAGGGAACTTGAAGTGAATTTGGCATAGAGTCATGGATGGTACTAAACACATGGATGAAGTTATTTACTAAGATTTTTCTTGTCGGCCTGATTTGGCTATATTTTCAAAATTGACACATACTATGCTGTAGACTTCTATTTTCACTAGCTGAGAAACAGAATGATTGCAGACTTTTGCATGTTATGCATTTTTAAATATCACCGAGTTAAACTTAGATTTTGATTCCGTGCCCAGGACCAAGTGGAAAAATCTCCATCTTCAATAGTTCCTATTATCTTTTAGTCACAGGGCCACGTACTGTATTTCTTCCATGAGTAAAACTCCTACTTGGAATTCCAAGCATTGCATAACCAGAAGAGTATTCATATTCCATGTTACTCAGTAGACTTTCATATTCGTAATAGACATTTTATCCGCATGATATTCTTTTTAGCAGTTAAAGCTCTTAAAAATCATAGTTTAGAATAGAGCCAACATTTAATCTATCCAAAAAATATTTATTAAACACCAGCTCCTACCACTGGGATCACAATCACAACTACCACTTTACACAGTTTTTCACTGTTTTTCATTGCTCTTATAAACCTCATCTCATTTAATGACTGTCTGAAATTGCCTACCGTCTTGAAGGAGCTTTGAGTCCTATGAAGTAGATTAAACCAACTGTTAGAAGAAGTACCTTTAAAGTGTTTGTGAGTAGTTAGGTAAATTGTGCCAACTAATGCAATATTTTTGATGCTTTTGGCAAATTGACAAGTGATCTTGGGTAAAAGATTCACCCGTATAGATGTACATTTATTTTTTATTATATTATATTCCTTCTTATTCCAAAGGGTTAACTTTTTGAGAATTAAGGAAATGCAGCTAAAATAGTATTTTAAGAAATATCACCTATATGAATGGCATATCTTGAAACAGGTCATATTAAAAACATGACCTATTTCTAAAGTAAGTGACCTATGCCATAAGGTAAATTTGGCCCATGGGCCATGGTTTGCCCATCTTGATACTAGTTACACAGTAGTTCTGAAAGTTTGGCTGGAGAATATTAATGGCCATGAAAATCCCTGAATTAGTATTCTCAGGTTTGAATAACAGAATTGGAGTTTGGAGGAACTTCAACAGCTTAACTTGACTTATTCTCCAAACCCGTCAGTTTCTCCTTATACCTTTAATATTTATTTTACAATGTGGTGGTCTCTATATATGTTTTGATTTCATGTGTTTATAATGTTTTGTTGAAAGCCTGTACTGGTGTCTCTTCAAAAGCTTTACTTTTCTTAATCTTGGAAGGTTTCTTGCTGGGGAAGTTAGAGGAGACATGATAAGTAGTCAAAGGCAATAGAAGAAACTTAAAAACTAAATGCTCTTTTCTCTGATACAGTTAGTATTCACACACTTTAAAAATTTGCATCAGTCAGAAATCAAGCAAATGTCACTGGTTGCAAACAAAAGGGAGGAGGCAGCCTTACCATAAGCTTGACCATTTAAAACCTGCACTCTGTGATTATTCTGTCAAAGTGTGTTGGAGACTCTCAATTTTCCTCAGTAAACCACTTATTTTTCATATCCCAATCATGAGAATATAATTGAACATTTTTACTTCCTCTGGTATTGAAAATTTTTTATGATTAGGATTTGAAGTTTTCCCTCCTAATTCTTAAAAGCCTTATTTCAAGCAGCATTCTATTAAGTGTGTCTTACTTAAAATAAGAAAAGTAGTATATAGCTTGCCTGGATTTTTTTCTTTTGTATATCCACTCAATTGTTTGTGACTTTCTTAGGAATGATTTGTTAATCTTACTCCAGTCTCATTTATGTGCCTTCACTTAGCAATGAACATTGACTACTGGACACTTTATCCTAACCCTTTACAAGATACATTTTTCAGGTTTTCTTTCTTTCTTTCTTTCTTTCTTTCTTTCTTTTTTCATATAACATAAAACAGTAAGGCATTCATTAATCATTATTAAATCCATTCTTCTCTTCCTCTTTATTGAATTCTAAAGGCAAATCAGCTAGTCTTTTTTTTTTTGGCATACATCAGCAAAAGTATGTTATTATGAGTTATTCAAAAATAATACATCTTCATAAAACAATATAGGTGGAGGTTTAAAGAAAAATAAGGAAAGAAATTGGAACCATCTGGATATCCAAAGTAGAGAAAAGTTTTTGCAAATGGTTGTCATGTACACATTACAAAAGTAACATTGTATGGTTTGCTAACAGGAGAGGAAAACGCCGCTATAAAAAAAGTTTAAAAAGAAGACAGTTCTAGAGTGTAACGATTCAACAAATATATTATTCATAAGACCTATACTTAGAAGGAGAGTTGAGATTCACACTTCTCAGGTCAGTAGGGATTAAACATATCTCAGGGCAGATCGGCCTGGCTGTTAGAATGGAAGTACAACTGTGTTCCAATGAAGACAGGAGGGGCCGATTTTTTTTTTTTTTTAATTTTGTGGCAGTGTAAGTAAGTGAGTGTAGGGAGAGTACCCCTTACTGATTTGCTCCTAAATCAGCCTGATGAATGGGAAAGGGATTCCATGAAAGAAAAAATACGAATACATGCTTTAGAGATAAGAGGGGAAATGTAAGGCAAGCAGGCAGGCAGGCAGGAGGGAGGGAGGGAATTCCCCAGAAATAACCTGAACTTTCTCACATGTGAATGTTAATTACAAGAAGTGATGTTATCAGAAAGTCATTTCAAAATATATTACTTAAATATTAGACCACAAATTAGGGGCACCTGGATGGCTCAACAGGTTAAGCATCCCACTCTTGATTTCAGCTCAGATCACGATCTGGGGGGGGGGGGGGCACCTGAGACGGAACTCTGCCTCAGCTCCACACTCAGTGTAAAGTCTGCTCCAGATTCTCTCTCCCTCTGCCTCACCCCTGCTCTCTCTCATTTCTCTCCCTAAAATAAATATGTAAATCTTTTAAAAATAAATAAATACTAATACACAAATTATAAATTGAATTTAGGAAGGTTGTCCATCCCATATAAGCATTTTTCTGGTTTTCCTTCCACTTGTTTTTACCGCCAAGTAACCACATGGGCAGGGTGTATGTCTCTTCTTAAATGAGATTAGTAAAGGTGACCTGATCAATTATTTTTAAGCCAAACCAAATAGGCATTCCCTAATTACACCTATCAGCATCATGTTGGCTAGCTTGACAGAAAACTTATTTAAAAAGGCATATCAATTTCATATATATGTATATATAAAATATTTTTTTCACCTTGAAGTCAATTGAAAACAGAATATTTCTTATTGATTTTGCCTGCCCAGCTGCCTTATGTAGTCAATGGCACTCACACGGATGTAAATAGAATGAATCAACTCCTTGCTGGCCCTGGGCCTCCTTGAGTCATGTGAAGTAGGTTTCTGATTCCTTTATGTTCAGGCACAGCCAGGGAGACAAGAGCGCTACTGTCTTCTGCTGGTACACAGAGTCACCTCAGGCTATGCAGGAAAAATGCTTTCTTCTTATTTTTAGACCTGAATCAGTCTTTGCCACTAAATGTATTCTTGTGAATACAGATAGCACTTTGTTGTCATGCTCATGGGAAGGCGATGGGGGTAACCTGTTTGCACGCAGCTGCAGGCCACCTGTAGAGAAAGTCAAATTAGGGAGAGACCCCACTGTTTTTTGCATTAATGCTTTTTGTATTGTTGTTTGACTTTTCCCCCCTCTGTCTATGTATCTTGTTCAACTAGGGAGATCGGGAGCACATTTTAAGGCCTTCTGTCCCTTTAAGGCATCTAATGATTGAAAGGACTCTAGGATTTGAAAGGCTGTAAAAACTCCCCAGTTACCAATGAATGATGGCAATACAAAGAATCTTAAAGCTGTTGAAGTTGAAGTAGCCTTCTTACAGATTTAGTTTGTTTGGTAAACTTCCAGCAGCAGCTCTTGCAAAGGTACTGTTCAAATATTCCCACCTATCTGTGCTGCTTCTCCTTGTAAAGATTTATCATGTTCTCAGCGGAAAAGTAGTCATCCGTATTAGCAGTTGAGTTTGTTGCAGATAAGAAGGAAAAAATTCTGAAAGAGAAAGGATAAACTTGTCTTCTTCCCTTCCGCATCTACCAATTTAAAGTTTCGAAAAAGAAGCCCATAAATGAAATATCTACATTAGCCATAAATATTAAAGGAGGGAAATGCGCAAATAAAACTTGTTTCTGGAAAGCTTGATTTTGGCTGATTATCAAAACCCATTTCCTGACAATGAGATCCATTAGACTACAAAATAATCTCTCAAAGCAGTGGTTACATTGCTTATAAGATTTGACGTTCAAGGCTAGGCTGAAGGCAGCCACAGAGAGTTTCAAATGCAGTGTTGTATTCCAGCAGTTGGAAAGACCAACACCTTGGAGCCTCGTTGTTCCTCATTTTTGTTTCTTTAATTGAAAATTCAGCTTGGAATGTAGGATTGAAATTTTCCAAGGTTTTGCATCATGGAGACTTGCAAGAAAATTGGGATGGAATTGTGTGGACAGATGTGGCTACCACTGTGCATCTTCTCTGTCTTCAAACATCTGAAGCAGGAGAGTGGTGACAGCTATCATGGACAGCGCTCTCTGCTCAGCTTTCCAATTTCTATCGAGCTCCCATGTTAGCTCAGTTAAACATCATGGGGTTCCAAAATTCAAAATTTGGATCATTAGCATTTTATTTTATTTATTTTTTTTAAGATTTTATTTATTTATTTGACAGAGAGAAATCACAAGTAGGCAGAGCAGCAGGCAGAGAGAGGAGGAAGCAGGCTCCCCGCTGAGCAGAGAGCCCGATGCGGGACTCGATCCCAGGACCCTGAGATCATGACCTGAGCCGAAGGCAGAGGCTTAACCCAGTGAGCCACCCAGGCGCCCAGGATCATTAGCATTTTGACAATATGAATTTATTTATACAAAATGCCTTTTCAGAGAAAGTATTGCATCCAGGTAGCAACTGAGATGGTCCCTAACAAATCCATCCAGATGAGGCTCCAGAACATGATCCTGAAGACCCCGATGCGATTCATTCAATACGTAGAGGTTATAGGCTCCTACGAAAATGAAAAGATACATAATTCCATTTGCTGCAACTGCATAGTGACATTCAGATGACTTTAATTCTCAAATACATGGAACATCCTAGAAGTTCTCCCTCTGTGCTTTCTCCTAAATGTTCTACCCTCTTGAGCATCTCTATTCTGGTGAGGAAAAATTTGGACCAATGATAATGCCTCGAGAGCTATTCTGCAGTTTTGTAGGTGGTTTCTGGATACATTTTCTTTAATAAATGCTCATAACAATCCAGCAACCGAAACTAAGAGATTAAGAAACAGAGCCATGATCTGGAGTAGGAGTTCTGACCTGGCTCCTTGCTGCTCTTTTCACCTTCGCTCCATCCCTGGGCTCTCCCGTGAAAAGCATTTTCCATTTGGCATTCTCTTCCAGTAGGACTGGCATCTAATTTGCATTTTCAGCTGTACATCCAGGTAAAGAAGAAGTCCTGAGGGAAGAATATAAAACTTCCCCGACTGCACAGAAACCGGGCACTCTAAGAAGTGTTAAGGTGTTTGGAATCGAGGGTTGGAAATACGGCTGTTCCTGAGGAAGAAAACGATAAATGATCCCAAAATAACAGTTATGCCATCTTGTACTGCTATGAGGCAGATTCAGGGCATTTAATGTCAGGACGCTGAAACTGATGGACTTCAGGAAGGTTACTGAGACCTACCTTAAAATCATTCAACAGTGTCTTTCAAAATACTTGTGCTTTGAATTTGAATGATGTTACTATTTTTATCCCTGGATGCTTCCTTTATAATTCAACCTAGATACAGCATGACAATTAAAATGGGAAGCTGATTTAAATAGCAGCAATGATGCTATAAAAAAAAAATAGCAGCAATGATGCTATAATGGTGCAAGAAAACGGGTGTTTGACTCAGATTTGGTTCAAATTCTGGTGCCCCTATTTATAAGGTTCGTGTCATTATCTCACTGAACTTCCATTGACTGTCCTCTAAAATGCAAGGAATGCCAGCTAATAACTTTTTCCTAGATTGTTGTGATTATTAAATGAGATACTGATTGTGAGAGTGTTTTATCTGTCATGCACAATATAAACACAATTCTTATTATATTTTGCTTCAGTTGGCTTAGTAAAAATAATTTCTTAAACTATCAAGATAATTACCTCTTTAGCACCCAGTTCGATCTTTGTGTGCTACTCAGATTAGCCCGTATCAGGTAATTAATTAACAGTGAAATGGGAAAAGTATTTAGAATTTGCAAAGTTCTTGAACCACTGTGTAGGGACAGCCTCTACTTTTGCTTAGCTTGTGTTTAAGACATCCATATCCAAACTTAAAGCCTACGTTGTAAAGAAGTTTTTAATGCCAGAAATCCCATATGGTTTTGATGTAAGTAAAAGGTGTACATTTCCCTCAGGGTCAAGTCTAAAAATTGGACCACTGCCGGCTCTGACCACATGTGTAAGGATCCAAAGGACCTATGATCTCACCTGCCTCATTCATACGCCATTATTTACTCCACTCGCCTCTTTTGAACAGGTGTGATCTTGGCCAAACATAGTGGATGAGAAGGTTAAATAATAGTAGGAAAGTTATTTCAGATGAAAATACTTTTTTTTTTTTTTTTTAAGATTTTATTTATTTATCAGAGAGAGAGGGGGAGAGAGCGAGCACAGGCAGACAGAATGGCAGGCAGAGGCAGAGGGAGAAGCAGGCTCCCCGCTGAGCAAGGAGCCCGATGTGGGACTCGATCCCAGGACGCTGGGATCATGACCTGAGCCGAAGGCAGCTGCTTAACCAACTGAGCCACCCAAAATACTAAATTATACGAATTTTGACATAATGCAACAGAATTATAACTACATACATAATTCAAATATAAGCCATCAATGTGGAGGATTCCTTGCAATTACTTCTCCCCACTGAAATGTCAGTCATTTTTAGTTTTGATTTTTGCAACATTTGGAAAATGGTTTTCTTACCCATATAAGCAATTACTACAGATATCTTTCAGTCACACTCCTCTAACTGGGGAAGAGAATTAACACCAAAATTCTACTATGTCTTTTTTTTTTTTTTTTTTAATTCTACTGTGTTTTCAAAATTCTACCATGAGGGGCAGAGTCAAAGAATCACCAGAGCCTTAACAGAAACCTCCAGATTTTACTTCTTTTATTGGTATTTTTCATAATACTTGTCTTTGGACTGGGAATATTTGCCAGAGGAACTTTGCTTCCTGGAGCAGATATTCTGATATTTTAGAACCACAAGATGTCTCATAATTTTGCAAACATGTATGCGTTATCAAAAGCCCTGTGAATTACGTCAGTTAAATAGCAGCTATCTATTTTTTTCTGATTGCTTTTTCATTTTAATTACTCCCGTTTCCTGTCTGGACCTTAATGTTTCAGAGAAAGGAAGGCATCCCACAGAAGAAAGAAAGAGAGTGATCTTTCACTGTGAACTACAAAGCTTCATAGGTCTTAATTTGGCCAGTGCTTTCGCTGCACAGCCCTGGAATGCTGTTTTGCAATTTCAAAAGTGATCACACTCAGCTTCCCAGAATTTTTTATGCACAGAGGATGCCACAGGAACAAGGACAGCCTTGTTAACAAGTTGCAATCTCTCAAAAACAAGATAGGATTCGGATATAAATCATCATTTCAACTCACAAAGCTATGTTCTCCACCCCACTAAAGGACTTCATTTACATCTAAAATGGTTAATACTGATCTCCACTAGAACTCCTAAGTGGAGGAATGCAGCTGCCATGTGCTTAGTGACTCTGGGGTTAGGGAAAAATGACATCACCAAATTTAAGCATATTATCATGCTGACATAGAGGCACCTTGTTTTCTCTTCTGTGGATAGAGCAAGGATTGTGTTCTGTGTCTTGTTTTTTTCCTCCCAAAGAATACCTTTTCCCCCCAACTTAGCAGCTGCAGTATGAAGGGTTGAAAATGTCACTTCAACTAATGATGAATGATGCTTGACCTCTGGACGGGTTACTCTGGATTTTATGCAATGCCAAATTAATATGAAAGATCCCAACTCAAAGGACTTCGGCTGTTAGGAATTGCTTCAAGGATAAATTTGTGCAAAGCAGTCTGTAGCTTTAGGGGGTTTTTTGTTGTCATGTCCTTGGTGGTAGAGGGTTGGGGGGACTGGGTTCACGTTCTGTGAGCAAGGTGAAAGAGTGTGCTAAGACTTCAATGTGAGATTAATATCTTTTCATACTGGAAATATTGTCAGTAAGCAGAACCAGTTTGTGAAAAAAAAATTCTCAAAAGGGCAACTGGCCCACATGTCTTTGTTGTTTTTATTTGAATATAATTAATTATGTAAAGCAATAGTTAGTGGAAGATGAACAATTAGTAAATTCTGTCAAGTAGTCACACAGAAATTACTAACTAATTGAAGGACTGGTCCTCTATTGTGTCAGAAAGCAATGCTGAGTGTCATCCTTTTTATCTTTTTACTTTGTTGTTTTCACAGATCCCCTTTTTCTAAGATGTATGTTTCACAGCCGACTAATAAATAAATAACCCTGGTTGTAATTTCATAACATGCAAAGGGGTTTGAAATAAAAACACCTGTTTTAATTAGCATTATGGTTCGTTCACTTTAAAAAAAGGGATAATCCTGATGCAGTTAGCTGACATTTTTAAAGCTTTGAATTTCCATCTGTATCTTATATTATGATGTTTCAGGATTGTCATGAGTTAATTATGTTAACTTGGGAAGCATTGCTTGCATTTAGAATGAAAAAACTTCAGCTTGAATAGACAGAAAAGCAGATGCTATCTTTCTTGTCAATTGCTTTGTTGTGGGCTGCCTTGCAACTTTTTGTGTATTTCTGGATCTAAAAGGAAGTGTAAATCTCTATTTATTTTAAGTTTAACATAAACTACACAATTTCAGTATTCTTCTGTTTTGGCTTTACATGTCTTGTGTATCTTCACATGTATAGCTTTCCTGCCCCCAAATCCAAAAATCCACAAATTATCTCTTCTTTAATTCTTAATTTGTTTTATTGTGCCTAGGCATTATGGAGATTAGAGCATAATAAAATGTAAGAATAGGACAATTCTGTATGGCTTGGTTCTTTCTCCAGTTAGTTTTTCTACCACCTTTTTGCTTTTGTACATCAACCTTTTAAATGGTACAAAAATACATGTAGCATCTGGGCACAACAAGGCATGTTAAAGATGGAGTAGGCACTCTAAGTAGGAATTTCCATGCTTTTGTGAGCTTAATGTTCCTTTAACATAGAGAGCAGCTGTGTTTATGTCAATAATTATACATTGAAATAAGTGCATGTACATGTGTTTCTTTATGGGATTAAGGATGTTAGAGATGTCCTTACACAAAAGATTTTGTCCCCACCCATAAAGTTTCTACAAAACCAAGTTATACTATTTAGAGATTCTGAAATATTTCTCTGGGCAGTAGGACTTCCATGTTTCAAGTGACGGACCATTAGATCCATTAGATTGGATTGATCTGCTTATTATTTTCTCCTCCCTCCCCTCCGTCCCCATCTGTTCTCCAGTCTTCACTATCTTGTTTAGTACCCAGGATCTGACCTGTATGCATTCATCGCCAAGGTCCCCTTGCCAAAAGGTTTCCAACTAGATTGGGCGAATAGGAGGTATCTGCAAGAGAGCAGAGGGCAGGAGGACACAGTGCGAGAATGCTGTGATTGTCAATGCTTAATCCCCAAAATAGAGTTAGAGGCAATAAATACTCAGCTTTTCAAAGCAGAGTGAGATCAAGGAAAACTGGATGGCTCTAGGCAAGATTTCTGGAGATGTGAAGGCTTTCTTTGGGCTTTAAAGAATGGGTAGGATGGGGTAGAAGGAAGGAATCAGTTTTAAAGTTGGTCAAGAAGGAGCAAGAACCAAAGTGGAGAGGTTATAGTGTGCAATTCTTACTTGAGAATAGCAAGTACACCAGTTTAAGGGAAACAGATCATCGAGGTCTTAGTGAAGTGAAAAGTTAAGATTAAGTGCTGTATTATAGAATCCTTGAATGAATGGAAAAAGAAATCTTAGTATTTTTTTTTAAAGATTTTTAAAATTTATTTTAGAGAGACAGGGTGTGCAAGCAGGGGGAAGGGGAGAGAGAGAAGGAGAGAATCTCAAGCAGACTCCCCACTGAGCAAAGAGCCCAACTAGGGTCTCCATCTCAGGACCCTGAGACTGTGACCTAAGCCTAAATCAAGAGTTGAATGTTTGACTGAGCCACCCAGGAGCCCCAAGAAATCCTAGTCTTTAAAATACATGACAAAGGTGTGTTCAGTATATAAATACAATCTGCAAATTATATGTATTGTGGAAATTTATTCAAGAGCCTTATCACACATTCAAATTAACGTATGGCTGTTTTATCACTAAAAATAGCTCTGTTCATTAAAGGAAATGTAACCTAGATTTTCAGAAGATAAACTTCCTAAAACCATCTTATGTCTTTAACCAACATTCCTCATTTAGTACTGTTCTCCGAAATATTTTAGACTAAGATGGAGAGTTATAAATCTGACAGTTTATCTGTACTTGACCAAACAAGTTTCCAATATGATCACAAACTATTGACTTGTTGTTTGTAGAGATACAACTACAGAACGTGGAAAACACCTATCATTCCATGTGTTTCATTCCTCTCAACTTTACATGAATTTTGCCCTCTAAAGTTTATGCCATAGTCTTTGTTATTAACCAGTAACACATCAAAGAGCATTGGGTTTGCATTGATAGGTGTTCTTCAGCAGAGGTAACCTGAATCACAAAGTATGACTTTGTGACTGCAGTAGAATTTGCGTTGTCAAATGTGCTGATTTGTATAGATGCTGATCATTGGGGATCAACCCTTAACACCGGAATCCATGTTGTTGGTTGGATATTTATTTCATATCATAGTGTGGAGCTGTTTGTTTATACCCTTGTGTAAAAATAATTATATTCTCACTTCCAGGACATAAATTTGAATGGCACTCTTCACTTCTTGCTCTTTCTATTTCTCTATGACCATTTTCCTCCCTTATTATTTTAGGTAGTCTAGCAAAATAGTTTGTGACTGCGGCAACAGTGTTAGAAGCAGCTATGGCATTAACTTCCTGTGGAACTTGAGCAAATTATTTAAATTCTCTGGTCCTTAGATCTTTACATGTTAAGTATGGATAATACTTCTTTGCTTTGTTGCTATGGAAGGTAAGTAAGATCATGTGTTCAAACTATCTGTTGTGGGACACCTGGGTGGCTCAGGTACCCTGAGCCTCCGCCTTCGGCTCAGGTCATGACCCTGGAGTCCCAGCACTGAGCCCAGCTCAGGCTCCCCTCTCCCTGTCTTAGGCTCCCCTCTCCCCACATCAGGCTCCCTGCTCCCCCTTCCCCCTTCATTCTCTCTCCTGTCAGTCTCTGTCTCAAATAAAATCTTAAAAAAACAAAGCAAACCAAACCACCTGTCACAGTGATTAGCACATGGCAAGCGCTAGGTTCATGGCTTTTGTCATCATTGTTATTATTATTAAACTTTTACTTCTATTGGTTAATTCTCAAATTGACCTATCCAATTTTTCTCTCCCTTTACTAAGCTCGTAGTCAAATATTCAAATGTCTACTGGACAGTGTCACATGAAAATGTCAAGAGCATACCCAAACCAAACTCCCTGGCATCTTATTGCCAAGAACAAACTGAATGAATGAAAAAAAACCTAGCTACTCTTTCTCAGGTGTCTGACATAAGACAACTGCATCAGCACATCAACATCCTTTTAGCTAGAAATAAGAGTTGTACTTGATTCTCTTCCTTTTATTGCCACTACTTTATTAAATTTCAAGGTGTCACATAGCCTCTTTTTTCATTTCTACAAACACCACTTAGTTCTGGCCTTCCTGACGCCTCAGACTACTACAACAGCTTCATAACTTATTTGCATCTTCCTACTTTCTCACCTCTCAAATGCATCATTATATTCCCAAAAGACTAATCTCCATAAACTATCCTCCGAATGATTCTCCATTCAAATTTTGGCGGTTCTCTCTTGACTAGGGGAGAACGTTTAAACAGTTAATCTCTCAGCCTGGCAGTTAAGGAATTCCACCAACTTCCAAGCTGATTTCTCACATTTCAAAACCCACCTTTGCACTACCCATCAAGAGGCTGCTTGCCAATAATCAAACTTTTATCCATATCGTCTCTGTTTGCTAGAACATAGGCTCTGAGACATTAGCATGCATCAGAATCACCTGAAAGACTTGTTAAATCACAGATAGCCAGCTGCACTCCAGAAATTCTGATTCAGTAAGTCTGGGGTGTAATGTGGTAATTTGCATTTCTAATAATGTCCAATGTGATACTGAAATGGCTAGTCCTGGGATCACACTTGTAGAACCCTTGCCTACAACATGCTTTCTCCCCCCACCTCGGTCATCAACATTCTATGGCTCCCTTGCTGGGAGAAATCCCCCCTGCCACCTCAGTCAGAATGAACTAGTCCATATTCTGTGATGACAGAGTGACTGAGGTTTCAGGCTCATAGTCAGATGGACTGGACTCTAGCTAAATACGTGAGTGAACTTGGCCAAGTTGTTTAATCTCTGGACCTTCACTTTCCAGCCACTAAAATTGAACTAATAATAGTTCCTATAGCATATGTTGGTGTGAGGATAAAATGAATTAATACATGTGAAGCACTCACAATAGGGCCAGGGAAATGCTCAACTGTATTATGTTACCTAGTAGTTTATCTCTTTAATCTAACACTTCACTTAGCCATATAATGTTTGGGGTTCGCAGACCTAAGTCCTTTTTTAGACATTAAGCTCCCTGAAAATAGAGACCACATCTTTGTGTATCCCAGAAACATAGCCTTGGGCTTAACACTTTACAGGTATGCAGTATAAAATACTTTTCAATTAAATCAAAATTGAGGAAGTTTACAAAGGGATCTTAAGTAAGTGAAATCTTCTAGAAAACAATAAACAAGCCATCATTTCTTTTTCCCCCATCATAAAGGTGAAAAAAAATGAAGCCAATTATTAATAATACTTTGAAAGTAGGTTTGCTTTTTCCTTTGAATTTTCTAAACTCTATAATTAAAATGACTTCAAATTGAAAGATTGTAAAGAAGAAATTAATCTTATTGGTAAGTAAAAAAGCAAATCCCCTGGTTGATGATAGATATGACCTGTGAGCAATAGTTACACTTTCATACTTTCTTTTCTAACAATCAGCGTGTGGAGACCAGCATAATCCAATTAATTGTAATTCCCTTTTGTAGAGTCAGTAAAGTAGTGCATGATATTGAAACACCATTGAAGTCTTATCTCTGGTCAGATAATCCAAATAGATTTGCATTTCCAACTACCAGCAGGTCTTTCTAAACTTTAGGAAAATAGAATATTTTGACTTCCCTGAACCTATGATAAATGTGATACACAATAATTGGTCTGTGAACTTTAATGCCTAACCATCAGTTTTCTAGACTTCTTTCTCTCCTATGTAACAACTTCATCAATGCACCTGAGGGTCTCTTATTTCCTTGCTTCCTTTTAAATAATTTTTCCACAATGAATATGCTGTATTTTAACACAACAGAGCCTCTTAACTGAGCTCCTTGCTCCGGTGCCTCTTGGACACACCGCCTCTCTTGCGTTCACTCACTCTGATCCATTCCACTCATTCCTGCCAGAGCACCTCGCTAGAATGTCACTGTCCTGCTGCTGTCATCCAGCCCACTTCAACTGTAAGGTCCACTTCCTCTGACCTGTGTCTTCCTTTTCATCCTCAGCCATCTGAGACAAGGAACCTATACATCCGTGCCCTCCAGCAACTTGTAGTTCCACAAATGCGTGTTCCTCAGATGTTGGCATGACTGTTACTTCTCTTGTTCTCTATATCCCTCTTCCGCCCTCTCCCTCATCCTCTACCCGGCCATTGTCCACATGGCTGCTCATAAACTGAGGTAATTGCCATGTGACTCCTCATCTGGGAAACCTCCTTTGACCACCTTCCAGAAGACACTAGACATGCATCTTCTATGTTCCATAGCCATCCACACTAAGTTATATAATAACATTTTCCATGTTTTATTGTAATTTTTCCCCTATATACTGCAAGATCTTCAAGCTTAGGAACCAGGTCTTCATTATGTATTGTTTCATCCCAGCAGCTACAACACGTCCAGGAGAAAATGGGAGTTCAATGAATATTTGATAAATGAATGAATGAGTGACTGAACAACCTACTCGTATCTTTAGTACTAAGTGTTTTGAAAGAGGAAAACAAACAAAGAGAACACAAAATTGTGCTGCATATGTGTGTGTATGCAGACCTGCTGTTATCACCATTATTGCTATGCCATTAAATAACCTCTACTATCAAAGGTGGTTAAAATCGGACAATTTTATCCATAAATAGTAAAAGGGAGCTCACCAGGCATGAGACACCAGGCTAAGCACTTGGGATACAAAGATTAATATGAACAAACTTGTTTGGAGGAGGGATACCAAAGAAACTTTTGGGTTAAACCAGTAGAGTTAAATTATTTAGGGTGTGCCAAGGAGGGACAGGATTATCAGGGAGGATTAGAAACATAGGAAGCAGGATCTGAAATGAAGCCAAATGTAGGCCATAGTCAAGATTAGCAGTATAGGTATTTAAGTAACATCAGGAAACAGAGGCAGAGACCCGAGAGTTAGTGCCAGATTTGCTTAGTGTTGACTGGAAGAGAAGCAAGGGGCAGAGTACCTCATCACAGAAGACTTCGTCTTCCTATATCCATCACTCCAGCTTCCTCCACTAACTTTTGTGTGCTGTCTAATGAGGGAAGGTGTATGCTGAGGTTAACCCACGTGCATCTCTATTCTCTTTTCTAAAAAGAGAATTTCCTATAGGCCAGAACTTCCTGGGCTACTTGCTTGGAAACGTGTCTCAGTACTAACAGGTCACCTGAGATCATAGCAAATGATGTCTTCCTATCTTTCAACAAGAAGAACTGCAGAAAACCCTTAGACTTAAGAGGGTTACATAGCTATCATCATCATCATCATCATCATCATCATCATCATGATCTTTATTAAAGAGGTACTTATGAAGCAACTAATTGAGCATTTCTTTGTATTGAAACAAAGAGAAAGTTATAAGAGTTAGCTTCTTCCCTAAAAATATCACAATCTTAGCAATGATGTTAAGGAGAACTCAAGAATTGTCAGGACTTCAAGAGATTTTTTTATACCATTTTTGAAACATCTTGCAATCCTCATTCTGTCCTTAGAATTGCCTTTCTTCATACATTTCTTGCATTTAACACAGCATTGACATATAGTAGGTGTCTCATAAATTGTTTTAATGAATGAATATGTTAATTAACTTGATCAATACTTAATTTGTTTAACTGTATACTACTAATTGCTGAAATTGACATAAATGGTAGAATTCATTCATTTATTTTTGGCATACCCACCCATTTTTTTTATTTAACTTTTCTTTCTGTTTCTTCTTATCTTATTTCATCAGAAAATGGTTACTGTTGTTTTTTTTTTTTTTACTATTTTTTAATTTAAATTCAATTAATTAACATACAGTGTATTATTAGTTTCAGAGGTAGAGTTCAGTGATTTATCAGTCTTATGTAATACCCAGTGCTCATTACATCATGGGCCCTCTTTAATGTCCATCACCCAGTTACCCCATCCTCCTGCTCCCCTCCCCTCCACTGAACTTCAGTTTGTTTCTTATGATTAAGAGTGTCTTATGGTTTGTCTCCTTCTCTGATTTCATCTTACAGAAAATAGTTATTGTTATTGGGGCTTATTTTCTTATTTATTGTTATTGTTGTTATACGTTTATTAAATATCAATGGTTTACCAGTTATTGTCATTTAAAGATTCAAACTTTTTCACTTCATTAACCAAGGTTTTTATGTGTATTTTTAGTTTAAGTCTCTATGCTTCTCCTCATTTTATTCTTTATTTAGTATTTTTTTCAGCTATACTATTAAAGGCACAATTTACAGACATCTGAGAAGAGTGATAGGCAATAATGAATACATATTCCCAATGAATCATAGTCTTCAAATATTGTGATGGTAACATAATTGGTGCATTAGGTATGAGGGCAATTTGGCAAGGTCTTTCAGTATTTTAGATATAAACACAATGTTTTATCTAGAAACTCCAGGTCTAAGAATTTGTTCTGTTCACATAGTACATACTTATACTTAGATATAAATGGTCTAAGAACATGATAACTTACACTAGTACTATGCAAAATATTTGACAATTGAAAACTGATTAAGTAAATTACTGTACATCCATAAAATTAAATATGCAGCTTTTTAAAAAAGAACAAGGAAGCTCTTTATGTCCTGATTTTGAATAATATCTGTGATATATTGTCAAGGGAAGAGAATCAAGATGCAGAACAGTACATAGATTATATCGCTGTTTATGTTTTAAGTGGTGGTGGAGGGTAATATTGCTTGAGTATACAGAATGGCTTTAAAAGGATACATAGGAAATTGATAATATGGGTTTTCTCTAGGGAAGGTGAACTGGCTAGCTAGGGATAGACTAGAAAGAGACTTCTGCAGTATGTATTTTAAATCTTAAATTGTATGAATACATTTTCATTTTCAAAATAAAATAGAAAAAAAAATTTAAATTACAATTTAAAGCACCACACTCTTCGTGTTAAACAATATAGGTTTTCAAGTATGTTATCAGGTGATTTGACAATTTTTATCAACTACTTTTATAGCTCCTTTGTCATAAAAACAGCCCACATTGTGAATTATTTGGATGAATTATGATTCTCCAAAGTTATGGAAGAAAGGGACGAAAGGGTGATTTTATGGTCCATATCTTTGAAAGCTGGAGGACCTTGGAGGAGCCAGACAAGCAGACTCTCCTTTGAGGTGGGGGAAAAAAAAATCTCTAAAGTTTTTCATTTACAAAAACAAAATAACCAGTTATAGATAATAGATTCATGAAAAAAATCTATATCACTCATCTGGACTAAAAATATTGCACAGATACAGAATTAAGAAGATCGTGTTAGTCAATGGTTTCACAAAGAAACTAATGCATGGAGCTCTAGCTATTCTGTCTATGTTTATGCAAACAGTTGTAAAACTTACAGATCTCCCAATTCTGATTTCATATGCCTTTGAAGAATTCTGGCAGCTCTTGTGATACGAAATAGAAAATTTATTTAACTACTTCCATGAATCAATTAATCAAGATAATTTAGGGGAAAAATGATCTTCAATGATTGCCAAAACATTCTCTTCATTTTTGTTATCTTTAACTGATATCTAGGAATAAAAAAGTTTTGATGAATGAGAGTAGCACCATCTTAGTCTACCAATTTTTTACCTTTTATTTCTATTTTCCTGATGAAATATTTCCAGACGGGAGACTTCTAAACCAGGAAAGAGCCCAGTCCTTGCTGCTAAATGATACAATTTCTAACCCCACAAACACCAACCATGTAGTAAAGGGAATAATAAAAGCTAGAAATTATATTAGATTCTAGGAACATTTGCCGAAGTCTGGCCGACCAAGAAGATAATGTCCAAATAAATTTTCTAATAACATTATAACAAGCCTATACTAAATCGTTTACATCCATTACTTCACTTAATTCACACAAAATTAGGAGGGAGAGCTGACAGTTCTCATTGGACAGTGAGGAAGCCAGCACTTTAAATAAGATGGACGCATGTGCATATACCTACAATAGAAATGTCATCTGTAGGTGGGCATTTATAGAATTGAATTGTATTTATTTCCTAGATATCATTATGAGATATCTTTTGACCTGACTTCCTGCTTGATATTTACAAATGTAATATAACTTTGAGGGAACAAATAGCAGTGGTGTTGAAATTTAGAGCCGATAACGAAGGAAACTTCAAAATGACTTTGTTGAAATGTAATCCTACGGATTCTCTACCCTTTGGAATATGTAACGTATGAAATCATCCATGGAATTCAAACAAATTCAGAATCTGTTTGGTGAAGACGGTCAAATAAAATGAACCATTGTGTATGGTGTCTGCAGAGCACAAAAAGCCTTTGACTGAATGGAAATAAGAGCAGTGTTGGAAGCTCTGAGTATGAAAGGAATTAAAGAAATATATATTGGTACCATGAAATATATCCTCTTTTTAAATGTATGATCCTCACAAATAAAGTCAATTTATTTTTGTGAGTGGTGACGGTGTTGTTAGACTCCGAACAGGGCTACCTCTCCTCAGATCCCTAGATGAAAAATATCTAAAAACCTGGAGAGAAGCATAATGTCAATAACATCATTTTGTAAGGTGGCATTATACATGGAGTTATGATGAAGGGGCGATGTTTTATGGTACGCCATTATAAATTAAAGATGCACAAAGCAATGACACATTTGTTATACTTTCCATCTGTGGTGCTTGCTTTACAAGTTTCAGTTGTACCTGTTTATTATGTTATTATTTACATTCAAATGAAATCTGAGGAAAAATTAAAATAAGACATTCTCATTCCTGACCCAGTAACTAGCCTGGATATAGTAGAAGGCTGTTCTGCTTCCTTCAAAGTGAGTAACTAAAGATATTTTATATTAGCCTGTGACATTATTTACATGCCTTGGGCTTCCTAAGTGACTTGCAAAGGAATATACACTACACAAAATACATAAAAATCAAGCCAACATGGCATGCTAAAACATCCCATTAAGAAATGAAAGCTTGTTCTTTTTTGTCTTGTTTTTTGTTCTTAGTTTTAGTATCTCAGAGAGTTTCTGGTTACTTCCTTTGTTCCTCGCTCTCTCTTCTTACGATGGCCACACAAAACTATATTTTGTAGGTCAAGTGGCAAAACCACCCAGATCCAACTACGTTCTCTCACAGTAAAGTACCCATTTTTAAATGTAGGCCTGTTCATTGCTTCCTGGAAGTTACTATGATAAATTTAAGGACCAAATCTCTTTGGTTTTGGAATACAAAGCTTCATTTTTAAACCCATTTTCCTCCTTCTTTGATAGATACCATGGCCATAGATATTTGATTTAGCTTGCATTGAGTGTTTCCTGGGAACATTTTAAATATTCCCTAGTATTTTGTGTCTGAGGTTTTAACAGCAATGAAATGTGTGCACTTTAGAAGTAGTAGCTGGAAAAAAAGAAGGAGTAAGAAAATGGCAATCATAATTTTATTCTTTGTCTAGAGGCCAAGATAGAGAGCATCCTGCATATTCTTAGAGCAAATCATTTGAAATTGTTGGGTTGAGTCTAAGTAAACAAGCTACTATCCAACTAATTCCAGCTTCAAACCTGTTCTCTGAATCTAGATAATTGTTTAATTCATCTGTAATAACCTAATAGCTTTCTGTCATTTCTATTATATTTCTATTTCTCTTATGTTTCCTAAGTGTGGCATACCTCATGTGTTAAGAAAATGTTTAGATGTGATCCCAAGGAACAGGATATCTTTTCCAACATAAACTTTTGGCCATTATATTTATTTCTTAGGGCTGCCAGAACAAAGTTCCATAGACGGGGAGTTGGGTGGGATCAAACAACAAAATATTTGCTTATATTTAGGAAAGCAAGAAGTCCAGGATCAAGGTGTTGGCAGGGTTGCTTTCCTTTGAGGTCTCTCTGCTTGGCTTGTAGAGGGCCGGCCGTCTTTTTCCTGTTTCTTCACACAGTCTTCCCTTCATTACATGTCCTAATCTTCTCTTTGAACAAGGATGTCAGTCACATTGGATTAAGGCCCACCCAATATGATTTCACTTTACCTTAATTGCCTCTTTAAAACACCCATCTCCAAATACAGTCACATGCTAAGTTACTGGGTGTTAAGGACTTCAAGGTATGAATTGAGGGTGACACAAGTGAGCCCATAAAGGTCACACTGCACATTGTTGGGGTGATAGGTTTATTCTTGGAGTTTGTTCTTGCTTGTCTGCAAAGTCAACAGGGTCTCATTCTAGGGAACAGACGTAAGATGTAAAATGTCTAGAACTTAGTCTATATTTACTTGAATAATATTTCTGAGCACTTGGTGGAACCGTCTCCTTTGAGGAATATAAAATAACCTCAACAGTTGTGGCTTTGAAAAGCACAAAATACAGCCCCAGTATGTTGTCTGTATTCTATGTTTATGTAATACAAATCAAGTGAACTAACAAATTAACTGGCCATTTTGTCAAGTTATCTAAAATAATGTCCTCATCAAAGTCTCATGTTAGCCCCAAGATGCTCTAGAAAGGGGCTGAAGTGAGTGCAGCATGGAAGGATGTTACTTTGACACAGGGTTTATATCACTGTGTTTGAGAAATTGGAAGCTCTCTAATATACTGGAAATCACACTGAACTGTCACTTTAAGGGGCCAAAACAACAGAAAAGGTTGAGCTAGTCAGATGATTCAACCAACTTCCTTTTGATCCACCCTTTTAAGTGTTAAACTAAAAATCAGGGGCGCCTGGGTGGCTCAGTGGGTTAAGGCTCTGCCTTCAGCTCAGGTCATGATCTCAGGGTCCTGGGATCAAGCCCTGTATTGGGCTCCTTGTTCAGCATGGAGCCTGCTTCCCCCCTTCCCCCACCCCATCTCTCTGCCTGCCTCTCTGCCTACTTGTGATCTTTCTCTGTCAAATAAATAAACAAAATCTTTTAAAAAAAGTGTTAAACTAAAAATCAGCTATGTCCTTATCAATAAACAGTTTGTCTTATCCACTTTAATAACTAATCTTCCAGTTTGATTTTATGGCCCAATGTATTATTCTTTTTCAGATCAGTAGTCCCTCTGGCATCTCTTTCATGTGGGCTCTGGCTTTCATGTACCCAGCGGGACTTTCAGATAAGGTTTCCAAATGGTCATCTGCCCTGGAAGCAGATACCACATCCTTTATGAGAGTTTTACAATGTAATAGGTTCTTGTCACTATATTAATGAAATCTGAGCTCTTCTCCTCATATCCTGGGGAAAGTTGGGGTGTCTTTTCCTCCTTTTTATTACAACAGTAAAAGAAAGTTGGAAAGAAGCTTAGAAAGGGCCTGGAAAAAACTACCAGGTAAACACGCACTTGCTCTTCAATACACAAAGACGTACCATTCTACTCTGACATCACTACTTGCTTCTGGATAGTTCAAGGTATCTGCAGTCACATTTCAATCAGTGCAGTGAGTTTAGTTAAAATCAGAGCAGATTTTGTAACTTCTGGTTCTACCAATCTATAGAGCAATGTATGAGGAAAGTGGCATTTGAGCTAATAAACATGCCCTTTTCCAGAGGAAATTACCAGGATTTGCTGTCACTACCAAAGGTCCATCTTTCAATTCTCCATTTTAAGAAAGATTGTCCCTAATAGTTCTTATCTATTTTTTCTTTCAAATATAAGTAGCTTGATATAGATGGGTTTTTTTTTTTCTTAAAATAAATAAAATACACAAAAGACCCTGCAAGAAAGGACATTTCAAGATGGCCTTATTGAGGTACAACATGTAGATATGTCTTGGCAATCCCATGAAAGTCACATAGTGTTTGGATTCTAGAGCTTGTACTATCTTCAGTTCTGTATAAGTGCTTTAAGCCAAAAGCCATGACCAAAGTGAATTTAAGAAAACCTAATTAGAGGACCAGGAGAAATCAGCACAATTAATAGAGTAAGGATTGTGAGATATCATGATTCAGTCAAGGCTTCTTCCCAGTATTGGACTCCAGCATGTCACATCTCTATTGATGTCATGTCACACACTACATCACACTGAGGTAAATCCCCTAAAACAACAGGATGGTTGATGCTGATTGCCTAAATCCCTGATGTTTTTTGCCTTTTTCGCCTTTATGGACCTTTCTTGTCATAGTAGAATCGGCTATGTTTGTTTCCTTGTGCTTTCTAGATGTTTTCAAAAACTATCCTTCTGCCTGTCTTCATTTCTAAGAAAGTAAACAGATATATGGTGAATTAGTGGTGAATCCAGGCCTGGTGTTCTGTATAATCTCTTTCCTACTCTATCATATGTCCTCTTCACCACATCCTCACATGGCAGCTTGCTCTGTGCCCTGCCCCCTTCCTGATGCAGTTCCTTTTTATTGCCAGTTTGCTTTATATCTGTTTCTAGTAGAATCTCTTCCTCCTATGAATTAGTAATTACAAAAGATCAGAGTTGGTTTACAGATAAAAGCATAGCCTCAAGTAGACATTTAGGGATAAAATGTAAAAATTCTATCTTGAAGTAATAGTCTACCCTTGCAATGACCCCTTGCAATGACCACTTAACTTACCTCTTCCCTTTAAGCTTCTGCCAGCCAAGATCAAGTGTGAACATAGTGCTTTTGAGGGGTGGATGAGTTTGCTGGCTTCTTACTCTGGACTCATCCCTTGTCAGTGATGGAAGAGCTACTTAACCTACCCATGCATCATTTTCCCTGTCTGTAAAATGGAGATGATGATAGCAATAACATGGTTCTCACACTCATCTTGGGACCGTTACTTTGGATAATGAATCTAAAGTGTATAGCATAAGTCCCAAGTATTGAGTAAGCACTACGGTTGGTGACCGTTTTTGTTGCAAAGCACCCTGGAATGTGGTCACTTGGATCTTATTCTGTAAAAGGTTTTGATCTTGTCCATTATAATGACCAATTCTTAAGTTCATAGCAAGGAAATCTCAGTGTGTTACCTAGTTTTGTACTTCTTCACCTACCCCAGGTAATGTTCAAAAATCAATATTCTTTGGGTAACTTCTATAGATTCTTACAGCTCGTTACAGTGGTTCTCAGTTGGGGATAACTTTGCGTCACCGGGAGACGGTTGACACTATCTGGGATTGTTTTATTGTCACCACTGGGAAGTGCCACTGGCATCTAGTGGGTCAGGACCAGCGATGCTCCTACACCCCAGTATACACAGCACAGCTCCTACAACAAAGGATTATCTAATTCCAAATGTTAATAGTGCTTTACTGTTGAGAAATCCTATGCTATTGAAAAAAGAGAGAAGCACAAGACATCACCACTGCTAACAGATTAGTTAGAAAGTGTCTATCAAATAATACAAATATGTTTATAATGATACCTATTAAAACCAATATACAATTATGGTCAGTTCATTTTGTATATGAACATAACTGCATGTTTAGATAAGTCACAATGGCCTTGGAAAATACTCCTCAAAGCCCTCCGGCTTACAAGTAATCTTAAACTTGGTTGGTTAGGAAAAAACTTAATATAAAAATTAGATTTTATATTTCAAAAGATTCTTTCCAACTGCTTGTCATACTATTTGTTTAAGCTACTTGTAGAGGGCTACACATTGTTTTGCTTTGTTTTCTTTAAATGAAGACCACATAGTAGGAATGCTGGCTTAAGTAACACAAGCCATTCTTCTTATTATATGTCATTTCAAGTGGATATCATCAAATGGTATTTATTGATGGCAAATTTTCTTTTTTACATATATTGAACTATCCCGTTTTTACAATCACTTGAATTAACTGATGTTTATTCAGAGAGGACAAATATCAATGGTTAAGCAATTGTTTGTTCTTGTTTTCTTGCTCCAGATAAAACCTTTCTCTTTTTCTTATCTACGGAACACTTTCCTTTGGCAATCTTGAACCTGTGCACCAGATTGGCATTTTGTCTTGGACTTTTCTGATAAATAGTTGGTTAAGATAGTTGTGTGTGTGAGAGCACGTGTGTGTGTGTGTGTGTGTGTGTGTGTGTTTAGGTTTCCACTTAAAGTTCAGTGCCAAAGCAACAGTACTTATACATTTTCTAAATGTGTTTTAAGCAATAAGTTGTACAACATTTTTAGAACATGTGTTAAGCTATTTCTCTAAGAATGAAGCTCTTAACAAAACATAAGCACTCTGCATGAGATCTTAGCAGCAAAGTGCTTAAAAGATAAAGTAAGAATTGGTACCATGGGAAGAACACCAGCTGTAGAGCGCACAGGTCCATTATGAGAAGTATGGTAGTGGGTAGGGAGAAAATGATTTAATCAGGAGTAAAACCAATTTTATTATAAGGGCACGCAGGGGGTGTGGCACCATAGTGAGAGGGACATTTCAAAATATCTGACAGATTTCAACAATGTGAAAACCCCGTTCTTTAAAGTGACAGTAAACCCCATCAGGTCTCCCTTTTTGATGCTATTGTTAACAGTTGACTGTTTAAAGCTGGCCTGCTAAGTTGCTGTCGGCCTATTTCAATAGTACGTAGCCAAATAAAAGACTAATTGTTGAAATACAATCAATCAAAGATGATTGCAGGGCAGAAAGAAGGTCTCCTCCACTGATTTTGTTGTGGATCATATTATCATGTATGACTGAGGTAAGAACGAAGACTGAAAGGGAAGAAGAAAATAGCCCATTGGAAAGAAACAGATCCACCTTCCTTCCTTCTCTTTGCAAACACCTCATTGAACAGGAGCAGTCACTCACCAGCCCTGGAGATAATAGTCCATTTAGAAAAAGAGATCTGATAAAGATTTCGGCTAAGATTTTAAAAGGACATGAACACTATTAGCAAAGCAGCCCATGCCGAGATTCCCCACAGTGACAATTCTCAGCTTTTCTCACATTTTTGGTGCAGATTTTCCTCTGCTTCATAAAACTGGCACCAAGGGGGCACGCGAATGCGAACCCAAGACATCGGGAGAGAAACAAAATTCCAGTTGACCGAATACCTGTTAAGTTCTGGCCAGGATACCAGGCTTTTCACTTAACCACCCCCTCCCAGGTTGTTAAAAATGATTAGCTTTAGTTTTGTTGTTGTTGTTGTTGTTGGCCCAGAATTTAACATCTCTTTCACGTTGCAAGCTTACAAAGACAAACACTACAGATCAGCCCCAATTTTCTGCCGCGCTTCCTTTTAGCAGTATGTAAAGCTGTCCCTTTCAGACCCAGCAACATCCACTTTTGGGGGGAGAAGGATTCGAGACTTTCCTTTTAAGGGCAAACGAGAAGAAAATAATTGTCCAGCGTCCCCTTATGTCTTCTAAAAACTTCATTTTGGCATTTATGTTATTTAATATTTAAATGTCTCAACTCAGTCAAGCTTCCCAAGCAAACATGTCTGTTGTTTCTAGGCGGAGTTGGTAAGCACTTGTGGTTTGTCTTTAGTGTGTTATCATTTTTGACAGCTTTGCATAGCCTCCGTAGGCCAACAGGGGTCTGTCTAATATTGTTGCTGGGCACATTTTCCTCGCTGAGATGAAAACTAAAAAAAAAAAAAAAAAAGATATTTTTGAAGCAGTAAGAAGGAATTAATATCCTTTCTCACTCAGTATTCTATTCCTTGCTGACTTTATATTCAGCAAAAAAAGCAAAAAAAGTGTTACCCATTATTCCCTTGTACATAGCAAGGCTAACACATGTAAAGCAATAACTCATTTTCTATTGCCATGTTTAGCATATGTCTCCTGTTGGCTCAGCAAGGCCTTTAGGCCGGTCCCTTGAGCCGGCCATCATTGGCAACTCTTAGCCCCTCGGCCTCAAAACCAAATAGCTTTGAATCATGTTGAGCTGTGATGCTAATTTTCATACTGATGCATTATGGGAATAAATGTATCTGACATACTGTGTCAATGGCACTGTCTCTTTGTGTCTCTTGTTTTTTTGTTAGCTGCATTCCTACAGATGGTATTCCATTGAAAATGTTCCCTTCCTACGGAAAAAAGGAAAAAAAAAAAAAAAAACCCACGCACAGCACCAAACCTCTAGGTGCAGAAGGCTGTTAACGGTTGCTGATGATAGTAGGCAAACATTAACATAATAATTAGTGTCTTGTAATTGTTTCATTAAAACCAGTTGTTCCATTTCTCCTCGTGTTTTCCCAGAAGAGAAGCTGAATTTGGACGACAGCCAGTGGGAGGACATCCACGTTGTCACCGGAGCACTGAAGATGTTTTTCCGGGAGCTGCCTGAGCCGCTCTTCCCTTACAGCTTCTTTGAGCGGTTTGTGGAAGCGATCAGTAAGTACCCTCACAGACAGGAGTGCTTGGTGGAGGAACCTAGTGGCGTGGAGTTGTTAAGGAAACAAAGAATGACAAGACTAGCAATGGCGGAGATGATAATGCCCCCCAACGCTCCCCAGGGTTCATTTTTATTTTGTGTTTTTGATGGCTTATTTTTATTTCTGGCCCTGCAATATTTTCTGAGTTTTGTTTTGTTTGTTTGCTTTTTGTTTTTTGTTTTTTTGGTTTTGGGTTTAAAAAAAAGAACAGGGTAACCTATTAAGAGTGGTCAGTTTTCAATGAACCCTCCTCAAATGAAATTAGCTTCTGGAATCTGTTTTAAAGGGATGGCCTTTGGCAGCTCAGTGCTTACCTTTGGAGTTTCAAGGAGTTTGAGTACAAAGAGGTCTTGAAAAAGAACTTAAGTGACTTTGATTTTGTTTCGTTTCACTAGAGGTGTTAAATCATCAGCTCGGACATCACCTTCTTGAGGTTCCCTCACCCATCACCCCCCAGTACTAGTAAATAGCTACAGTTTGCTTATGAATGGTGTCATATTCAATTAAATAATGGCAGCTTTCTTTGGCTAAACTGGTAACTTTGTGGGAGGTTGAATTATATCACATACTAACCAGTAGTCATTGGACACTCACTCCAGGAAGCTTCCTTTTCTATTGTTTTTGCATTCAGAACACACACACTTAAGTAAAAATCAGTAAATGAATGAGTGAATGAATAAAAATCTTTCGACGTGTAAGGGAACTTTTGCTATTGATGCTTCCAGAAGCTACTACTAGTACATCTAAATTTAGTATCTTAGGGTATACTTACTATAATTGTGACAGCTTAGAAAAAGTTTCCTGGCAAGCAGGCTGATTTAAGGAGGAAAAAGAAAGGAAGAAGAAAGAAAGGTAAAATTAAAAAGCTTGCAAGCCTGGCAGGAGCTTAATTAAAGTCCAAATGAGAAAAATCTCCAAGAAAAAAAAAAAAAAAAAGCTCTGCTTAGGAGGTCTGATATGGAGTGACTGTGTGTGCAGTGTTCCCATTAGTGGGAGTGGGAGTTTGGGGGAGCCCATGTTGGAGAACAGCCCCTTAATATGCCCTTTATTCTGTTTCCCATTTCACAAGTCTTCATACTTGTTTAAAGTTCTGACCACCAAATGATATCAAGAGGAATATAGCAGAATTTATTTCCCTAAGGTCTTTCTCTTACTGTCTGCTCACAATGTCAGATTTTGTTGTTGTCATCATTGCTCTTGTTGAATATATAGTAGCAGGTGCTCTAATGATGGGTTTTGAGGTGAGGCTGGACCTTTTAACCCTGGGCATGACTCTTTATTTCATGAGCTTCCTGCTTCTCAAGGAGAACAGTATTTTATGGTTCCCAGGCTCAACTTTTTAAAACGAGAAATGAAGAAAATAATAAATAAGCATGCATTTCCATAACAGCTTATTCTAATGTTGTGTCTTGGACCCTGGTAGGCGAGCATGAACAATGACTCATGATGTTAGCACGGTATTCTGGTAAGAAGTCAGGGAACTTGCATTTCGGTAACTATTTCTGATCGTGTATATTTAAAGAAGTCATACAGATTTCACATCAAGACCTCCAGACTTTTTGGTGAGGATTATGTTATTTGTAAACATACCAGTACACATGCTGATTTGAGGGCTGTGATACAGAAACCCATCATTTAAGCTTCCTTCAGTTTGCCTGATTCTAAAGATACAAGGTAAGCCATTCCCTTAGCTTGGGAGAGAGGGGAAGCAGGACCTCAGAACCCACATGAGGGCATGTCCTTTGAATTTCTATGATGAGTAGGACCATCTCTGCACTCTCGTAGACTCAATCCCCACTTAACAGAATTTCAGAAACACGAGCACAGTCCAAATGGAACAAGGCAGAATTAAAGAGACAGCATGCCATAGTGATGGATGGCTATTGCCAGAGTTTTGGGCAATGCCTGTAAAATGGGTTATGGCAAAAACAAAAGAGATAGTGCTTAAGAAAGTCCTTTAAAACTGTAGGATACCTTGCAGATGCTAACAGTGTTTCTTTAGCTAAGCTTTGTCTAAAACTGTAATATAAAAACAAGGAGAAAGGATTTCCTTCGTTGTTTAAGGCAAGGAGAATCAACCTAACAACCTTGCTTTACCTAACTCAAAACAGTACCTATTATTTCTTACTATACAAAATGGAAGGGCTAACCAACATGGTTGTATGGTGGAGAAATATGTTACAATGTTGGACAGAGATTATGTGCACGAACCATGTATTTCTGGCAGAATCTTGAAGTCAGTTCTGGTGTTCTAAACTCAACCAGCGTCAGGTCTAAGTGGTAGTTCCTATTTAAATATCCTCAGCCAATGGGAGAATGGCCACCTCCTTTTTGGCAATGATAAAACTCCACCAGAGAAGTACTTCTATCCCAATGTGTACCCATCGAGTAAAAAATCTTTCAAAACTATGAAGACATCTATATCCAGTCCCAAAGGGGTGATGGGTTTTATCGTAGCTCACTGCCCTCTATAAAATCTACACAGTGAGAAGCTCAGTAGACCTGCCTGTGAGGTCTTGGCCTTCTTTTGAAAAGGAACCAACCGGGTGAAGGAAATTCATGGGGAAGATGTCTATCCGTGCTGGCTCTGGGCCTTGTGGCCATCTGATCTCCACCTCTAGCTCTGTGCTCTGTAACTTAGGAGGGTGGACCCTCACCAGCTACATTTCACAGGTGCTCTTGAGGGCTGGCTTCCAGCTGCCACAGTCAGTGGAGGTGCTGCCAGCACAGAGCAGAGGGAGACCCAAGGAAAAGACCAGCTGCTTTGTTAGTTTATCCTCCACCCCCTCTCCCTTGCCCACCCACCTGCCTCAGGTGGTTTCTCTACCTGAAGGTCCATCTTTTCCATGGCTTCAGCTTTGACTGGAGAGGTCTGCTCTGGTTCCAGCTGCCATCTAGTGATGCGGACCCTTCCCTCTTTGCCCATCCAGCCTGGTAGTAGCTTCCGGCAGGGGCTGGTTTCTCCATTATTTCAATCTTCCTTACTGGGCTCTCAGCTTCTTCATCACATGGGTAACCAGTTCCCTGCATCGAATTAATTCCCTCTGTTTATGTAAATACTTGAAGTGGTTTCTGCTCTTTGGTCAGACCCTAGGAAAACACCATGTCAGTCAATGTTACGGTTCATGTCGCTATAACATTATTTCCCTTTTCTCTTTCATTACCCCCAATCCTAGGCTTAACATTTTTATTTGGGAGAGATTGAGAGATCTGTTATCCTTTCATGACATAGTTTAAAAGTGAATAGACCAAAAGGAATTTTACTTCCAACTGGAATGCTTTGCCCTCTGAGGAGGAAATGTTATTTCATGTACAAGCAATTAATGACCACTTGTGCCATTGGAATTACTGTGAATTCTTGTTATACGTTTGAAAGTCATCATTACATATTCCGGGAAAAAAGAACAGAAGGCATTTACTTTTTTAAATGGTTTCTTTTTGGACCAAACACAAACATTAATATGTAAGAACCTGTAATTGCCATAGTGATCCCCTTTCTGATAACACTCATTGGGGTAACAAAAACACCAGAGATTGTTTTATATTTTGGAATCCAAGTCCTGCAGCTATTGATCTGAAATTCTATATTTGAGGTCAATGCAACTGGGTCACCGCAGGTTATTTCGTGGGGATTTAACCCGCTGACTGCAAGGACTTAATTCCCTGGAAATGACTTGTGCTGAAAGCAGTATTAGTACTGTAAATGTGAACTCAGACAAAAACACGGCCATAGAGTTTTATGATCTGTGATGCAATCTTGGAACTAAAGTCCTGCCAGGGGTCTGGACATTTCCAGTATATCTAAATCCTAGGAAATGTACTAAGCTTACCTCTACTCCTATCTTTTTCATGCTGGTAACTCTACATATCCAAAGAATAGAGATGAGTAGTGTCTTTTCTGATTTAATGTCGGCATTACTACCAAGTCCCCAGGATAGGGACAGAGAGGAGAAAAACTTGTTGTCATTTTTTTTTTTTTTACAAATATCTCACTTAACCCTCAAAATAACAAAGCAGGGGATATAAGAGAAGGGAAAGATCCTGTGGAAAATAATTTCTAGTTCATCCTGTTACTATGAGAATTAACTAGGATAACATTTTCTTTATTCTATGTTAGGTACTCAATAAATGACTTGAAAGAAATAAATTCTTCGGAGGAATAAAGTGAGTTATAAAATATTCCCCAAGTTCACATGGCTCAAGAGATTAGATTCAGCATTCAATTCCAGACTCTAAAACACAAATACTTTTCATCTTCATACATTGCCTTTGGGGGACCATTAAGAAGAAATCTTGCTTGAAAGATAACTAACTAGCTGTTGGCAAATACCTGTTGGTATTGTAGGCAAATATAGCTTCCTATAGAGGACCTATACGTCCTAAATAAATCCACAATCAGTTTTTTCCTTTCTTTTTTCTTAACCAAGGTTAGAATTAAATTAAATGATCAGAAATTTTGATAATGGAGTTTTAAGTTAGAAATAAAATAGAACTTTGCAAGGATTGACAATGTTGCAATATTTACTACTCAACATTAAAAACATCCATGCTTTAATGTTATTCTCTCTGAATATTTTTAACTCTTTACCCTATTATTTTTAAGACCAATTGTTCACCCCGTCCTTTTGAAATGTATTTAGCTCTACACAAGGTGATTTTCCTATTCCATATGAGTAACTATTTCTTTTTATTTTAAGTATTTATTTATTTGAAAGAGAGAGAATGAGAGAGAGAGAGAGAGAATGTGAGAGGGGGGAGGGGCCAAGGGAGAAGCAGACTCCCCACTGAGCGGGGAGCCAATACAAGACTGGATCCCTGGACTCCAGGATCATGACCGAGCTGAAAGCAGTTGAGTAACTATTTCAAGCTCACCTTTTATTAGAGTTCTTTTTCCGCGGTTTTCACTTGTATCAAATTACAACAGGCAACAAGCCAAGACTGCTTCAGGGTGCTCAGCCAGGGAGTCCTTCCTGCTCTCCCGAGGACATGTGCATGAGTTTTCTATTGCTATTGTAACATATTATCTCAAACTTGGTGGCCTAAAAATAAGTCATTTCTTACGCAATATTTCTGTATGACAGAAGTCTAACACTGGTCTCACCGGGCTAGATGCAGTGTCCACAGGTCAGCCAGGTTCCTTTCTAGAGGCTCTAGCGGAGAATCCATTTCCTTGTCTTTTCCAACATCTAGAGGCTGCCTGAATGCCTTAGCTATTGGTCCCAGGCCGTCACCTACACAGGCAGCAGTCACATTAAATCACATCGCCCTGACCTCTTCCATAGCCACGTCTCCTTCTGCCTCCCTCTTCATCTTTTGAGGACCCTTGTGATCACAGTGGGCCAACCTGAATAATCTAGTATCATTCTCCCACCACAAAGTCTCTCTCTTCATCACATCTGGAAGATCTCTTTTGCTCTGTAAGGTAACATAGGCATAGGCTCTGGGAAGTAAGGTGGGAACCTCCTTGTGGAGCCATTTCTCTGCCTACTACATACTTTTCCCTCTCCTAGCTTACACAAGTATGGCAGCAGCTCCACTTCCATGCCTCAGAAGCTCTTAGTCTGGTAGTTTCCATCTGCCTCCTTTCAAATCCAGATGATAACAAGAGTCAAGATGACCGTGTAACTGTAGCTTGAGTAGTAGGTGAGAAGGGGGTAAAAATTACTTCATGTATTTACTTATGAGATGTGTTATTTATCATTTATGAGGGATAGGCTTAGAGATTTGACTCAAGCCTGAATCAAAGCTCATTTATTCAAGGACTTTCTGATTATTTTATTTTAGGCACCTTCACCTCAGCTCTTTGGTACTCTTACTAGAACATGTGAGTTTGCATTTGTTGGTTTATTTAGTTTCTGAAGTTGCCCCTGTGTGCAAAAATAATGACATTTCCTTCCACTCCTGAGCAATGCTCTCTGTATTACCATCATGGGATGGCAACCGATGCTAATCATTTGATCAAAATGACCTTCTGGTTCCAATATCAATTCCTTTGTCATCTTTTCCAGTCTTCTGAAGTAAACATTTTGTTTATATATAAATATATATTACTCATTTTAATATATAGCATTTATATTTATATGTTATCATTTATAAAATGGTTATTTTATATATCATACTTATTTTATGCATATACATATATAGATACATACATGTATAACACTTGGAGATTAGGCAAGCCAGTGGTAAAATGAAAAAAATGATGGGGTTCCATACAAGTCTTCCATTTAAAAGCTGTCGTCACACACACATTTAAAGACAATATATTTTTTAATGCCCAGTTTAATTAATTAATTAATTTGTAAACATTGATTAACTAAGCAGTAAAACAAATTGTGAGAAATGGTGTCCACAAGACTGAAGACCATCAAAACGCAGGCTGTTAGTCACAAAGGTAGAGCAAACCCTATGCGAATCCTTAAATACAACTCATAGTCTTGTGTCTCTACCAGTCACAATAGCCTCATATAAAAATGATTTAAATTAAAGGCATTGCCTTATGGCCAAAAGTATCTATTGCATGTTCTAATGTTTTGTTTCTCCCCCCCCCCCCCGCCCATGGTCATCATGCCATTTTATCTTTAGAGTATGCCTTCAATAAGTAATTGGGGAAGGAAGCCAGTCAAGTATATTTGCAAATATTTTCTTTACTCTTGACTTTATCTTGCCCTTTGGTCAAACTATTTCTGATGCATCATCAACTCCGTGATGACACTCTTTGGGAGAAAAGAAACAGAGCTTGCAAGGCACTTGACTACAAACAGTTGCTAAACATTGAACCCGTGATAGTGACAAATTGCCTTAAAACTGTAGAAAATAAAAAGCAGGGTTTAAGGGGTCACCCTAAAGAAACCAGAGATGTAAAAATAATGGAGTATAAAAATATTCTCTGCAGCGCCATTTCAAGGAAATTTGAAATTAAAATAAAGGTAGATTTTAGAAGTACTCCCCTTCCACTAACATTTCCACTACAAGCTAACACTCTCACAGACTTGGCGGGGGTTTTTGTTGTGGTTGCTTTTTAATCAGTGTGCGTGTATGTGTGTGTGTTCTAGGAAACTAGAAGTTTTATGGCTGATGCCTAGCTTGTCTCTTAACTCATTCTAATTATATTCATAATTAAATTGTAAAAAAATAGTTGACTAGAGCCAAATGGCTTGCACAGGTGTCTTTTTGTAGGAATGGTTTAGTGCTAGATAATAAACAACTGGACCTCCATCTACTTAATTTGGCTTAATGAAAAGTCCTTTATAAGTAAAACTAGAAGGTGATTCAGAACTCAAATTGGGCCTTGACTCTGAAATTAATTGAGTGGTAAGATATCAGCTCCATTAGAAAATGTGGTGCTTGCCTTTTTGCTGTTCCTTAAAACTTCCCTTTTCCTTGCACTCCTTTCTTCCATATCCTTAAGGGGTCACTTTCAAAGCATTAAACTTTTCAAACTGAGCCAGCAGCCGGTCAGCCTTCATGAGTCAGCTTCCGAAGCATCTCCGCTCCAACGGAACGGACGTGCTTTTAACAAATATATACCAAAATGCAGAATTTCTCCTCAATATCTTAGTGGAAAACAGTTACCTTAAGCCATTCCCCTAATGGTAGATTTAAGTGACTGGTTTTCATTGCCTGTTACCAGGTTCACTGCATCAATAGATGTTAATGAAATGGAGAGTTTGTGGCCTTTTATTCTACACAGAGGCTCCTGCCTCATTTCACACTCTCGGGTTGACACCACATTGTGATCACCACTGAGGGGTCTTGGGAAAAACTGTCTGCCCATCCACCACCCACTCTGACTCTGGCCACAGCTCCAGAAGGAGAATGACTGCCTCTAATTCCCCAGTAAGGTTTTTTATTTCTCTCTCTCTCTCTTTCACCTGATACAGTATGTTTCTAGGAATAGGAACTAAATAATGCAACTGGTTGACCATCTCATTTCAAAGAAGAGCCACGTTCTTTGCAAGATCTTCAAATCCCTACGTGCTCTGGCGGCTCACAAGTTCTTAGACTTCATTTTTTACTGTTCTTGCCTTGCCCATCTCATTCAAGCCCAGCGCTGTCCTGGCTCTTCTTTGAACACCACCAGTGCATTAAGGGTCTTTGCTCAATTCCTCTACCAGTGGCACGTCCCAGATTGCCACTCATCTGTTCACTCCTCACTGAGGTGTACTCTCATCAACTAAGCTAAAGTTTTTACCTGCACGACACACCACCATGTACCAACATATTATTCAAATACTGACCCCACTATTTACTACCTGTAAGACCTTGAGCAAATTATTAACCTCCACACCTCAACTTCCACATCTATAAAATGGATGTAAGAAAACACTATCTCCCTTGTGGGGACTGAAAGAATTTAATGGAATGCTCACCGCAGCAAAGCACTTACTTACAGATTTCCTGGTATGTGGTATTCAACGAATGTCCACTAGTCTTATTAAATTAGAGTACAATCAGGCTATTCTTAAGACCACACTCTCAAATGACCTTTCTGTCCATTCCCACATCTTTCCATGCCTCCAGGAAAGCTTCTTACATGACACATATGACCATCGTGATTCTGCTTTAATGTTTGTTTCCAGAATTCCAAAGGCTACCAAACATGTTTAAGATAATATTATAAGACATTGTCTTGCTTCACAGTCCAGGGACTTCCACTTTCTCATAACATTTGTTATTTGTTCTGCCAGCCATTCCCAGTTCCAACCCCACATGATTTGTCCGAAGTCTGTCACTTTTTTTTACAGGACATACATCCTAATCGTAACCCAGAGGCCAAGCTGCTTCTCCAACCTGACACTGCCTTGGTTCTATTAAGTATTAGTAAATCTGTGACATTCCCAATGGCACCAGAAGAGACAACTACAAAGTAAAGCCTTCTCCCAGGTGGGAAATGAGCTGCCGGGTAGTAGATCCTGCATTTCAGCCTATGAAAATTATAAACTCATTGGTAGGTGAAGAGTTTAGGGGATGGCAGGGGAATCTATACACAAGCTTGTGCAAATATTTGTAGCCCTGTACATCTTTCTCCTAATGAGCCATTTAAAAAGTCATCAACTAAACCACATTAAACAAGAAGTCATCCCTCCCCATATGCATGCGTACACACGTACTCACTGTACCAACCTGAATTACTCTATTTTTATTTTTCAGCTCTCACAATTTATGATATTCTAACTTTAAAAAGATAGCATTATTATTAGTAGTAGTAGTATTATTATTTACAATTCTCTTAAGTGATCTTTCGTATTAACCTCCTGTGAGCTATTTTCAAAGCATGCTGTCGAACATAACCTGAAGCCCACCTTATTTTCTCTTAACTTGTTCCCACACAGTCACATGCTCTTATTTGCTCAAGCCCCTGTTCTTTAGCTCTCCACCTCTCCGTCCATAAAATAATTGTTTTCAAATAACTTCTAGGACTATGGCCGGCTCCTTGAGAGGTAGCATTTTTTCGCTTGACTCACTCTGCCTTTCGCTTGACTCACTCTGCCTTATCTATAGTTCAACTATAGACGTGGTGGCTGCTGGAGTCCTCTAGCTGCCTGGGGAGTTCTGCTCCTGTTGGAACTGCAGAATCCAGAATCACCTCACTGAGAACTGCCGTGTCATTTGAAGAATGGAATTTTCCCCTAACAATTGACCTACGTGATTTCTACCTAAACTTTGGGAAACATACACATGGAAAATAGGTACACTTTGATGGAAAACAAGCAGCTTTTAAAAGTAAAAGCAATATGCTTGGAAGATGAAGGCAAGAGTAGATTTTTTTAAAAATCCGTCAACTGCAAAAAAAAAATATTATATTGGATACTTATGAGAGTTTCCTCCTTTTGTTGACTTGCACTCTTCTATTTAAATGTGCAGTCCCCATCCCCATTTTATTTCATGCAACATCTTTATTATTGCATGAAACTGGAAATTCCAAAAGGTCAAATGCCTGAGGCCTTGAGTTTCTGATTATTGTTTAACCAGCCAGCTCTCAGACCCTTTCTCTTTTTGTCTCACTTTGAGTGTCCAGCCAGTGAAAAGTTGACTCTTTGAGATCGCAAGTCCATTCCTCTGCCAAGTAAGGGATGGGCAGACCTAAATATTGCCATCTGTCGTGCTGGTGGAGAGTGGATACTTGTCTTACCAACAGATAAAATCAATGATTTTTGGAGCTCTACCCCAAGTCCCTACCTAACCACAGTGGTAAAACTGTTCTTTGACACTTTTGTGTATTACTCTTTCAATATCTAACTGGATATTAAGAAGGAACCATTACCTCATTCAGAATTTTGGGGGGTATTTCTATTTCTTTGTGCTCTTTCTAAAAATGTTTTAGGAAAAAGAATGGAATGATCGTGAGCAAATACTAGACTCAGGAAGTCCTCAGAAGCCCTTGTCTGTTACGTTTGAATTTGTAACGCTTAATACTTCTGAGACCTGGATCCTTGAATGAATATGGAACAGTGTTAGCTGAGCAGAGGATCCAAAGCCCTCCACAAAGAAAAACAGAGCAGCTAGACCGTAACTTCGAAACTCACATTGGTCAGTATCAGAATCCAAACGGCCTCTTTCTCTAAGCGTCTTAATATTTGAGAAGGCCTTGGGATGCTTGGGTGGCTCAGTGGGTTAAGCCTCTGCCTTCAGCTCAGGTCATGGTCTCAGGGTCCTGGGATCCGGTCCCGCATTGGGCTTTCTGCTCAGCAGAGGGCCTGCTTCCCCACTCCGCGTCTACTTGTGATGTCTCTCTCTGTGTCTAATAACCAAATAAAACCTTTAAAAATATATATATTTGAGAAGGCCTAAAATGTAAACTGCAACCCCTGTTTAGTGTTCACTTTCCTTTCTCTGTTCTTTCAATAATTCTCACGAATTAATGTTTCCAGACCCTTCATCACTCAGATCACCCTCAACTAAGCGTGGTCCTCCAAAGTTTAGAAATTGCCTTGTTGGGCTTAGGCTGCCCTAACAAAATACTATAGACTGAGTGCCTTAACAGAAATTGATTTCTCACCGTACTGGAGGCTGGAAGTCTGAGATCAGGGAACCCGTCCTGGGTTCTGGCAGAAGCCTGCTTCGTGCCTGGCACAGAGCTGCCTTCCCACTGTGTGCTCACACCTTGGAGACTAGCAAGCTCTGGGCTCTTCCACTTCTTACCGAGACACTAATAGCATTTTGGGGCCCCACCCTCATAATCTCATCTCAACCTAATTATCTCCCAAAGGTCTGACTTCCAAAGACCATCACACTGGGAGTCAGGGCTTCAATAGATTCATTTTGGGGAGGGAAGTGGGGGGCAAAAAACATTGGATCCATTACATAAATCAGACTTCAGTGGAGTGCTTTCAATGTATAACTTTATCAATGCAGGATAAACTTCCCTCCCTTATTCTGGCAATAGCTTTCTATTCCTGCAACACAAAATTTAATTAGCTTTTTATTAATGTTATTTAATTATATTATTAGAATCTGAAATTAAATTTCAGGTCCCAGGTGTCACTTTTACCCACTTCTCTCTCATCTGAAGTTGGTATGTTTTTAAACTCCCAGGCAGAACTGCGCGTGTGACCCTGGACTGTGCTCTTCTCCTCACGAGTCCAGCACAGGGGCGTTTTGCTTTACATCTTACCTTTTACCCATGCACAGAACTCAGCTCACCTGAGTCACATAACAATGCAACTGGGACCCAAACCTAAGTGTTTAATGGGAAGTGCTCCAGTGTTATCATTCAGTTTTCCTCTCAGCATTCTGACATTCACAGATCTGAGCCTTCTGTGCACATTCAGGCCCTCGAATACATTTCAAGAGCATGTGGTGCAGTCTGGAAGGCCATTTGAGACAGTGGAGAATTGAGCGATAATTTACAGCGTTTGGGGAAGAACTGCAAGTACTGTGCCAGGAGGAAGAATTGTAGAGAGGGGCATTCCAAATTTACAAAGAGGAATTCTTCAGTTTTTTGGACAATTTTAGAACTAATTTGAATCACAAATGTGGCAAACTAATAGAGTTGTGTTAATACACAGATAAGCCCCTCATTGCTTATTTGAAAAAAGGATTTTGTCTTGACCATATGATTTAAAACAAAAGCGACAGAATTTTGTATTGTTTTCTGTATCCACAGCAACATTTCAGGTACTCATCCCTTGGGCCTGGGTCAGTAGAAAAACTTTTAAATATGAAACTACGCACCAGGGCAATACAGACACACCTAACAGACAGGGAAGGGAATGTTTAAAGTGTGTGTAGAAACAAGGCACTAGGTCCTCACTACCTTTTCTAGCAAGTGAATTAAGAAATAACATCGTAAGATTTTTTCACAACTTTCATCATAGATGTTATTTAATTGAAAGGGAGGACTACTGTACAGCTTGGCCTTGCCACCCATGTCAGGGGCTAGAAATGTCTTCATTTTTGAGTCTCTAAACTAAATTCATTATTTCAACCCATCACATTCATGACAGAAAAAGCACAAATATAGCAAAAAGTTGACACTGTGTCTACTCACTTTCAATGATGTTCCTCTTGTTAAAACATATTTAACCTCTTTGTTGTAATGGAGAAAACATACAGAAAGCTTCACAGATCATGGGAGTATCATTAATTGGGATTTTTTTTAAAGATTTTATTTATTTATCAGAGAGAGAGATGGGGAGAGAGCGAGCACAGGCAGACAGAATGGCAGGCAGAGGCAGAGGGAGAAGCAGGCTCCCTGCTGAGCAAGGAGCCCGATGTGGGACTCGATCCCAGGACGCTGGGATCATGACCTGAGCCGAAGGCAGCTGCTTAACCAACTGAGCCACTCAGGCGTCCCGGATTTTTTTTTTAATAGAAGTGATTTTCCAGGTTTGTATGTTAGTCATTCTTTTCTCTGGTAATTGTAAATTTCTCTGGCAATTGTAGATTATCTCTGTTGAATTTTTAAGTGCGAAACTGAGCAAAGCTGTCTCATGTCTCGATACGGAAGAATACTATATTGTTTTCCATTCGTAGTCCGACCTAAGTATCTCCGAGGTAGAGACCACATCTTAATCACATCTGTAGGGCCAGCTCCAGGCCAATATAAAAACATAAAGTGCTTTGTGGCAATGGTTTCCTGTAATTCCATCTTTAACAACCTACAGTAATGAACAGCAGTGGCTTACTGACAAAAGGGGTGGGAAAGGTCATTGGTGAGTAGGTGAGTAAGACAGGTGAAAACTGCTTAGTTTAACCTATTTTACTGGTAGTAAATGTAAGGATTAACTTCTTACAGTTCTTCAGATACACTTACCTGTCTTTTAAGCCCTGTTGCACAGCTCCCTTTAAAAGAATATGCCAACTCTGGTCTTCCTATTTTCTCTATGTCAAAGTACTATTGCTATATAATTTACAGAGTTCATCTCGGTGGTTAAAAAGTTTATGAGACAAGAAGGGGAAAATTAAATGAGCAATAAAGTATCTTGATCAGGCTAGTGAACTTTTGCAGTCTTCAAAGGGTTACCTGAGCTCCTGCTCAGTCAACTTGCCAGACTTAAATGCAGAGCAATGGTGGAGAGAACAGTGAAACTGTACTATAAAAATAAATTACTGTCATGAATATTAAGCAACAAGAATATAATAAACATGACTGTTTGCATGATTCTGATTTATTGGTACTGATATGCGTATAAATTATGACACTAAGTGTTTATTCTAGTTGTTTTAGAATATGGGCCAAACAAAGCTGGGTGGACACTTCCCGCAGACCTTTCCATCTGCCACCCAATTCCTAATTCTCTGCTCCTGTTGCTGTGTTTCTTATGTCAGTGGCATCAGGACCATGTGTGAGCAGCCATCCCCTTTAGTTTACTTTGCAGGCTGAAGTTGATTGCCTTTCCAGGATCTGGTATTAGAGCTAGCATCATGAAGTTTCCATTCTCTCGCAGTGGACTAACTCCAGCTGCAAAGTATCCTGAAGGCCATTCCTATGTGCTCTGTTAAACAGTGCTCACTTTTGACACAAGAGGGTTTGTTGCTGTATTTATAAACGTTTTGGACCCAGATCTGGGATTTCCCAAGGCCGAGCAGCGCTGCATTCTGCATACTTGGTTAGCTGTGGGTGTTCTGGATTACCAGTGCTGAGATAGTAAAGACAGAGAGACACAGAGAGAGACAGACACTCTGTATATCCGCGGAAAATCTGGAAGTACCTCAACTGCCATCAGATAATGACACGTGTAGCACAATGTTGGTCTTGCTGATTTTCACAAGTAGAAGTTATTAAGATTTGCCATCAGTTTTAATTGGCACTATTTGGAACCAGATATTTGTTAAACAGATGGCCAGGATAAGGTATCACGTAAGAAAGTAGCATTCTCCTGCCTCAGGTTTTTAGCTTCTGTGTTACATCTCATCAAAGTTTACTTCTCCACTCTCTAACATTGATGAGCCTACAAGAGAGAGAGACACAGATTTAATGACCTTAACAAGAGCTGCAGTGTCCACGCAGGGAGCTCTGCTCTACGGGTGTAAGCTGACAATGTCTCCAGAGAACAGCTAATAGAAAGACACCTGGCTATAGAGGAAATGCCAGCTCAAGGTCACGATGGGGCAAGAATTATTGGCTACTTAGAACTGGAACTCCCACAACATTCTTGGAGGACATTTTAGCTGTACGTATCAAAAGGCTTGAAAATGTGTACACCTTTGTATTGGCTGTCACACATCTAGAAATTTACCTTAGGGAATTTTCACAGATATGTACAAGACTGTGTGCAAACTTGCTTTCCAAAATCTTATTTATAATGGTGAAAAATGTAAAACTAACATATGTCCTAACTTAGGGAAGTTTAAATTTTAGCACATTCATATAATGAAATATTATACATTTGTTAAATTGTGTTGTAGGAAACATTACTTCTCCAAGTAAAATGCCAATAAGTATTAAAATAGAACACAAGTGTGTACAGTATGGACCTATTTTTAAATGTGTATGTAAATATTTGTAAGTACACAAAAGACTGAACGTCTTTCCAAATATTAACAGACATTATCTGCGAATGATTATACAGTCATTGGGTTTAGTCCTCTTTTGCTTTACTCTTCAAGTTTCTGCACTAAGGATAAGTACAGTTGTAATGGTAGGAAGGAAGGAAGGGAGAGAGAGAGAAAGAAAGGAAGGAAGGAAGGAAGGAAGGAAGGAAGGAAGGAAGGAAGGAAGGAAGGAGACAGAATAAAACAAAAGCATAAGAAGGTGAGCTGACATTGTTGTAAGACATCTCAGAATCAGTTATTCTAGGGATCCTAAATGTGTTTTCTACCCAAATCGCTTTGATGGAAACACATTCCTAGATCAAGTCACAGATTTTAATTCACTGCTCCTGGGGCGGAGTTCAGAAATTTTTATGGAAACACAATTCTGGGGTGATTCTGATGTGTGGTCAGACTTGGGAACGACCAATGTCAGTCTTTTCTCCTCCATAACGCCAAATGGAAGGACAGCAAGCATTCCTTCTCGTAGTATGCGGACATTGCAACATCTTATATCAAGCCGAGGGGTGTAGTCCTTGAGGGAGACACTAAAGAGGTAAATTCCCTGAACTGGAGAGGAAGATGCAACCTTATGTGAGCTCGTGGCACAGTGAGCGATAAAGACAACCACTGCTCTACAGAAGGGAGAGCTAAAAGTGCAGTGGTTGGACTGCTTTCACTAAAGGTTCCTTCAGTGTATATGGAGTTCCAAGGGCCAGCCAGGGAAAGAAGGTTAGCTACGATGTTAGCCCTTATATGAGGGCTGTTTTGGGGTGAGTGAAGAATCTGAGTAGAATACAGTAAAGACTTCAGAGGTCACTGCAGAAGATAAGGGGAGGACATGTGTCAAGCCAGCACTGTAAATCCCATTAAGGCTCTGGCTGGCAACTGTTGTATTTCATCCTGCATCCCCCTGCCTAATACAGTACATTCCTCAGAAACACTACTCAGTTCATACTTGGCCAATAAATTAACAAACTAATTGTGGAGGATTCAACACTACAGAAGGATTTAACATTTAATCTACAGCAATAAAACCCCTTTAAATATTTTTGAGGAAAGCAGTAAAAAACTGCAATGATGTTTTAGAGAAAATTTTTTTGGTGATAATTGGCAAGATGTGTTGAAGAGAAGAGATTAGACGCAGAAAACCCTGTTGTGTTGTCCTGGTATTACACTCAGCTACCAATCAAATGTGACCTTGGGCAAGTGTCCTACAGTTTTTTCTCTCTGTACAGTGATTAAATGATACTATATCAAAATTTTGAAATTGAGATCTTTGGATATACAAGAAACTCATGATCCACTGCCCAAAGGATTGGCTAAATTTCTGTGTTTTTTTGCCTATGTATTTTCTGGAGCAAGAGTCTCCGAAGATTTTCAGGAAACAACAACAAACCTAAAAAGTGATAGAATAAGTACTACTCAAAGTATGGTCTGCAGACCAGTAGCACAAGACTGACTTAGGATCTTAATAAACATAAAAATTCTGAGGTCCCATTCCAGACTTTCTAAAAAAGAGTTTCTAGGGAGAAGCTCAGGAATCTTTTTTTATAAGCCTTCCAGTTTCTTTGAATGCATGCAAAAGTGTAAGAAGCACCTGATAGTTAGATGCTACTCACCAGCTTAAAAATCTCCAACTACTTTGTAGGAAATGAAAGAAAGAAAGAGAGAGAGAGAGAGAGAAAGAAAGAAAGAAAGAAAGAAAGAAAGAAAGAAAGAAAGAAAGAAGGAAGGAAAGAAGAAAAAAGGAAGAAAGAAGAAAGGAAGGAAGGCATATATTACCAAAAATAAATGAATAAAAGTTGCAAGGGTTTGATGACAACTTGGATGTAGAATCATGGCAGGTTTCAAACCTAGAAACAAAGAAGTTATGATGATGAGTTGTTTTGTGTACAACAGAAGACTGGACCAAACACAACTCATCAATGAACTGGTTTTTCTTCCTGATAGTATTCTTACAGACATAGGATTAAGAAAGTTCAATGTACCTTTGTGCTTGGAGAAATTCTTCCAGAATCACTCAATTGATTATGGCCACTGAAACACTGAAGAGCTGATCAGAAGTTGAGAGTGATCAGAATGAAAATGTTGATGAAATCGAAGATACCACGAGATATATTGATTGTGTGTGCATAGGGGGGAAAAAAGATGAAAACTGTAAGAGTAATAAGTTTTGATGAATATGTATAGTACAAAATTCCTATTCATAGATGAGATTGTGTTAAGTTTTCAACAGACCATTGAGAAATAACAACAACAACAACAACAAAAGTAATTAGACCAGCAAAATTGAACCCTGGCTAAATTTGATATATGCTTTCTAGTTCTACAAGCCAAAGGTATCTTTAAAGTAAATGAAACCAACTCCTGATTCAAGAAAGAGAAAAGATATGCAGATTGAAAAGAACTTGTAACTCTGAGTCTACACTATCATTAAGTGTACTTAGATTTGTACCATATAATTATTATGATTGTAGCAATTAATCAATCAACTGATTAACATGTAGGGTCAGCAGGATCCCGTGATCTTATCTTGAAGCTTGAATTAATTAATTACACTTTCTTCAACATTATTATTTTCTATTTGTGCACCCGGTTTGTGCAAGTTGCTCCTATTGACAAAATGTGGTTTAGCCTCTCTACTTATCACAGCAGGTATGGCCCTCACTGAGGTACTTTTGATGATATAAATGTCAGAATTATAGGGAAATTGGAATATTTTCAGTACTTCCTCAAGTAATTGCTTTTTTATTTTTATCACCAAATGTTTTATGTAAATTATACAATTAATAAGATTAACTCTGATGATTTTTAACATAAGACCAAAGGGCTTTTGTCTGTCAGAATAAGTCAAATCGAACCACACTATTGTGTATTATATAATAATTGTATCATTTAGGCAATTCAGCTTATATTGCAAGAAATACCCAAACCCCCACCTTGCAAACATGTTGTTTTTTTTTTTAATATTTGAGGCATATTTTCAAATATATTCTCTTCTGCTAATGTTTGGTGAAACGTTTAAAGCCATACTATTCCCATTTGTTACAGAACACAAACTAAAACACGTTCGAAGTGGTTTGTCCAGATTGCAGAGAAAAGAACTGGAATAGAATGACTTTCTCACCAAATGTGTAGGGAGATTTCTTGAGCAGGCTTTCCTGTTGAAAGTTAGAGGCAGTAGGATGAACGGGACATGGAGTCACCTTCATGGAAGTCACTCTCTAGCAGGTGAAATGGTCGTGGGGTGAGACATTACATGTGCAAGACTAAGGTGAAGCTGCAAAAGGCCACGAAGTGTGAAGGTATTCTCTTCCACTGCTCATCGGGCTTCAAGACAATACTCTTGACAAGAGTCCTCCGTATTAAAGGGGGTGGAATGCTAAAGAAATAAATACTTTGTGATCTAAGACCTGTTGCATATATTAAAGCTGGCTTTCTTTTCTTTTTTTTTTTCCCTTCTTACTAGAAGCCACTTATTAGCAGGGCCTGTCTCAGTTGGAGGCTCTGCCTTTTTGCTTACAGACTGTCTGACGCCTTTATAAAGTGGGCCACTGCATTGTTGATTACTGCTCACCAGGGTGGTCCGTGAGCTGCTGTTTTCTGCCATCCCACAGTGAGACAGCATCTTCTGAAGTTCTGGTCTCATATGTCCTTAGAGAATGGTTTGTGTTTCCTAGGAAGCTTAACTCTGGATGATTTACATGTAACATTTTAAACTCCTGTTGTGTAATGCCTGGGCGAAGATTTATATGTGCTGAAAAGAGTTTTTCAGGTCTGTGTATAGCGTTAAGTTATGCATCATATCATCTGCCGTCACTTATCTGCATGCCTAGAGAAGCAGGGTTCGTGTGATGCCCAGTAACGAGGATCTGAAAATCCTACCTTCTGCAGAATAACTCCGGGCACAAAGTTTCTCTGGCTACTTACTACATTCTCATAATCAAATGATTAAGTGTTGTGTCAACCCAAATTCGATGTGTTTAATTCTGACTTGAAAAGAAACAAGAGAGAGGCAATTGGGATAAGAGGCGAAATGGTCAGTTTCCTTCTGCCCAATTTGAGTTCGTTTTCTCCCATTTACTCTTGCTTTTTTCCAAGTGAAACAGCACATTTCCTGGATGTGAGAGTTTGTCAAATGATCACAAAAAAATTCCAAAAACAGTTTCAAGCCACTGATGGAAATGGAACATTCATACTTACTCCTCTGAGGATTAAAAGAAAAGTGACACACAAAAATCCATAGAGATGTGACTATCAAGCTACACCCCAACTCACACTTGCCGTCTCTGAATATGATATTACTAATACACTACATGTGGTGGGTGTGTGGGTGTGCGTATGTGTGAGATGTATCGTTGCCGTAGTGTAAAAGAGTTGAATTGGCTTCCACTTGACTAGATGAGAGCTCTTAGTTCTTATTTTGAAAGCAATCAATTGAGCATGGTTAATTAGGATATCACCAAGTAGTTAAGAAAAAAAAAAAGCCAAGCACTTATTAGAAAGTATATTTTGAATCTGCTCACATTACAGTGCTGATCGAATGATTATGGAAAGAATTCACCCAAACTGTGGTTGTTAGGTGATTTCTGTACAAACACATTTTTCTTCAATTACAGCAAATTATTATAGTTATTTTATGTGGTGCTATAGTGCTGCCTTTTTGGGAATCATTGAGTTATAAACAAAGAATACATTCCAATACCCCAAATAATAATTGTAAGAGGACAAGCTAAAAGATCTCATTTGGGGGAAAAATTTATCTTAAATTCTGCTCTTAATCTGTCCATCAGAGCTCTTTTAACTCAGTTTAAAAATATGCAGCATTTTTATGTAATGTTTAATTGTAGTAAAAATTCAAAATAACTAGCAATATTAACTAGCCATCTCAGGTTTATATTGTGCCACTTTATTCAAGGTATGCCTTTCATTTGAGTGTCTCGGTGTCCCAAATAAATTAATTTTTCTCATTAATATGGAAAACGAGAATGGATTCCATATTTTCACAGACATGCCCTTTTCATTATATTCTGATGGTGTATAACACTCTTTTCAAAATAGTTCCAGAAATCTAGCAGCCCAAGAGAGCTGAGTATTAATCCTCAGAATATCAATCCACTGGGAGAATTGATACTCCACCATCCAGGTCGTTCCCCGCATATACTAATAAGCTCAGTGGGAATCTTCTTAACCTTGGGCAAGGTTGTACATTTATAGGATTTGAGGCTTACAAACAAAGTACAAAGGCAAAGTCCACATTCTGCCCTGATGTTTGGATGACTTCTTGTTACTCAGTTTCCACATCGGAGCTGCAACACCCTTCCATGCCTTAATTTGAGTTATTTGTGAACAGAGAATCCTAGGTGTGCTTGAATGCAGGAAAACACAAATGCTAAAATTTTATATTATTGCCCTAATTGTTCAAGAACAGTATTGGGCAAGTTCTAAGTATTAGTAGCCCACTGAGGGGAACTCAGACTTTGGTGTATTTTTATCTGCCTACAAAAGACTAACATTTTAAAGAGAAATTTTCTGGGTGTTTTTATGTCAAAGACAAGAAGCATTGTTCTTCTTCTCATGTCTGCACCGAAGAGCATAGGACTGGATTTGCTCAGATCCACCTGGTGATCTGGGTAAGAGGAGTCCTTGCTTATTCACATCAACCAAGTCTTTGGGATATCTTTTTTTCCTTTTTCCCTTTACTATAAAAACACTTCAAATCCTCTTTAACTAAGTGAGAATCTAGGTCAGAATCCAGATCATCAAAAATAATAGCTTTAAATTTTCGGATGAAAATAACTGCCTTGTATCCAAAGTTATAGTAGCTGTTTCCACCATGGGTTATAATCAAATACAACATTACCGTGATTTTCACCCACTCATGGTTGTCTAAAGAAAAACCCTTGCTTGTAAAGATGTGTTGTTAGCACCTTTCTTTATCTTTATTTCTGATTTTTATTTTTATTCCTTTTTGCCTTTTTGCACAGTCTTTGCAATTCAGTTATGTAAGATAGAGGCATGTCTGTATGAACATAAGGAGACATAAGAGGGATACTGCAATACCAACCTCATAGTCAAAACCACACATTTAGTCCCACACCAAGTGACTTATAAGCAAGTCAAGGGATTTCTCTCACCTTGCTTCATATCCTCTAGTCAGCATACTCACCATGTTTTGGTGCAGTCCAGGTAAGAAAGTGCAAAGCGTTTCCTAATAAATCCTGTCATGTCTTTTTCAAATATTGCATAAAAGCAAAACTGTTCTTGAACAACAAGCTGAATTCTCTTCCGTTTCATTCATTCATTCACTCATTCTTCTCCATCATCATCATCATCCTCATCACCATCACCAGTTAAGGAACCAGCAATGTGGTTCTGTATTCTAACTGGTATTTGTTGAAGAAGCAAACAGCTAGAATTCAGATATCTTGTTCATTTCAAAACAGTTGTCAAATTCTCCTTTGGACTGGAAAAGAAAACTTTGAAGAAATTGACATCTCAGTCACTGGTTAGGAAGTAAATACGGAAGTGCAAAATGGCATTTTTAAACAAAACTGCTTTCCTGACCATGACTGAATTTTCACATTGTCAGCACTTCCATTATAAACATTTTTTTTTTAGTTGAGAGTTTATAACACAAATGTAAAGATTTGCTATGGGCTAAATCTCAACCCAAGAGCAAATGTTTATACCAATTTTGAAAACAATCAGCTTGCCCATTTGTAGTTATGCATGTGTTCATCATCTGTTATTGCTTGTCCAATGCTCTCCAACTTCTGGGAGAAAAAGCAGACATCTGGAGAGAAGAAACAATGTTTGCTTGCCGGCAGATGTAGTCTGTTTTCCACAGTCATTGAATAAGGAAGGTATCAAATAAACATGTGCCCTTTAATACAAGGAAATGAAAATGACAAAATCCTGCATGCATACCAATACTGTTGAAATACCAAATTGGGCAAAGAGGTGGTCACTTTGGGACACTAGAATTCAGGGTTATACCCATTTTACAGATAGAAAGAACTGGAAAACTACCATGAATCATAACAGTGAAATACCCACTCCTATAAAGTCCATCATAGTTCAGGGACTGCCAGAATAAATTGAGAATAATCACTTTGATCAAAACAATTTTTTAAGATAGGAATAATAAATATTTTCCATGATTGTAAATTATTGCTTACTTCCCAATTTCACATTGTTTGGGCTTTTTCCCTCTTCTTTTAAATTTATTCAGTAGCCTAAATACTCAATTAGTACCTTACAGGGGAAAAAACAAAACAAAAACCAGAAACTCATTTTTATCTGGAACAACTCTGAAAATGTTCCCTAATCGCGGGTCCTATTAGGCTAGGGAATCAATGATATTTCTATACAGACTTTTTTTTTTTTTTTTTTTTTCAAAATAATATGATAAAATTTCAGGAGGTCCTTTTTGTCACCTACATTGGATGGTACTATGGATAACAAGAACAGAGCAGGTTCATAAGTAATTTAAGTTCTCTTCGTTTAGGCTCGAATTAGCTTCACTACATCAACTAAGTCATATGTCCTCTCGGATTTCATATTTGAGGTTATTGAACAAAGTAATCTCTAACCATCTCTTCCTGCTCTAAAGTTCTATGGTTTTGTGGTGCTATTCCTTACAGTACCTTCCTCAGATGTTTGGAGTTCCTTGGTGAATTAAGTTAAGGTTTTTGTCTGACTTTCTCATAGTTTTATGTACTCTACTTAATAAGCATTGTCTAGTTCAAGAGCATCATCAGATGAAGGAAAGAGGAAAGCACCCTTGCCTTGTTTCAAGGAAGATAAAACTAAAGATCTTTTTATGTAGCAAATCCTGATTGCCAATACAATTGATTTGGTGTTGATGAGGATTTCTATAGAACTGGTGACAAAATTAAATTCTTGCCTTAATCAGTCATATCTATATGCTAGCAGTTAATCAACCTCTCTATAATGTAAGTTTTGAATTCTAATTAGTTATTATTTTATTACCAAAACCCTTAAAAATATTATCTTCAAAATTAACTCCAGAGTATGTTTACATGGCACTCATCTCATGGTTTGTTTTTCCCCAGATCAGCACATTCCCATATGTTGTCCATTTTTGCTAGACTACAGATACTTTTCCATGGTGGCCTGGAGAACTCTTGGAGGGAAATCCCATGTCTCAATGCTCTAAGTAGATTTTTAATACACAAAGCTAACAATTACTTCTGTCTTGTTAGCAACAAAAAAAAAATTCAAATGAAATGGATTCACTGCAATATATGTTTCCTGGTTTTACCCAGAGGAAGACCAGGGTACAATTAAGTTTGGTTGCTACTGTTGTACGTTTTTGATTAAAGCTATAGTAATGAAAAATAAAGGTGCTCAGTATTAGAACAATTCATATGGATTTTTTTCCAGCTGTACTAAGGTATAATTTGGTGTGCAAATTTAGTATACAATTTGATAAGTTTGACAAAATTTGACCTCTGTATACAGTGTGAAATCATCACCATAATCAAAATCATGAGCTCATCTTTCACCCCCAAATTTTCCCATGCCCCTTTAGAATTTCCTCCCTCCACCCAGGAGGCCCCTCCTCCATAACAAATTATTTGCTTTCCATCATTATAGATTAATTTCCATCGTTGTTGATTAATTTCCATCATTATAGATTAATTTGCATTTTCTGGAGCACTATATAAGTATAATTATACAGTAGGTACTTTTTCTTGGTCTGGTTAATCTCATGCAAATAATTGCTTGATAATTTATCAAAGTTGTATATATTGAGGGTTTATTCCCTCTTACTGCTGAGTAGTATTCTACTGTATGGTTATATAACAACTCACTTATCAATTTACTGTTGGTGGATATTGGGATTGTCCAGTTTTTGGTTATTACAAATGAAGCTGCTATGAACATTTGTGTATAAGTCTTTGTATGGACATATGCTTTCATTTCTCCTGTGTAAATATCTAGGACTAGAATGACTAGTTCAGATGATGGATGTATATCTTTTTTTTTAAGGTTTCATTTTTAAGTAATCTCTACATCAAACATGGGGCTCAAACCCACAACCCTGAGATCAAGATTTCCATGCTCTACTGACTAAGACAACCAGGCACTTTTCTAAAGTATATCTTTCTAACTTTATAATTAACTACCAAACTGCATTTCAGAGTAGCTATACCATTTTTCATTCTCACCAGCAGTGGGTCAGAGTTGCAATTTTTCCACATCCTTATCAACAATTGAGGAGGCCAGTCTTTTTAATTTTGGCCATCCTAGTAGGTTTGTGGAAGTATCTCCTTGTGGTTTTTATTTTCATTTCCCTTTTTTTCATGCCAATAATGTTGGGCATCTTTTTATGTGCTTATTGGCCATCATTATGTCTTCTTTGGTGAAGACTATTATCAAATTTTTTCTCATTTTTTATTTGGTTGTTTGTTTTATGATAAGAATTTCAAGGCTTATTTATATATTTTGGATATGAGCCTTCTCTCAGATATGTTTTGGAAATATTTTCTCCTTCTTTGTGTCTTCTCAGTTCATTCTTTAAGTAATAAATATCAAAAAAAAAAAAAGGAAGAAGAAGAAGAACCTCTTAGTTTTGATGAAGTTCAATCTATAATTTTGTTTTATGGATGTTTTTGGTGTCACATCTAAGCATTCTTTGCCTTACCTCATGTCACAAAGATATTCTCCTATGTTATCTTTCAGAAGTATTATGGTTTTAGAGTTTGCACTAGATCAATGATTCATTTTGAATTCATTTTTGTGTGAAGTTGAGACGTATGAATCTACTCCTTTTTGCATGCAGATATCCAATTTTTCCAGCAATCTTTGTTGAAAACTATCCTTTCCACTCAGTTGCCTTTTCACCTTTATCAATAGTCTGTTGTTCATGTAAGGATAGATTTATTTTGAAACTATTCACTTTGATTCATAGATCTACTTACCTAACTCAGTACCAGGAACACACTTTCTTTAGTACTATAAATTTATAATAAGTCTTAAGATCAGGTAATGTTAGTCTTTCAGCTTTGTCCTTTTCAAACTTGTTTTTACTATTCTAATTTAGGGGATAGCACTTTTTTTTTTCTCTAAAGTGACAGAGAATAACAGTTTAACATTGGCAAGCCATAGGGTCTCTTTTGTAAGTGTTCGACTCGTAGGCAATATTTAAACAAATGGACATGGCTTTGTTTCAATAAAACTTTATTTATGGGGCACCTGGGTTGCCAATGTGAGGCTCAGTCCCACCTGAGCAGAAGATAGATGTTTAACCAACTCAGCCACCCAGGTGCCCTTAAAGAAGATTTAAATAAATGATGAGATATAATCTGTTCATTGGTTAGAGGAATCCATATTGTTAAAATATAAGTTCTTCCCAAATTTGGGCTCCCTGCTCAGCAAGGAGTCTGCTTCTTCCTCTCCAACCACCCACCCAAATAAATAAGGTCTTAAAAAAAATCTTTAATTTCTCTTAGCAATGTTTTACAATTTTCATTATACATATTTTATACATCTCTTGTCAGATTTTCTTGAGTATTTAATACTTTCGTTACTATTAAAAATAGTATTTCTTATTTCAATTCCTGATTGCTCATTGCTTCTGTATCAAAATACAATTGATACTGTGTTTTGTTTTTATATTCTGGAACATTGCAATACTAAATTATTGGTTCTGATGGTTTTTTGGCACATCATTGAATTTTCCACATATATGATTATGTCATCTTTGAACTAAAACAGTATTACTTTTCTATTTCTTACTGGATGCATTTTATTTCTTTTTCTTGCTTCATAACACTGACTAAAATCTCTAGTACAGTCTTAAATAGAAACAATGAGTGTAGACATCTTTGTCTCTTTGCTTTCTTTAGGTAGAAATTATTTACTCTTTTTCCATTAAGTGTGATGCCAGCTGTACGTTTTTCCTTCTCTTCTATCCATAGTTCCAAGACTTTTCATAGAGCAGATGTTGAATTTTGCCAAAAGTTTTTCTGAACTTATTCACATGATCATATAGTTTTTCTTTTTCAGTTTGTTAATATAATTAATTACATAGATAGATTTTTCAAAAACTAAACCAAACCTGTATTCCTGGACCAAATCCCACTTGATCAGGATCTAGTATCTTTTTATATATTACTGTCTTTCATTTCCCAATCTTATGTTTAAATTTTTGCATCTATGTTCATGAAGGATATCATCCCTTAAGTTTTTTCCTCCTTGTGATATATTTGTATGGTTTTCTTGTTCACAATCAGGCTAATGCTGGCCCTAATAGAAGGAACTGAGACATGTTCTTATCTTCAATTTTGTGAGAAAGTTTTGACTAAAAATTCAACTTCTTTGCTAGATACAGAACTATTCGGGTTATCTATTTCTTTCTTCAGTGAGTGTTGGTACATTTTGTCTTTCAAGGAATTTCTCTATTTCCTCTAATTTGTTAAGTATATTGGAATAAATTTTTTTTAAAGATTTTATTTATTTATTTGACAGAGATCACAAGCAGGCAGAGAGAGAGAGAGAGAGAGAGAGAGAGAGAGAGGAGGAAACAGGCTCCCTGCTTAACAGGGAGCCCGATGCGGGGCTCGATCCCAGGATCCTGGGATCAAGAACTGAGCTGAAGGCAGAGGCTTTAACCCACTGAACCACACAGGTGCCCCTGAAATAAATTTTTTCCATAATGTTTTCTTATTCTTCTTCTAGAGTCTGTAGAATCTATAGTGATGTCACCTCTCTCATTTCTAATTTTAGTAGGTAGTGTCTTCCATGATTTTTTCAAGATCATTCTAAGGGACAAAGGAAGGATGCCTCAAAAAGATTACAACTATTTAGGAAACTGATTAGACTTTAAGAAATTTGAAATAAAAGAGGTAAGAAATAAGACATCTTCAGGTAGTAATAAGTATTCTCCCCTACTGGGTTAGCATCCCCTAACCCTCGTCCTTTGTCTCATTTATAATATTTTTGGGGAAAGTAGTTGTTTAACATCTGTTTTATTTACTCCCATAGCACTAGAACCGAGCATAGTACCCGGAACATAGTAGTTGCTCAAAAAGTTACTTTCTGAACTCATTATAAATGAATTAACATAGTTACTTACCATATTTAGAACGTTTTTCTATGATTTACTATGGAATCTGGCTTTTATCCTTAGGGAACGCCAAATCCACTGAAAATTGTATACAACTCCATGACATATTGAGATTTGCAGTGTGACATTATATTTAGGGCATGGAAATTAGTAGACAAAGGAAAACTGGGACTGGGGAGGCAGTTAAGGAGCCATTGTTTATTTATGGAATATTTGGGGAATAGAATTTGTAAAATTCGTTTGAATACTTACAGAAGAGAATGAGGGGAAATTAGATGTAGAGAATGAGAGAAAAAAAGGAAGCAGAACAGATTCTCAGCAATTTGTGTAATTTGTTAAATATGTGCCATTACATAAATTTAAAAATAATGGAGTAAGAGAAACCTTTACATATTTCAAAAAGACAGGTACCCAGTTGTTACCTATATAAATCAGCACTTTATTTTTTTTTTCCTTGAAACCATTCTCAATGAGGTTGCCATGGCTAACTTTAAAACAAGGTGAGAAAAGTATGTATACATATAGAATTCATTATCTATATAGTACTGATTCAACCTAAGTAGGTACAATGGATTCATACAACAATTTCCCAATAAGTGAAACACCCATTAAGTATAAAATATTTTGAAGTTATGTCTTTTCAGCACAAATTATTCTAAAATATATCACCTCCTTCCCAAGAGCATTTTAAAATTTCTCTCCCTCCCTCCCTCTCTCTCTCTCTCTCTCTCTCTCTCCTTATTTTGCTTCCCATTCTGGGAATGAGTTTTATAAGCACACTTTTTTTTTTTTTTGGATCAATAACTTAAGACTAAAAAAAAAAAAAAACAGTAACGTAAAACTCAGAGTTTAAATGACATTTCTGATGTCACAAGTTAAAACTGTCAAACTCAAGATTTGAACTCAGGTGTTTTTATTCTAAGTCTGGTTTCTTCCCACCTTCCTGTGTTATCTCCATCTATATTTTAATATTATCCGATGATGCTCTCATTAATTTGTTAATTAACTCTCAGGACAAAACCACAATAAAAATTTAGGACAAGAATTCTGTAAAAATTCATGGTTAAGGTAGTAACATATTTCCCTAGGGCAGCATTTTAAGGAAAAAACTAAAATACGATGTTATGGGAAGATGATGGGCATTGTAATCAGGCCAACTTGGGTTCAAATGTGGGTCTTGCCTCATACTGTGAGACACTGGGTGGCAAGCAACCAACGCTCAGCGTGTCAATGGTCTCATTTTTAAAATGGGCATGTTACCCAGATAATAAGGTTATTGTAAGTGTTATTGTAAGTATTGATAACATCAGCTGTGTACTTTTGTAATGATGCCTGGCATTGTAAAGTGTTAATTTCCCTTTCTTCCCCTTAGTAACGAGTTGATTTTAGGATCTTTTATATATCATTGCTCAATGGTGCTATGTCACTGCTAGCGGTATGAAAGATTTTCCAAACCTTTAAAAAAATCATAACTTACCATCCAACTTGGAAGCAGTATGTACATAGATTGAAAATATGAATCCATGTCTTCCTGCTCATATAAATCAGCAGTTTCATTGTCTTTCCCTGTAGTTATTCTCATTGAGGTGAAGCAGGAAAAAGTTTGAGAAGAAAAGCCAAGCAACTCAGCATTCAGTATGGCTATTTTCTGGATTTATTTTAATAACTGGAGCATACCATTTGGTTTTCTTCTTGGACCGAGGACCATTAACTTCTATGCAATATGTGGTTTTTCACTCACTGCAGGTCTGGTTTAAGCATGTTCTAATTCTGAACTGATTAAGTGCAGCTTGATTCCTGGATGGCAGTTGTTTATAAGTTATAATAGTTTTCTTAGTTATTGTGTTGGAATCCACAGTGATGCTTACCTTGTATACAAGATGATGTCTTTGTCTGCAGAAGTCATCTTTGACCACAAAACCCACAGCTCTAGGGTAAAAAGACACCACAAATGTCTGAAAGTGTCAACATAAATAACTATCAATAAATATTATGGAATATAGCAAAAGCATTTGGCTTTTATCTTGCTAACCTATCAGAGCTAACTGTATGGCTATTATTGTCACAAGAGATGCTCTCAGTTTAGCTACATACAGTATTTATAAAGTGCCCATCACCATGGTATCTAAACACTTGGGCGATCTAATTAAGCTAGTCCAATTACTTGTGTAGAAGTAGAAGAGGTGCACTTCCTTATATTCCACTCCACTGGAAACAATTTGATTGTGTTTTTAAAAGCAAGAAAAACCTTCTGTGAGAATAGCTTTCTAGGCCTCTTGTTCCAAGATTAAAAGCTTGTCTGGGTAAAGAAATGACTGTTTCCTATTCCTGAAGGTGATAATGTTCGGAATCAAGCTACTCTCTAGTGGTAGAAAACAGCACAGCCCAGAGATCTTGACTGAGAACATTCTACTCCCTTTTCTTTTGAACTTCACTCTGGGGGCAGGTAACTGAAAAGTACTTTCTAAAAGCAGTTCACCTGAAGGTGAATTATTTCCAAAGACCTCCTTGGTGGGAAAGTAGTGTTCTCCCCTGGCCTATGGACTCAGATTCCTTCTCCTCTCTCACAGATTTAACTGGGTCAGACCTGAACTTAACCTTGATAACCAAAGCCACCGTTAGATTTTTACTTCTGACAGACAAGAACTTAGGACATATTTTCTGGTGTGTGTGTGTGTGTGTCGGGGTGATTATTAGCCATGAACATAATCACTAATAAACACTTTTAGAATTTAAAGTTGATCAAAGTTTGTTTAAAAGCGGTTTCTGTGTCCTGAAGTAAACATGAATACCGTGCTTATATAGAAAAATAGTATGTTGCTAACACATACCTCAGGATAAAGAACAGTTATCCTTCAGTACTGCCAAGACTTCTCTCTGAAATTTATCACTAATTCAGGTTGATGGGAATCTAATTTATCTGATATCTTAGTTTATAATAGTTTTCATAATGAGGTAGCAATCAAGTCAACGTGGCCTGCAATGTTTCAAAGTATAATTTAAAATTCCTATAACTAATATTTACCTTAAAAAAGGGTAGACTATTATTTTGCTCTTTGGTCATCCCATCTATATTGTGCATATTATATTGTTTGCTGCTCGGTTCAGTTTTCTAGCAATCTTATCTCCTCTTTGTCATCTCCAACATCCTCGTGTCTCTACACGTGCCTCATGGATTTCTTCTTATTGTGACAGTGGACATAGTTACGAATCTTTTTTTAAGTTGATTTTCTTTCAGTGCCTCCACTCTTCTGAGTCCATTCTATTAGTTTGGAGCTTCTCTTTTACATACCCGTTCTTAGTAGTGAGACTTTTCTTTCTCTCTTTCAATATGCATTTTTTGGGGAGATATCTTAGTTCATAGAACACATGCCTGGGCAGTCACATCCATTCCTTTAACAAACTACTCCTTTCCTTTCTCGTCAGAATCATTTGCAATTGTCTTCTCAGGATTCCCTTTTTTAGAGTGTCTTTTTCCTTTTGAGTCATCTTCCTATACAGAAATTCTCATCAAAGGATCTTAAACAACTCTTCCCCCCTCTGACCACTAAAACAATGCATGTAATTTTTGAGCATCAACTTCATGTTGGTGTGTGGCTTTGGTGTGGCTTATCACATTTACTCCTTACAACTATCTTATAAGGTAGGTTAATTAGTACCAGTATAAAGACCGGAGTTCAGAGAAGACAAGAATTGGATAATGGACAAAGTAGGGTGGAATTTCAGATATATTTGGCTCAGAAGCCTTTGTTCTCTAATTATTCTCTACTATAAATTAAAGTAACTTAAATATCCCTATATTACTATCAAATACTATGTCAGCTGAATTATACTGGCTGCAATAGATGGAAAATCAGCTCAAAGCAATGAGAAGATCTACTGTCTCATGTCACTAGAAAGGGCTACTGGAGATCGGCCAAATTAAAGGGTTTGTTGATACAGGGATTCAAAGATGGAATCACAGACTCAGGCTCATTCAGAAGCTGTGTTGCCATGCACAGGGCTGGTTTCATCCTAATGCTAATTGTCCTCATTGTGCAGGATTGTACCCTCATTTTACCACCAGGAGCAACACAAACTGTGTCTTTCCTGTTATCTCTGGTGAGAAATAGAGGAGCACATTTGCCAGAGATGTGAGCAACTGTTTCCTTTCACTTAATTTATTTGAATTCTATCACACACCTATTTCTTAACAAAGCCAGGAAGAGTACATTGCATTGGATTAAGCAAAGTTGAATCCCAGGTCAAGGACTGGGATCTGCTAATGGTGAGCCATAAATAGATCCCTGTACAATACAATTCAGTTTAGAAGAAGGAGAGGAGGATCAACTCAAGGTAGGCAGTCAATGGGTATCTCCAGTCCAACTCATTGTCTCAACACTCTTATGCCACTCTTCTGTTACCTTGGAAGCTTTTGTATCTGTTTGAAACCACTCACTCATCTCTAGAACTTCATATAGCAACCAGCCAGAGCTGGCTCCAGGTATAATATCTTTCTCAGGTATAATGTAACTTCTCTAACCAACAGACAGCTATCGGCCACCGGAGCACTTATTATTCAAGTATAGGGAAAGAAGGGTTAGCTACAACTCACATTTCTATTTGTAAATGTGAACAATGGAAAGCAGATGGCAGGTCTTGCTCCATAGAATAACGTGATATTCTCCTGAGGAAGAAAAGTGTGAGTTCCTTGCCCTGGCTGCGGAGTGATTTTCTGAGTCAACCAGTCTGGCAGCATCTGATTGTACTTTCTGGGAAAATCTCACCCATTGTCTTCCATAGTTGACAACTGAAAAAGCTATGGTGAAGGATATCCTTCAGCAGTATCTTCACCCCTAGGAATCCTGGGAGATCTAAAGTAATTGTCTGTCCTAGTCAGACTTATTTGGTAAAAAATCCCTTTTGAAAGTTGAGAACACTTCTGATTTATTTGTTTCTTGTCGTTTGTATCATGTTTCAATAATTCTAGAGATTTTTTGTGGTCATATTCTGGAAATTTCATTCTCTTGGCAACAAGCTTCTGCTCATTTCTCTGGTGCTCTGTTTAATTGATGCTATCTTCATCTTAGAATAGTTGTTAAGAGAAATTGAAGGAGTAACTGGGTATTCTTCCTCTTATGGAAGACCATTAGAAATAGCCAGCAGAGACTAACATGGTCTGTGTCTATGGTTCCAAAAGACCACAGATTGAGTCAAACCAAATTTTTTGCTGCTGTGTGCCAAGAATAATTATAAACTCCATAGCTTGAAATAATGGGGTACTTAGTGCTCACTACTACATTCAAACTTTCTTCTGTGTAAAACCTGGTACTCAAAATGTCCTTGATTCTGTTCTTAAAATATATTCCTTGTACTTTCTCCCTCCTTCTTCTGCTTTCAGTATAATTCTTCAGTTCTTCAATGTCTTTCCAGCTGGTAATTCATTCTTCAAGGATTCTAGGAGAGCCAATGGGACTATCAATTGCCTTTATGAAAAAGATGATTTTGCTGACATTACTTTCAACCAGATTTCAAAGTTCCATATTTCTGGGCAGTGTGTAGAGAACCAAAAAAGAGATCTTCACCCTGAGAAGTTAAAGCATAATCCATGGTTTAATTGAACCAAGTACTGATATGTGAAAGGAGGATTTTATAAAAAATTATGAGAACGAGAATTAATCCTAAAATGCATAGCTTCTGAATTATTAGGGGAAGATATCAGGAAATCACTCATTTAGAGAGAGATCTGCATGAATTCTAATGAATGGTATACATGATATGTCTCCACTGGAGTTATTTTTACTTTAGTAAAAGAAAGCTAAATTCCAAAAGAAAGCACCAAATTGTCAGAGATAGAACATGATAGAAACCTACCATATATATTTCCTTGAGGGAAACCTAATCCCTGACCTATTATCTAGAAACAGTAGCAACAAGGAGAGTTTGTAATGACCTGTAGATAACATAGGGATGTGTTTTAATTTCACCTCATCCTACATTGTATTCATTTTCTATTGCTGCTGTAAAAAATTACCACAAACTTAATCACTTATTATCTTACAGGTCTGTAGCTTGCTTAGAAGTCTGACAAAGGTCTTAGTAGGTTAAAATCAAGTTTTTGAAAGGTCTGTGTCCCTTTCTAAAGACTCTAGGCAAGACCTTTCCCGGCTTCTAAAAGCCTCCTACATTCTCCAGGTCATGGCCCCCTTTCTCTGTCTTCAGAACCAGCAAAGCAGTGATATCTATATCTCTCGGAATATCTCCATACTCACCATCTCCCTCTGACCACAACCAGGAAATCTTTGTTTTCAAGGAACCCCGTGATTAGAAAAGCCCCACCCAAATAATCCAGGATAATCTCCTTATCGCAAGATCCTTAATTTAATCATATCTACAAAGTCTTTTTTGCTATGACCCACTTGGGTTCCTGGGATTAGAACATAGGCATTTTGGGGGTCAATTATTCTGCCTATCACACATGTTAAATAGATTATGCCATTGCTTAAGAGATAGATACTTGAAATCCTGCATTGTTCTTGCACAAATTAATGAAACAACAAATGTGTAGTCAATGTTAGCTATGAATAGACAGAGAAGTAGGAGGACATGAGGAGGGGTACAAGGGTGCAAAAAAAAGAGACGCCCCACTTAAGGACTATGTATTTCATTCTGAAAATATGATTACTGACAATAACTGCTTTGAAAAGACATGTGCCAACAGAGGCGTGTTGACTTAATCTTCAAGAAAATGCAATTTATCATAATTTGGAATAAATCATGGTAAAAGTTCAGATAGGAACAAAACATTGAAGAGAAGCAGGAAGGGTTTAAGGTGTGCATTGTTGATTGAGTAATGCAGTAATGGAGAATAGTTAACACTATTGTTAAAACTATATGCAGGCTAACTTTCAACTCTCACAAGATAGAAAATACTATGGAGATACTCATCTGAATCTTGACAATATGTTGATGTGACATTCCCATCGCCTCCTAAATGGTTTCCTGACTGCCTTGATTCTATTTTCTTTTTATTTTCAATCATTGTATTGTGTTTAGCATACAGAGCAAAATTTGGCGACAGCTTTGCGCTCTGAATGACTAATGAATTGTTCATCTGTGTGTAGGATCTCCCTGGTGCAAACTCTGTGTGAGTCTCTATTTCTCCCTATTCAAAGATGACATCGTTGATTGTGGTGATATTACCCATGTATGCAGATCCAGCTGAAAAGACAAATGAGAGACCAGCATTCCTTTCTAAAACCCCATGCCCTTAAACTATGTCCTTTGTTTGCAGGCGCAATCTGCTGTTTGACAAGTCTGTATTCTGACTCTTCCTTTTTGTGCAGTCTACATGGCCATCTAGCTCTGAATACGTCACCCTGTTCCTTTTTCTACTGTTGATCTGACAGTTATTTTTGTGTTAGAGGAGCGCAGAGCTCTGATGTACTTGTGGTTCAAGTCACCCTTATTCCAATTCTTTGATGAACAATTCCAACTTTCTATTTGAAGCTGAATACATAGAAAATTCCTTAAAGTCAAGGATACAGGCAATGAGGGCCATGGAGTCATTCAAGTTCATAACACAAAACTTGGTTCCCCGTGGAACTTCTCTTCTTCAAGAGAATCATTAAATTTTATATAGGAATAAAATATAATTTCCAATATAGTCTTCTCTCCTCTATGGAACATCAAAATTTTAATTGTTTTTGGATATTGGGATCAGTAACTAAGTTGAAAATTTACATTTCTATCATACCTCAGATCCCTGAGTTTGGACCTTGAAATTTTAATTATAAGTAACATTTATTGAGCATTTATTATGTACTGAGTATTAATCTAAGTACATTAAGTGTCAGTTTAAGCTTTATAACAATCCTAACAGATGGATGCTATTTTTATCTCTATTTTACAGAATAAAAAAAATTGAAGTACAGAAAAGTTATTCTTGTTTCCTCAGTAGAGGGACTGGCACTCAAACCTAGGCTGTGTGGTGTCAAAGTCAGCTTATTTATCCACTAAACTACACTGCCTCTCCCATGTCTCTTATCTTGAGCATAGCTGGACTTAAATATGTTACTTGTACCAGGATGGGGCCCAATGTGAGAAACCAGACTTAGAATTAAGGCCTAGAATAATGTCTGAAACACAGTAGGTCGAATGAATAAATGAATGAACAAACTAAACTTACCATGTCATGCGTCAAACTTTTGAAGACCGACACAGTGTAGGTACCACTTGGAAATCCAGAAAGTTAGTGAGTTTCACAGCCATGATTTGTTGAACACTAGCTATGCATCGCAACTGTGCTAAAGGCTTTCTATAACATCAATATAACTTAAACAGCATGATGAGGCACCTATCATTCAACCCCTTTTAAAAATAAGGAAACTAAGACTTTGAAAATTTATGTAATTTGTCCAATATCTTGTCAAGTTCACACCACTAGTAATTTACAGACCCAAGATTTAAATCCAGGTCTCCCTGGTTCCATGATCCAAAGATTTAACCTTTTGTGCCCTAACAGTGGGGCTTCAAGTCTCCGTCAGCAGACATAGATCACATGAAGCCAGAAAGGCAAATCTAAGATTAGGTTATATTTTATAATTCACACAATCAACTGACAGGAAGAGAACCACAGGGCTCCAGTGACTAGAGGGACTCAGGAAATGTCTGATCTCATCACCAACACTTAGATCCAGGCTAAAAAAAGGGCCAAGGTGGGGTACCTGGATGGCTCAATTGGTTAAGCATCTGCCTTTGGCTCGGGTCATGATCCTAGGATCCTGGGATCAAGCCCCATGTCAGGCTCCATGGGGAACATTCTTCTCCCTCTCCCTCTGCTTGTTCTCTCTCTCTCTCAATCTGCAAAATAAATAAATAAAATCTTAAAAAAAAAAAAGGACCAAGTGGAAGTCCGATGTACCATATGAAATTAAATTTCAGCTAAGACAGGAAGCAAAGGTGACATGCCTTTTAGGTAGTATATGTTGGGCATGCAGTCCAGAGTGTCTTCAGTGGCCACCGCTGCTTAAGATCAGAGCAGACCTTGGACACCAGGGAGGAACTGAGTCCGCTGGTGGCAGTGTTCCATGATGGACAGAAGAGACTTAAAACTCTAGGAATTAGGCTCCACCTAAAAAGGCCCTTGTTACTTCTTAAGCTTCTTAGAACAAATGCTGCCTCTGCCTCCCACCACATTCCAGCTCCCTTTATTTATGTCATCTACTTTTTTTTCTCTGTCATAGTGCAAAGACGTCACCTCTTTCTCTGTATTTCTAGTGCTACTGCATTTCTTCTTGGTATCAACATATATTCTGTGTGATATCTATCATATCTTCTATTGGAAGTTCAATCAGTACAGATGACAAAACCTGGGTTTGAAGATTAGTAAGACTGATGATACAACATCAGTTTGAGTTTTCTCTTTCTGTGTCATACTGCCTACCAGACCAGCAGAAAGGCAGTACAAAGGACACACAAAATCAAGAATATACATGAGGGTGCTTCCATCTGCCCCTGCCTATTCTATACGACAGCATACGACAAATTTCATAGTTTCAACAACTTGCTCATAATAAGGGATCCAAAAGGTCACTGGAGACCAGAACCCTTTATGGGCTTCCTAGTATTTGGACCATTCCACTGCTGGTAGGGATCACATCAAGTTCACCTTATAATCGTTATTTCTTTCTGTGCCACAGTAACACCTACCAAACTCCTCAGTGTCTCCCATTCCAATATCATTGCCCCTTCAGACAGTAGGACTGATCCTGTCCTATCTATGAAATCTAAAGAAACAGAATATGATATATGAAACTATTTATATATTTTAAAAAATAATTGTTTTGCATATTGCAGGTTTCTAAAGATGAACATATTATCGGGGCACCTGGGTGGCTCAGTGGGTTAAGCCGCTGCCTTCGGCTCAGGTCATGATCTCAGGGTCCTGGGATCGAGCCCCGCGTCGGGCTCTCTGCTCAGCGGGGAGCCTGCTTCCTCCTCTCTCTCTCTGCCTGCCTCTCTGCCTACTTGTGATTTCTCTCTGTCAAATAAATAAATAAAATCTTTAAAAAAAAATGAACATATTATCTCTATTTAATGAGTAGATAAATTGACCTGACTCACTAAACAGAATGGGTTAATTGGGGTAAAACCTCAGGTGCAGGCCAAAAAAAAAAAACCATTGGCAGAAATTACTAGAAAATAATTCTCAAGAATATTCATTAGTTCTTCTGGCTTTAACTACACTACCTTCCTTCTACAACTATATTTTCTTTGAGAACAATGTGTTAATGGCATGCCTACTGAGAAAATGATGTGTGAGAAAGCTAAATAAAATAGTCTATGTTATTGGTTGAACAATAATTGAACATTACTATGAACAATGTTCATACATGCAATGAAGAAGTACCTTTAGGTTTTGTTTTGAGGGGTCTTTTTGTGAAACTATTATTTTGGTTCAGTAGCTCAAAAGTTAGGCTTTATTAACTAATTTCTTTATATCAGCGGGAGATTGGCTTCTAGATACAAATGTGTGGTTTTCTGAGTGCTTCTACTTGAGTGGCTATTGAAAGGAGTAGCTCCTTGGAATGTGTCATTAGTAATGGCTCTTTTTGACATATCAGAGCAGTTGGATATAATGCATCATTCCTGATTTAGGAGATAATTTTGGCCTTAATTACAAAAGTAAAAGATGATTGGTTTGACTTAGTAGATTTTCATTTTAGAAGAACTACCACAATTAATGGATATAAATGTAAGCAAATCCCCCACATACATGTGTTAGAAGACCCATCTACAGATATTACAATAATACATTCAGTATTATTAGTTGATTTTAAAATTTAGCCAAAAAGTGCACTTGTGTTAAACTGGTTTTATTTGTTTGTTTATTTATTTACTTACTTACTTACTTTTGAACTGTTCAATTTTGTAAAAAGTGTATAGAACCTCAACTTAGCCTTATTGATTCAGGAAATGGTGGAAATGCTAAGCCAATAAGGCAGAATACTTTTCCTACGAGATTGGGTATTCTTCCACTTGTCATGGTACCGTTTAATGGTCCAGTCTGAGAATAAGTTAAACCAATATTTACATTAATTTGCTTTGCCTACAGTATAAATATCTAAGGGCAATGGTAAAACACATAATTTAGAGTTAGTTACACTCTAATTTGAATACAAGCATATCAAGAAGTTACTTTGCATTCCTAATCTTTGACTCCTGAAAATTTGAGTTTAAAAAATATGTATCAGGAAGACAGTGTTTGCTTCTCTCCATAATGGAATACCTGCTAATGAACCAGCTCTCCTACTCTAAACAACTATGCAATTGGACAAAATGTAAGAGGTCTGAACAACATATCATCACCATGATACAATGAAGATTGCTAGAGATGTAAAGAAGCAAAAGATACAGCCCACAATCAAAAAAAAAAAAAAAAAAAGCAGACAATAGAAACAATACTTAAGATGACCATGACAGTAAAATTAGCACATAATAATTTTTAAAAAGCTATTACAAATACATTCAAAGACTTAAGGAAAACATGGCCTTATTGGTAAACAGATTGAAAACCTCAGCACAGAAATGTAGAAAAGAAAAGAAGAAGAAAGTGACGGGAAGAAAAGAACCTATTGGAAGCTCAAGAACTAAAAAGTGCAATTTCTGGAGTAAAATTTACTGAATAGGCTTATCAATAGTTAGGTACCTATAAAGCATTAGTGAACTTAAAGGCATATAACAGATATTATCTACTACAGATATCTATTTTACATATATATTTGGAGGGAAATGACCTAAATTTCCTATATTTAATGAAAAACTTCAACTTATAAATCCAGAAATTTCAGCAAATCTTAAGTGTACAATATATGGAAGAAAAACAAAAACCCTAAACAATAAATTTGAACTTAAAGTCAAAGATGGAATTAAAAATTTTAAAGTTTACAGAGAAATCAAAATATAATTTATTCATATACAGAAACTACATGAATTGGGACTAACTTCTCACTAAAAACAAAGGTAAAACATCCTTGAACTGCTGGAAAAAAAATCAATTCAGTGTCCTGCTATTTCTATTCAAATTTCTACAATATTTTCTAGCCAGTACAATAAGAATTTTAAAAGTTTGGAAAAATAACTCACAGATCACATTATTATTTGCACAGAAAATTCTAAGGAATCTATAAAAGACATTGCTGGAAATAATATTCAAAATTATAAAAGCTATAGGATCAAGATCAATAAAGAAATACTACTGTATATCTGTATGCAAGCAAGCTTCAAACAATTAAAAATTGAAATTTTAGGAATTTAAATTAAAAATTACATTGGAAACTCCAAAACAATGCTGAGAGAAAATTTGAAAGGCCGCAATAAATAGTGGAATATTCCATGCTTATGGATTAGAAGATTTAATATTGGTAAGAAGTCAGCTCTACTCAAATTGATCAACACATTCAACAAAATCAAATTTCAAACAAGCATTTTTATAGACAGTGATATGTTGAATCTAAAATTAATATGAAAATGAAAACAGCATAGAATAGTCAAAACAATCTTGAAAAGAAGAAAAAAATCAATGGGAAAGAAGGAAAGTAAAGTCTTTTCAACTTTTCAACAAATAGCACTACAGCAGTTGATTAAAGAGAAAAAAAAAAAAACTTTTATTCCTACATTACATACACGAAATTAAAGGTTGACCATAGGCTTAAAGGTAACATGCAAGTCTACATAGCTACATATTGCATATTGTAGAATACATGCAAGACTTGGGAAATAGGCAAAGATTTTTTTTTAATAATCTCTATGCTCAATATGGAGCTTGAACTCACTACCCCAAGATCAAGAGTCACATGTTCAACCCACTAACCCAACCAGGCACCCCTAGGCAAAGATTTTTTAGACAAGACATATAGAGCAATAACCTTAAAGGAAAAATGCATATTGGCCTTTACAAAAGTCACCATTAAGAAAACAGAAAGTAAGCAACAAATTGGAACAAAAATGCTTGTAACACGTATATCTGACAAAGGCCTTATGTATATGTAGGATATAAAAGCATCTTACAAATTAAGAAGACAACACACAACTCTATAAAAAGATTTAACAGAAGATTTAAACAGACCATCACAAAAGAAGACATGCAAGTGGTCAATGAACAAATGAAAATATGAAGTTTATTGACATTAATCATAAGGGCACGTGGAAAATGCAAATTTAAGCCACAATGGAATACAACTTTAACTCATCAGAGTGGCTAAAATTAAGAAGACTAATAATCCCACATATTGGTGAAAATAGTAGCTAGAACTCCTATACATTACAGAGGACAGTATAAAATGACACAATAATTTTAGAAAAACGTTAGGCTGCTTCTTAAAAATTGAACACACTCCTGTCTGTAACTCAAAAATTGTACTCCTACTTATATACCGAATAGCAATAAAAAAACTTAATCAACAACAACAAAAACTTGGATAAGAATTTACAAGCTTTGTTTTTATCCTAGCCAAAACTTCAAAATGACTCATATGTTCGTCAAAAGAAAAATTTGTCAGCAGATCACATAATGGAATACTATTTGGCATTAAAAAAGAACAAGGAATGCACACAATAAAATGAATCTTAAAAATTTTCCTGAGGAAAAGAATTTAGACACAAAAGATTATATATCTACATGATTACATTTACATGAAGCTCAAGAAAAAGCAAAATTAATCTATTATGACGAAATCTATTATAATGAGTATAATGGTTGCATATGAGAGAGATGAAGACGGAAAAGATGTCTGATGGAAGTTTTGGTGGGTGAGAAAATATGCCATACATTGTCCTAATTCAACTGAGTTGTTGGTTACATGAGTGCTTACATTTGTCAAAGTTAATCAAATTGTACACTTAAGTTTTGGGCATTTAACTATATGAATTTTACCTCAACTGTACTTCAACTAAAAGCAAAAAGGAAAGTAATTGAAAGCTCACAAATGGTTTGTTTCACTACTGTTACCCTGTTCTGATTCTTCATGCTTCCAGTAGTTATCTCCTTCAGCGTTTCATTAATCCTGATGGTGCCAGTGACTCTAAACTTAACTCAGAGCCTCTGAAAGTGGTGGAGACCCAGTCTACCAGTTAGTTAGGCAAACTCTTAAAGCAAGGAAATGAAATAGAAAATTTAATCTGATGAGCCTGCCTGCGGATTTCTGTGTTGTGAACATAAAATTTGGAAGATGTTGTTGGTGTACTTAGGTAACTAAATCATGAGTTTGGATACCAGAATCAATGGTTAAACTAGAGAATATATATTGCTTTATTTATCTTTTGACTGTGGACTAGGAAATGAAACAAAGCTCCCTGATTATTGGAACCCTCAGCTCCACTTTCATGCAGCCTTTCTGGATTCCTTCTGATAGCTCAATTTTTCTTCAAATCTTCATAGAAATTTATACTTTGTTACCGTGCTTTGCATTTTAATTTTGTCCATGTCATATCACCCCTCCTAGCTGGTATGTTCTAAGGCTAAAAATTATTTATTATCTCTGTCACTTATAGTACCTAACATTATTTAATTTAGATCAGGAGCTTGGTAAAGATTTTAAGGATTTGATGGACTGAATTTGATTGGTCTAGATGAAATAACTTTGTAGATAAGAGAGTCAGAGATCAGGCAATATTAATAGGGATCCAAAGAATTGAATTCATCTGTGCTGTCATATAATAAAGTTATGGAGGACTTATATGAAGAAACTGAGATTAAGAAATTTTTTTAAAAATCAAAAATAAAGAGGGTTTATTTCTTCATGCAGAATTCTACCATGCTGTTACAGAAAAGACAATCTATAATTGATGTACAATAAAAAGTAGAAAGTGGTGTGAAAAAAGAGAAGGAGATATTAATTAAGAATTAATTAAGGAGATATTAAAGGGGAAGAATATGGTTGCCTCTATTTGACTCTCCTGTTAGAGAGCCTTGCTATTCAATCACCAAATTGAACTCATGTTTACTGTATGCATGCTGGGAAAGCCAAAGTAAATACTAGTAAGAAGTTCTAGGGATTTTCTTGTCAATAAAGAAAAAGGAACCTTGTATAGAGGAGAACATTCAGCATTCCTTCTAGAAATCAAGTGTGACTGAATGGAAATGATACCAGTATGTGTTCGTTCCTTTTTTCCTAACTACAGAGACCACTAGCCTGTGAGGAGCCCTGGTTCTTCATTGTATTTTTGTCCCTAACTTGAGAGATGGCTTGGTCACTCACTTAAACCCTCTGTAACACCTAGCTTTTACACCCGCAAAATTAGAGAATAGGACAGAATGGTTTCCAAGGTATAATCAACTCTAAAAATGTCACGGTTCTATGTTCTGTGGCTTTACTATTCCAATTATGTCTGATAATATTTTTTTAATGTGATTTTGGTGATTAAAATGAGGTTGTCAGGTTTCCCAAACTCCATTGATCTATATGCTAATTTTACTGGTAATATTTTCAGTAATATCAATGTTAAATATTTTTTCTAAACGTCAAATGACTTTTATACTTAAGTATATTTAGCTTTATCCTAAGTATTAATGTCCATGAAAGCATACATTTTAAGTGTTATACTTTTCTAATACTCATTGAAATAAATACATAACCATTTATGTTACATACATAACTGTAATACTGTATGCTACATCAAGAAACACTACTTTACTATACGAAGAAAGACACATCCAGTGTCTTTGCCCATTGACCATCAAGCATAAATGTTATCAGAATAGGTTAACCTGTATGCAGCAGTATCTATAAAGACTAAAAAATATATATGTGGTGCACTCAATCAGAATCTTCTAAATCTTGAGATTCAACTCTTAAGTGGGTATGTGCATTACCTGGAAAACAATTTGCAAAATAGATTTTTAAAGTTCAGAGTAAATTAGAGAAAAGGCTACATTACATTTGAACCTTAATAAATACTTAATAACCCATAAGACAAATAGCCATGAATTACTAGAATGATTTCAAGCACAGTGCTTCTGCATAGAGCCAACCTGCTCTCTTATTTTTATTCATTATAAAACAGGAGTTATAATACTGCAAAGTTTATTAGCTCTGTTGATTTGTGTATTTTATAAAATAAGACATTTGAATAATATGGAACCAGAACCATTAGGAAAATCTATATCCTTTCTCTTCTTTCTCTTCTCTATTTCGTCTCCCCTGCGCAAGAGAGCTGTAAACTGTCTTTTGCATAGAGAGGGGAAAATGTGAAGATTCCTCTAACTCTGCCCTCTTTTATGGAGGTTGTTTATTTCTTGAATGAGGTGTGCATGTGTGTGTGTGCATGTGTGCGTGCACGCACTTGTGTGTGTGTGTGCACGTGCATATGCGTGCGTGCGTGAGTGTATGTGTGTGTGTGTGTGTGTGTGTATGAGCTTAGGTCCTCAGGTGGAACCATGGTTCCTGTGCTTTCGTCCTCGAAGCTGTTTTTCTGGAAGGGAATGGAGGCAGCTGTGTTTACAGCTCAAGTCTTGGCATACATTTACCAGAATCTATTATTCATATCATTCAGTATCAGGGAGAGATCTCAGGCCACCTGTCTATCTGACAAATTCACCCTTTTGTGAGCTTTCTGTTCATAGCAAATTATGTTCACATTGATGAATTGAGTTTTTATGAGCATTGCTAACTAACATTCTCACAGAAGGCCAGGGGCAAGAGCCTGCAAGTGTTGCTGGTTGGTCCACAAGTAAATGATAAAAAAAAAAAAAAAAAGAAAGAAAGAAAGAAACAAAAAAAAAGAAAGAAAAAAATGGTAGTGTTTAAAGACAATTTGCCATGGAGGGATAGTTAAATCATTTGGCAATGCCTTAATATTTATAATTCCAAGACTTTCCATAAATTATTGCAAATACTTTGCTTATAACAAACAAAAACACAGGAAAAATCCACACATTATTTTTCTCTGTGGCACAGAATATTTTTAAAAAATTGTTCCACATTTTGACAGGTAACCATTGACCAGGGCAAACATGAGTGGTTGAAGTATGCCCAGCATTAATAAATCCAGCAATTTTATACTATAATGTGGAAAACTTGCAGCAATTATGGCTTAAATTCCAGATTCGTATTTCCATAGATACAAAATGGATTTTTTTTAATCTCTAGAAATCCTATACTGGTTATAAAGCTAAGCCATGTGGCATGAGTTAAATAAATGAGAGCAATCTTTCACAAAAGACTAACAGAAATCCTTCTAAATGGTGGGTGGGGAAATACCCAATGTTCATGATAGAAATGAAGATTTCCTTCAGTTTACATATAGAATTGGTTCTTCTCTCAGGCTTCCGAGAGAAGTCCCCTGCATTTATTCTGACTCTTATTCTGCATTTCATTTAAAGCTGCTGAAAAAGAGGAGAGAATTTCACAAGAAAGACACATTCTAGTTTTACTATACCCACATTTCAAAGCTCTAATTCAGAATCTACTTAAAATGACAAACCTGTTTAGGTGGCAGATCTACTAGTCAGTATATATTTAAATTTTTTTTTAAAAAGCAACAAAACAGATTTTACAGGAGAGTGAGGAATATGATCAATAAAAATCCATGTTCTCTCTTCACTACAGAACTGTGACCCTGTCATCCCCAAAGTCAGATTATTACCTTTGATAAAGTACAATCTTATTCTCTTAAATCTTAGTAAAAGTCAGTGGAAAAATGTTAAGCTCTTCACGGTAGCCTGCCAAAATGTGTCAGACACATCACCTTTCAATGCAAAGACACCATAGCACAAAGAACACTTGGCATTATCCCTTGAAAATGCACACCTTTCAGAGGAGCAAATGGGAAGTGTAGTCTGTTAAACACCATATGTGAGAGAGACACACCCGTCTCATTTCTCCTTCCAAATGCTACAAGCTGCTACCTCGATGTGGTGTGTATGACTCTGGGTGACAGCCAAGTGGCTACCTGGTCCCAGTGTCAGGAAGCCTGTTGACCACTTGAGTGTACTGCTCGATATGATACTATGCTTTTGTATCTCTGAGAAACAGATAGCCTAAACCTTTGTGTCCATGTAGTGGACTGTGTGAACCTTGCAACCTTACCAGTGACCGCCATGGCCCTCAGAATAATGGATAAAATGAGGAGACTGGGTTTGCCCTCCTTGAAGTATGGGGAGATGCAGAAGCAGGCTATTATTGTTGTTATTATTATTATTATTATTATTATTATTATTTTACTTTTCCTTCCTGTCTAAATATATTACCAATAGATGGTTCTGTCTTATTAAAAATAAATTTTCAGAGAGTCATAGCAACAAAAATGCTGCAGTCATGGGTTTGATTGGAATTTTCTGTAGTAAGCATGGTGATCCTTCATTCCCGATTCCCTGTAACAGTTTGGCTTTCACAGAGTCCATCGTTTTAACCAACCACGTTCCTATTTTTGTTTGGAAAATATGATAAATACAGCTTTAAGGCAACAGAACAAATTTTTACCTTCAGTAATTTCTCACTGTAAGAGAGAACAGAAATTAACACAGGAGATAGGGATTGAGGGTTTCATCGCTCAGTAACCCCTGTGAGAGAAAAGGTGCCTTCTTTGGTGGCAAAGGCGTGGCAGGCAGCCTTCTGCCGCTCAGTGCCATATTCGGAGTATCACACAGCTGAAAGACCACCATTTTGCTCCCTGAAACTGCTACTGCATTTCAAGCATTGCTAGAAGGCTGAAAGTTGGCTGCAGCTAGCAGAGCATTGTTCTTTTTTTAACCCATGTGATAGGTATCTTCAACAGTGTCAAACAAATTTGTAGAGCTGGTGATTAGTTGCCCAAAGAGCATAATGTATGCATTATTAATTAAAGAAGGTAAGTTTGGCTAATTGTCATTTCTATACAGTAGCAGTGCACTAAGATACATTTTAACAATCTATAAATAATTGATAATTTTTTTTCTTTCATCTTCCTTCCTAGTTTGCATAAAACTAATGACTTGGTAAATGTTACTCACTTCAAAATATTCCACTGCTTCTATGAAAATTAAACTAACACTGTAACCTTAGCAAATAAGAAGATTTTTTTTCTTCTGTTGCAGGTTAAAAAAAGATAGGAAATATAACACTTGTAACAAAAATGTGATTCTGTGAAATCCAAATGAGAATCATAAATAATATAAAATCAGCATTGAGAGTGTGACTTTAATAAATAGGATTGACTTTTAAAACATGAAGATGCATATATATACACAGTCACATATGTATTCCAGCACCCCCAAGTCTTGCTTGTTCAGCTTTCAAGAGCCTAAAACTAGGACCCAAAGGTTTGCTCCAGGATATCAGCCATGCCTGGTGCTGGTGTTTTAATACTTACTAGTAACTACATGAATAATCTTTTAAATCTGGTTGGCAGAAGACACAAATCTTTTCTTAAATGAGATGTTCTAGGGTAGTTTCTGTATGCTTTGTCGATTTGACTAGAACACCTAGCCGGATCCTTGTAGCAAGAGGTTTACTGCAGCAAAAGTATCTACTCCTCCCTTTTTTGAGGAGCTCTCTGTTATTTTTACAAATCCACAATCTGTCAGTCTTGTGTAATAGCATAAGAGTTTACTCTCTAATTTTCAATGCAACCGAATACATTCTCGGAGTTATTGATGGCCCTATAATTTCACGTTTATTTTGTTTGGAATACATTGTGGTTAAAAAAAGATTTTTTAAGAAGACCTACAAACTGAAGTATTGCCTAAGTGACATATTGTTACTTAAGCCTTCGTTGAGTCTTACATATGCTTCATTATGATAAAAAACAGGTTGTAAGGACTGGTTCTGTGACCTTTTTTTCTCATTTTAACCCTACTGATATGTCACCCATGGCAACCTTAAACTGATTTTAATAGAGTCGATCCTATTATTCATTTAAATTGAGGTGCAAGAGCACTTAGACCAGGAAAATTTGCATTCAGCAAATGGGGATTTGATGAGCAAAAATGATAAGATATATGTTGTATAACATGGCCTATTTTGCTAGCAAATAAACAGCTCTTGAAATTGATAAACTTCAGAATATTTTATCCTCAAATGTTTATACATAAATGATTAAAATGCATTAGCAATTCTGCTTTTGAAAAAAAAACATATTGGGAAAACAACACAGTTGTGTTGCTTAAATTTGTAATTAACAAATTTATTACTAATTCTGTTCAGTTCTTTAATATGCTGCATTCCTGAAGAAGAACATTAATACACAATGGCAGAAAGAAGCTAATTTTAAGACTTTGGAGAAATGAATGTCTTTTAATGCTGTGTGTTTCTCTTATCTACATGCCACATTATTGTAATAAGTACATTCAGGAATAATTTCTTTTCAAATATTTTTACAAATCTTGCTCTTATTTGCATGCAAGTAAGTTGTCAGCTTAAATCTTTGAAATGCAAAATATATCTCATTTCTATATTTCATCAAGGAGCCTTTCATGTTTAATAAATTACAACTTAGATCCTCCAAGACTTTGTTTTTCATTAACTAAAAGCAAAAGGATACATTTAAAATCTTAATCACAACCTGCAAGGGTATTTGCATGTTGCTGATATTTGTCTTGATGGGACTTTTAATATTTGCAAACTAATCAGGATAGCAAGGTTATACCAATAATTTCTGAAGACAAAAAACTTTCTGCATTATTTTCTTTATTATATTCAGACAGAAAACTTAAAAAAAACTTTCAGTGCCTTAGCCCCAATAATCTGTATTTCTCTGCACATCCTCTTCTCCTAAAGATTTTAATTGGAGAAATGGCCACATCTCAGAATCACTATCGAAAAATGTGTAGAAGAATGTCACATCTGGGTTCGCTCTAGTCTTTTATTAGTGCTTGATCAGCATGTACTGGACAGAATTGTTAACAACACAAAACAAGCAAGGTAAATCACCCAACATCACCACCCCAATAACCACCTAATGGTTCTGCGTAGAGATGCAGATCCAGGAGAAATCACAGATCACTCTTTTAACTTAACTCCAGTTTAGACAGGAGGTAAGGGTGCTTCTGCTTTTTTGGCTATAGTTGTCGTTTTTATTTTGTCCAAACATCCAAACATCCTAGCTGATCTTGCAGAAAGTCTTCTGGACTCTGAAATAAGATGGATCATCTTATCTCAGCAGAGGCAAAAAAAAAAATCTTGACAGCATGATATCCTTTGGGGGTTGAGGGGGGAGTGTCCCATGGGCCACAGCAATGCAATGTCACAGAAGAGGCAAACTTCTGCTGAACTTGCTACCCTGAGACCTTCGGTTAATCTTTTGCTCTAGAATGGAAGATCAAAAATCCCGAGCAGTTTAAAAAATATGCAGCTAATGTCATGCAGTTAAACTGATGTAGCATGCATGTTGTTTTGCAAGCTAACAGGTTAAATATGGCTTTGCTTTAAGATTCCCATCAAATTTCGTTTTTATAGAGAAATCTCTGAAAGCAGAAGGGGTTGAGGGAGGGTGAGGTAAAAAGAAATAAATCATTGTAGTCTCAGGAACAGTAATCCTTGTTGAGGATTTTGGCTGATTGATATAAATAACATCGTCCCCGCCATCTGTCCGAAGAGGGACCTTTCCAGTCAGTGTTAAGCTGCAACGGCAGAATAATTAATGAATGGTGTCCTTTGTGCTGGTAATAAAGACAAGACAAATTATGTTATAATCCAACTGCTGCTCATTTGTCACAGCCAAATAAAATGTCAAATAAAAGTGAGGGGGGCACTGTGTTTGTTTAATGGACTGCAAGCTACCTGTTTCTATTGTTGACAGACAACCAGAGTGTAAGTTCTGTATGTTGCAGGAAAGAAAAACCTACAAACAGAATTCATGTTTCCTGGGGGGTGGGGGTGGGAATGTAGGGAGACCATAGGGGAGGACTGACAGATAAACACTGAAGTAAGTTTTAATTAGAGAGCTCTAATACCACCCGCTCCTTTGAGTAAGTTGGTTGCGATTACAGTGCAAAGCGCTGCCTGGAAAAGTCCAAGTTCAAAACACAGACAAGCTATTTGCAAATCTGTAAGAATTTGGTAGGGCTCTCATCTTGCATTTTCAGGATAGACACATTCATCCAGTTGCTAGGAAAGCCAAATAATGAAAACATAGCTGGGATTTAGCAAGTTCCACTGGGAATTACCTATGATAGAGGGCAGGGCTGCACTTCCTCAGAACATGCTCCTGCTGTAAAAATTCACAAACCTGGCATTCATACAGGCATCTGTCGCTTGCTCTAATGCCAGTTCATAGTATACATACAAACATCTGCTTCCGTGCACAAAGGGATACAGAGCGCTTGACAGGTCTGTGTTAGCAGGGTTCGCAATGCCAGTTCTTTATGCAAAAACCCTAATGCTTCCCGTCAAGCCATTAGAAGTGATACAATCAGCCCAGGCCCCATTAAGCCATCAGTGTCCACCTGTGATAAAGATGGCCATTTGTTTTCTTAAAGCCCACTTAATGTCTGCTTAACTCAATTTGTCAGGAAATGTAGAACAATTTCCTCACAGCCTGAAATTTGGTAGTGGTTCAAAGTCAAAAGGCCAGGTCTAGTCCTATTCAAATGATATAATAAACAGTCTTCAAATCGAAATCTCCCTTGAGGAGCTGATGTTTACTTTAAAAAAAAAAAAATTACATTAGCTAGAAAAGAATATCATTTGCATGCTTTATTATTATTTTATTTTTTTATTTCTAAAGTCCTGGAATATGTCTACCAGTGAAAAGGGTCACTGCTTGATTACAGGAGAAGATAACTTTATTCTTTCTTAAAATTCAGCCAAAAATTGGTTTTAGAAAGAACCGAATGGCCTTTGCAAAATACTAGTCTCCTACTATAGCAATCACTTCCAGCCTCTTTAAGGAATCCCATCGCAACCTGTGTAAATTTACTTATTAGCTGAATTTTGTTTAAAACATTCTTCATATTCTTACATTTCTAGCTACTTGTTAGAGATGGTCTTTCTATATCCTTTAAAACTAAATGATTGCTTTTGAAAATACTTTACTTTGAAATGGCTTCAATCAAAGATGGGGGTTCACTTTGCACCCGTCCCAACTCACTTTAAGTCACATGGCCAATTACACATGCATATATATGTCTAGTCATCAAGAAGGCAGAAAGGAATCAGAAGACGTTTCTAAGATTGACCATTAGGGGGCCCTCTTAAATATTACAGATACACTGGCTTCCTACCGTTCCAAATTAGTGGTCCTTACAAATCTAACACCAATTTTGAATAAAATTTTAACCAAAAATTTTAATTTTTGTTTGTCCAGCAACTTTCACAATCAGAATATTTAATTTTTGGTTCCTTGTGTTTCTGCTTCTAAGAATTTGGCCCTAACTAGTGATGCTAACTAGAAAGTATAATTTCTCACTATGGACATAAGGTGAATCGAAGAACTAAATCAATTATCTGGATAATTCAATCAAAACATAACATATTAACTGGGAACCTAATATAGACAGAAAAATTGGGGCAAAATTTAAGGATATATATTAGCTGGATACTACCTCTCTTTGACTTTACAAATAGAGAACGCTTTAATGAATACAGTTTCCAAAAGAGAAGAGAAATTGCATGGCTTGAAGGGGTAGGGTGTGGGAATTAAATGTGTGCTTCAGCATGGGATGAACATCAGCTTATTTTTTCACTTAGAAATATTACTAGGAATTCTCATCGTTGAACTAGCACTGTGTTGATAGGTTTTATTTTCCACTCTTCAGAGAGTCAGTCCAATAAGCAATATAATATTCTAAGAAATGAGTGGATTGAGGAAGAATTAGAAATTAAAATTTGGAACTAAACTATATTTATATACAAGGCCCTGCAGCATCAGCCATCTTTCTTCAGGTTGAATAGTACTATGAACTGTGGTAACTCTCTGTCTTCTGTCATCTCACTGCAAGCACCCTGTACCCAATATTTTCATCCATAAGAAGGAAGTGTCACTCTCTGACTTTGCTTGCTTGATCCTGGAACATAGTCACAAAGAAAAAGATCAACTGCAACTGAAATACCTACAGGAAAGTCTAGTACATTATTTTCTGTCATCTCACTGCAAGCACCCTGTACCCAATATTTTCATCCATAAGAAGAAAGCGTCACTCTCTGACTTTGCTTGCTTGATCCTGGAACATAGTCACAAAGAAAAAGATCAACTGCAACTGAAATACCTACAGGAAAGTCTAGTACATTATTTTCTTAGAAATGGTTTTATCTGCAAAAGTAGCTTATTTTCCCATGCCTTGGAACAACTAAAGGTTATCGTCTGTACCAAACACAGAGAATCATTTTTATTATCAAGTTAGCATACACTCATTCGGAAAATGCATTTTAAAAATGGAAGGAAATCATCCTTACTCCTATTATTCAAAGAGAACTTATGGTTAGTATTTTGGTATATTTTCTACTAGCCTTTTTAATTAAGATATAAAGATATATATAATTATATGGTATTTAAGCAGTTATACAAATGTATTTTAAATTGTCTCTTCTAACAGATTATAACAATAATAAATATTTATTGAGGCTCATTAGAACAGAAAAGTAAAAAGAAGAAAATTAAGATCACTCCAAATTTCAACACCGTATTTTGGGGTATTTCCTTTTGACCTGTTTGCTTGGCATTTTTGAGGCTAACTTGAACTTGAAAAGTAAAAAGAAGAAAATTTAAATCACTCTAAATTTCACCACCATATTTTGGGGTATTTCCTTTTGACCTGTTTGCTTGGCATTTCTGAGGCTAACTTGAACAGAAAAGTAAAAAGAAGAAAATTAAAATCACTCTAAATTTCATCACCATATTTTGGGGTATTTCCTTTTGACCTATTTGCTTGGCATTTTTTTCGCTAGCCTACTTAATTCTTAAAACATATGTAACATGGGAAAATTCGTATACAATTCCTATTATTACCTGATTTTTTTTCCCGTCTTTATTACTTTAACTGTCCCCAGACTCAGTTTTTTCAACACAATTACTATAGATACAAAGCATGTTTACCAAAGAATCTTAGCAATGGGAATAACATTCTGCTGTTCTCCGAAGCTTTGATTTTTAAGAGAGGAAGAGAAGTCTTGTTTAGTAACTCTCTAGTACAATGTTCCAATAATGGTGTTTGCTAGCAAACGCCAGAACTCAATAGCACCAGCCACTGTTTTAAATGGTCATCTTATGTCCCCAGAGCTTTCACCTGAACTGTGAAGAGAAGACCACTCTTGGTCTAAGAATGAAATAGAAGCCAAAGAGAAATCATCAAATGGTGCCTTCTGAGTTTTGGGTCCAAACCAAATAGATACTTAGTTTTGTTTATAATATCTCTGTTTTCGAGTTACAAATTTTGATTCATCACTCAGTAGGCTTACAAAAGCCTTCCAGTAAACTTCTCAAGAAAGCTGTGCTATTATAAATCTCTGTGTGGACGAGAATGTCTTTCTGTTGTTTTAACATGCAAAAGATAACATGAGTATGCACACAGTTTGGGACCACAGTTTTCCCCCCTGTAAACAGTAGATACTGCTTTGTTTTATTTTAGAATTTAAGGAAATAAGTCTTGGGAAAGCCTGGATGTTTACTTATTTTGTTTTCTTTTTGTTCGAATATTTGTGGGATTATGCTTGATTTTTATCACTTCAAAGTTTTGCCAAAATCCATCAAGATAGTGTCTATACTCAGTAATGTTTTCTTAGAATCTGGCCATCATTTTAAAGACTGAGATCGGTTTTTTATGCACAGAATTTTGTTTAAATTTTTTTCTTTGATTATTGTATATTTTTCAAATGTTCTGATTTCTCCCTCAAGTATACGTATAGATCATAGATAATCTCTCAGTTCTCTGACTTCCAACATGTCTTTTCCCTATCATTTTTATGTTTCCACATACTGGGGAAGCATTTCTATTTTGTTATTTGTATCACTGACCTAATTTTTCTGCAATTTAAAAAGAGTTCTTCTGCATTTTTAGCTTTAGCACTCTTTCCTCACTATCTTTCTCCTTATCATCTTACCCTAGTATCTTTCCATCTTACCCTATTCTCTCCTTACGGCTTGCTACTTCTTTTCATTAGAATTCTTGATGTTTCAAATTCTATTGAAGATGTTAAATGGTTTCCTATTCACCTCATGGACATTGTGAAAGTTATGCACTTCTTAGCACTGTTCTCTTATCTGAAATGAGTGTTTTTAAAGGTCATGCATGGTTGTACATTTTGTTGTGTTTACTCATCTCAAAAGGTAGAAATGTAACCAACACTTGTGTGTATTGTCTTTGATACCCTGTTTCAGTTTGAATCAAATCCTTGTCTTGGAACTATACTCAGAGGACAAATTGATAATCAGAGCTATTTTATTAAATCTTACCTAGCATATTGAGTATCTTATGGCCCTACCATTCTGATATGGAATTTCCTTTCACTATATTCCTTAATTCACTATACTCTAAAAGATGCAATACATAAACAAGACATCAGAATTCCAAGAATTGATTCCTAACAGATTTTTTTGCCAGTCTCCATCCCTCCTATGTTTTACAAATGGGACAGCAATTTCTATCGTGATCTGTGCCATTATCAGAGCATCCTTTCTGTCTTCCACTCTCAAGCTCCTCAGTTCTCTTATGAAAGCTGCTATCTCCAAATTGTTACAGGGGAAAAGAAGTCCTAATCTATAGTTAGAAGGGAAGAGGACTGGTGAGAAAGGAAAAAGGAAAACTTTCATACTATTCAATAGCTTTAGCTTTGAAGAAAAGAGTGCTGGGGGTTGAGGGGTGGGGGTATGGGTGGCTCAGTTGGCTGAAGGTCCACCTCTGATCTCAGCTCAGGTCTTGATCTCAGGGTCGTGAGTTCAAGCCCTGCACTGGGCTCCATGCTGGGCATGGAGTCTACTAAAAAATAAAGAGAGAGAAATACAAAGAGTGCTACTCAGTGTTCTAGGCTGGCATGGATCCTGAAACTGATTTTGAAATTAGACTGTTAAAGAGAGGTAAGTTGATTTTTTGTTGTTGTTGTTGTTGTTTCCCTATCTATTTCCAGAAAGTTAAACCCTCTGGTTCAATAGCCCCATGGCAGAGGTGGTCCCAGCACTGGCATTTTCCAATTAAATTTAATCTGTCTCGAAGGAAATTATTCTTAATTCTTTGACACCATGTTGATATCTGTTCCTGTTTATTTTAAGAATTCTAGTCCATTTTCTTTGTATTCAAACATAGCTTGTGACAGGTTTCAAGAGGTGGTTAGATGTTGCTAACCAGATCCCACTTTAAAAAATCAAAAGTCAAGATTTGCATCACCTCTTTTTAGAGGACATCACATTGAAAGTTTGCATTCAAATTCTCCCTTGGAGTGTGACCTCTGCTATGACTTCTTCTTTACATTTGTGTCTTTACCTGGAAATGGTAACAGGTTTGAAAGGAGGATATTTATTTTTAGTCCTGCCATTTGCAAGGCCCTTTGAACTTCTAAGAAGATGCTTAGAATCACAAAATGTAAATCAATCATTTATCATAACGATAGATTTTAAAATCTTATTTTTCCACGTGGGGAATTTTTTTCCATTATCTAAATTACACCTTAGTTCTTTATAAAAAGGTTTTTGGACTTTACACCGCAGGAAAAAAAGTTTCTATTGGCTTGAATTTCTGGTAAGGTGGTGTGCGAATGGCCTCAAGTTATACATTTGCAGAGGAAATACCATCCAGATGCTCAAGTCAGCCTTTTCTTGGCAGACGACTAAGAACCACACGGAAACAGAGTCTAAAAATCTCTAACAAAAGAATTCCACATTCTCTTACCTTTGGAACGGCCATTAATTAAAAGAAACAGTCATATCCCCTGTGTTCAGAGTTTAACTACTATTAATCAGAGTTCACCACACAATTAACACTTTGAACTGATTAGCAAATGGAAATCATAGCAAGAAATTTTGAGGTTAGATTAGCGAGTGGACGTATTCTCTTACCCAACTCCACTATACCTCGTCTTTTTCAAGAAAAAGAAAAATTAAGCACTCCAGTCATAACGAACTGGGCAGATTTTGTTTTTGGTGAGGTGTTTGCCATTACATATTGCACATAATGTATGGCACCGTTAGGAGGAAAAAATTGGAGTCAAAGTGGCTGGAAAGTTAGGTCTGCTCTGTAGCACTGTGAGATTGTTGACATCTGCCGAGGTTGGAGCGCTCAGTAAGCAGGAAATGGGGTGTCACTCTGAGTGGTAGTTTACCATTATCCTGGCATCCTAATGAAGTGTCTGCAGTGCACAGAGCTTCTGGATGGCATCTTAACGCACGGCTAAGCAAAAGCACTTCTCTCCCTGTCACTGTCATCCATCTGCCTGCACCCTACTGTAGCCAATGGGATGGAACCATGCTACAATGTGCTATAAGCCATTTAGAGTTGCACATTGCATAATCAGTCCCATCAAATATGTAAAAAATGGCTATTATTGGTTATTTTCCTCAAACTCTGGCACCTGGAGTTTGATACATTAAAGTTAAACTTTCCGAGTGCCGTTTGTGCTGTTAATTCCACTTTCCCTCCACTATCTAAATGGGAATGAGTTGCATCCTCATTGTCTTAAGTCCTGTTAATGGATTGAAAGAGTTGTATGAATATTCATTAAAAAACTTCACTGTACATCACACTTGGCGAATTCATCAATTTGCAATATAATGGAATGGTCATTTTCTTTGAGATCACCATTTTTAAGAAAAGGACAAAGAATGAATCAACTCAAATCGCAGATTCGTTGTTTCATCTTAGAGCACATTATTTAGTTTGCAGTGATTGTTTGAGGTCTTTCAATAGATTTCTTTAAAGGCACAGTGCAGTTCACCAAGTACGTTTACATTTTGAAGCTTGTTTTGTCAAAACCAATGATTAATTTTGGTGCTTTAACATTACCTCTGGTGAAACTCTAACGCAGCGGAAAGGAGGATGTCCGTTGTTAGGTGGCATAAGTAGAGTGAGGTGTGTGTAAGCCTCTGGAAACTTCTAGATAGACCGCATATGGTCCTCCAGACATGGCTGCAAAGCAGCTGGGCTCTCATGGCAAGATCTGAGGTGGTAAGATGGCCACAATGTTGAGAAGGAGCTTTCTGTCATAGGCAGGGGCAACAAGAATCTGACAAAATGGGGGTGGGGTAGGGTTAGATAAACAAGAGGGCATAACATAATTCGGTTGCATCAGGAATTTTTTTCACAGACATTAAAACTATGGTAAACATAACAGCGGGAGGCTTGCTCTGCAGCACAGTGGGAAGCTTAAAGCGTCTGCCTGCGCTGTGCCTGGCTCGAACCACTGCTAGAAGTCTCCGACTTTCATTAGCACTCAACAATTCACCCAGTTCCCCAGAAAAGGAGAAAATCCAAGCAGCAAAGCCCCTGGCTAATTATTGTAAACGCTCCCAGGTTACAGTATTTGGGGGGGCAATAGTGGCAGGAAAATGTTAAACTAGAACAAAAGAGTCATTCTGAAATAGAAGAATAAAAAGCTGGTTTGTTGTTTGTTTGAAATCAGTGTAGCCTTTTATCCGATTGGGAGGGCGGTGTGTTGGAATATGGGACCACCCCTTTACAAGGAAATTTGAGATGACTGAACCAAAGTGCGTGCAACTCATTTTGAGCAGTAAAAGTACAGGTTAATCTCGCAAATGACCTTCTCCAACCACCCCCTCCCCCAAGCCGCACCCAAATTTATGCAAGCATGTCTCACAGGTCCCCGAAACAGAAACTGTTTCCTTTGGAAGAAATGTGTAATAATACAAAAACTAATGTGTAACCAAATGTAACCAGGACAGCAAACGAATGCCCATCCCTGCAAAATACAGCACATCAGTTTCAAGTTTTTATCCCATCCCTTTATGAATGGTCTGACTTGAGGGAAAAAAAATATATTGTTTTTATCAAAGGGACAGTGGTCTGCGACTGACACCCACAAACATGTAAAATGGGAATTTTTTAATGGCATGTAGGTGTTTATTTTTGCTACATCCAGCCTTGGGAATCTGATTTCTTCATTCATATCCCCCCAGCTGCTGTCAGCATTGCAGCACATCGGCTTTCCTTCATGTGCGAATATTTCTCCAGAACTCATTTGCAAAAGAGTAGAAGCAATATTAAAACACCACATCCAAACCTCTTTTAAACACACAAAGAAATGGGAAAACACATCAGAACTAGACCATTGAGAAAATCCTCCTTTCAAATTTACTGTTTGCTTCACATGCTAGTATAAAATATCCCACCAAGTCCCGTTTGTGATCCATCTGAAACAATCTTGATTTGCTTAAATTGTCACATTCTTCTTGCACATTTCTTCCTAAATGCAAAAATGGCAACGAATTCTCCTCCCTCTTCATTATAAAAGTGCAGAATCTCTGGCTTGTTTATTCCTAATGGAACACTTGAGAAAGAAGAAAATATATAAATATCTCTTTCAGAAGATTAGTTGTCTCATTCTTTTTAAAAGAGAGGATTTGTTCATTTCTTCCCCATGGTAAACAACTCGGGCTTTTCATTGTAATTTTCCATTGTCAAATTAATGCATTTCACTTTACTGACTTGGTCCCGTGTTTCTAAAACATTGCACCTTTTAATATCCTTATTTCTTCTACATAATACATTAATGTGTATCATTAGGACACAGACAAGGATAGGACCTAAGATCCTTTTTAAACAAATTTGTTGGAGGAAATTTCTACTCCATTGTAACTTCCTAAAATAAAGTCTGGAAAAAACTCGCCATCCAACAAAATAAAAGTATATTTCACTCTCCATGAGAGCACATTTCCAAGCTAAGGATTTCAAGCAAGAAATGGCATACGTGTTATAAGTATTTCAAATCAAGCATCAGAAATTTGATCGGATCTACTGGTAAATACTCTATTGACAAGATCAGAAACAGCAATGTCTGGCCACCGAGACGGAAAAGAAAATAAGCAATTAAAACAGCAACAAAAAACAACAACAAAAGTAGATAGTTTATCAACTTTAATTTCTAAAGTACTGTGCAGTCCCTTTCCAGAATGTGGAGGAGAGTCTCCTAACTACAATGAAGGTAGGTCCATATGTTCACCTACCATATATATAGTTCTTCAAAAATTATATTAAGGATATTAATTAAAAAATAGTTAATATTTTCAAGAAACTATAAAGAGGATGAGAGAAAGAGAGAGAGATGGAGAGCAAAGCAAGCTGTGGGAAAAAAAAAAAAAACCTGGGCTCAGCAGCTTTCTGGGGGAAATGGTGAAATGTGACTATGTGATTTATAATGAGAAAAGGTATCTACAACATACAATTTTCTACCTAGCTGCAAATAATAATTCATAGTGATGTCCCTTCCAGATAAAAGACCTTTGCTATGTAGGACCCATGTGGTAAAATGATCATGATAAATGTCAGACCAGTGCAGGTAACGGCTTTACAAACCATTAAGATTAGCTGGCTCTTTTTTCCGATGATAACAGTAACCATGCTGTGACTCTATGTGGTAATAATATCTCAGTCCTGATAAATGCCAGAGCCAGGCAGAGGTGTTTATCATTCCCAGTTCAGAAATGCTGACTAAAGTTACCACATGTTGCCTGTTTTTCTTCTTTTACAATAGTCTCACAATTAAAAAAAAAAAAAAGCTGAATCATAAAATTATTTTATTCCCCATTTCTTAAAGGATTTGGACCCTGTGCTATTAACTCTCCATGGTTCTCACTGTCACTGTGTGGCCATGTCAAATGGACTGGCTGGAAAAAAACAGTTCACCATACTAACTACTATCTCCTCTTCAGAGGTCTTTTGCTTAAAATGAATAGTTATGGATATGCTTTTAAAAAAAAATATATATATATATACATATATATATGTATATATATTTATTTAACCTAGAAGACAGCTCATATTTGACTTAATTGTGTGACAGGTCTTAGTTGTTTTTAAGTGAAATTTTTTAAAATCCCCTTAAATTTAATTTATCTACCAAAGGAAGGATGTAAACACATATTAAAAACTTTAAATCTAAAAAAAAATTTGTAGGATTTCTACCCTCATGAAAAAATATAAAGATATATTCATATAATATATCTATATTTATATATTCATATAAATAGCTACTTGAATATTTGAAAAGGATTATGGGTTTATGATTAGAAAGACATCAAATGACTCAAAAAGGTAATTCCTGGGTTGTTGTGTTTTTTTTTTTTAAGCTTGTAAAAGCAGATATACTTGAATAAGTATAGTTTAAAGAAAATTCTCACAGGAGAACTGAATTTCAAAGAAATAAACTAGTGAGCTTTGTTTTCTCAGCACAGACTATTGCCTGAGGATGAATTAGTATCATTTGTAAGTTACCGAAATATACTTGGCCACCATGACACCTCCAAAATTACTTTGGAAACAAGAAATTCTAGAGAGGAGAATACAATCATGCTTTTCCCGTGAAGATTGCTACTGGGGTGTCAGCCATTGCTTTAGCCTTCAATTCAGACAAAGAGGGGCAATGCTGCTAACCTGAGGAAGAGGGGTGTAAGAGACAGTATTAAGTTGGTGAATTTTAGGAAATACCTTATCCCGAAAAGGGTTGCACCAAAGCAATCATTCCGTTTTTTAAAAGTTACTATTAAAGCTTGAATACTTTTCCCAAAATATTCCTCCCTTAGTGTGAGGTCAATGCCCCTGAAGTCCCTAGAATAGCATGGATACAGTTACATGAAAAAGAAAAGGGGATTTTTATTTTACTACTTTCCTGAATGTATTGGGGGAATGTTAAGAATATATGAAGAAGTTAAGAATAATAATTCTAAGGCCTTCAGAAAATGATTAAACAAATTTTTACATTTGTTGATTTAATATTAAGTACATTTCTCAATTATTGTGAATTTTTTTTTTTTTTTATTTAATGGGCTACCACGTCAGAAGCATTTTGAGTTTAACAACCAACTTAAAGGATCCCTTCAGTCAGGAGAAACATATAAACTTCACCGATACTTATATTATGATGTGTCTTAAATTTAAATATCTCTAATGACGTATTTTGTGTTGTATCTGCCCCCATGGGCTGTCAAATGACAGAAGTCAGGGATCAAGCTTGTATCTGCCACAGGTTGCACACAGCTCTTAATTAATATTTTGTCTTCAACCATGTATACATGTATGTGCTCAATACTCTAAAAAATTATTTAAGAACTCGTTTTTTTTCTTTTGATTTTCTAATTATTCACTGCCAGAGAGTAGGAGTGGAGGTGGAAAGAAATCACGGCTGCACTTAACAAGATTAGGCTTGTTCCCAGCAGCATGCTCTGGATGGCCTGCCTCCCCCCTCACAATGATCAGAAATGGCCTCCAGAAATGATGCACGCCATTATGCTGAAGCTTTCCTCACAGGTTAGGTAATCCATGGTCTTATGGCAATCAATTGGCCATAATATTTTTATTACTGACATTTATTAACTATGGAGAGTTATTTCACCTTTACAGTTCCTCCTAAAAGCCTTCTTTATTCAAACATCAGACAAAATATTAATATCTCCTAGAAGTAGAAGCCAAATACAAGTGTGTCAGTGAGGTGATTTATTCTGAATTCTCTGATAATTCGTGCTATAGAAAGAAAGAGGTCTTACCTGAGTCAAGTCGATGCAGTTTCTACCATGTCTTTCCTGCCCTGCAAGCTACAGACCTCTGCTCTCAGTTTGAACTGGTATGGGCTTTTGGGGGGTTTAAGGCATGTAAAGCATCAAGAATTCAAGCAACATATCATATGGTGCCCCAAAACATATAGCAGAACATGAATTCTCAGATAGTTCTTTCAGACTCCTTCATGATATGTAACTTCCCATATTTTAAAACAAGAGTTTGAAGTATATGTCTTTTTGCATGGATTTATGAGTCCTGAATTTGCTCCCAGTTGTTCTGTCCCTAAAGTGAATGTAAGTTTAAAAAAAAAAAAAAAAGTATCAAGCAATTGTCATGACTTGGATGATTCCTCAACACCTAACTCAAGTTTTATAATTAAAGACATATCCTCAAAGGCCTGTATTCAGTTGTACAGTACACTAAAAAATAAAGTGTTGGGGTGCCTGGTGGCTCAGTGGGTTAAAGCCTCTGCCTTTGGCTCAGGTCATGATTCCAGGGTCCTAGGATCAAACCCCGCATCGGGCTCTCTGCTCAGCAGGGAGCCTGCTTCCTCCTCTCTCTCTCTGCCTTCCTCTCTGCCAGCTTGTGATCTCTGTCTGTCAAATACATAAATAAAATCTTTTTAATAAATAAATAAAGTGTTAATTGAAGATACCCATTCATCCTATAAGCCAGGGCAGTCTCTCCCTAAATTCTGAAATTGTCATGATACAAAAAAATATAAATTGATTTGAAACTCAATTGCTTTCTTCCAAATATGGCCTTAAACTGTAAGTGACTACTATTTTTTCCGTACAGGATGCATTATACATCCCAGAATAACATTCAGAAGCAGAAGAGTTGAGATATTGTTGACCTTTTTAAAGCAAAGGGCTACAGTGTCCTTTAAGAATTTCAGATAAATAGGGATGCCTGGGTGGCTCAGTTGGTTAAGCAGCTGCCTTTGGCTCAGGTCATGATCCCAGTGTCCTGGGATCGAGTCCCACATCGGGCTCCTTGCTCCGCAGGGAGCCTGCTTCTCCCTCTGACTCTGCCTTCCACTGTGTCTGCCTGTGCTCGCTCTCGCTCGCTCTCTCTCTGACAAATAAATAAATCTTAAAAAAAAAAAAGAATTTCAGATAAATAGAATGAGTAGTGCTACCAATATATTGGCTGCTGCGAGAATTTTGTCTTTTCTTCCTCTGGGTGAACCTATATAACAAAGAACTAATTCTGGAACATGACTTAACAACATGTGGTTAGAAATAAGTTAAGAATAATAAATGCATGGATGGTAAGGCCAGAAAAGTCTCCAGGGATCACCAGGTCCAGAGTGCACTGTACTGCACAGAACTCTTTCCATCATTGTATAACTTTATCTTATCTCTTTGCAGAAAAGGCATTTGGTTGTAAATGTCCTTGTTTTAGTAGCAACATTTCATGCAGACAAATGTAAATGTAACTACCATAAACTATATTTTTCTAAAAAATGTGTCCTTAAAACCATGAATCAGGGCAAAACTATAAAGCCATACCCTTATCATATCATTAAAGGCTATTTCACACCATGTAAGAGCTGTAACTTCTCTAAGGAGCCTGGAGTTGTTTATGAAGAAGCTCATTTACAACAGAGCTTGGTGAGGTTTGAGATTATGGGGCCAAGTGGGTGAGCGATGGGCAGTAGGAAGATCATTTACTATTTTAATGATATGCATCTGCATTATATGTATTTTTGCGTAGACATTCTTTGCCACATAATGGTGGCAAAAAATGAAAAGAAAAAGCACTGTGGGAGGATTTTGTGTGCAGTTAGAGCTGAAGTTATATTCACTGTTTAGAGACTGGCAAGGTGGCTAGGATATGGGTTGAGAGCTAAAACAGAGGTATTAAAAAGCATTCAGTAGATACAAAAATAAGTCATCAGGGAATAAAGTTAGGAGCAAAAGTGAGAGAAAGGGAGAAGAATTATGGAGTTCCCTATTATTAGAATTATTTTGTCTCACAATTTTCCTAAGAGATTCTCTAATTCTCCATGAGGAAAAACTTCTCCCCCTCCTTCAGGTCATAATGCAAAAAAGTCAGAGATATGTCAGAGTCTTCTCAAAACTCTCAGTACTTCACAATAATGAGAAACCATATGCTGAAGGAGAAATATTAATAGAAAAATGCTGTCTTTCAGATGCTCAGTGAATCAATTGAAGACAGTTGACACATCTTTAGTAAGCTGTATATGAATCTTAGCTCATTAACCAGTCCTGCATTATGTATGCAGATTCCCATTCCTTATATGACACATCAATAAACCATATCTGAAAAAGTGTCATTTCGATTTTAATGTAACCAATTGTATTTTTAGATGTCCCTCCACTTAGAAGTGTTTGTGCTGATTTCCTGATTTCATAAGCTATGGAAAAATGGGTGTGGTATCGATTTGAATGGGAAACCACTGCCTTCCTATAACCTTTTCAAAGATTTTATTCTGATTATGTTGAAAGGAAAGCTAATTTCTCTTCCTTAATAATCTTTGAGCTTTCTCTGAACCATTGTTCAGTACCCCCTTCAGTACTGAAATATAACTTAGCCACAGACTTGTGTGTACCACTATTCAATTGTGGAATTTCTCAAGTATGTGTGAAACTAGAGAAAGAGGGAAAAAAAATATTCTTATAAAAAAGCCTTCATGTAGAATGTTTCTTATAAGCGGATATGGGAACCACCATAGACTTTTATAAGGATTCTTAAATATAACTAAACTGCTCACCAATCAGATCATCAGCTTCCGGTGATCGCAAAGTACCGAGTGCATTGGGAAGTGTCAGGCTACCGTAGCAATTGAATTGTCACCCACGGGCACCAGCTCAGTTCCAGGATCAGCAACTACATTTGGAATGGTCACTGCAACCAGAGAGAATGCTCACTGCTGAAAATAAAAGACCCAGCATGGGCCTCAAAAAAGGTGAAGGGGAGAAAAGGATGAATATTTACAGAGTATTTACTTTTCACTGGTCATTGTGCTAGGTATGTTACATACTATCTTGTTGAATCCATAAAACGGGCCTTTGAGATATTATTCAAAGAAAATGAGAACTTGTCCCAGACCACACAGCTAATAAAAAGCTGTTACAGAATTCAAACCAAGGTCTTTGTATTCCAATCCATGTTCATATCTTCCATTTACTCGCTAATTCCTTATTCTTTCACTTAACCCGCTATATGCCAGGATAAGAGCTGTCTAGCTTTCTAGGAAAACTCCCAGCTAAATGGGAGAATTTGACAGGCATTCAAGCCATAGAAATACCATGTGAAATGTTGTATAAATAGAATGTCCTAAGTGCAATGAAACACAGAAGAGGGCAAAGGGACTCTGTCTAGGGAAGTTCGTTGTTCTCTTACCTAATGGTTAAACAAACTTTATTAAAGTTTTAATTCCTGCTCAAAATATTTGCAAATCCAAATATTTCCAATTAAGCAACCTCCAACCTTTCTTAAACCGGAGTCATATGTTCCCTAAAACTGAGGTTCGCTGGATGTAACCACTTATCGTTTTTCAAACTTAATTTATGGCTGCTATCACTGTAATCTCCAGTGTTAACTGATCCCTTTTTTGGAGGCTTTGACATTGATCTGATCATTACTTTGGCAAGAGATTTCAGTGAAATTGGAAAGGTTTCCTCTCCTCTCCCAACATCATTTTTATTGTTTGAACCAAGTGGTTCACCAGCTCCTCAGGTAAATTATACTAGTAACATCAGGCCAAACTATGCAGAATGTAACCACCTTGTGAATACTTAAATGTGTGTATATGTATTTGTATATTGTGTGCATATATATATATATATATATATATTTTTTTTTTTTTTTACATAGAATCAGTGGTGTGGGTATTAGTTTCAGATGACTAGATACAAAGTATCCATATAGCCCTAAGAAACTTTGCCCTGGACATCCTATACCAATTTCACTCTCATCTTTATTGAGTTGTATTACATATTTTCCCGAGTTGGTTATACCCCATAATATCCAACTGGTCCTATGAAGCATCACATTGTCTTAAACATCATTAAGCTACAAAGGGGCTTTCTACCCTTTTGACAGAAAGATTTTATCTGTTGTCTGCTATGATGTTGCAACTGGCTTTTCTTTTCCTTTCTCTTTCTTTTCTTTTCCTCTTTTTTTTTTTTTTAATTTCTCTCTCCCCCCGGCCCCCCATCACTTTCATTTGCAGTTGTCCAATCCATATTTTGTTGGAACTCTTCTAAGAATAACTGCAATTTTGAAAGCTCTGACTGTGGGAGGCATTATTTATAGGCCTTTGTGGTTTTGGGAGGAAGAAGAGAAGTTTCCAAGGCAGAGTTCTACTAGGAAGATTGCCCCCCACTCCGCTTTAGCCAAATACCATCTTTTGCAGGATATTTTCCTATAATTCCTTATTAAAAGTTTCTTTTGCAACAGTGTATTTTAAAACTGCCAGTTTCTGAACTAACTCTTTCTTCCCCACTATGTAAAGTTTATATACCAAGTAACAGGTGATAATGAATTGGGCTTTGGGGAGCATGTCGTATTAGGAATTAGGCTTTAGTATAAGAGACTTGTCTTCAAAATCTTCAGTACACTCTGGCTGATTTTCTTACGTTAAAGAAACTCAGAGACAGAGACTACAGGACTGGTCGGACTGCCCCACAGATTCAGGGACGTTCCTTTTAGTTGTATGTTCTACAACACATCCAGAAGGATGGCACACCATTCCATCTACATTCTGGGGAGCAGAGTAAACTGGCTACAGACTAAATCAGCTCCCTGCATAGGGCCTCACCAGAAGTTCCTTCTATCGCTTTGACCAAAGGCTTTTTGGCCAGACGTGGTCACATGGTCGCTCCACCTGCCAAGGAAGCTGGGAAATGACCTCTTTTAGCCAAGTACCTTGCCATCCCCTCAACAATGTATTGTCTTGCTAAGGAAGGAGAGAATGAATACTGGGTGGGTGTGTACCTTATGTATTACCGCCGTACATAGTCTTTTCCAAAAGTGACCTCTTAAGGATCACTACAAGCTCTGTGATAGAGGTTAGAGATAGAATCTAGAAAGGAAATGGACCCAAGTCAATGTATATAAAGTTTTTAAGTTCATTCAATAATTATAGTTCTAAGTCCTGGTTAAAATTATGGTGAGATGAATTCTCTAGGTGCTAAATAAATCGATTCTTATTATGCCATTCATGCCTATAAAGGCAAAAAGAAACAAAGTAAGGGAAAGAAATCTATGTGGTATGTAGTTTTAAAGAACTTCTTATTTTTTAAAATGCATATGACTAGTTATTATGCTTTCACTTTATATTTTTTGTGCTTTTTTTTATTTCATAGCCAAAACAAAATGTGTCAGGGAGAAAAGACAACACATACTAATAACAAAGATTATTTCCCCTTCCACAAAATCAAGTGAACAATAGAATATTGGTAATTGAATCACACTGTGTCCTCATCTGTTTGTTTCCCATTGCTGCTATAACGAATTATCACAAACTCAGTGGCTTCAGACCACATGAATTTTTTATCTTACATTCCTGGAGGTCTAAAGTCTGAAACCATCTTCACTGGGAAGACATAGAGGTGTTGTAGCCCTGTGTTCCTTCTGGGGGGTTCTCCTTCCTTGCCTCTTCCAGTTACTAGAAGCTGTCTTACTACTATCACTCCTTAGCCCACGGCCTTTCATCACATAGCCATTTATCCTTGTGTTTACATTGCCACGTCATTTTTCTCTCTTTTCTTTTAACCACCTTTGTGATTATACTGGTGCCACTCAGATAATCCAGAATAATCTCTCCATCTCAGAGTCCCTAATTAAATCACTTCAGCAAAGTCCCTTTGGCCATAGAAGACAACATATTCACAGGTTTCAGAGATTAGGGCAAGGATGTCTTTGGAAAGCCATCCTTCACCTTACCCCATCTTTTAAAATAGTAAAGCATTTATTAAACTGATCCACTACCTGATCTTAACAAGATTATATCAAAGCCACACTGTTGCTCCTTCATATAGCTATGATCTACATCAGAGTTCAAATAAAGAAACTTCATGATAATGGTGTTGAATATACCTATTCTCTTTGGCTGCTGACTAAGTCTTTGTCCAAATTCTCCTAAGAAAATTCTTTCATGCAGTTATGAAATCTCATTCTTTTCCAATTTTTTTTTTTTTTCAGAAAAGCAAGACTACAACACAAGAATTGAAACTATAAAGACTCTTGTGCAAAAACTCCCTCCACCAAATCGTGACACCATGAAAATCCTGTTTGGACATCTAACTAAGTAAGTTGTAAGGGTTTCTGGTGGGATCCTCATATTCTCATTTTTTACATAAGCAAGTATTTAATTTCAAACCACTGAGACAAGATTTTCCAAAGGCATCTATCTCAAATTTTCCCCTTAGCCAATCTAAGTATTCTCACAGAAGCTGGAGAATGCACTACAAGTAGGAAGGAGAACCTACAAAAGGAACTCCTAAAATAAGTTATTTTTTCTGTCTTTTCAAAGAGTAGATATTTGTTGATTCATTGTCATAACTTGACCCGGAGCCCTAGGGTGGACCATCTTTACTTTGTCATCTAGTATAAGGGAAGAGCATGAAATAATTCCTACATGAGAGCAAAACATAGCTTCATCATGTACAAAATGCTATGGCCACAAATAAGTTACTTACACTATCTGAGATTCAGTTTGCTCATTTGTAAAAGATTGATTCTGATTGATAAGGTGCTATTCATGTAAAAAGTTAAGAGTATGAAGGCAGAAAAAAACAAGACATGCAAAGGCCCAGGGGTCCACAGAACTTGATGTATTCAAAAAACAGAAAGCATGCCAGGATGGCTAAAGCTTAATGAACTAGGGTTGGTGGGGGTAGGAGTTAAGGTCATAGCTATTAGACTGACTGGTGTCAGATCACAAAGTTTCTTGTGGGCCTCACTGAGAGATTTCAATTGTATTCTAAGTACAATTACAAACCATAAAGAGTGCTAAATTGAGGGAGTATAAGAGGTCACTCTGGCGGCCATGTGGAGAATGAATTCCAAAATGGAAGCAGGGAGATATACCTGTAAGGTGGCAACCATGGTGGTCCAGACCAGAGGCAATGATAGCTTATATGGAGTCCTTAAAGAGATTAACTGGTGACGGGTCAGGTTGGATCTGCTGCTGGTCAGAATGCAGTTGGAAAAGGAAAGGTGAAATCAAGCATGTGCCTTAGGGTTTGGGCTTAGGCAAGTGAAAAATGGCAGTACAACACAGATGGGTTGAATAGGAAGAGGAGACTGGAAAACTCCATTTTGGATGCATTAATTTTGAAATGAATGTTATTCAATTGCTCTCTGTTAGCACCTTCTTTAGATAAGGCAGAGTGCAATATAAGCGATGAAGTTTTAGCTTTCACCATATACTTATAGTAACATTGAAGCCGGATAGAGTGTCAAATAGACTGGACAATTTTGCTTTTGTGAGACTTAACCTCCTTGATCACCCATTCCTTGGGTTAAGTCATTCCTACAGATTGTTGAAATGATCCATTATGTGATTTTTTTAACTGCGAATTTAATACATATAATTGTACACACAGAAAACTTAAGCAATAGTGGTGTTTATAGATTAAAAAGAGAAATTTGCCTACTGGTTACTCTTAGCCTTCTGAGGAGAAGTAACTAACATTTTTGTGTCCATGAGTATACACATATAAACATATGTATATATGACTGTTATTGCATTCAACTTTATCATACTGCACTGATGGCTCTGCAATATTTTGCAACTCACGGACAGTCTTCCATTTTATTAGACAGACTTACGTGACTCTCACTAATGATGACATGACATTCCATAGTGCGGGTAGTCCATAATTCGCTTGATCAGTCACTGCATTAGGGAACATGCTTTAATATAATCCGTCATATTAGTTTCTTTCTTATTTACCCCAGAGGAGAATGTGTGCCAAAGTTCAGACCATCCCTTACTGCTAGAGTGTCCCTTCTTATCACCTCCATACACTGGCTATAATGGGAAACCTAGTGTGACTTAGTGAGAGGAACTTGATTGGACTTTAAGGAAACAAAGAGAAAGCTCTAGAGTCAAATCCCTGTTCTATACTCCTTTTATGATCTCAAGAACGTAAAATCAGATTAAATAATATCAATTATACCTTGTGGTCATGAGAATTAAATGAGATAATGCATATAAAATGCCTGGCACAAGGTAAGCATTCCTCAAATGTAAATTCTTTTCCCATAGGATCCAGATATATCATGAAAGAGGTTTCAGATTACGAGTACATACTGGAGTGCTTATGCTAGTAACTTTAACTGGACAAAGTCATAAAACAAATGGAAAAGTATACTCTTTAATGCTATGTAGTACTTAGTCTTGGAGATCTTGAGAAATATCCATTACTCGGTCTCAATTATTCCTGTTTTTTTCCCCCAACTGAACAAACAGTTATAAAAGTGAAGAAACTTAGAGTCAGCTAAATCCGCCTTCGAAAAAAATAAAACACACAGATGAAAATCCATCCAATTAAGAACCTTGGCAGGATGAGAATTGTCCACCTTCAGGCCACGCCGTCCCATTATTATACCACCTTCACTGCATTCACATCACACGATATTTCATTACAAATGAGGAGAAAAGTGTTCCTTGCTAGTCACCAACCTTTCTGGAGTGGTGTGACCATATTCCGCCCTGCACTGATTTATAAACTGGGTTTAATTATGCACAAGTGTGTGCTCATGATTATATCTTGTTCATCATGTTTTGCTAAGTTTTTTGATAAACAGCCAATTGTGGCATGTCATGAAAGCTGAGAAGACTAAATAAGAAGATTGTTTAATAGGAATTTAAAAATATTCATGTTTGAAAGAATCATTAGAATGTTTTCCTTAGTCCTGATGCATTTGGTAGTTCTTCACAAAATGTACCGTCAACACTTGTATGTAGTGTTTATTTCAAGTTGTTGCAAATATATATATTTTGAAGTTTGTTTAGTGAGGGTCAGGGAATGTAATGAAGTGCCAGAAATTCCACTTGACCTACGTACTCTGTAGCCAACAGAAGAGAACTCCATTTTTGCACAGCACTGAATTAAACGTTCCCTTGAAAGCAGAGCAACTACCAACTGAGAAAGCTTAATACAGCCCAATTGGACTACAGGGTGGATGTCTATCCTGTCAGCAAAAGCCAGAAATTGTAAAGGGCTGTGAATCCATTAAGCATAAGATTACACAATGGCTACCGGGCTGAATAGTCTGAGTCCAGGGTCCTCATTCTTGATCAAACTCAAGGTCAAGTTCTATACTTCTGCTGTGATAACATGAGACCAGAAACTCAGAATAAGCTATCATCTCAAAATGCCATCAACCAGAAACCTTTATTAATAGCCACTTTCACAAATTGACATTACAGTGATAAGTACTGTAAGGTCCTGTAGTACCTTCTGAATCATCACATAAATGGCAAGTTCTATCTCTATAAAATATGTGTCAAGTGCATTTTCCTTTAGCCTGCTTCTTTGGAAAGGCAGAGAGGCAAAGTGAAGATGAAGTTAATGAGGAAGGAGGACCTAGAAAGATAAGGTTTAGTTGCTGATGGGCAGTAGTTAGAGATAAAAAGCCAGGCAAAGGAGTTACACAAGCAATAGAGAACCACTGAAACTTTATCTACGGGACACGTGTATGATGTGCTCAGTGTTTATGGAAGTAGTCCAACAACAGAGTGTAGGGTGAACAAGATAGAAGGAGAAAAGAACCCAGGAGGCCACATGGGAGTTGTGGTTGTATTAGAGTGATGAACATCAGATGGAAAGACATGGCCTAAATCTTGAGAATTTTCAGAGGAAAATCCCATGCAATGTTTATCTCTCTCATTTCTTTATCCCCATATCCAATCAGCCATGGAGTTAAGTCTCGGGTTTCAATGCTGGGTGCTTGTGAGAATAGTCCCTCGGACAATAGTAATAGTAATAGTAATAGTAATAGTAATAGTAATAATGATACAAAAAGAGTGTACAAGGGTGCATACTTCTTTTCTTTATTATGAAAATACAGAGGAAAAGGAAGATGAGGTTATTAAAAACTAATCAAATAGGATGAAGCCCATTCTGTTGAATATATATTGAATTAAACCCTTTATATGCTGCTAGTTAAGATGTACCAACCGGCATGATGGGAAAGCCATATATGCAATATATCTCAAGAATAAAAACCTTTCAAATCTTCCTGTCTTTTGAGCCAGTCATCTTAAGTAATGTGGAGGCAGTTTCACATGCAGGTAAAGTTACTTATGACAGTTCTATTTGCACTGGCAAAACCTTGGGAATAACCTAAGTGTCCAGTGATAAGGAAGGTTATATAGACCATGATGCATCATATCAGCTTAGTGAAATGTAGTTCATAGATAATGGGGTTTTTTTCCTTAATTTGGAGATGAGTTAAAGTCAGGGGTACAATTTTTATGTAATCAAAAAGAGTATAACTCAATATGTAGGAAACTTGTGCGTCTGGAAAAGACTAAAAATTTTTGTTGAGATGTCAATATTTCTTTCTTAGAGTCATTAAGTTATGAGAGTTTTTCCCCATGTGTTGCTTCTGCTCGCCTAATAATGGGATAGAAGGCAATATTGGGGTTAAGAAAACAGGTAAAGAGGGTAGGCTTTGGAGTTAGGCAGACCTGAATGTGAGTCTTGGCTCTGCCATTTATGGAAGGTATGACTTCAAACAAATCACCTCTAAGCTTTCATTTTCTCATCTGTAAAATGGAGGTCATAATAGAACCTATTTCTCTGGTGAGGAGTAAGTGAATAGTGTTTAAAAAGAGTCTCACACAGTACCTATCACTTGCTGTGTTCTAAATAAACATTATACATCAGCATATATCATTTTTATAGGGAAAGAGAGAGAAGATAATTTTTTAGTAAAATAAATGTAGGAGGGATTATTGAAGCTGGGTCGACAAATTTCCTGGCTTCCAGAAGATTTTTTATTTCATCACAGAATCTTTTTCTGAAACCTGAGTCCCCACGCAGGCCTGACTCACCCAGTTTCCTCTAGTTCCAGTGAGGCTAATTTCACCTGTTTGACCAACCGTATGACATCCCACACCAGGCCCAATCCCTTGTGAAATGCCCAGACCAACTCTACACTGTCCTTAACTCTCCATCAACCTGATCTGCATCTTGACCCATGTTCGCAGTTCACACTACTTTTACCATTGAAGTGGTAGCTCGCTACGGTCGTCTGCTCTACCTCAAGTCTCAGGCCAGTGTGAGGAGTTTGGAGATAGGGCACAGGTCTACTCTGCTTCTTGTCCAGAGCCTCCCCTGTTACAGCAGTTTCCTAAAAGACAGATCTCTTGCCTTGTAGTCTTACTTATCATATGATTCTCACAGTGAGAATTTCCTGCCAGACAGCACAGCACACTGCCTTCGTGGGAGCCTGGGAAGTGAGACACATTGAAGCATGGAGGGCCTTATCCTGTGCCTCTAACAGCCTGTGTAAACACTCCTAGAATCCTATCAACTATATATCTACCTGATATGCGGTACTGGTCTTTTGAAGTTCTGGCATTCCAGTTGCCATTACCATGAGTAAGGTGCTCTAGCAATGGCTGCAGTCTTTCCCCACAGTTTTATTTCCAGGATAAAAAAAAATACATGAAACGTACAGCAGAAAATTTAGAAGTAAATACAAAAAGTATTCCCACCAAGCTAAACTGAACTCATTAGCCGGATTAACTTTGTGGCATGAGTTTTGGAAGCCAAAACAATCTCACATTTTTGAGTGAGGGAGCACATTAAAAAACATTCAGTTCCCACGTAGGGATGCATTGTTCAGAGAAAGTCAGAATGTCTTAGAAATGGGTGGCTGTTAGAAATGACTAATGCCATTCACTGATTTTCAAAAATAGTTTTGGAAGAATATATTTGCTGCAGACTTGGGACGCAAATAAATATTCTTATAGGAGGCTTGTGCTTTGTAAAATAGGTTGAAAAGAAAGCTAAAAAATCTTCCCTGTTGCATTGACTCTAAGAAAATCACCCAGCTGTTCATAGAATTCCAAGGTGAAGGAATGATATGGCTGAATAGACAAATCTCATGGAAACATGCCAGTTGAATGCCTTGTTGAAAGGCAAAACTGTTGGGCTGTGGCTATTTTGTGAGAGTAAACTGATATTTAAAGCCTCTCTGTGGTCTTCATGGGTGTTAAATAAAATATTCTACAAGAGCATGTCAGAAGCAACTCCAAGGATGATGACCTAGAAATGTAAGTGTTGCATGAGGAAACAATGGTAAGGAAATAATTCAACCACCCTGACTTTAAAATGGCACAGTGAGCACTTCTGATATGGCCGGGGGGGGTGGGGGGTGGGGGGTGGATGACACATGGCTAAGGAATGAACTTGAAAGCCCACGAGTTCTTATCCTTCTCTCTGGTCTTCAAGAGCAATGGCTGGTGAAGCTCTCTGCCTCCCATCAAGGCCTCCGAGTGCTCAGCTGTGGTGTGCTTTGGAGCACGCTATGTTTTTCTGTCCTGTCTTCTGGCACTCCACCCTTTTTCTGTACACTTTGGTCGCTCACCCAACCATAATACCTGATAGCCAACGACTTGCAGGCCATGGGTATTTTTACTGGAAAATGAGGAACCTGTACAAATTGCTATTTTCTCTTTTCTCTCTTTTTCCTTTTCTGTGTGTGTGTGTGTGTGTGTGTGTGTGTGTGTGTGTGTGTGTGTTTACCCCTGAGGGACAAAGGCTGCAAGTCGTTTGAAATAAGCCAGAAGTCTAATAGCTCCTTTGCTTGTGTATTTGAAATGGCACCCTAATCACTTTGAAGAGCTAATGTACTTCCTATGGGTCTGAAATATCTCAACTGGACTCCCGTGGCAGAATTTGGCCTGGTAGTTAAGAAAATTAATTACTCTGATCGTGAGGATGAAGCAATAGTTCCCAACTCCCTGTAGTAATCATTAAAATGTCATCTACTTAGGAGACATCTTGGCACAGGATTTATAAGGTTTGTGAGCTGGGGACTAAGGTTCAATGATCCTTCCAGTGGTGGATCCTTGTTTTGGAGGAAGGCTTTGGGAGATAAGGTTTTTAAGACAGCAGTGAAATTATTACTTTAGATCTTTTAATTTAACATTTGAATTGTAACATTAGCCACTGAATAATAGGAAACAAAACAAAACTTAAAATGACTACTGCTCATTTGTCACTGTGTTCTCTGTGGTTAGTGGTGGTCCATCCCATGGGGGTATTTCCCTTATAAGAGGTACATTTTTTAAGTTGTCCCTTCCTTCTCCACTATGAAACTTGGCCTCTACCTAATGGAAAGAACCAGGGATCTGGAATCAAAAGACATAGGCTCAAGTCCCAACCTCAGCCCTTAGAAACTACAACATTAAGAAAACCTTTTAATGTCTTTAACCCTCCCTTTCGGTCATGTGTGAAATAGGTTGAATAAATTCACACTTATGAAAATGTTTGTCAGCTGTGAAATCCTGTCTATTCCTTTAGAAAGTCTTAAGTGATTTCCCACTATATTCCAGGTACTGGACTGGGTCATAGGTTGGCCAAGTATGGTCTGCTCTTGAGCTACATACAGCTTGCTTCCTGTTTTTATTTTTAAAAATGTATTATTGGGGTGTCTGGGTGGCTCAGTGGGTTGAAGCCTCTGCCTTCAACTCAGGTCATGGTCCCAGGGTCCTGGGATCTAGCCCCGCATTGGGTTCTCTGCTCAGCAGGGAGCCTGCTTCCTCCTCTCTCTCTATGCCTGACTCTCTGCCTACTTGTGATCTTTGTCTGTCAAATAAATAAATAAAATCTTTTTTTAAAAAAGTATTATTGAAACACACACACACACACACACACACACACATTTGTATATTGCCAATGGCTATTTTCATGCTATAATGGCAAGAGTTAAATAGTTGTGACAAGTTGCACAAGGCCAAAAATATTTACTATCTGACCCTTTACAGAAAAAGTTTGTCTCTCAACTCAATGTTAGAGGCATAAGGAGGATTCCAACCCTCACTTCTTCTATGGTCTCCTGGCATAGATAAATTAGTCAACAATTGCAATAAATATGGTGCAAAATTGCAAGACGTTTTGAGAGCCCCATGCAGGAGCTGGAATTTAGCCTAGAGAAACCAAAGAATGCCTCCCAGAGGAGATGGCACAGGCTCTCTGTAAAGATGTCGGTTTGGCGACAGTAGGTCGGCTACGAGCAGAGACCAGGTACCAAGACCTGTGGATGAGGAGAACTACGGTGTGGTGAAGAAAGAGTGAGTCCTCTGGCATGGTTAGAGGATTAGCAAGCATAAAAGAAGTAACAGAACATTAGCCCAGAATATAGTGAGCTAGAGCTAGCCTGCTAGCTAACAGGCTTTGTTGAGAAATGTGAAATTCATTCTTTAGACATTAGGTAAATCATGGAAGGTTCAGAAGCAGGGAGATAAGATGATGCAATTTCTATTTATAAAGATCACAGTCTTTGGAAGGGGGAAGGATAGCCTGTAGGAAGGCAACACTAGAGATAGTGAAACCAGTCGTGAGGGCACAAGCTAGAGATCCCAACTAAAGAGGTGATGGGAGGAACAAGGACCTGGGATGGATGCAAGAGGCACAGAGGAGGTGAAATCAGTAGGATATGCTCACCAAGGGTATGCAAGAAGTTAGGAAGAAGGAGGATTCCCAGGTTTGGGGCTAGCTGAGTGATGAGACCCTCAACTCATATAAAGGAAAAGCGTAAAATTAGAGGCAGGAAAGAAGTTGAAAGTTTGGGGATGCGATGTGGGATTCTTGATACTTCACTAGCGAATTCCATTTGAGGATAAATAGTATCTGTTGGAAATGCAAGGAAGGTGATCCCAATCACCTGGGATCTAGGTATGAATTTGGGAGTCATCAGTTTAAAGGCAGAATGGGGTAAGGTCACAAGTAACCCCAAGGGACAGTGTGAAGCCAGAAGAGAGCTGAGGACAGTCTCCTGGGGTTGTCTAACATTGAAAGAGTGGTCGGAGGAAGACGCTGGGGTAAGAGTCTGAAAGTGGCATTCATGGTGATAGAAAATTTGGCAAAAACAGAGGCCTTATATTTTGTGGCTGACATTATTACTTCTACACAGGGGACCTGGTAAATTCTCATAGTAATAGGACATCAGGTAGAATTTCTGGTAATATCTGCTACTGTTCTATCCTTCACCCTTTGGTTCTTGAGAAATCATGGGAGTAAATATAATAGCCAAGCAGGGAAAAAATGTTATCCTATAGCATAATCAGGTCCTGAAAAATACTGATAAAGATGGGCATTATAAAGAACTGAACAGGTTCCCTCTGCCATTCCATCCTAGTTTCCAGGAGGGCAGCAATTTGTGTCACTTGGATCCCTGCTATTTCCTCAGAGCTGAGTACAGAGTCCTAGACGCTATAGATCCTCAGTCATTTCTGTTGAACAAACGGGATCACATGACTTCACTGAACGAGAAGATAATAATCAAATAGCCCGTAATGGTTCCAGTTAAGATCAGCCGGAACCTTGCCGGCTTGGTAAAGTGTAGACTAGAACCAGGGAATATTCCATTTGGATAGTATTGTTTAGTAAGCTGCTCCTCTCCAGTGTCTCTCTCCTCATCTGGTATTTACCTTTTCATCATGATGAAGAGAAAAGCAGCTTTAACTGCAAGAGAAGCAATATTAATATTAAGATCTCATGTTAAGAGACCCTGAGTACAATGAATGAGTGGTCAAAGAGGCTTCCCCTGCTGAGGGAGGCTTGGTCAGGGAATGCGTGAGTGCCCGTCAGGGTTGGAGTCCATGAGGTTATTTGGCTGCAGTCTAGGGTGAGTTTCCAGTGCTGCTGATTTCTTAATCGTCTGGGATTTGTAACAGATCTTCAGATAGAAAAACTTCTTTGTTTCATATCTTCTATCATTGCTCCCACCACAAAACTAAAGCATCCTTATCACTCCTGTCTCCTACCAATCCAACCACCCTATCCATCGTTGGTTCCAGATCCACTATTGACTTCCTACCACCTGGAATTAATGAGCACTAGGTGAAGCCAATGAACAAAAATGATCTTGGTTACAAAAGTTTGCCCTCTGCTATGAAGTATATAAAAATTTTGATTCCCCTGTTTAACGGAGCAGACACGGCAAACTTCAAAGTGGAAGGGAGGGGAAAAAAAAGCAACCAGACCTCAAGTCACCTGATTTCCAGTCCACTAGACCACACTCTGCTTTCTTGCCAATACCAATACTCAAATGTGTTTCCAGGGAAGAAGGAATGGTAAAACAAAGAGTGAGAAAGACCAGCCAGCTATGATAGAGGCACAGGCCTATCCTTCGAATTCCCTTTTCTTAATTGAACACCAGCTATAATCCCAGCTCTTTAAATAAAATTACCTAATTAGTAAATTGACATATTTATATAAGGGGTTTTCTGGCTGGCTGTTCTCTCCCCCCCCCCCTTCCCGTCTTCCTCCCTCTCTCCTTCTCTCCCTGTAACACATTGCTTTCCACCCAAAAAGCACCAGGGAAACTTGATTTCTGGGGTTCTTTTTAAAAACAATTTCCAAATCCACATTCATTAATGCTGCGTGTGTGTGTGCGCGCGCACGCAGCCTTAGAGAAAGCACGTTCTTTTAAAAGGCAGTGATGGTTCTGCCTTTTACCACCTTCTTTCTCCTCTTTAAATGGAAAGCACTGAACCCAGATGCCCAGCCACGGAAGATATTCTTCCAGAAGCAGCATCTGGCTTCCTGGCAAGCCCTTCAGGCAAGTTGTTTGGGGAGCTTTGCAGTTGTCTCTCGGTCTGTCACGTGTATCAGAGACCGTGGCCTCTCTGGCTGGCATGTCCAGGCAGCTGCCAATTCCTTTCAGTTCACCTTTAATTCTGAGAACAAGCTCCCTCATTTTCATTTCTTACCGGACTTGTTTTTTTTCTCCCCACTGCCTATACGAACTCTAGGACAAGACGGGTTTCTCTTTGCTGTCTGCCTGTCAACTTCCTATGCAGGCCTCTGTCTTTTGAACCTGAGTAAAATCCTTAGCCATTTAATACTACATTCAAAGAGGTGACTTTAAATAATATTTCATAGCCACTTCTTGTCAGCATAGCTCCTTGTAAACTGTGGGGTCATTCCCTGAAAAGAAAAGCAAAACATTCCATTGGAGTAATTTATTCTGGTCTGTACACAAGACATGAAAGTATTCTTGACATTTGTGTATTATTTGGTTAAATCATGTTGGCTCCCCACATCCTTGTCACACCATGAACAAAAGAGCATCGCAGGACTGGAAAACATGAGGCAACACGGCAGCATTACAAATAGCACCTGCTTCCGGATACTAAATTTTTTAAAGTAGCTTCATTTTTTTTTACCTGTATATTTTTTGTTTTTTTTTTTTTGTTGTTGTTGTTGTTGTTGTTTTTTACTTGCTAAGGATTCTGTGGGTTTTTTTATTTTATTTTTTTTTTATGGATAACTGTTAAGAACACAGAGTCCAATGGTAGCCCACGCACGAGGAAGCCGTGACAAGGTGCTGACAAGTCCAGCAGCAGTACCCAGAATGCAGAGGAGAAAGCAGAAATTAGAGCTGCAGGGTGACATCCAGGAATAGTTAACACAGGGTAGCTGCACATTTCCATGTTGTTGGATTTTTTTTTCCCCCTCATGCAAGAAAAAGTGCAGATTATATATGAGATTTCCAATCTCAGGACTGTATTGTCTAGGCTCAGAAAAGATGGGACTTAGCAGTGGACAGGAGGAAATCTCAGCCAGTAATAATAATTGGTCTGTGGTCAGTGGCAGACTCGACCTACCCTTGACTTCGAAGAGGTGCACACCTGAAATCATGGGCTTAACTGGAATAAGAGTGCTTGGGGATCAAGGAAATGAATTTAGGGGCTGTTTGGATCAGGACTTTGGGAAAATCTCCTTTGAAACCACTGGTATGACAGTAGAGCTCAAATTTAAGATTAGAATTTTTAAGTCTGTTTTATCTCTGCCTCAGTGACATTTTTGGGACTATAATTTTTTCCTCGGGTGAATTTGTTAGTGTTCACAAAGGAGATTGAAAGTCATGCAGAACTTAGAAACTTTATCCTAAATATTGCCCCTTATGTAGAAATGACTGTGTCTCACTACCAGTAATCTCTTCTCTTGTATCATATTCACATTCTTTTTAACCAGGCTATTTTCTCTAGCATTTCCCCCTCCCCCCACCCCCCCATGCCTTTCCTCCCTTATCTCATCATCATCCTTAAATTCTTTCTCCCATTCCCCTCACTCTGAGAACTCTCTTTGCTCTCGGGCTCTGTTGCCTACATCCATCCCCCATTTATTCAGGACACACAATAGTTCCATATCGAGGAACTATCGTGAGAGAGTGGAACTGGAAATGAGAACAATTTTATCAGGATGACAATCAGCCGCTAGATGCAGTGCAGTTATTCAGCTGTGATGTCTCCCTCCCTGCCCCCGCGAAGTTCAGTTCCCTCACCTCACTCTCAAACGCCCAACTTTGTGGCTCCAGCCCCTCCTCTTCTCGCGAGACTGGCAAACCAGCCTGTCTTTATAGGGATTCTGTTAGCCTACCCATCTGTTTGAGGAAACCTCTGTTCTTTTATTTCTCACTTGCAAAGAGACAAGTAGAACACTCAGGGACAGAGCCATAGCAAGGAGTAGGCAAGACACAGGTGCTGGCACCCTGGCACTAATAACACTTTTTTTCCTGCTCTCCATGAACTGACAGTCAGCATACACCTCTTAGTAAATAATTTTCCCTTCATCAGTTTTTTCATTCCTTCATTCACTTCCCTCATCAATTAATTCCTTGATTTCCCATCATGTTTAGGAAAAAAGAAATGATCTCTGCTGTAAAGGAATGTTTATCTAATTAATTTATGTCTCTATGTTTGGACATCGGAACAAATTTCCTCACACAGTGAAAAGATATACAAAGTGATCTTTTACCTAAATCTGATTTTCCCCCATTTGAACCCCTCTCCCTTCTATTAGCAATTATTTCACATCCCAGAAAAATTCTACTGTTAAAAACACAACTCTTCTCCAATGAGAGCACGACTCTTCCTCTTAGATCCCTGCTCACCCATCTTTTTCCATTTCTTTTTCACTTCCAACTGCCATTCCTGGGCCATAAGTGTTTCCCTGGTACTGACCTTTGTGTTACTGGAAGAGGATTCCATTCACTTTCCCAGGGCCACGTTTCCTGTTTAGAGTTGGAGATCCCCCACAGAGATAGTGAGGCATTTTATGGGTGGTTTACATGTTCCACTATATTTTTCTAACTAGCAAGAAGAGAAAAATAAAATGTGTGCCCTCTTCTCTCTGGCCTCACTCTCCATTCATATCACACTGAAAATAACCAATTCCTAGAGTGCCAAGCTCTTAAAGTAATTCATACTTCCCTGGCAAGGACAGGAATTTATCCTTCATCTTGGCCGAGGAAGGCCTATGTTACGCACCCCTTGTCACATTCTTGCTGTTCTCTGCCAGACTTTCCCCCCACCAACACCCTGTAATAGGTTAGGTGGGCCTAGAAGCAAGTGGCTACATAGGGAAACGAAAGAAACGTTCCTTGCCACATTCTAGGAATTTAGGATCCCAAAGAACTTGTATCCAAGAAATGGTAATATCCAAGTAAACAGGCATACGGTCGTGCGCGCGCCCCTGGGAGGTGGAGATAGCGGGGGAGGGAGGAGAGGGCCACAGAGACGTTTTGTTCATCACGAACGCAGCCACCTGAAAAACACCAGCTAATTAGCAGTCTGTAGCCACACAACACAGCAGTTTAGTGCAAGAAGTGAACAATACTTTACCTAATTGAAACTACAGAGCGGACTTAGGTAGACTGCATGCAATTACACAGATTGGAAGTCAGCCAGGACACGGAGGTTAACAATCCCTTCTCTCACAAAAAGCACCACGGGAACTTTAATGACCACAAGTGGTAAGGGCTGTTATCCTGCAGTCCATCCAAAAGGCCTCACCTCTCACAACCCAGATTCTATCAGAAGCGCTTAACAGTGTCCACTAATTGGTTGGGGGGGGGGGGGGGGCAGGGCGCCCTCTATGGGTACAGGTGCGCTTGTACCATGTGACTAACTCACCTTTCCCTGACTAAAACAGGCTTTCAGGTACTCGAGTGGAGGGGGCTTCAAAAAAAGAGGGGACATTTGGGTGGGTCACATGGTGGACAGTGGGAGCTGCAAAAGTTGCGAAGTCTCCTCAGCCAGCACTACTGCAGCCTAAGCATTCCAGAAAGTTCTAGGTTAGAATTCCTTAAACTTGAGTGTGCCTACAAATCCTGTCACCTTGAGAGCTTGTTAAAACTGTAGATTCTGATTCAGGGGACCTGGGATGGGGCCTGAGATTCTGCATAGAGAATAAGTCCGGAGGTGCTGCTGATCTAAGAACCACACTTTCAGAAGACGGTTCTTAACAGGGAAGAGCTCTCCCTGAACCGCAGAGCGGGGGCTGGGCGAAGAGAAAGAGGACTTTCAGATGAGTTGAACACTCAGAATAATCAAGTTCATTTTCATGTGTCCCAGGAACTAAAGAAAAGAAACATGAGAGTCCAAAATAGTAAATAATCCAATCCAGTCCTAAAATTTACTCATAAGATGACCTCTCTTCCTGAGGGGTGGGAGGAGGCACAGCGTTTGATCCCTGAATACGTTCTGTGAAGGAGACACCTACCCTGAACAGTGGTGGGATTTTCCACTGCCTGGTTAGTGCTGTAGCAGAGACACACCAGCCAGCAGCGGTCTGTGATGACCTCCCAAGAACCAAAACGGTCTTTCAAGATGAATCAAGAGAAGACAAGAGAGCAGAATGCAGACGTTCAAAGCTGGACCAATGGACAGTGAAGGGAGTGATAATCTTGCTTCAAAGCTTTGTAAAATAGAATCAGAGTCGCTGAAAAACATCAAAGAATGGGCCATTTTAAGCTTATATTATGCAAACTTAATTTATTGCTGCATACTACAGAGGCTTTCATGCTAAAGCCTGCATGTACCATAAAAGATTTAATTGTTAGTTGGATTAATGATTATATTCTTTATCTAGTTATTTCCTAAGTGCTTCTTATACTAATATCTACATATTTTGTGACTTCTTAATGATAGAATTCACTTTGGATGTATGGAAACACACACACACACACACTTAAAAAGCAAGATCCAATTAATCCCTGGTAAAAGGAGTATGGGTTCCTACATTTGGACACGCTGTAACATGCTGTAAACTAGATAAGGCTGGAGTTTAAATACACATTTATCCTAATATATGGCTCATCATTATAGCTGCAAAAGTGCTATTACTTGCCAAAGATATATAAATTTAAGATATCATTCAAAAACATATCATTTGAAAGGCTCAGCTGTCTAAAGCCAGCATGATAAAGTACTAATTCAAGAAGGAGAAGAATATAAGCACCATCAAGGAATCAACAGGATCTATGGAGTGTCTATTTTGTGTTCCATACTACACTGGAGAGAGAGAGGAAGATAAAAGAAGTATCAAATCAAAAGTATCAAGTTGTACCTTTGCAGAGCTAGGAATCTAACAGGGGACAAAGCACTTAAAAAGAGAGAGTAGAGAATAATTAACTGTTAAACAGTAGGTACAGAGATAAATAGCCTAAAGAAGTTGAGAAGTCTTCAATGAAAGATAGAGATCGAGTTGAGTTTGATACACGGGTGGAATTTTGGAAACACGGGCTTGTTCCGTGGGTTAGCTTGAGAAAGTCCCCAGGAAGCCAGGATGTGGCTGTGAGCAGCCTATGCTAACCGGGACAGGGAGCAAAGGAGGAGGAGACTTGAGTGCAGGGAGGAGCCCAGTTATGGGTACACGTGCAGAAAAGTTGGAATTTCATGTCTCAGATTCCACTGAGAACCAAGACATGTTATTGAGGACCTCATGAAGGGCTTCTGTTTTTTAAGTATCTTAAATTGAGCAGTATCTCAGTATCTCAAAGTTATTGAACAGTCATATGAAAATGGATTTGGTGATAGGAGGGCTAAAGAAGGGGGCTAGAGCAAAGCCAGTTAAATGGAGCGGTTATCTTGCCATGACCAGAGAGCAATTATTCCCGTGTTGTCTATGGAACTCTGTGGGAAGAGTGCAATGCCTAGACAGACTTTCATGGAAGTCAAGAGTACTTGGTGAGAGGTTTGATGTAATGGCTGAATGACCAGAAAGAAAGTCAACGTCAGGGTGTCCAATTAGTAGACTACAGAGAATGATGATGTCACTGGTAGAAACTGGTCACCTTTGATGGAGCACCAAGTAGGCACCAGGTATTGTTCTACGAACTAACGATACATTAATAAACTTAACAGAAATCGTTTTGCTCCCATTGAGTTTATGCCAGACATATAATATAAACAAATAAAACAGATCTGTATAACGAACAAGGAAACGCTACCCATATTAGAAAGTGGTGGGTGCTAGGGAATTCAAAACAGTGGGGCAGAGGAGGAGAATCAAGAGGGGTAGGAGGGTGGTCCGCAGAAATAATTAAGGTCTGTTGGAGAGAAGGTGAGATTTAAGAGAAGACGGGGAGTTACTGAGGTAGATATTTGGAGTCAAAGCATTCAGGCAGAGAGGACACTTAATACTTGGCCTCTTCCAGCTACAGAAAAGCAAGAAGGCCAGTGTGGCAGGAGCCTGGAGGAGGTGGGGAGAGTAGGAGGAGGGAGTCTCATCGTTGACAAGGCCTTTGTGAGAAATTGATCTTTTGCTCCCAATGAAAAGGGACAACCATTTGTAAAGCTGGGAGCAGGCATGGCACACACAGACAGATATCTGTTTTAAAGGAATCAGGGGGTGCCTGGCTGGCTCAGTAGAGCGTGCAACCCTCAGTCGCAGGTTTGTAAGTTCGAGCCCCACGCTGGGTGTAGAGATTACTTTAAAAAAAAAAAAAATCTTAAAAGAATCAGTATGCTGAAAACACATCCTAGAAAAAAATGGAAAACTATTTAAATTACCCAGTCATGAATCTAATTGGAAATAGCTATTTGTGGGTGGGAAGTGTCTCAGGCATTCACCTCTGATGGTTTGAGAGAATCTGAAAAAATGAATTCCAGTCCTCAACTTGGGAACAACTTTAGGCCTGTCACTTTACTTCTCAGCCACTGTTTGGTCATTTTCAGCATGGGAATAATTCTTTACTTTACCTAACTTGGGGTGTGTGTGTGTGTGTGTGTGTGTGTGTGTGTGTGTGTAATCGAATAAGACAAAGAAAGTGAAAGCCAGTTCTATATACTATTTTAGAATTTGACAGGTTTGGAAATCCAAACACAATATCTAGCCCAGACGCTTGATCTTGCACTAAATCCAAGAGAGTAGAAAGATCACTGGATTAAGAACCAGCAAACCGAAGTTTATGTCCCGAAGATGATTCTTGAATAGTGTCACTTGGATAGGAGCTCCTCAGAGTATCTGTTTTCTCTTCTGTGTTAAAGGAGGTTATGATACCTACACCTCAAACAACTTCCTTCAGAGTTATCTGTAAATAAACCCATTATAAGCCACAGAGCACAGAAGAGATGAAGGCGTCCTGCTCTAAGCAACTCCTGCAACCACTGACAGCTCTACCCAGCCAATTGTAAAGTTGTAATTAATCTTTCCCTCAGCATAGGTTAACTTTAATTCCTTAAGAGCAGGAATAATTTCTTCTTGGAGTTGATAGTGCCCTGTGTAACTAGCACAGGCTAGTGCAACAGAAAATATTTAACAAATCATTTTAGCAGGTGGGTAAGTGAAATTATGATATGAAAGAAGAGGCAGATTTAGAAATCAGAGTTTCAGGGTTAGTATTTCAAGTTGTGTAAGTGAATGCACTCACCAAAAGAGTTTAGAGCCTAAAAACAGAGCATAGTATTAAACACCGCTTTAGGGACAAGCACAGGAAGAATCACTAACCAGCGAAGGGAAGCAAAGTAGAAAGTAAATAGCTAATTCAGAATAATCAACATTATAAAAACCCAGAGATTATCATCAAATACTATAACTCAACAAATAACTTCCGCTCCAAAAAGATCCAAACAAATTTCAATTAGCTGTCATTCCACGAGTCAGAAATCTCTCATAACCACCCATTTATCTAATAACCACCCTCTAGCACAGAGATAACTCAAATTCCTAATGAGAGCTTCAAGATGTAGAAGTTCCTTGTGAATCATCAAAGGGTGGCAACTGATGTCCATTGTAATTTTAATATTAATTGTGTTGTTGATTACTGCTAATCTACAGATGATGATATAATATAAGCGTTTTTCACCAGAGCATTTGCTTAGTCAGAATCTTATACTCCCTGGGTTTTCTGAGTAAAAGAAGTTTACTGGGTAGGCAGGAAAATTGCACACAAAATCATTTCCCCAGTCTGTTTCTGAAGTACACACTTACCAGGCCATCTTGCAACATACCTAGCCAATAATCTTCCTCTCTACTCCAGAGCTCACTTTGTTGTTCCTTTTTAACTGACGTTTTGGAATTCACCTGAAAACACCAACATGCCAAGACAAAACTTGGCCTGTGGAGGAGACACCATATTCAAAACCAATCTGGAGAAAACAACATACTCGGTAGTTGTTTTTTTTTTTTTTTTTTTTTTATGATCTTAACATTTCTTTTCATCATGATCACACTTTGAGGATGATAACCCAGTCCTAGGAAAACCGGCCTCTAGGCGATGAAGAGTTAAGACTGGAAAGTTCACTCCCTGTGCCCTTTTTTCCATCCCTCCTTCCCCGCGGTACCACAAAATGAATAATGCCTTAGACATAGTTTTTGCAATGCTAATATTTGAACAGTAAAAGATACCTTAAGACCTTCATCAAGATTTTTTAAGGCCTCATTTAATGTCAGTGTCAAGGTTCTGTGAGGAATAATTAATATAACAAAACAAGGTCTATGTGCCCATCGATTGCCAGGGGATTTATGCAGGTGACTCATTAATGCTGCAGGGGATTCTGCATGTAAATCCCAAAGCCTCGATAGGGAAATGGGACCCAATGATTTTTTTTCCCCCTATAAAAAACACAAACAATGACAAGGATAAAAGCAGATAACCTGAATATCTATACAAACCGCTATATGGCTTGTAAAAGTTTTCCATTTACATCCTGTCACCTCTTCTTCTCACATGTATAAAAGATGGGACAATTATTTCAACAAACCTACCCATATAAATCAACGCAGTTGTGCTGTGGGAAGACTGGGTGTTTAAGGCATTTAATATTTCAGCATTGCCAGATTATCACCCGGATCCATTTCGTTTTGTGGTCAAGTGCATGATTAGCACTGTGACAGGATATTGGCCATTTTCGTATGAAGATCTGCAAATCCTAGTAAACAAATACCAGTTGGAAAAATTAAGAACAAGTCTGTGGACTGGAATGCACCCTACTTGTAATGGGAACAAAAAGCTGGCAATCAAATCTAAAGAAAAAGCTAAATCACAGCAGAATGACCTACTTTAAGGCATTTGCCAAAGAGGCAGTGTTTTTAGACAGCTCTTCTGAAGTAGCGTCTTTCTGTCTATGCCATCTGCAGATTTATTATTGCCTGAAAAAAAAAAAAAAACAACCAAAAAAAAAAAAAAAAGCTCTATTTGAATGATACTAAGAGCCTGGTCTATAGGAAAGATTCCAGTATTGTGGGCACCACACCCACACCTACTGATGTGGTCCAAGGTTTTGCTTTAGAGGCACCTAATTAAGAAACCCTGACTCATTTACATGGAGACGTTTGATCTAAATTACACTCCAAACCGCACCAAATTGGGAGCATCTGTGAATGTGAAATGTTTGTTCCCTGTGACGGCTAGAACAGGGCCAGCTCTGGACGGCACATGTTCAAGTGACGAAAAATATTTCACATGTAACGTACTTCTGAGACCCACTTTTCCACTAATAATTCATAGTGATCCTAACCAGTATCTGTACTTCCACAATTATTTCAGGCTGTGAAAAATTATGTCACTTTTTTTTTTTTCTACAGCTAGGAAGAGGTGGAAGACCACCTACTTGGTTTGTTGTCGTTGATAAAAGGCCTTCAGTGCAGCCAATAGCAAAGAGGCAAAGCTGGATGGTACAGAGGCTAATACACACACACACACACACACACACACACACACACGTGTGTGTGTTAAGATATATCTATATATATCTATATATATCTTAACTTGGAAACCTGGAAATGCAGAGCCATCATCTAAAGGGAGAAGTCACAAGAAGATCCCTCTCATCACTGCCTTGACTTCTCCGAGTTCCCACTTGACTTGCCAGTTCTTAGCAAAACTTTGCCTCCCAACTCCTTCAAGGTTGTATTTGTGTCCGGGACACACTGTCCATAAACATGAGGAGACTGACATGTTGAAAGTCACATTACTTTCAAGGAGAGGGCATTCGGGCACAGTCCATTTCAATTCCATCAGGCAAAATGTCTAGAAAGTGAAATTAAAAAAAAAAAAATTCTGCCTTTGGATACTAGGACCAATCCTCTGCACATAGTCTTCAGGAAGAAGGCTGTATTTCAAGTACAAACAAATAGTGTTTGATGGCTGTCGACCCTACACTTCGGCCACTTTACTTTATTAGGCCATGTATCACCTATATTTCAGCAGGAGCCCAAAGAACAAGAAACTTTAAAAAATAATTCCAGATTTTTTTTTTTTTTTTTTTTTTTTGGTCTAAGAAGGATATTAATGCATTGGTCTGATGTCCTGTTTTTTGCAGTAGCTAGAATGAGATTTGAATATATTAATATTTTCAGCAGCAGAGCCCAGGGAGCCCAGTTAATCACTTACGCATGGATACATAGATATACTTCAGTCAGAGGTAAGGTTTTCGGCTCTCGTGTTGGTAATGCTTAGAGAGATCGAATGAAAGGGGCGGTTCTCCCTGAGTCTTTGTTGTGGGCATGCATTGTGACAGTATGGAGCCAGAGTTCTTCTGGTTGTCTACACAGCCTGGATTCAATAAACTGTTATATATGCATATTATGACAATGTGGTCAAGGAAACCAGATTTTTTTACTCTACCTTCAAGTGCCTACGTAGCCTAAATCTGGTGCTTATTTTTCTTGTCCCCATTCAATATGTTAGCATATTCATAATTTAATACAGGTTATGCTTGCTTTATAATTAAAGTTATGGACTTGGATGGGAAAGCATTCAGACTGCACTGTTTGAAAAGTATCTTTGTTCTATATTGTACTGCACAGTTCGGTGTGAATCCTAAATCTGGATAATCCCAGAATCTATTAGCTTGCTACGGCTGTTCTAACAAAATACCACAGTCTGGGTGACTTAAACAATAGAAATTTATTTTCTCACACTTCTGGAGGCTAAAAGTCCAAGACCACAGTGTCAGGGATTGGCTTCTCCTGAGACCTCCCTTCTTGGTTTGCAGATGGCCATCTTCTCACTGAGTCCTTACATGGTCTTTTCCTCTGTGGGTACACAGACCTGGTGGTTTTGGTCCCAATTTCTTCTTCTTATAAAGACAGCAATCGTATTGGCTAAGAGCCCACCTAATGGCCTCATTTTAACTTGATCACCAAATATAGACACATTCTGAGGTACTGGGAGTTAGGGCTTCAACAAATGGATTTGGGGGTTGGGCAGTACATGATACAGCCCATGACAGAGACCAAGGATATTTATATCCATGCGGCTGACATGCCTGATGCCAAATGTGTATTTATTTGAGGCCAAAACTAAAAGTTAAGTTCATATTTTTAAATCTGTGGTGTTTTTCCAGTACGATTGTCAGTCACTTTCTCCATCAATAAGAAACAAAGATGACTTTAAGAAGGTTTAGGGGAACAACAGCAACATGACTCTTCTCATACCTTTTTGCTAGACTGGAAGGAAGCAGTTACTGAGTACAGTAAGTGTTACCACAGGGCCGGCCCAAGCCCCACCCCGCCTTCAGGGACCCCTGGTCTAGAGGCGTAAGTGCCTCACTCTCCATTACTGCCGCCCTCCATTAGGAGCAGATAATGCGAGAGATACCACTTTCACAATAAAACAGTGCACTTACACCACACCTTTCAACTCAGCATTTCCAAATGCTTTAAAAATCATTATTATTTTTATTATTTATTTGTGGAATCCCAGCAGTCTACTCAGCACTGGGAAGTACAGTCAAAGCCACAGAGCTACGGTCTCAGTTTCGCAGACTTAAATGACGCTCAAATCCGCCCCCTCCTTGATGTGCCAGTAAAAAATTTGAAGGTGGATGTCTGTATGTGCATGCTTACCTTGAGAAAAGGGAAGAGAAACTTGTCTGAGTTACCCTGCTACTTGAATAGCTGAAGAAATTTAGCAAAGAGCTTTTGTAGAGTGTTGTGCTGACAAACCAACAACAAAACCAAGAAAAAAGCAAGATAGCAAATACATGGCTTTAGACCTAAAATTCAGAAAATGGAAATGAATTGCCCTCATCAAGGGCAACTACAGTAACACTTTAAAGGGGTTATTAAGCAGTGCAGGAAGTGGAAATCAATCATGCTCTGCATATTGTTCAATGGTCATTATTTCCTGGGTCAAATCTGCTTGACATTCAATTTAATACAGTCTTTCATCAAGCTGAAAAGCCCTGGAGAAACTTTCACTGGCCACCCACATTTTCCAATAGGACTGTTGCCTGATCCACTTCATTTTTCTGACTTATCATCATTGCGTATTTCTGCCTTCTACTGAAAGACTTCTAGTCTTTACATGACTTGTGAGGTGGTGGTGTTGTCCATTCCTATAAGGAATGTGTTGTCCATTCCTATAAGGCTAGAAGCTGGTCCAGTGTCTGACCCATCGTGGGTTCTCAATAAATAGTTGTGAGATGAGAGAACAAGTTTTCATAATACTCTTCCAAGCTGTCTGAAAGTGCATTTGACACATCTTACTCCCTCAATGAAGTTCTAAACTAAGACAGATGGCAACAAAGCAGAGATAGTCCAGATGCAAATTAAAAATTTAATGAAATAATGATTTCAGTTGCTTTAAATCAAAGTGACCAAATGCATTTGTAGAAAATATATGTTGAAATCTAGCTTGCCCTAGTCTTGAATTTAGCCAATGAAGGTATTTTTTGGGAGGGGGGTGGGGTGGTGGCGGCGAAGTATGAGTTCAGGAATTTTTGTGATGATGGGAGGCAGAAATCATAAACTGGAAGGGTTTGTGGACATGGGGTAGGACCATGGGGGGATCACCGGAAAGTAGAATAGAGATCATTCATTGGACTCAGTAGATCACAGGAGGCAAGGGAGTCAGGGAGGTAGAGAAAAGTTGGGTTACTTGGGGTGTTCTGTGAAAAGTAAAGACTATCAGGTATAGAAACCTACTTTAAGGATATTGTTGGAAACATAAGACCATCATTAGCAACATGATGGAGGAAATCATAAAGTAGAAATTCAGGAAATAGGAGCTGCCATAATGCAGCCAAAATAAGGAGGATGTTTATTGCGTCTTCTGGGGTTAGTGCTGCTCACCACCCTGGGCAGTACTGTGTGATCCCCAGAGCTGGGAGCTTAAGTTGGGCCTAGACACACACAATAATCATCCATAAGTCACAAAAGCATGTTTCCTCTGTTAGAGGAAAACATGCAGTATTCCTTTTCTTTCACTTTCGCAAGCTGGTAATGCGGAAAGACTGTATATCCTCATCTGTCTGGCTGTGCTGAGGCTTAAACATCCTGAGCCCCTTAGAGGAAGCATGCTGCAAAGCAGAGGAGAACAGGACGCCTTCTGAAAATGAGTGAGCTAGAGCCACTGAGAAGCTGCTGGGCTCATCTCGAAACCCACCAAGTAACAACAGCCCAGCCAGAAACGGAGTTCAAAAGTCAAAAGTGTCTGACTACCCTAAATTGAAAGAACATCCAAAAATCCAAATTGCGTGGCGTGGCTCAGGCTGCTCTATTACAAAGTTCATACTTAGGTTTCACGTGTTTGTATTCCAATGTGCAGTGTCTCTTTAAAAATGGAACTGTTGAGTTTCAAATCAGGAAGTAGCAAAGTGGCCTCACAGAGAGCATATGGAAGGTTTTTGTTTTGGGGGGTGGGGGAAGGAGTTGGTTTTGTTTTTAGTTCTGTGGAATTTCAGTCCAATCAACACCTAGGCTGCTCCTTAAAAAAAAGAAGAAAGACCCTTTATCTCTCTCTCTCTTTCTCTCTTTTTCCCTCTTCCTCTCTTCCTCCTTTCCTCCCTCCCTCCCTCCCTTCCTCTCATCCATCTTTCTTCCTTTCTTTCTTTCTTTCATGATTCAGTGCACAGGCATCTAACCAGACATCCAAAAGGCAAGTCGAGGTACAGCAGCAATAGTGAGCATCTAACCTTTATTCTCACTTTCAATAGGGAAATGCTTTATAGGTCTTCAAGATGTCAGCGCCCAAAAGGAAACTGTTCAGTCCTCTCATTTCAAAGATGAGCAAACCTGGGAAAGTCCCAGGTCATCTGGCCAGTTCACAGGTCCTATAGCACAGGTTTACTTTAGTGATGGGGGAAAAAAAAGGAAATGAGCCACCTTGAAGGCACTTAAGCTCCAACTGGCCAGCTATTCTGGGTAGTTAAATGCAATTAGGATTCTTAGATTTGCAGTTTCCAAAGAGGATAATTTCTTTATCTTTTTTTTTTTTTTTTTTTTTTTTTTTTTTTTTTTTTTTTTATGAACAAGCAAGGAGGCAGGTCAGAGAGAGAGAGAGAGAGAGAGAGAGAAGCAGACTCTCTGCTGAGCAGGGAGCCTGATGTGGGGTTTGATCCCCAGACCCTGAGATCATGACTTGAGCCCAAGGCAGATGCTTAATTGACTTAGCCACTCAGGTGCCCCTAAAGAGGATAATTTCTCATAAAGGTCCCATTTCAATAAAACTGCCAGTACTTCCTTCCCTTCTTAACTTTACCTGGAATTCTAATCATTACTTCCATGCTTGAATGTGTCACTCCCCCAGACGAATGAATTTTCTCATCAATGCCACCGTACTGCCTGCAACCCCATCTGGAGCAGTTGGCCCACACTCTTCTGCTCCTATCCAGGTTCCTCTCCATGCTGGCTGCCCATCCCAGATCTACCACTTCTTCAAAGAATCTGACTCAATGCCCAGATCTTTTAAGATTTGCTTGATCAGAGCTCGGGCCCTATCTGAAGTGGTCTTCCTTACTCTCAACTCATAGCCCTCCTTATGAACAAACATCCAGGTGAATTGAACACTTACATACGGCACAGTGAATGTAATAAGCCACTATGCTTGTGCTTTTTTAATTCCTCCAGGATGCCTAGCATGAATAGACACAATTTATTGAGCACTAACCGCGCATCCCATACTTTGCTGGATATTCAAAATACATTATCTCAGCTTAGGAACCTTGTAAAATAGGCAGTATGCTCAACTGATGTAGCCAAAATCTAGCATCCAGGGGCACCACTTTTTCCCCTAGATCTGCCAACTAAAATGTGGTGGGGTCAGCATTAGAATGCGGGTGTGTCTGAATCCAAAGATCCTATGCCGAGCTTCTATGCAAAACTGCCTCCTGTCTGAGTAACCTGCACATCAAAGTCACTAAATATTTGTGAATTTCATGAATAGATGAATGAGTAAGTGAATTAATATGGAATCTGTTCCCTGTACCAGCCTGACTTGCAAAAATGAAAATAATAAGAAATTCTGAATCTTGGTGCCTCTGAACAAATGTGGTCACATAGAAAGTACAGGAAAAACAGAAATGTTTTAAGAAGTTAGCAGTGAATTTGATCACTGATAGTCTACCTGGAAGTGATATGACTCACAGGGAATGAAACAAGGCTCCAGTCAAACTTGGCAAGCATTTGGAAGTTTAGCTCATGCATCTTAAATATTCTACTAACCTCAGCCCTTATTTTCCCTCTGCTCTTGTTTTCTTACTCATTTTAAATGTATTTTAACTTTTTTATATTGAATGCATGTTTTATATACAGTAAATGCTTTTATTTGCTACAGTGGAAGTATAAATCAGTTTAATGCATAATAAAATTAATTAAGAAAATAAAAATTGGTGCTCAGATTTACAGAACAAGTTCAGAAATGTTTACCGAGAGGATAGAAGTGGTGGCTCATGCTTCATGTATCATTTCAGCCAAGCATAAGACTATAATTATGAAGTTGTATTTCAGGGAAGACCTGAAACGTGTGGTGTTCCAGGAGGGTACTTAAAGCTACAACCTGTCAGTATTAAAATCAGAAGAGTTTAGTGGCCAATGAAAGAGATATGGGATTTTCATAGAATTTTTAAAAATCCCAGTAAACCGAACAAATAGCTGAATTTTAAAATGAGTTTTTCTTCAAACACCATGAAATTTGCAAACTGATATTTTAAAACACAGAGATGAGGGCTGATTAAGACTGAAAGATATGGTTTTCTTGAAGTTTCTTGGTGAATTAATATCAAGACAATAAAGAGAAGCACATTTTGTGACCGAGACCACCTTCAATTGTATTTCCTAATGGTAACAGGGGCTGGGAATCACTGGTCGGCTCCACTCATATCCCATGAATACTTCAGGATATTTTTGTTTTGTTTTTGAAGATTTTATTTATTTATTTATTTGACAGAGAGAGATCACAAGCAGGCAGAGAGGCAGCAGAGAGAGAGAGGGGGGAAGCAGACTCCCTGCTGAGCAGAGAGCCGGATGTGGGGCTCAATCCCAGGACCCTGGGATCAGGACCTGAGCTGAAGACAGGCTTTAACCCACTGAGCCACCCAGGTGCCCCAATACTTCAGTTTTGATGAAGAAAGGCCTTGTTCAGATTTCTCCAGCTGTGGTAAGCAGCGGGGACATGAACGCGACTCTCACTTCATTGGAACCAACTTAATTCAGTGAACCAGCCATGGAAAGGGAAACAGTTAGGAAAAGGGAGAGAGTATTTCTTACCAAATTGTCATTGCCCTCTGCTTTGTCAGTGGGTATTATTGTCTATGACAAATTCTCAGGGGTCTCCAAAGAATCAGAGTCAAGCCCTTTTTAAGAGTGCTGAAAGGATGGGTATCTGATTTGTTTTAACTGCACGCATGTGTGTGACCAAATAAAGCAGATCTCTGAAGAGTCTTTTTCCAGATGGATACACGACATTTGTACTTTATCTGAGCCCATTTTGGAGAGTGAAGGCTCTTCAAAAGTAATATAATCTGTGGGGACTGAGGGCTTGATACTCAAGAACCCAGATTTCAATTTCTGGGGACATCAGTGAACTGTACCTCCAGTTACTGATTTCAATTCTAAAATAGAAAAATTAAAGCCGCCCTGACTTTATTTTTCATTAAACAGTGTGGCAAGTTTAACAAACCTGTGTCTCCAACTCATGTGTTGTAAGACAAGCTACCATAAATTTTCAGCCAGAAACTACCTTTAGATTTATTTGGAGACTAGAATTTATTTCCGTTTTTTCACTTCCTCAGTCTATGGAGTTACAAAGCAAGAATTTTTGCTCCTCTTTGTTAAAGAGTCCTATCTATGAAGACAGAGGTTTTATATCTTGAGAAATCTTCAAAGTCTGTGACAGTCATCATAGAAGTCAAACTGTAATTATCGTATCTGTGATCTATTTTTCTTTAGAAAAAATTGCCTGATCTAAGTTTATTTTTACAAAAAAAAAAACCCAAAACTAAATATAACCTAACAAAGCCTACAAACTCAAATACATCTTTATTCTAAATTTAACTTGTTTTTATCTTGGCCTACCCTCATTTATGCTAATATTTGATTCATAAGCTTCGTCTTAAATGAAGTGTCCAACCTAACTAGTCTAGATGTGAGAGGGGGTGCTCACCTTGGTTTAGATGTGCGTGAACACTAACTTCCCCTTCAAACAATCACAGTCCTTTTCTCGGCACAGATAGCCAGGGGCAGCAGCAAGAGGGTGAAAGAGATCCATCATGAAATGTCCAGTGTCAATGTGTTCTCCCAATTTACTTACTGACCTTCAGCAGGCAGCCACACTCCTGACCCTCACGAGAGGGAGCCTGAGGGGGAAATGGCACTGGGTACCAATTCCTATGTCCTGTTGTTCTGTGGTCTCAATTAAGTGCTAATTAATTACCACTGGCATCTTTGGCATTGCTTGTCAAATTGCATTTAGGAGTATCTTTTCAGTGTTTAAATATCAGTTATCCAAAATCCGCAGCTAAAAATCCCGTGTGTGACTACATCCTTTGTCTTCCTTTTCAAAACTGTGTTTCAAAATTAAGCAAATATATCTATAACCGCGGCAGGTAGCTTTCAAATACAACAAGTAGGAGTTGGTATTGTCAATTTTGATGAATAGTACTTCATTAATACACATCCTGTTATTCAGTCTCCACCTGCACTTGCTGATGTCGCCTGGAATCAATTAACTCATATAATTTGATTTATTTTACAAAGACATTTTGGGATGTGCTGTGCTGATGATAAAGGTCCTATTTTAGCAGCTCTTGATTGCAAGTTAGATTGTACCTGAATGGATTTCTGTTTCTGCACGGATATGTATACACGAGTGTGTGTTCTGCAAGTGACTGGGAAGCAAATACTGCTTGAAGAAGTCTTGAATTAAAGAATTAATTTTAAAACATGGTGGGGGGTATTCCTCCTCAATATTCTGACTTTCTCTGAACAGCCCTAAATAATACAGATTCCAAAATGTTATGCATTCTCTCTCAATCAAGCTATTTTACTTAGCAGGTTAGTGAGTCTTCTTTTAAATCAAAGAGCAAAACGGGTCACTAAGCCCCAAAATTTAAACACTAGCTAGGACAAAGATATTAAAGCCAAATATTAGATTCAGATTTATGCATAATTTTGTTTAGTTTTGCTTTCCTTCAGATGTGATTTCTCTTTCTCCCCTAAATATTTACAAGTCATGGTTTCTGGATCAATCCATTTGATCCCAATTATGTACATTATGAAAACAGCTCTTTGATTTCTATAGATACTTGAGACATGCTTAGAGTGGTACAAGCAACAAAAGTCTCCTCAAACTATTCAGGCAAAAAAGAGAATTCATTGAGTTACTTAACTCGAAGTTCAATGATTAGCTGTGACTTTGGATATGACAAGATCCAAGTGCCCCAAATTGCCAGGAATCTGCCTCTTTCCAACTCTAAACTGATCATCTCTTGGTTAGCCTCATTTTCACTTAAAATCTTTCCTCCTGGCAGCAAGATGATAGCAGCAGGATTGTATCGTGCCAGCTGAGCATCCTCAGGGGCAAGTAAACTTCTCTTTTGTTGTGGGAATAGAAAATTCCCAGGAATAATTCTCCTTGGACTGGCTTGGATCCCTTGTTTATTCCATATTTGTTCCTAATCCATTCACTGTGGCAGAGGAATGCAGGGCTCTCATGAGTCAGACGTGGGATACAAGCCCATTCCTGGAGCCAAGGTCAAATCCACTCAAAACACAGAGACTGGGAATGGGGTAGAAATAGTTTGCCCCAACGATGGTCTTACCACAAGCAAGAAAAAATAATGAGTAGAAAGAAAAGAAAATTCATGTGTCCACAAGAGTAAATTATAGCTACAATCTTTTATTTTCAAAACATCACACCCTATCTCTTATCATAATACTTCAATCAATAGAAGTAAATGAAGGCTAAATCACATTAAGGAGCACTGGTGTCTATAAATAAGGAAGGTTTCCTATCTCTTATTCCCATTTTCTAGAAAACTGACATCGAGGTCCATCCAAGCAGAACCGAAATAATATCCATCCATCCATGCATTCCTTCATCCATGTAACACTAATGAGTCTGTATGGTGAGACAGGTACTGAAATAGGTACTAAGGCTACAAAAATAAATAAGACAGCTCCTTAAGGAGTCTGTATGTGGAAGTAATGCACTATAGTACAAAGATAGAAGACTTTGGAGTTAAATAGAGCTGAATTTCAATCCAGGTCTTTTTCTCATTGGTTGCGTTAATGTAGACAAAATTCTCATTCGTTCTGTGCTTCAATTTGCATATCTAAAAATAGGTGTATTGTAAGAATTAAATGGACAATATATATGATCTGCTCAGCATAAGGCCAAGCACATAAGGTAATTGTTCAACAATTAATAGTTATTACTATGTATATCGAGTAAGATAATGCAGATAAAACAGATTTGTTTACACAGTGCCTGGCACATAATAAGTATTCAGGAAATTGTAGTTGGAAACTATGATCATATGAAATAGAATAAGGGACTAAATCTGAGAGAAAGCAAAATATTAAAACCTAAGAAGTAGGGGTGCCTGGCTGACTTAGTCAGTGGAGCATGGGACTCTTGATCTCGAGACTGTAAGTTCAAGCCCCGCCTTGGGTGTAGAGATGACTTAAAAATAAAAATCTTGAAAATGAGACCCAACAAATAACTATGATGATAGATGTGGGGAAAACCTTAAGAGTTCATCCAGACCTACCCTCATCTTTGGAGAAAAACCTTTTATAATTTTAGATAGAGTCAGATTTATCCTCTCTTCAAAGAAAGTGCTTCCCAAAGCAACTCTCTTTCTTTTGGCTTTCATATTTCATCAGTTTACATAATATTTAATTAAATTACATAATTATAATAATAAGTACAACTGGCATCAACTTGTCTGAGACTCTCTCCTGGGACTTCCTTCTAGTGGGAACAGATGCGCACAGTTGAGTCATTAACTAGCCACGAAGATCCAGTGTATTGTGGGCATTGGTCAGTGTATTTTGCAGAGGAAATAGAAAGCTGGCTAAGTAGAAGTCAGCCAAGAGAACTTCTATGGTATTTCAGCCGCCTTTTGCTTCTCCTCATCTTCTTGTATGGCCCTAGTCTTGAAAACTTGGCATATTTGGCATATTTAGTTGTATTTGTAAAATCTTCTGTAGCTGATAGACTTTAAACTGTATAACCAGAAGTTTAAACATGCCTTCTGGAATCCGTTTTGTCCTTCCATAGTCACAACTATGTATTGAGCAAAATAAAGCAGTGTGAGTAAAAAATGATGGAACATGAAGGATGAATACTTGGTGCTGCCCTAAATCCATTTCTAACTCTAGTCTTCAATAAGGGGTTATATGTTCATTTCTGAGAACAAGAAGATAGAAACTTGTCTCACACACTGAAATGACACTATCCGTTGGGTAGAACCTGAAAGATCAGAATATGATTTCCACACGCATCTGTCCAAATGCATAAAATTAAGGAGACATTCTTTGTACTCTTCATGGTGACCTCATGAAGATTTTTGAAACTTATTTGTTTATTGTCTTTCAAGCCTCAAAATCAGAGTGCCACAAAAGTGGAAAGTGTTAGCAGCATATGTATCTTTAATATGGGGGTTTGGAGGGATTAATGACTCTGTTAAGTTTTAGATAAGGGTCATGAAAGGCTGAAATCGAATGACATTCTTATGTATAATCAGGTACAACTTCTGAGAAGAGAATTTAAAGTAGTTCAGTCTGTGACTCAGTTAAAATTTTATGACCAGAGGAGAAAATAAGCTATCATGTGGAATTGGTCAAATCCAGAAGGCATATGCCTTTCACTGGTGGTCCGTGAGGTATTAAAGAGCCCTAAGCTATAAAAGCATATTCTAATCTTCAACTGCATGTTAGAAGTTTGGATTTTTCTCAAATACTCACCGGCCACCCAGCACACTCCGGTAATAAATAAGATGGCTTGTTGGTTAAAGTTGACCTGAACGAGACCGATTCTTTAAATTTGTATAACCTCTAGGCCTCTATTGGAACATCATAAATATTTGCTTATTTCACTATTTTTTAAAAGATTTTATTTATTTACAGTAAGAGATAGCACACACTAGCAGGAGGAGGGGCAGATGGAGAAGAACAGAGAGAGAAGCAGACACCCCACTTATCTGGCAGCCTGTCTCAGGGCGTGCTCGATCCCAAAATGCTGAGAGTCCTACACTTAACTGACCAAGCTACCCACACACCCTGATTTCACCACTTATGTTGAATATGTCTCCTGTAGCCATTATAATCTCAATATTTTGGTGTAAAGAACAATTTAAAGTTTAAAAATTACTATTGGTGAGAAAAAGATTTATGAGCCAAAGCATTCTTTTTAGTCTGTTTTTCTTAGTCCACCGATTGAAATAGTTACTCAATCCAAATCATACGCCCTGCAAAGAATTTACGTTAACAGCCATTTGCACAGACTGGATCATCCTTCTTAACACTGGCTTTAGGTGCCAAGGAAGACACTCTGTTTGGTCCCATTCCTTGGTTCAAGGCTCCACCCCTGGTCTAAGCAACTTTAAGGAAATATGGCTAGGTTTACCTACTGGGAGAAAAAGGAATATTTTGGTGAGTGCTCATGGAGAATGTTGAATGGGGGTGAGGGGAACTGCAAAAAGAGGGTGAAACCAGGTTATAAGAGAGCTAATATGTCTTAGTAAGGAACTGGGATTTTGGCCTAACGGGCAATAGAAAGTCACTAATAGTTTTCAAGCTGAAAAGACTAATCCACGTAATGGGATGAAGAGAGCCCTGCTGCAGGTCAGCTCTACCTTGGAAGTCTCTGTGACCTGTGTTTGGGGACAGGGAAAGACAGCCATTCTGCCACTGAGCAGAAAGAGACGGCAGCCTAGGCAAAAAGAAGCTGGCAAAAATTAGGTGAGGAAGTTGAGCTCCCCAGCAGTCGGTCTGGGGTTCAGAGCTGAGCTCTGGTCCTCAAGGAGAAATGAAAGGCAGAACCAAGAATCAAAACCACAGGCAGAAGTGTCGTCTGGGAGAACTGGGTGCATACAGCTCAGTCCTGCTGCTCGCTGGAATTAGTCATTCCTGGCAGGATCCATGGGCTCTTCTGAAGAAACAGGTACAGCTGAAGCAGGCAAGCAATGGTACTGTGAATCCTTAGGAAATCTCCGTTGTCAGTCTCAATCAGCCTTCCTATCAAATTTAAAATAAAATGTGTTCAGACCTCCAAACCTTATAAAACTAGAAACCCAGTGTCTCTTAGATTATCAGAAAGGATTTACCCTTCGTCTAGTTGTTTCTGGCTTGATTTCCTCCTACAGCTGAACCCACCACTAACACACGTCTCACCACTTGCCAGTGGTGCCTGACCTTGACAGTTCCTTTGCTTTGCTTTCGAAAAGCTCACTCCAAGATAGAGCACCGGGTAGACGTTTGCTGAAGATTCGTGGAAGATGGAAAGATTACATGACACCGAGCCTAGCAGATGATCCCAAATTGAGACTTAAATGATGGGCATCCCCATTACTAAAATGCACTTTGGCCATCCTCATCGCTAAAAAACATTCACGGGTTGTCTTTTCCATTGGGCCTCCCAGTTCCCACCATGTCACTCTGCCCCAAAGCTCTTCTTTCACATTCTTTCTTTTTGTATACAAACTTCCTAAGTTCATGTCATATTTTAGACAGAGAATTTGGTTATCTTTTTCTGAGTGTGTTCTAAGGATTTTCTTTCCACAACCAAAATGGTCCAGCAAAGCATTTTGTTAAGGAAGAAGGGTGGGGGATACTTTTTCTCCCTTAAGAGGAATTCTGTTGCCAGCTATTAAAATGTTTCTTCCTAATATACTTAAATCCATACGTTGAGCATAATTGCATTTTTCTTTTTTCTTCTTTTTTTTTCTTCTTCTTTTTTTTTTAGAAATAAGCATAATTGTATCTTTTTAAGTTAGGTGTGGATTCATGTAACTAAAGTGACCTGGAACCGGCTATTGGGCTACCCCTGTATTGTACTGACTTTTCCGGCTATCGCTGTCTAACTGCCTATTCTGAACAACAGTCACGTCAGAATCTACCTCTTGACAATTTATAGATTCAATGCTATTGAGACAGGTAGAGAGGTAATCTCAGCAGCGAGGCAATTCCCTTGGGCTATTACACATGCAAGATATCTCCTCAATTGAAAAACGCTACTGGAAGATTTCACTGTGAACTCCAGTAAAGAAAATTCTTGAAATTGCAGTGTTGAAACTAGTAAAAGGGCGCCATAAGAAGCAACATTCTCACCAGGTTGTTGATAACCGCTTGAGAAATTTACATCTTGAGACTGTGTCAGATGATAGTGATGCCGAGTACCAGATCAACGATTCTCCGGGTCTCTCAATTCACCTCGTCCCAGGTCAAGCGGGGACAGTTGACTGTCTTATTGCAAAATAAATGTGGGCCCCAAACGGTTAGCTGTACAGCATGAGCCGTTTCATGTCATGCCTAAAAGAGAACGAAATCCTCTTGGGAGACCACGAGCACCCAGTCTACACAGCTTCCAGTGTGAGGCCCATATTTGTGTGCTTGAGACTTGATTTACAACTGCCTCTTGTTTTTCAAAGACCAAAACCATCCTACCCATTTTGGGGGGATATAGTGAAACTGTGGATGACCCAGAAAAGTAAAGAAAGCCGTCAAGGCTCTAGCAGCTCTATTCCATGTACTGAAATCCTGCGAAACTACATGAGCACCCAATCATTCATCCCCCCCTCCCACACTAAGACCACCCCAAGTCGCTGAACCGAACAATGACAGCGAGAGGTAAGAGACTAAGGCAGCTCACTCACCCTAAGCAATAGTGGTCCCTTGGCAGACAGGGTGAAAAGTCACCTTAACAGGTGACAGACACATGGGCCTTGTCTGGAGCATTAGTGAACAATATTAATGAAAACTAATTAGATAGGTTTTGTTGAAATGTTTCCAAAGTGATGAGCAAAATAAAGCCAACCCAAAGAAAATATTTAAAAATCTCCCACTGAGCATGCTCAGAGAGAGCACTTTAACTTCTTTTATTTTTAAAATGCTCAACCATTTTCTTCAAAAACTTGGCTTGATCTTCCTGATTCCATGATAACTGAAGTCATGCCAACTTTGATGTTTTTAGCTTCAGCTGTTTGAGAGCTATATGTGATCCCCCCAAAAGGTTGGAATGATTTTTTTTTTTCCTGAGTGAAGAAGAAAGCATATGTTTTAACCCTCATGTGCCTTTTTTGAAAAGGATGAATTAACATCTTATAATATTTTACCTTTGGGCTTTAAAAAAAAAGTTGAGTTTGAAAGTCAAGGAGACATTTTTTGGAAATTAAAATAGAGACACAGGCCTTCAGGATCGTCTATGGACTTTGTCTGTTTTACCAAATACATTTAGTGACTCGCATGTCTGCTGGGATTGTTTTTAACGTGGCCTCGGAGACAAGGCAGTTTGGAGTCTTGAGCAAGATGGACCACACACAAACCTAATTTCAGGACATCAAAAGAACATAAAACTAATATGCAGAAACACTGGAGCATCTTGAATACATTTTTTTCTAACCAGATAAATGACAAAAAGAATGGGGAATAAAAACGAATTTAAAAAGCCTTAATCCACCTGACGGTCTAATTTTCCCTTTTAACTTCTAGAGAAACAGGAAGGGAGGAGTAAACAATGAGATGTTGGAGACCCAGTAGTACCAAATGTAATTGCTCCCATTGAAAGAGAAAGTAGTCTGAGGGGAGGAATGTCAGTCAGGGTGACTTGTGAGAACCGTGTCTACATTCTTTTCTATTTACCGACCACACCAAGGCTTCTCAAAGATCTCCTTAGGGAGCAGCTGGTCATTGGCTCTTCCTAGGACACACCAGAGATGACAAGAAAGGAAATCGGGATAACTAAGGCTGATAAAATTATTAGCTAGGATGGCAGACAATAGTCCCAGTAATGCAGGAGGAGTGTGTCAAGCGGCTTCAGGCAAGCCCTGTGTTTAGTGCAAAACTTACATGGGAAATAGCTTCTGATCTAGGGTTCGACATCCCCAGCTTACCACAGATGGAAACACTGGACGTTATCAGTGCTTCCATGCAGACCTAGGTCATTTCTGCAGAGGACCTCACAGTGCCAAGTCTATCAGTATCAAGTTAAATTTCAGTGAATCACAATTCCCACTATATTCTGGTTATGTACCCGAAACTCTGGAAGAACAACAAAAGGAAAGAATTGGTAAAGAAATGACAAATGTCTCACTCTCTTATAATGTCAGAAGAACTATGGGCAGAAAAAATGAAACCAGAATGAAAGAAAGGTTTAAAAGGAAATTGACTCTGTGTTTACAAAAGGATTCCAGTTCTGGGTGAACTGTCCAACTCAACCAGTTTCTTTGGAGAAACATGATTAAAGTGATGACTGAGGTGTTTTGTGTCCTAGCCTCAGTTTCCTTTATTCCCCTCTGAGTCCAGGAACAGCCAATCAGAAAATAACCTGGCCTGGAGGCTTGTCAGTGATAATAATTGAAAACATCTGTCCATGTAGCAAGTGTGGGAAGCCAACGCAGTTCCCTGACAGAGGGAGTTCTCAGACAGCAAAGCCATAACCACGACTGTGCTCATATTCTCCTTCACAGACTTTTCTCACTGCCAGCTGTCTTTATTCTCCTGCCAGGAAAGCAAGGGGCCTGGGGCTCTTACCCAGGCTGGGGTTAAGTGAGCTGGGACTAGGGGAAGGAGGGGGACAGGCTGGCTCGGAGCTCTGGGTGTGGAGACAAGGGCTATCTGATTGGGTAGTAAAGAGACCTAGAGCTGAGGGAAGAGAACAACAAATACAAAATCCAATGAGGTATGAGAAGGACAGAGGGACAACAATAAAAGAACAGGTTAGATTCTGCACCCAGATGACATGGGTTTAAATCTTGGCGCAACCAGTTTTTGGTGATACTAGAAAACCTGCCTCAAGTTTCCCATCTTTGAAAATGCATATAATAATAGCACCTATCTCGAAAGACTTCTGTCAGGGGGCGCCTGGGTGGCTCAGTCGTTAAGCGCCTGCCTTTGGCTCAGGTCATGATCCCAGGGTCCTGGAATCGAGCCCTGCATTGGGCTCCCTGCTCAGCAGGAAGCCTGCTTTCCCTCTCCTAGTCCCCCTGCTTGTGTTCTCTCTCTTCCTGTGTGTCTCTCTGTCAAATAAATAAATAAAATCTTTAAAAAGTAAAATAACTAAAAATAGATTTTAAAAAGACTTCTGTCAGGAAAGATAAGTAAGGTGGCATATTGACTTAAACAATCACTGTTTTCTTCCCACAAATATTGCTCATCTCCTTTAAAAATCATGGGGATTTTTAAAAACTGCCTTGCCAACTTGTGCTGCCTGGCTTCTTGGGATCCCGGTATTGACTCTTTCCTTGTAACCCCCACACTGTGGACTGCACTCTCTTCTGTCTGATCTAGCGGACTTCATTTCACCCCCACTGTCCAAGGCCTCCCTCCGCCATCCCAGAAGTCTGGCGGATTCTGCAGCTTGATGCTGAACCTATCAAATGAATATCTGGTCAGAAGAATCCCAGTAAAACATTATTTTAGCCAACTGAAGAGAAAATTCCAGGTTGTAGGTTAGAGAAAATTTAAAACAAGGAAAGTTGGAGCAAGAAGAAGAAAGAAAATAAAGTTCTTAGTAGGAAGATGTAGATGTTTTCCTTGCCTACAGGGGAAAAGAAAAAAAATCCTCATTGAGAATATAATAAATCAATAGGTTTAGAAAGAAAATATAAAGAAAAGATTATAAAGGACAACTTTTAAAAATACCAAATTATCCAGATCATTTCTTTGTTTAAGATACTCCAAACATAAATTAACCACCTCTGGAAACGACATTAACAGTCACATCACCACAATTGTATTTATAACTAACTCACAGTTATTTGATGTATGATATTCACTTGGAAGCTAGAAGGAATAAATCCAGCTTGCAAAAAAGCAGAACTCACTTTAAGGGTGGGGCTTAGGTCCTGAGAAAATCTTGCTCGACACATGGGTGGCAAGAAATAATACAAAGGGAGAAACTTGGGGAGGCCGGCTTTGTATCATTAGTTAAGAACAGTTATGTATTGTATATGTATCCAACATAAACACTTGGCTAAGGATGTTATTCTACTGACAGTGTTTGCCTTTCCTTATGGTCATCAGCTGGTGACTACTGCTACTTGGCTGGGAAGCCCTTCATCCATAAAGAAAAGCACCATAAGTAATAATGAGTGTGCGTTTGTGTTCGTGGCGAAGGAAGAATTCAGATTCCACAAGAGATTTTTTTTTTTATCCAGTTGAAATGAATCAAACTGTTTAACCTAATTGGGCTTCTATAAATCAGGAGTGTTGTCATATTAGTAATCCTTCCAGATAAGGCATTTCAAGGAGGCGCCATGCAAGAGTAGAAATGTATAAACACAAAATAAATAGAATCCGTTCACCCTTCCATTCAGCAGCCTTGTATATCTTCCCTCTTTCTATTATCACTATTTAATAAAATTAGCACTTAAGAACTGACATTAGTAGATTTTTTTAACCATTGGGAGACTATATTTTTTCCTTTCTATGACTCTGTCTTCAATATGTACATACAACCACAGGAAGGCTTGATCTTTTGATGATTATAAGGTCAACAGAACATGGGGAGTAGGGTGGAAGGGTAATGTACATCCATTGGAAACTGGGTTTTAAAAACCCATATCTTCAATACTGTACACCTTTTTTTTTTTTTTAAAGAAGCAGGTATGCATGTGTTAATCTGGAGAATCACCAAATCATATCTCTTTTATATATTTCTTTAAGTCTCCTTCAAATAGTTGCCTTTGAAAACTAATTCTAATATATTTCTCAATTCACTGTTTGTCTACTTTGACCCCTCTAGACAGCTCTAATTTTCTCTCTCTCTCTCTCTCTCTTTTTTCTCTATACCCACTTAAGGGTAACTTGGTTCAAATCCCCCAGAGGCAGTTTGCCTCTCAAGTTCCCAGATTTCTTCTCATCCAGGGATACCTGGTATTACTTCTATAGATGTATCTGATTTCCTTTGGAAATGACTTTTCCACTGAATGGCACATTCCTGGCACTTGTGCTACCATTCTCCATCCAACTCCAATGTGCGCATTGTTGTTGGTCACACGGCCTTTCCCGCTGCAGCTTCGGTTTCAAGGTCCTTCCCTGCAGAGCAGACAGCTAGCATCAGCCAGGTAAAGCAAACCTGTGTGCCTCCACTGCCGGAGTGGGTCTCTTGGTCCATTGCCACCATTCTTTCATAGGTGTTATGAAAACAAGAACGCAGAGTACAGACACACCCTTATGCTTCCAAGAGAACAGGAGGCTCATGTCTGTTTCCTTAAAAATCCCTAGTGCCTGTCTTTTTGTTTCATTCTTTATTTTAATAAATAAATGTATATCTTGTTGTAAAGATATACATACACACCCTTTACATACCATATAAAGAATGCATAAACATATACATGGAAGTATACACACATAATGTAAAATATTATTACAAACCCCTAACATTTCAGGGCTCCCTTATTTTGCAATTGATGACTATGCTTGCCATGTGTTTCCAAGCCTGTCAACTTTCCTTACAAATTATTTCAAGTTTGCGGAAGAAAAAAGGGCTTAAACTTTTTTTTTTTTTTTAAGGTGGCATTGTTCAACAATAGGATTTAGAGCAGAAGTGATTAGAAATCATCCAGCCCAACTGTCTACATTTACAAAAGGGGAGCCTGACACTCAAGAAAGCTTAGTGAATCCCTCAAACCCTGCACATCCCTGCACGTGGTAAAAAGCAGAGTCAGGGGAGAAAGGCAGGCTTTCTGTTTCTTTGTACAATCTGATCTTCCATCCAAGCAGGAAAACTGTTGAACTCTAATGAGACGAAAGCTTCCTCATGGAGTCACCTGTTCCTCCAGGTTTCTGTGGTAATCTGGGTGGGTAGGCCTCTTGGACTACTATGCAATTCCATAGGTCAGAGAAATGGATTCTTTCTCACTTGGGTGATGTAGACATTATCTGTCAGGAAGCAAGACTCTCCAACACAAACTTCATAACTCCTGAATTCTATTTTTGACACCTTAACCTAAAGTAATTTCACACTACCTCATAAAACCTTTGAAAATGGTGCACTCGGGGATGATGTTTTGCACTTACTGAATTTCCTTTTCCAAAAAAGCCTCATCTACATGTTATATTCGATTGTTGTGTTTCCAGATTATATTCTCTGGTCATTCTCTGTAATTTTTTCCAAAGAAAGTGAAAAAAGAGAAGACAGGACAAAGTAGAAAGGGAAGGAGGAGTGACATGGAGACAAGGAGAGACTTAACATCGTAGCTGATGAACTTGGCTCTCCCTCTTGGACGTCAGAGAGAGTGGCCAAGAGGACTGTGGACAGCCTTGCTGCAACTGTAGATAGAAAAATATGGGGGAGTTCCTAATTTCTGCTCAACTTAGCACCCTTTCTGCTAGAGCAAAAAGGCATCCAGATGAGGAAAAATCATAACTTTTCAGTCACCTATAAAGTAAAACTATTTATAATCATAAAAAAACATAGAATGTCTAAACTTTCTACTGCAAATGAAAATAGGAGTAAAGCTGAAGGTGACATACCACCTAAGGTCAAAAATTCTGCAATCTAATTGAGGGAGATAAAACATATGTGCATGCAATAACTTAGAGATAAAAATAAAACACGTCAACAACAATGTAATACAGAATGTTTAAATGCCAAGAAAGCAAATAAGGAAGTGATCAGAATGCAATTTTTAAAGGCTCCCTAGCAGAAATAGGCTTAAATATGATTTTGGATATGGTGAATGACACAGAGTGCAAAACAATTCAGATGTGTATGGCCATAAGGATAGATGAGTGGGGAAATTGACCTCTGGACCCTGAGTGTATGCAATCTGCTGTCATTACCTTTTTTCTTCTTTTATTTCTTTTTAATTAATAGATTTTATTTTTTCAGAACAGATTTAGGTTTATAGAAAACTGAGCAGAAACTATAAAGAGTCCCATGTACTCCCCTGCACAAACACACAGTTTCCCCTTTTATTAACATCTTGCATTATTGTGCTACATTTGTTGAAATTGTTGAGCCAATATAAATACATTATTACTAATCAACATTGATGGTTTACCTTAAGTTCATTCATACTGTTGTAGATTACATAGATTTTGACAAATGTATAATGACATTTACCCACCACTGTGGTATCATACAGAATAGTTTCATGGCCCTAAAAATCCTTTGTGCTCTGCCTACTTCTCCCTCTCTCCCTGCTGACTCCTGATAACCACTGACGTTTTACTGTCTCAAGAGTTCTGCTTTTTCCAGAGTGCCAGATACTTGGAACCAAACAGTATGCAGCTCTTTCAGTCTGGCCTCTTTCACTTAGTAATTTGCCTTTAAGATTCCTTCACATCTTTTCATGGTTTGATAGCTCTTTCCTTTTCATCACCGAATAATATTCTATTGTATGTGCAACCATTTGTTTATGCAATCACCCATTGAAGAACATTTATGATCTTTTTAAATTAATTTAAAAGCAAAGTTTCTTGAACTTAATTTTTAACTAACTCTTTTTAACCAATGCATTGCTCAGGTAGGAAATAAGGTTCTCAGAACGCATAATCTTTTCACATTGAGACTTCTTTGTCTAGGGGAGTAGGTTATAATTTTGGGAAACATGATACTAGACTATCATTTCTGTCCTTAAACTTGAGTCATGGGCCACTTTATCTTCTTGCTCCATTCTTTGATGATGTGACAACAATGAATTTTGGAATATACAATCCAAAAATGAGAATTATAAAATTAAGTTCTGAATTTTTAAATGAATGTGGTTATTAACAGAAATCCATTGGGAGTCATGTCTTTTCCTTTCCTCTAAACTACAAAGATGTGTTGTTTTCACAATGTATCAGAATATAAGTCTGAATTTGAAGGTATGCTTTTCTCTCTTCTTTAGTTACAGTGTTACTTATGCCCCCCCCAAATTCCATGATTGTTCCAAAAGTGATATCCTAAGCTGTTGTTATTCTCCTAGTTGAAGCAAATGTCACCCGACACAACTGTGTCTTTCTTTTTTTTTTTTTTTTAATATTTTATTTACTTATTTGACAGAGAGAGAGATCACAAGTAAGCAGAGAGACAGGCAGAGAGAGAGGAGAAACAGGCTCCCCACTGAGCAGAGAGCCCGATGTGGGGCTTGATCCCAGGACCCTGAGACCATGACCTGAGCTGAAGGCAGAGCCTTAACCCTCTGAGCCACCCAGGCACCCCTCTTTTTAACATCAAATAACATTGATAACCTAATTACTATTACAATAATAATTATGATAATGATGATGATGATGATGTCGATGAAGGCTGTCCTGCCCCTTGGAGGTATTTACAATAAAAGTCATTTACTTGGCTCCATGGTTATATATACACATTGATTTTAAGACAGCACACTGGAGGCTTTGCCAGAAAAATTTAAAAGTTCAAGTAGAAAAAATAATCACAATATCTTTCAGTCATTTGCTGCTCATATTTGTGTCCTTAAAATGCACAACTAAATGCTTTCTGCATACAGATATCACTTGGTAGGCGGGGTGTATCTTATTACTGGGTTATTTTCCAGTACATTTGGCGTAGTTAAGGTAAAGCGTATTAACTTTCTCTCAAAATAAAGACGAAAACAGAGTTGTAGCGGCCGTGAATGCTTCAGCCATTGTCAGGAAGTTAAGAACTGACAGGAGGTCCAAATAATCAACTCTGCCTGGTGCATATACCGTAGTTTTCCCCTGGGATATCTGGTCTAATCCTACAATGTATCTGACTGGCATGAATGTAGAATTACTTTCAATAAAGATTTTATTTCAAGCTTGGATGATTTCCCCAAAAACATCTTGTCACTAAGGCAAAGTATATCATAGAATATCTGATTTTTTTTTCCCCTACAAGTCAGCTTTCGAGGGGGAAAAATACACATTTCAACTCAAGCACTCAACTCAGGTCAATTCACTGTAAAAAATCACATTTTAACATTTCTGGACTGATTAAAGATTTGCTGTGTTAAAGAAATCAGGGAACTGTCAACGGAAGCTTACCCTAAGTCTGCAAATGAAAAGAATAAGTAACACATTTGCTCATCTACAATTTGCACTCTCCCTGCAGTAGCCTCCAATCGAAGAGCAGGCAGGACAGATGACTCCATAAGCTAACACCCGGCTTCTAGAATATTTGTCTTTTTGCAAGTAAGGAACATTTAAAGGTCACATCTTCCAATAAGTATGAGATTGTTTCCAGGCTATATGAGAAATACGAATGGCTTGGTCATGATCACACTAAAATGATCTTCATTTCTCTATTTATTTTTTCTCTGTCTTTATGCTGTTCTCTTCCCTTGTGATGCCAAATTAAGTCAATGTGCTCAAGATAGGGGAACAGGACAGTTGCAGTACATTACTCTACTTTGAATTCACTGAAATGTTTCATTTTATGCTTGCTTACATTCTTCCAGCCTTGGTGTCACTTTGTTTAATTTAGGCTTCGTTCACATAATCTTAAACATATCTTATGTTACCTGTAGGGTTTCACCTTTTAGTCACTAAAAGTACACAAATCACATGGTTTAGTTCTAATGGAATAGGAGTAATTATTTTAATATCTAATAACCATAGTGTGTTATAGTTATACAATCTTTTAAATTCAAAACCTCTCTTATCTCTATTATTAGAGCTTATGACTAACACATAATATTATGATAAGATGTATGTGCAAGAATGAAAACTCAGCAGAGAAAACTCAAGAGAGGCATAGAAAGGTCTAGATGTGAGTCTCGAATTTTTACTTAATTGACTGTATGAACTTTAGACAGGTCATTTAGTCAAAAGTCTTTAAAATGTCTGAGTTTCAAAAAAGCATCACAGGCAAATTTGGGGGCCACACAACAGCCAGATTTGCCTGAGATGCTTTTTAGAAACTCAGAGACCTAGGCCTCAATCCAGGTAATGAAATCAGGATCTCTATGCAATTTCTTTGCTCTTTCAAAAGCTCTAGTCAAAGTAGAAAGCCAATGAGTCCTAATTTCCCTTTCCTTGTGTATAAACTAACAATTGACAGAAGTGAATGGAATCACATATGACAAAAATTAACATTTCTATAATTTGAGAAAAGTTTTGCATGCACTTTTCACTTAATCTTTAAAACAACCCCAGAGTTTAGTTTCACCATTAACCTCACTTTCTAGTGAAATCTGAGGCTCAGAGAACTAGATAGGACTATCTAAGACCATATAGTCAATACATGGAGAATAAGTACTGAAGATTCTGAGATTCCAGGTTCTCCCTAGAGCAGGAGTTCTCGTCCCAGACACAAATAATCGCACACAGAGTTTTTACCCTACCCAGACCTAACTACAGTCCAAATGCAACAGATTGTCTGTGGGTGAGTCCTGGACATTGATATGGTTTTGAATGCCTCACACATGACATTAACATGCAGCCAGGCTTGAGAATCTCTGCTCTAGAGTGACCAGAACATTCTGGAAGATATGAAGTACTATATGCGAGGTGTGATGACTTTACCCCAGGTTTGTTTTTTTCTCCTACAATGTTAACTACAATATTATTGACTATATTCCCTATGCTGTACTTTTTATCTCCATGATTTATTTTTTTAAGATTTTATTTATTTATTTATTCATGAGAGACAGAGAGAGAGAGAAAGAGAGGGAGGGAGAAGCAGGCTCCCTACTGAGCAGGAAGTCTGATGCGGGACTTGATCCCAGGACCCTGGGATCACGACCTGAGCCGAAGGCAGATGCTTAACCAACTGAGCCACCCAGGTGCCCCTCCATGATTTATTTTATAACCAGAAGTTTGTAGGTTTTATCCGAGTTTTGTTGATGAAAAAACAGGAATTTGGAGTGGAAGCAAATGATTCATGCATGCAGAGCTGGTCAGAGCTAGACTCTGAACTAGATTTTAGGTATCCTTTTCTGAAGCAGTTCTCTTTTTACTAGAACTTCTCTGATCCCTCAGAGCTCATGACTATAATCACAGGTTGGATTTCGCATGATGACAGTTATCTTTGAACACCAATGGAAGGGGTGGAACTAGATGGAGAAGAAAGAGAAGTCAAACTCTGATGTGGCCCAACAAAGTCGAGCCAACCCGCAGGAGTCCTGGAGCATCTAGAGCCCATCAGAGTTGTCTCCAGATGGACGAAAATGGGCTGGCCCATTTACCCCCACTGTGATCAGTCATTGGCTATGGGCTGTCTCTAAGACTCTCTTGGGGTTAGACTGTCTTTATCTGAGGCACATTTTGCCCGGCCAGACCACGGAAGTTCACTGCTAACACCTGCAGCTGGAGCAATAGTCCTTCCTTGAGGAGACACCTGGGCAGCACCATAGTGTACTCCTTGTGCTGTATACATCCATTCTTTGTGTATGTTTTGGGGGCAGTTCCCCAGGGCTCCTGTAGGCCTTGCGTCCTGATGAAATGTTTGAAGAAGAAACTTTAGTAAGATGAACCCAAGGCCTAGCAGCTGCAGCGGGGTCCTAGCCCATGACTGACACTCATTGTCTCCATCCTCCATGGTCCTTTCTAGTTGTCCTCAACCTTAGTTATCACCTCTGCCGATCATGGTGGCTGACTTGCTGCAACAAGTCAGGCCTTCATCCCTGAGGGGCCCAAGCTCTGATCACCATGTCTTTTCAAGGATCACTGCCCTATGTATTAACCGTCTCTCTCAAAACTGGGTGACAGAGAACTTGGAGACCCCGTATAGATCATCTTGATGTCACACGTATTTCTCTCTGTCCCCATGGTATTACAGCAACCCAAACTCCTCCATTTGATCAGGGTTAATGAACCCTGCCTGGATGGTCATTCTCCTGCCCTGTTGATCCCTGGGCAAGAAGCCCCAAGTGCTCAGGAGCAGCAGTGACCCAACAATGACTAGATATATCATCCTAATACAGTGACACAAGCTGAATCACATCCTTGGGCACTGCCTATTAATTTTGTTCTTGGGGATCCCATATTCTCTGAGTCAGGTCCTCTTGACTGCTGCTGGGCTGGGCTGTGCTGCTTATTATTGTAACTGCATCGACCTGGCTTGTAGCAATTAAGTCCTCCCATCTAGCTTCTATTATTTCGGTGTTTTATCATCCTCATAGTTATCCAAAAGCCTAGTTCTATAAAGGACATTCCTACAGGCAACTGTGATTTACAAGGTAAAAACCCTATAACTGCAAACAACATTTTTGTAGAGTATCAATGGTGCTTAGCAATAGCGCTTCAATCACATTGGTCTTGTGGTAACTATCCACAAACTCGCACCATTATTTTTAAATGCTTAATACATTACACCAACTCCTAGTCTCTCCTCCATGGATATAACATCTCAATTCACTACCAGTGAGAGTTTCAACAATTGGACTGCCACCCTGTGCCAAGACCCAACTGCACTTGGCTGCCACCACGGACAGACTCTTCATTGCCAGCCAGGCAGCAAGTGACCCAGCTCCAAATCCGTATCTTGTGCTGGCTTTCTTGGAACACTTTTGGAACCAATAGTCACAGGTTATATTCTCTACAGGGAGACCCTGAAGTGAGTTTCACACGGTATTTACTAGGGATTGACCTCTGTGGAAAGGAGATAGGGAAAGGGAGATAGTGGGAAAAGGATTGAATGGAAGAAGCTGAATAGAGTTGTGTACCCAACAAAATCTCAGCCAGCTCCACTGGGAGCTCTGGAATCCCTGCAGCCCATCAGTGTTGCCCCATAGTGATAGGAATTGGCCACTTTATATCTGTAGTGGGTCAGTCAGTGCCCTTGGGCAAGGTGGCTCACTGCAGTTGAAGTAAATCTTGAAGAAGACAAGAGAGGCCATCTGCTAACCTTATTTCCTATAGCCATGCAGGGAATCTGAGTGGCCCATCTCTGTGTTCAAAGCAGCCACCATCATTATCAAATTGGTAAATATAGGAATGGCCCATAAGTGGTCTGGAAACTAGGAGATCCTTTTATAAAGCCCAGTATAGTGCTCCATCACGATCCCTGAAAAATGACATGCCTCATCCTGCTCATAGAATTTATTATAACACATGATTACAAATGGTTGAGCTGAACAATAAAATAATGAGTTGGTCTGATATCCATATGTACAAGGACATATGTAGAAACTGGCGCACTTTATTTCTCTACCACAGTACAGGTTATAAATTTATGTGTGTAAAAGCTAAATAAATAGTTTCTGTCATTGAGCCAAGCATTATATACATTTTGAGGGCATTTGTATTTCTGCAGATACATTGAGCATTTTACCTAAAATGGAATTTGGTGGTGAGATTTTAGATGATATCATTATCTTTAACATCCATAATATAAACCAGATAAAAATTACATTCTATTCTAAGTTCATTTCTCTAGTTTTGTTCAAACTGGGTACATGTTGGGAGCTCATTGTCAATAGTACATAGGAAGGAAAGGCACGCCGTATAATTACAGGCCTCTAAAAAGCTCTCCAGAAATACTCTCTCTCTTCATTTCTGCCTTCATGTTCTCATCATCACAGAGTAGGTATGATACTCAGGTGTACGGGAAATGTAATTATTGTGCCATAATCAAAACAAATTTCCTTTTCAAGGCACTTTCCTCTAAATGATTAAGTCAACTCAGAGTGTCTTCTAGACATTTTCCTGGGCCATTTCTAGTTCTGGAAGTCTGTGTACAGCCTAAGCATTGTTAGGGCCATGTGAAGCTCCCATTTATATAGTATTTCAATAAACACTTGGTGGCCACCTAGTACTCTGAGCCAAACACTAATACTAATCTTGTATCTAGGGATACAGTACTAAACAAAAAGAGATGAAACCCTGGTGCTTAAGATGTTTACATTCTACTGGGAAAAAAATAATAAAGCAGATAAGTGTGGTAGAACGTTCTCTGGCTCTTGCCATCTGTCCGTGCTGACTTTCTTTCCCTTCTGGTTTTCTGTCATCATCCCCAACTTCCAGGTCCGGGTCTGGTTTCAGTCACTGTTCAGGGAGAATTCTGTGAGGCTATCTTATGTCACCTTTACCTAGATCTGCCATGCAGGAATCTCATTCTGTTTCTGAATAGAATTTTATTCTATCTACTGAACATGAAGAACTTTGGAATCCTGTTTATCCCTAGGTGTTCCCCCAATAAGAATTTGAGCCCATATGATCTCAAAATCCTCAAACCTTCTAATAGCTTGTATTTTCAGGGAATGAGGAGGAAAGCTCAGGACTGGACCACTTCTGTGAGACCTCACCAAAGTCTCAGCTCTTTTCCCTCTAACTCATCTTCTTCCAGTCCAGAGAATCTCTCTCTCTTGTCTGGCAGCAGAGTAGTCTGGCTCTTCATCTGCCTTCCAATCTACTGGTTAGGCCATGGCTGCAATTCTGAGTCCTTGCAGACAGCTCAAAGATCCAGTCTTTGGAATTCACATGTCCTCTCTTGCAAAACTCCAAAGCATGTTCTCTGCTATTTTTGAGCTCAAAATGCTGCTACTCAGAAGCATTGGGGAATCTTGGAAAAAGGTGAGAAGAGCAAGGAAAGCTGGGGAAGAAACCTCAGTTATTATATATTATCCTACCTCATCTCAAATGATAGTTTGACTTTCCCAAAATGTCCATTCTTTCGTTTTTATCTGGGAGCCCAAACCACATTTTAGATGTCATGCAATTTACCATCTAATAGAAGAACTTGACCGTCACTAAACATCCTGATGGGGGACTCATGGCCCTTTTATGTCCAGAATATTTAATAACCTTGACAGATGCTCAAAGTATTTTTCTGATACACTTACAGAAACATCAAAACCAAACATTAATTGCAGTGATATCTGAGGGGTGGAAATATGAGGGGATTTTCATTTTCTATTTCAAGTTGTCTGCATTTTCTTAAATTTTCTGGAATAAGTATGACTCTTTTGAAGCAGCCTGGTCTGTTTTCACAACTTGAATTATGCATGTGAAGGTGAAGTTGGTCTCTGGGCTAATTTCTAGTAACTAGATTTCCAAAAGGATTTCTAAAAGGAAAGTCGACTTTTTCTTCCATATCATGGCTTTCTGCATTCAGTCATGACTTCACTAACTATTCTCTGTTCCAAATCAAACACCTTCAGTGCCTGCACTCACCACTGGTAAGCACAGTCACCGTGGTACTCTCTGGTCGCACAGTGCCTCCTCTAAAGTCAAGTGTCTGTAAAAAGTATCTAAAACTGATTTTTTTCTCAGAAAGTAAAATTAAGCATGGAAGGTTGAATGATGATACCCGAATGGTAACTCATTCTCTTTCAAGCTATTCTGGAATCTCTGAAGCAAGGAGACAATTTTCAAGAAAGCTACTGAAGGTTTGATACAGATGTCCTTTGTGGGAAGTAAAATAGCTATTCTCCTCACCTATGTGAAAAGGAAAACTAAAAGGCTGATGAATTCTGACTTCACATATTGATAGCATTCCTTTTAGTTGTACCTAACATAACAAGGCAAATATTTAAGTTCTGTATTTCCCACTAATATTTCATAATTAGATGCCTTATTCTGGTTGGCCTAATTAATGCTGGTCCACGCACAACTCCCAATATTCTGAATAAAATGTTTCTTCGACATACTAGTCTCCTTAACTGCCTTAATGGACAAATTCAGGTAGAGAATAATGATGGTCTTGACATGTTTTCCTTTCTAAAGATAATCCCAACATATAATATATTTGCTAGCCTTTCACCCCAAATCAATGTCTTCCCAGCTACCATTATCAGTAGCTACAGCTAAATCAGAGCTCAGGAGGCATAAAAATTAAGGCTTCTCTCACTGCTAGCATGGTCAAATATGAATAGATAAAACCACTTTAAAAGCACCTGCAAAGCATACCTGAAAGTCTCAACTTATTTTGCCAATAGTGTATTTCCATTCACAATGAGAAACAGATGTTTTCAAACGTTTAAAATACTGTGTGAATCTGGAGAAAAAAGTAATACAGATTAATTTGGTTTTCTTCTGCCTAAAACACCCTTCTCAACTCTACAGATACATCCTTAGATATGAATTAGGTGATTTAAAAAATCATAATATGTCTCACAAGACTTCTTATTGACTCTAACTCACTTCTCTCTCTGTCTTCCCCAGATGCCAGGCCTCACCATTAAGAAACCCCTTGATTTCAAACTTAAAATTCTTGATTCTCAATTATTTGTGGAAAGACTATCCATATCCCAGAGTAATAAAAATCTGCATCTTGATCTATGCTCTGCCATTTCCTACACGGCTTTGACCAAATTATTCAATCTTTATCAGGCTTACTCTTTTCATCTGAAAATTTTGTTTCCCATCTGAAAAAGAAAAAAAAAAAAAAGATAGGCAGAATATCCCAAATACATAATAAAGTTAAAATGATTTAAGCAACAAAGTGTTCATTCAGAATATACACAGAGACCATCAGCAAAGTAGAATATTTCAGGAATGTGTGTCTGCGACTAAAGAGAATGTCCTCAAAATGTAACATCAAAAATCAATGGAGAATGGGCAGTTTATGCAACCAAATATTATTGGGGGAAATTAGCTAGCTTTTACAAAAAAAAAATTTAGATTACCATCACATTTCACACACTAAAATATATTTAAGATGAATTAGAAGGTAGGTTGAAAATAAAATTATATTAAGAACTAGGAGAAAACATTTATGGTATTTATCTAATCTCTTTAAATGAGTGAATTTTATAATAACAAAAACAATGATAGAAATTCCAAAAGGAATAGTACTAGGATTACACACACAAAAATGTAAATAAATAAAATTAAAGAACAAAAGAATTGGGAGAATATGAGTACAACAAAAATAATGAAATACCAAGCTTCTTAATACATGAAAAACTTACAAATCTATATACCCAAGGATGTTCACTGTGGCATTGTCTCTAATGGCAAAGAATTGGAAGCAACCTGAAATCCAACCAGCATGGGAATGGTTAAATCAATTAAGGTATTTCCATACTATGAAATGTAGCAACTTTTAAAAAAGGATGAGGTATTTTTATATATACTGACTTGGAAAGATGCCCATGATATATAGTTAAGGGGGAAAAAGCCAATTGTAGCATATTATGTATTTTTTATTTTATTCTTTTTAAAAAGAAAAATACACATGTATAAAGATGATAGATGATGATAGATACATACATACATACATGCATACATACATACATACATAGGTAGATAGAAAGAGAGAAAGAAATACAAACATTCAGAAAGAACATCCGTCTATTAATTATAGTCATCAATAACAAGTTTGACTAGAAAATAGGAGGGTTTTTTTTAACTTTTTTACTTTAGATATTCCTGATTAGGACCTTTTTTTCCAAAGACTATACATTAGTTTTGTCAAACAAGATAAGTAAAATGGATTAAGCTAACAAATAAAATTACATGCTCTTAATAAGAAAAGGAACAGGAGATACAAAGAGCTATTTGTGGGTCTATGGCCATACCACCCTGAACGTGCCTGATCTCAGAAGCTAAGCAGGGTCGGGCCTGGTTAGTACTTGGATGGGAGACGAAGAGCTATTCGTGGAAGAGAATACCCACCATGTGGCTGTTGGTTTTTTCTTTAACTTCACATGCATTTCCTAAATTCAAAGAATCCTAAGTTCAAAGAATGACAGACCATTGAAAAATGCCTATCAATTGGCAACTATTTTAAAAGGAGTAGTACCAGATGATGATGATGTTAACAGGACTAGTAGGCCCTCCCACATGTTATCATATTTTAAGAAAAGAAGAGCTGTAACTTAATGATCTAGTGTGAGTCCTCAAAGTGTGGTCCCTGGCGGAGCAGTATCATCATCTGGGAACTTGTAAGGAATGCAAATTCCCAAGTCCCTCCCCACACTTGGTGAATCAGAAATCTGGAGGTGGAGCTCAGCCATCTGTGTTTTAGCATGGCTTCCAAATTAATCTCAAGAATGGCAAAGTTTGAGAACCACTGATCCAGTCGTTACATTTCCACTATTTTACTATAAGGCAAGGTTTCTCAACAGCAGGACTTGATATTTCGGGCTGGAGAATTTTTTGTGATGAAGGGTTATCCTGTGAATTGTAGAATGTTTAGGGATATTCTTTGCCTCTACCCACTAGATGCCAGTAGCAACTCCCCACCCAGTCATGACCATCAAAAATGTCTTGAACATTGCCAAATGTTGGGGATGGGAATGGCAAGGGGTCAAAATTGGCCCTGGTTGGGAACCACTGCCTAAAGAAATACTCTAAAATGTGGAGGAAGAATACATGGAACCATGTTTTTATATATCCGTTTCATTTATACCAAGGAATCATAGAGTATATGGTACAACCATTCTGTCCCACATAAGGTAACAAGGAAATAATATGTATTACATATGTAAGACATGAAAATTGCTCATGGTTGAAGTGAAAATTTCAGGGTACAAATTATATAAAAGGGATCTTCTCAAATACCAATGAAAATAAATTATTTATACTTCCTATCACCCAAATGTTGGCAGTGTGACTCTCCTACTCAAAACACAAGCATGGATTCCCACACTCTTGGAATTAGATCCTGAACTTTTACCAAGGCCCATGAGACTCCAGCATCTCCTACCTCCTTTGCCTCACTCCCCAGTCTTCAGCCACACTATCCCTTTCTCTACTTGTAGAACCACCAAGCACAACCTCACTGAGGCTTTGTACCTACTATTCCCTCCCTGGGATTTTCCCTCCCTTTTATGTGCAACTAAGCAGGTCTCAGCTCAAATGTTCCTTCTTTCAAGGGCGCTCCCTAAGTACCCTGTCAACTACATGTCCCATTTCCCATTATCTCTGCTCATTAGAATTATAGGAGAGCTACATTATCTGCAGGCAGATGGCCTCACCCATATTAAGTAAAGAAAAATCTCTGGACTTGAACCCTGGGTGGCTAGGATTTTTTAAAATGTTGCTGAGATCAGTGGAAGAACTACTTCTCTGTTTTTCTTATACTTCAGTGGCTAAAATCACATCATATATTAATTGGTGTATTATGTTGTCTGGTTCTCCCACTAGATTAAGCTTCATATGGGCAAAGATTTTATCTATTTTACTCATTGCACTATCCCTGACATCCAAAACAATATCTGATACCTAGTAGGCACTCAATAAATTTTTATGAATGAATAATAGTTACATTTAGTTACTGCTTATGGTTTCTGGTGGGTTTTTTTCTTTATTATACTTTTCTAAACTTTTCAAATTCTAATAGAATATGTTACTTTATAATCAGAAAAAAAGTAAATTAAATCCGCCATTGAAAATTATGATAGATTTGCAGCACAGTGGTGAGCACGTGACAGATATTTAACAAATGTCATTAGTGTTCCTTTTTGATATGATCTATTATGCAAGGGCTTTGTCTATAATATCCCATTTTTTCTATGGCATTTTTACCTTCTAGAATACATATTCCCCTAGAAATAAGTCATTTTGAAGCCCATGTGCTATTCACTTTTTTCTTTCCTTTTTTTTTTTTTTTTACTTTATCAAGTCCCCCATCTTGTTAGATGATCAGAATATTCTTTAAAGATACTTTAGATCTTTATCTAGAAGATCTAGGGGGGAAAAGGTATCTAAAAGATACTTTGAGAACTCCCTATAATGTCCAATCAATGAGTATGAAACAAGTAACTAATTGAAAATATTTCAATCTTCTGTACCGAAGTCATTGTAAAAAGAAATTGACTAATTGCAAAGAGTAAGGGCATGTCAACTATGAATATGGAACTGCTATATAAATCTCCTTTTCCATAAAGTGCTTTGAAAGAATTATATGCACATGGTTTTGTTTGTTTGTTTTTTCATGCACATGGTTTTAAAGTTTATTTAAAAGCAAAAATGTCAGTATATAGCCATGATTCCCATTTAGAAGGGCAATGCTTTGGAAAATAATAATATAATATTTAAATACAAAATTGAAGATTTTATTAGTTTAAACCAATTGGTTTGTAATTTAACATACTAAAAATGGCTGAATTACCAGTGAATGACCATGTCAACACACATTAGTGTTAAATACAAAAACACTTGTGGAAGTTCTTCTGCTTTTGCAATATTTGAAATTTTTTTTCTAACATACAGCCATGATTGTGAGGGAGAAGATTGAATTCCTTCCTAGTCCCCAGTCATATAAGGGAAAGGAAAAAAAAAAAGACCATTGTAAACAGCAGCATACTTCGTGCAAATTGAGGGTAGGCAAGCTATGGTTAGCAAGGATCCCTTCAAAATAGCTGTAGCACATAGGAATCATAAGTCAAGCACATTGAAAATTTATTTTTAACAGCTTCTCTCCACTTAAGTGGTCAAAGTCACAGGTAACATTTTGCCATCAGAGCCTAAGCTGTATTCTGTAAGACAGGTGTGAGCTGATGGCAAGAAAACATTGACCACCACAATTTCCCCATTCAAGTTAAACCAACCTAAATTTATGTGTGTTGGAAAATAACAGTATTCCAGAGATAGGGAAAGGAGCACTTCTAATACACCTCCAATAACTTGAGAGTTGTCCTGCAGGCAATGATGTGGCTTTCAACTTCCTTTGCAAGTCACTATGGCAACAGCAAAGTACCTCATTAAGAGAACGTTTGCATCTGTATATTTGTTTGGAGCTGAACTATTATTAAATGCTTTGGTCTTCTTAATTCAGCATTAATTTTGAGTTTTATAGTAAAGTTCTCTTTCAGTCTGAGTCATTTGGTTGTGATTTAAAGCAACTAAGAAATTTCTTCAGGTTAGCAATTCAGCTAACTTTTGGAAAAAACTTACCCAGCAGAAGGCTGCAAGGATTTTTTTGTCTGGGGTCCAGCATCTGTAGCACTGGATCATAGAGTATTTCTAAAATAATCTTAAATTGATGGATCATTGCTCTTTCCATTTGGACCCAACAAAAAAGTAGCTCTGGCATTTCCTCTCCTTTTTGTGCTGTAATCTGTATATCACTTTTTCAGCTCTTACCAGAAAATGAATTCTTACCCATTTCGAGATTTTATAAACTTGAATTTTACTTAACAGTATTAGAATTGCTTTTATACTGAATGTATATCAAGTGCTATTTCATGAACAAATTTTAAAAATCATAATTATTTTTGTCAGACTATTTTAAACTAAGCAGTATTAATAAGTAGCCATTTTCAAAAAAGTGCCGTTTGGGGTCTTTTTCCTTTTAGTCAAGCTTTCAGTCACTAGACTTTGAGCTCTTCATGTTGCTTAGAATCTCTGTGGTAAGGATTTCTAGGAATAAATTAATGGTGAGTAAACAACCATGCAGAGGAATTTCCAAATATTGTTATAAGATCTGAACGTTTTCTCACCTCCTTACCCATCCATCAATTCACTGTACATTAATCTTTCAACCATGTCTTTGCTCTCACCTTTCTCATTCAGATGTGTTCTTTTGCCTTTTGGTCTTTGTTTTGCCATAGAAGGGGAGTTTCTTTCATTTCGTTGCTGAAAACGGGTTAAATCGTAGCTCAAAATTTATAACACTGTCATGGAGTTTAAGGCCTAATGAAATCTAAGCCCTATGAGGGGGGTGGAACTTTCCAGAAATGACCACAATCTGACCTCTTTGAGTTAGCTGCTACAGAGTTCCAAAGCCAGGTGGCATGGGAGGTAAAATCCATCACATTTTCAAACTTACATGGTAGGCCTTTAGCAGAGCAAGCTAGACCAGCATTTCCTAACACATGCTTCTCGGGAAAGAGAATCTATGGCATCCAAGTCAGCTAGAGAAGACATAAGTCAAACAAAGATGGGCAGGGATATTTTTTCTTCAGGACTGTTCAGAGCCTTTATTATGCTACTGTGTATTGTGAACTTCCAAGAAGAAGAAAAAATGGCATACAATTTTCTCCAAAACCCATTTTACTCTGCAATGCCTATCTTTGCAAATCATATCACAGAAAGGGGGTTTTGCAGAATTCACTTTAGTGAAAGATATCGTCAGATCCATAGTGAAAATCTACATGGTTACTGAGTCAGATCCTCTCTTCCAAAAATACGACTCAACTGCATTTTAAGCTACTGGAAGTATAACTTAGTTGTTTTTGAGAGTTTTCCATCTTTGGTACTGGACTGATTTTTTTTTTTTCCATGCATGGCTTTTCTTTCCTTCAGTAGCCTATGGCTCTCCTCTACATGTGTTTACTAGCTCAGATCTTTAGAAATAATGGCACTTTCAATATCCAGCTGGTCCCCACAGTGAGAGTGGGATTTTTGATACCCTTTGATTTGAAGTAAAAACAAAACAAACCAAACAAACAAAAAAGCCTCTAAGATTTAAATAATTTTTCAGGACAATATTCTAACTGTATTTTGAAATTGTGGTTGATTCCCTATGTGGTCCTAAACCAACCATTTAACTATTTAACAGTTTATTGAGGTAGAGAATAGGTAAGTTCACATTTCAATAAGAAAGTTTGTAATGCCAGTTGGGGGGACTTCTTTGTTAGCCACTACTAGAAAGGAATCTAACCTAACTTAAACCTTGATATGAGAATGTTTTTGCCTATTTACATAAATCATATAATTTGGTAGATGGTGATTTCTACCCCAAATTCGTCTTCAGGGCGCCTGGGTGGCTCAGTGGGTTAAAGCCTCTGCCTTCGGCTCAGGTCATGATCTCAGAGTCCTCGGGCTCTCCATCGGGCTCTCTGCTCAGCAGGGGACCTGCTTCCCTCTCTCTCTCTGCCTGCCTCTCTGCCTACTTGTGATCTCTCTCTGTCAAATAAATAAAACCTTTAAAAAAAAAATCATCTTCATTCTCAGCATCTTTTCTAACCGAAAAGTTGTTCAACATTTCAACGTACCAACTACTGGTTGGTTGATATTCAGAAAAATAATTGCCTATGAAATATATATATGTGTATATCTATATACATATATGTATATATGCACACACACAAGCACACATTCTTTAACAGTAAATCAGAAAGCATGTATTTTATTTAATACACTTCCATATTGTCTTAATAACTTACTTTCTTGACTACATTTGATTTTTCTGAAAGTTGTTGCAAGTAACTCGATTTCCCAAAATTAGGAAAAAAATTCCAAGCTGTTAAGGAAATTTAACCTGCGGTAATATAAATCTAACAAGAATACAAAAATCTATGTGTTGTTTAGTAAAATCTACTGATAACAAGATTCTTTTAAAGCACTCATAAGTTATAGCTGGTTTTATTAAAATCAAGTAGAAAATGTGCAGAGAAAAGGACCGAAAGGATGCAGGTTTGAGATGGAATGAATGCTCCACATTCACACATGCATAAAAGCACAAAATGAACATTTGTCCACAGGAAATTTAGGAAACTGATGCATTGGCAGAAATCCTTTACAAGAGTCCTCTTGCATAACCCACTGGCTAAGATAGAGAACTCTTCCCCTGGGGTGGATTCTGACAGGCAGATCTAGCCTCCTACTCTCCACTCTATTTAAACTCAGTCTTGGTGTTCTCCTCTAGATTTGGTCCTACTGTGGATTCAAAGGCCAGGCCTTTGGCTGAGCAGGAAAAATATGAAGAACTCTGGGGGAAAACTGAAAACGAGTGTAACCCCACTTCAGCTTGCTTTCGCCTCCCTCGTGGCCCATGTCCCATATGCTCTAACTTTCTGGGATGCCCTGGAAAGCTGAGTGCCTCCTCCCCTCACCCAAGCTCCTCCACATGCAGACCTCTCCCAGCATCTACCCTGGTACCCTCCTGACAGCCCCCGGGGCGCTCTCTCCAACAGTCTGCTCTTGGGTCTCCCTGGATTTTTAGCCTCACCTGTGTGAGTTTGATATAATTCTGTCTCCCAACTATGCCAAACTTCACTGTTCCTGCTACTAACTGAAATTACAGCTGTTACTGAATAGGAAAATACATCTTCAATCCTCAATTAATCTTCACATTGTCGCTTTCCCTTTTCAGTCTCCCTGGACTCTGGTCCTAATCTTCCTCTACCCTGTTGCCAAGATGCCTTACATCAGTGATTAACCTTCATTCTTGCATACTTTTTTTGTTTCTGTTTCTACCTTCTCCATGTCCTATTACCTTTGAGCCCTGCACTGTGCTACAAAAATCTTGGCAACTTAGATCTTTGCTAGCTCTGGATAAAGTTGTTAAGGCAACTTTTACCTAATAGGTACTCTATTGATCAGTTACATTCTCTTTCCATATTTGCCTTTAACGAGTTTTTTTTTTTTTTTAATTATGATGGAGTCAATGAATGAGTATCATAAAAAGGTCTTATTTTAAAATCAAGGGCGAAAACTGTTTTACCTCCACAATAAATCTTACTAATAACTTGTATATTAAGAAACTCTGTGAAAGGCTCAAGAGAGATCTTAAATTGAGGTAAACAGGTGTAGTAAAGTGAAGCAAAGGCTCACTCACTCAGTTTGTCCCCACTCCAGGTTAAATCATTCTATAGGCTTTTGGTCAATGCAGTAGCAAAGCGAGAGTTTCTTATATTCCAAAGGAAACTTTAAGCTCGAAGTCTCTGGTAACTCATTTACAATCTAAAATATGAGAACCCCTTCCAGAATGTAGCCAAGTCAACCACACTCATAGGCACAAATGCTCTCCTTATAAAGCAGAAAAAAGTGAAAAATGGAAGCAGGATATCTTGAATATTTAGTCTAAATTTGGAAGTCATTTTGCACACAATAATCTATCAGAACCAGGCTGTTAATCACAATTCTGCAATAAGGTACAAATTCAGGCCTTCTATAGAAGGATTTTATAATCTGAAGGAAGGTGCCAGAATGAAAAACCAGCCTGGTAATTAAGAATAGGAGTCCTAACACACACACATTACAGCAATGATGTTTCCAAAGGCACTGGATTCAGACTCCATGGGTTTATACCTCAGCTCTGTGTGACAGCAGGCTCTTCACCTCTCTAGGCCTCAGGATTCTCACCTGTAAAATGGGCTGAATAACAAAAGCCACCTTGTGGGATTATTATGGGGATTAAATGAGGTAATACCATGGCTTAGAACAACACTTGATTTTTTTTTTTTTTTAAGTGATTATGTCAAGGGCATTTGCTGGCCATGAACTTGTGCTGTGGAGGGTCATAAACCAATGGCTTTGGTCCTTCTCATTCTCATTCAAGAGAGAGAAGTCATGGCTTCTTGGTCTCAGAAGTGGTCCTTCAGAGATCTGGGTTCATGAAGAGATGGAAATAAAGCAAGTCCAGGATTCCAATGTTCCACAGAAGGCTCTGAGATGGAGACCCCGTGGCCTTGCAATAAATTTCGTTTGCCTCACTATTATTCTCTACACTCATAGTTCCCTTGGGTCCAGATGTCTGGTGGAATGCAGAATTTAGAATTCTTAGCACCCTGTTCTTCTATATGCTAACCCTATTTCCTTAACATGGCTAAAACCTTGCCTTCCTAATGAAGTATAAAATGAAGTAGGCTTCAATGGTAAGAATAAGCATCATTGTTTAAAAGTCTCAATATCTAGGATGGGACTTTACCTTCCTTTTAAGAGTCCTGTACTGAAGCAGGCAAGGCATTACCATTAATAAAACATCCTAATGTTTCATTGGTATTCCATCTCCCCATATAGTCCTCAAACAAGCAAACATGTCTTTGATTCCAATGGGACCATTTTCCTGTGCAAATTCTATAGGATTCCAATATTTTATTGAAGTGTGAGCTAAAAGGGATGTCCAAAATGAATGGAGACACTTCGAATTTTGCCGTACACCTAAGTATCTCAGAACCTACCCTCTCTACAAAACATCATACAGTTAGCATTGGTCAGAAACACTTTTCTCATTCCAATCACTAAAAAGTTGTTAATTTGTGGGGCCTATGTCAACTTTTTTCCTTAACTATGCATATATTATTCTATTTACTGTGTTTGGATTCTTCTATATTCTAGGCATGTCTCATCTATTTCTTCCATTGATTATAAACATTTTCAAAGGTCGAATCTTGTTAACTCTCTACAGTAATTTTTGCTGTTTATTTATTCTTTCATTCCATATTTATTGAGCATTCACAATGTCCAGGTACTGTGGGGATAAAAAGTTGGACAAGGTGATGAATCCTTCTCCCCAGAGTCATAGGTTCTATTTTCATACAATGAAGCATAAATAGGTTTTAAAATGTCATGGCAAACTTGCTGTTTTTCTAGAAGTAGAAAAACGTTTTGCCCGTGTTGCATTCTCTGTTTTACCAAAGCCAATCATTGCCCTTATTTCCTTTCTTGAAATTGAAATTGAATTCAAGAACACAGAATTTTATCAATCAAAATTAGCCACAATTTTACTTCAAACTCACAGAATCTTCTCTTTTCATCCCTCTCTCCAGGATTGTGGCCAAAGCCTCCAAGAACCTCATGTCCACTCAAAGTCTAGGAATTGTATTTGGACCCACCCTTCTGAGAGCGGAAGATGAAACGGGGAACATGGCAATACATATGGTATACCAAAACCAGATAGTCGAGCTCATGCTAACTGAGTACAGTAAGATCTTCGGCTCAGAGGAAGACTGACAGACAAGACAAGTGACTGAATATGTTCACATCTGTCTTGATGCCTAATATTTTTACATTTCTGTAAACATATTTCTGAAATATTTTTTTCCTTTCAAGCGACAGATGCCTCATTTTGTGAAAACTTAATGATAATTTTGTGTTTAAGTTCCAAACATTTGAATAAAATAGTTGACAATATTTGCCTATATGTGTTCTACATTAACCCCTTCATTGCTGTTCCTTCTAGCACTTCCAGGCATTCAACTGTGCATGCTCCACACTATAAAATAATGTGCTGAGCACAGCACATACCCAAAAAACAGCTTTAAAGCTGCTCCCAGACATTAGATGTGTAATTACATAAGTGTGAGTTTTGCCAGTATGGGTATGTGTGCACACAGGTGAGCCTGCTCCCTACCCTGGCTGCCTCGGGCATGTTCCCATACTCCTGCTTGCACAGGAGTAGAAACAAAGGGAGAAGGAAGTCAGAAGTTAATCATTTTTAAATAGAACAACAACAAAAAATCAGTTTCTCCACTAAAATAGACATATTTCATCTTTCAGGAACATTTTTGCATGTGCAAATATAAACTATAGCCCAGTGATCCTCAATGCTGTATGGTGAAATTTATAAATACAACATGTTGAATGCCAATTTTTCTGAAGAGAAATGACAGTTCAAAACATTTGCCACTGAAGATTTTATATATATACAAACACACACACATAAACATGCACACAAACATATATATATATATGCATATATATATATATACACACACACACATACATACACACACACACTATTTGCAGTCCCATAAACATACTGTCTTATAAATTAGAAACAAAATTAGTGCCTTGGAATTTTGATCCTTATAATATACAGGAATTGCATGATGACTCATTTTTATAGTTAGCATCCATTTTGAATCTTCATCAAACTGTATATCTTCCTCTGCCCTGGCTATGTCATTTTATGTAGAATTTTTATTATGCTTCTGAGGATGCTTTATTGGTGAATTACATTAAATCCATCTAGAAGAAACTTTTTTAAAAGCCTCTTTTTTTCATATGCCCTAAGGATTACTTGACTAGACTTGGATTGCTTTATCCATTTGATGGTTAGTTTCAGTTATCATGGATAAACAAAAGGGTAACTGTCTAGAATATATCAAATATTGTTTTATTTTTGAAAAGTATGTTCTAGCCGAAGACATCTCATACCCAGTTTTGTGAAAGTATTTTGCTGATAAAAATGTAGACTTTTGTTTGACAGCTTTTTAATCAAATTCAAAAGGAATAAATAAAATTAATCCAGTGCAATAAAGAGTAAGTCTAGTTATCGATTTGGTCATAAAATGAAAAACAAAGCATGTAAATAAAATGCGTGAAGCACAGATTCAAAATCAAACCCTTCGAGCAGTAATGAGCTCAGAGACATCGGCTGTCTGCGTAGACGGGGTACATGGTACAGGGAGAGAGTCTATTCAAGGGATAGCCAGATGTGCCAGATGTGCGGGACCTCCGGCATCCAGGGAGCTGCCTGAGAAAGAAGCTACCTTGCCCGTCTTGAATGTTTTCATCTTGGCAATGGCGCCAGTAAGTCGGCTCCTGGCCGAGAACAGAGAAGCAACCACAATAAATGCCGAAGAGAAGTTTCATCAAGTGGGATAGATACACATACCACAAAGCCAAGGCACGTCACGTGAGTCGGAACCCCATGAAATAAAGTCACTGGTAATGAGGAGCTAATAGGCTTGCCAGCCTTGAGTTCTTATATGTAAAGTTGTACTTACGCATTTCAGAAAAACATGGAGACAGGAAAAAAGAGTCTCTTGCATTCTAGTTCAAGTCCTCCTCATTTCCATGACATTCCATATTCTGAATTACATCTCCTCCAAGGTTTTAATTGCTTCCCTTTTTGAAAGGGGCAGAGTGGATTTAGTGGTCCCCACGTTTAAATCGTACCCCTTCCCGTGTCCTTCTTTAAAGTTGTTCTGGGAGCACCAGCCAGAAAGAAGCAGCACTAATAGCCAAAGAGAAGTGGCACTACCTGCTTTGAGCAGGGACTCATAGCCCCTCATCTCTGCTGCTTTCCAGATTTATAATCTTCAAAAGCACCAGCTTCTTCATTTTCCATCTGATGGGATTTAGCCTGATTCAAACCCCAGCTGTGTCCCATCCTTGCCTGCTAAGGGCATTTAATCAGAGACTATGTTTCCTCTCAGGGACAAGACCATTCCACAGTACTGAGGCAAAACGCCCATCAGAGGCTCCGACTTGCATACACCAAAGGCATAAAAAGGGTTACACCAAAAGGCCATTAGATTCCAGAGCATTCCGAAGGCTGTAATTATGGTAATAGCAACTATTCCAAGTTTAAAAGCCAAGAATGTAGATATACTAGGTTGACCCACCAAGGGGTTATATTTTATAAAACTGGTAAGTATTCTTCATCAGGAAGACATTAAAAAAAAAAAAAAAGCACTTCTTAATCACCTTATTTAAGGTGCAAGTCTATATACTAATATAAATAAGAAAAATTCCCACCCTCTGTAAGTTCCAGTCCAGAAAGAGAGAAAATCATCTAAAGATTAATAGAAGATCAGAGATCTCAGTAACCTTAATAACTATGTCACCCGAGGGTTAGGTACCTATACTGAAGAGATTCTCGAAAAGCATTCTGAATGAACGAACAAGCAGAAGCTAGTGCAGAAACATTAACAAAGTTCAGTGGTTGACGGAGAACCAAGTAACAAATTGTGTCTGGGGGGAGTCAGGAGACGTTTCACTGGGAAGGTAACCTTTTTCATCTAATTTTAACCAGTCAAATAAGATCAACGAAGGAAAAATGTAGAAGACATACTGGGCAGCAGGGATGGCATGAACAGAGTCACAAAAGACCCACCATCTCCAAGGTAAAGAGAGAAGCTCCGTGAAGACAGGAGGAAGAACATGTCTAGCAACTTTGGAGGATGGAGCTAGAGAGCGCTTTTGGGGTCAGATATAGGACATGATAAAATATGCATGCAGTAGGCAGAAGAGACCCAGCAGGAGTTGTAAAATAAGAAAGTGAGAGAAAAACTTTATTTCTTAAAAAAAAAATCTCTAAATTCACGAGTGGACACAAGAAACCAAATACCTCGAGAACATAAACATTTTCTACTGTACGTGTTTGTATGAGTGTATGTATGTGGGTGTACACTTTTTAACATTCTCCATCGTGCAATGTAATCTTGTGCCCTCAGGAGCATTCCTATATTATGATGACTAAATATTTTAATATATTATAGCTGATAACTTGGCCTATAGAATGGAAACATAAGCCCAAAAGAGTCTCCCTGGAAAAGCCAGCTAGTTGGGTACGTCCCGTTCCGGCATCGATTTACCTACCCAGGATGTGTGCCCCTCTTCCGCACTAATACAAAAACTTTGTGGAGATGGTATTTATTTCACCCTATATGTTGAGGGTGTGACTTGACTTAGCGTGTGCCTCATGACAGGATCACCCCGCCACAGCTAGTAATTGAAAGCCATATGATGGTTCTCCCTATCCAATTAGAAAACAAAGGATCCAATTAAGAAAAATTAGAAAAGCTGTTAAAAAGGAACAATCACTTGCCAATGCTGCTTGTCCTTACAGTTTAACACAGCTAGAAATTGACCTGTACTTCTCTTTTCCACATTTATTTTTGTGAATTATAAGTTAATCACCCCTGTCAATTCCTAATTAAAAAGCCCTGTAAAGATTTTCATCCAAAAGGACTTGTCGCTAAGAGTTCTGGGTCACACTGCTCTGTTGTCAAAAATAAAAAATAAAACCAAAACAATATCAACGCTTTCCTTGGGAAACTCAAATCTTAATACCAAACAACAAAGACTTTCTTCAAACATAATAATCACATACAATTTCTTCAATTAAGATGTTTCATCTTATCTTTAGAAATAGGTGCACTTTTTTCTTCTCTTTCTTTAAACCAAGGGTTGCAATCTCAAATGTTACTAGGGCCAGGCAGGTAATACAAAGGAGTCAAGAAGAGCAGGCTTAAGGCATTATGAAGCAGCTGGGGAAAACTCCAGTTCAAACCCTGGCCAAAAGGGTCCGCTTCTCAGCTCAAGCCGACATTGCTTATGTGGGAATATGGGCACAGTGTTGCCAGACCTTCAGATCTTTCATGACAAGCCAGAAATTCAGGAACTTATGTGAAACCTGATTTTTAAGGGCACCTCATAAAACACATCTGAGCAGATGTACCCCCACGGTTCTCCATTTTTGTACACTCCATATTAAGCCTTCCAATGTTGCAAAGTCTGCTTTCCAGAAAATGGGTGGGGCATGAAGCAAATGGTGGAGATATGTGAGTGAGCCAGAGCAACATGTAAGAGAAGAAAATGGAAAAAATAAGGAGAGAGAGAACGAGACAAGCAGACCTAGGAGGACTGGCTTTTTAGGTCCTGGGCAAATTATTTACTCCCTCTGGGTCTCAGTTTTCCAACCTGTAAAATAGAATACTTGCCATATCTGGCCTCTTAGGACTGTCTAACAGGATCATGTGATGGAGATGAAAACAGGTAACACAACATGAAAACCTCAGTTGTTTCTAATGGGTGTGGATGATAGATCTCCGGCTTATTGACTAACAGTTAGCTTTGTGAACTTCTAAGATGAGAACACCTGGGTGGCTTAGTTGGTTAAACGTCTGCCTTTGGCTCAGATCATGATCCTAGGGAGCTGGGATTGAGCCGCGTGTCAGGCTCCCTGCTCAGCGGAGAGCCTGCTTCTCCCTCTCACTCTGCTGCTCCCCCTGTTCATGCATTCTCTCTCTCTCTCTCTCCCTCCCTCCCTGTCAAATAAATAAATTATTTTTAAAAAATAAAAAAAGTTACAATAATGAGAAGGTTAGGATCAGATGCTAAAAAGCCTTGAATGCCATATCCAGAGGTAGTATATTAAGTCCATAGTCAACTTTGAGACCTGAAGGTTGTTTAATAGAACTACTAATGCAGGTCTGAGTTCAGACAGTGGCAGCAGGTATGATCATCAATAGTATGGAGCATGATTCTACTGAACTTCTGAGCTTCTCCCTAATCATGGCTGCTAAGTGCAAATCACCATTTGTTCTTACCCAGAATTCCTAGAGCAGGCCCATTTCTGGCTGAATTCGCCCCTGAGTAGGGGGCGATTCTGGTATTCCGACAACGATTGGTCATTTGACAGTAACTACCCTAAGATATTTTGCCAAGTCATACCCAAGTCATGTAAAGTATACACACTATCACTTTCTGCTTCTGGCATGATTCCTGAATGATCAGAAGGTCATTTCTCTCTTACCTGCCTCTGATTTTTCCCTCCTTTCTTTTGGAGCAATATTGCTCCACGGGCCACCTCCAGGGACCACAAAGTGAAATTAGATCTGGGGAGACTACTTTGATGAACTAACTTTTATGGAAGGTTTGTTATGTGCCAGGAACTGCACTTTACATATATACAAACATATTTAGTTTTATTTAATCTTCACAGCTCTATGGAGTAAGGTAGTAATATTATTCCTGATTTATACTTGAGGAAATTGAGGGGGAAAATAATGAAGTTACCCAACTTTATGCAATTAGTAAGTGTCAGGTTTCTGAATCTTAATAATATGGCTCCAGAGGCCTCTGCCTCTACTACTATACCATATGCTCACTTTGTTAAGAAAAAGAGCAGAAGAAAGCACATAAGCACATAAACACCTGAAGTATTTATATGCCATGGTCACTCTCTTGTTACAACACCTGAAGAGGGTTTCACTTTCATACTAATTTTCACCAAAGAACAAGAAAGATAATTTTTAATTTTCCCCAAAGAAATACAGAGCACCTTTGTTGTCATAGCAAAATCTCATTCATGTTGTTGTTATTACACTTTTAATATTCACGCACCATTTCCTCTTCCTGTATGCTTTATGGACATTGTGCTTACCATTTTACCACATTATAGGGGAGACAGAATGGAAGCGTCCTTGCCCACCTCTTTAAAAGTACCTGTTTGAAAAAATAAAAAACAAAACAAAAAATAGAAATGCCTTTTTGGTGGCTTCTACTCTATGTTCCATCATTTTGCCTTGTGTTGGACTGTATTTGTCGATGTTGATTTATCATCCATGATATCATGCTGCCTAATATTGTATTGAAATTCAGTCTGGCCCCGTAGAGGTCCTGTGCAAGATGAAAAACATGAGACCCCCACATTCTTCTTCTTAGCTATAATCGAAAGGAGGGCAGCCATTAAGACACGCTGTGCCTCTTGCTGCCAGAGAGTGATCCTGAATCATCCAAATGATGAGAATACAGAGAACATCTTGTACAAAAAGATGATAATTTTGTATAGTAGTGTTGTCAAAATGAAAATGTCTAGTTGTCTTGGTGAGAGACCTGGCAGGAGAACACACACAGACACACAGACACACACACACAAACACTCATCATACACATGCATTCTCTCTCTCTCTCTCTCTCTAAAACACACACACACACACACACACACACTCATCCCTTATAGACTTATCCAGCTGAGTGTTGTTATCTTATACTTGAAATGAGGCATGCTGGGTCCACAAAATTCTTCAGCGATCATCTGGGCTCTAGAGAACATTCCCTCACTCAATCAGGAGAGTGCCGGGAAAGCAGTGAGGGAGAGAGAGGTGACACAAGCCCATTGTGGCTGCTCAGTCTACACTTGTTGGATGAGTGAACCAAGGTAAACATCCACACCATAAGCCACACTAAATACAAACGTGATCTGCCATCAGGTTGCCTACCAACTAGTCACAGCAAGTTAAATGCCATCTCAAATCACCGGAGTCCGTCCTGATTCTTATGCCCACTGATAAAAGGTCATCAAACAGATAGTCCTCCAACAAACTCTCTTGCAGTCTAAGACTTCTAGAAATCCTTCTATCCCATAGCTCAATGACAGAGAGACGGTGAGATTCACGAACCTAACTCTTGCAAGTCTACCAGCAAATTCCGACGACCTGGCTTCAGTTCTGGAAAAGTCCAGACATCTGTGACACGCAGCAGCGTCTCCCACTCGCCTTCCCTGCACTGCCGAACGTAAGGTTTATGTGGGAGATAAATTCTACAGAGCATAGGATTTCTGACCAATATATGAAACTCTCAAAAGCCAAGAAATCTGGCAAATACAAAGCATTGGCCTGAAAACTCCTCACTTTCCTCTGGCACCGTTTAAGCTGACAGGTTTGCTTGAGACACACACACACACTCACATTTGAAGAGCAGGACTTGCACTAACCATTCTCACATCACCAGCAAAATGTGTTCTAAGTCCATATTGTGAAGCATACTTGAGGACGTGTGGATTTTTCCACATCATTTGGTGACATTTTACACAGTTTAATTTCTGCTCTTTATTGCTAGACCCTACCTTTTTTTTTTCCCTTGCAAACATTCCACCAATGGGATTTCCTTCAGCATTTTAACCCTGGGCTCAGACTCTTTCCTCTCTTTCAGCATCTCTCTGAATTGCCACTGCACAGTTTTGCCAGGATGTGTCAAATTTGAGCCTCCCCGATTGAAAGCAAGGGGATAGAGGAGTTGAGCTGCTGAGGAAACAAGAGTTAATGGACTAGAGACCAGCCTATGGCTCTGACAGGAAGCCTGCAACGGCCCCCCGAGGCCAGCGGTCCGGCTCAGGATGACCCCCTCCTCGGTCTCCGCAAAAGTCCAGGTGAAAGGCAGCTTTTAAGTTGGAAGGAGTGAAGGACACAATTGAAACCAAAATTGGTTCAGGCTCCCATTTTTCTAGCTATCAGCTCTGAGGTCACAGTCACTAAAACTGGAAACTTAAAAATGACTTCAAAAAGGCAAACGCTAACTAGATTTCACACTGGATTTCATTTTACTTGGCATTACAGAAAGAATGCAGGTATTAAATAGACTGTTTCCTGTATACAATAAGGTTAATTAGTAGTGAGGGATGGAAAATCAGTGTAGACATAACTCTTTTCGACAGGTATCAAAAATAATCCCCAGATCCCTACAGACCCCAGCTGCATTGAAAGAGGAGCAATATAAAAGATTCTTTAAGCACAAAATTTTCAAACATTCTCCAGGTGTCCTGAGCACCAGCGACACAGAGACCCCAAGCACAAGCTGGCTCCTGGCTCCACATACCCATCCTTTGCTCTCACTTAAGGCACAGCCACTGACCTGCTGAATTTTAAGGGTCCCCCCACCCACCCGCCACCGAAGGCCGTCCAGACAGAGCGCCTGGGATTGCAGAGACAGGAGAACAAAAAGAATATATTGCGGCCCGAATAGGACTTCCCTAAGCTCCTTATCAATAAGGTTAATAAGGGTCTATGCAATTTACTGATCACGAAGATGGAACAGCTCTCCTCACACTCCACATTCTGTGCGGAGGCTGGCTTTCAAGGCTTTTCACAGCCAATCACATAGAAGCCCCTTTGCCAGCACCCGGAGACTAAACTCCAGTTCACTCTCCTGGCCTCTGTGAGATCTGTGGTCTGTGATTCCACTTCTACCTGCCCTAGTTAAGCAGATTAACGGTTATGTCCTAGAATGTGATCTAGGAGGTTCTTTGTAATCGAAGCTGGAGTACTCAGATATTTCTTATTTAAAAAAAAAAAAAAAGGAAGGAAGAAAGGAAGAAAGAAAAGAAAAAAATGTATTTCTGAAAAATGGATTCCTTTTTTCTCTTGGTTTAATTTTGTTATCCTCAATCATACGCATGATGTAAGAAAAAAATTCCAAACTTCTATCTTCTCTATAAAATACATGTCATATCAAAAAGGTGACAAGAGGGGGGAAAAGTAATTAGTGAGTTCACAGAGTTCAGTAGAAAAGTTAAAATGGAGTAACACATTACTTTTTATGTTAAGATTTCACAAGACAAATCTTGCCTGTGTTTTAATTGCATGTGACCCTGGCAGTCCGACTCTGAAATGAAGTGCCGTAAAATTAAAGATGACAGACGCTCAAAACAAGTCTTGTGATCTTGATTAGACTACAAAGACCACACTCTCTCTCTGCTGCAACTCAGATATCATGGACTGTTTTATTTGGGGAATTGCTTCATTAATGCCTTCTTTGACTAGACATGTTTATTATTAAAAAAAAATACTGAATATGGTGATATCTTGCATAACTAAATAATTCCCAAAAAGCAAGTTATAAATGAGGAGTGTTTAAATAACCCCGAGACCTAATATTTTTATAAATGCGTATATATGCATGAATATATATATATACATGAATGTGGGTGTCTGGAGATGTGTATGTACATAGTATATATCCGTCTTTGATATATATATTACCTACTCTAATGTAAGAATCTATGATAGCTTGACAAGCAGAACAATTAATCTGTCCTATTTCCTTAGAGTCATATGCAGTTTCTTAGGCCGAGAGAATGTATGGAATTATGCATTACCTTATAAAAACTATTTCTGAGAAACACAACTCAAAATTTTAAACTTTCCAAACATAGTCTGAGAACAGAACTGGATTTGACTTCGTTTTTCTTTTTTTTCTAAGATTTTTTTATTTATTGGGACAGAGAGAGAGAGAACATGAGCAGGGGGAAGAGGGACAGAAGCAGAGGGAGAAGAAGGGGAAGCAGACTCCCCACTGAGCAGGGACCAGATGTGGGGCTCGATCCCAGGACCCTGGGACCATGACCCAAGCCCTAGGTGGACGCTTAACTGACTGAGACACCCAGGTGCCCCCATTTTTCAAAATTGTTACCAAACCATTCTACCTAAATGATATAAGACATAGAACAGATGTTTTTAAATCCCACTTCTCCCTTGTTTAAAAAAAAAAAAAAAAAGTTGCTGGGGGCAAGTCCTTATTGTATCACACTCTAGGTGTCTCCCCTGCACGTCCACCACATGGACCAGATAAAGGACCTCTTTCAGTCCTTTAAGCCTCTGGGTCAGTTCTCCCCTCTTACCCTGAGTAGCTCAGATTATTATTCATCTACAGAATCACCTACATCCTAAATTTTTATAATTCTATTATCTAGTCCCATTTTAAGAGCACTATTTTTACTTCCAATATTTCATTGAAGGAAGCAAAGGGATTTGTGCTGGTTATATGGATGTCACGATTGACAGAAATATATGGATTCAACCTAGAATCAGACCTGGGAATCTGGTTTCTCAAGTTTACTTTTTTTAGTATCTGTGATTCCAGGAAAGTCTCTATACACATCTGTTTCGATTTCTTTAAATTTCAAATATGTATAGCAATTTCCCCCCTATCTAACAAACAGGGCTCTATTGAGAAAATAAAATATGATGGCATATGTAATATCTTTTTGAAACGTAGAAGACATAAGGCTTCCAAGTCGGTAGTATTTTTAGGGTAATTATTCTATCAATGGTCTTCAGTATACACAATAGTCTTTTTCATTTACAAGCCAAGAGGTCCTTTAACCTAAAATAGTGTCTTCAAACAGTCTACATATCTGACTTTAAAATGAAATCTTTGTCCCTGCAGAGCTTCTCAACGTCATCGAAAATCCTCAGGTGTGGTGTATGTTGTGTCTGTCACAGGAAAGACTCTATTCACCAGAAGAACCCAGGATTATGAACATCACATGTTTTTTAGAATGTAATTGAGCACAGCATTGAAAAATTATGTTATACTGACTCATATATTCCCATCCCTTAATCTCCCTCTGCCTCTGTGTTTCTCTCTGTGCATACCTCTTTGTTTTTGTCTTTTTTCTATCTCCATGCTTCTTTGTCTCTCTTTGTTTCTGATCCCCACACTCATACCCAGAGCAAGAATTTTGACCTAAGATTTATGATTTCCTGGACTCTTGGGCTGTGGCCAATTGGTAAATTCTTGGAGCTTTCATGATAGGTTGTGGGTGCGTTTTTCTGGAATTGAAGACTCAAGTGTCCATTATATTCTCAAGGAGGTCTGCAATTAGGAACAACTATTCTAGATTAATTTCCTGGCCAATGAATACTACTATCCCATGTCTGAATTAAACCTCAGGTGGGTCACTTTCAACTGAATCCCAGGCTCTACCAGCCCCTGAGGAGTCTTCAGGGCTTTCTGTCTGACTGCCTGACAGGACAAGCTGGTCCGAGGAGTGAAATATAGATCCAACAAAATCAATTAGTACACATCAAAAAAAAAGATGATTTAATCCTTAGAGGAACTCCCATTTAAAATTGATGAAAACAGTAATTAGGGGGCATCCATGAAATTAAGATACTGTGCCTGTTATTCAATGAAGGATGTTTAGTATTTTAAGAATAAATCCAATAGTAATATAAACAGTCTACTCTCACAATGCTCACATTTAAACTGTGCCAGACACATGTCCTGTGCCTGCATGGTACTTCTACACCATTAGCTGCCACAAATCAAAGGGAATGTCATTGCTTTTAATAGGATTACATAGAACTCAGTAACAAGCAGGAAGACTAGCTTTAGACTGAGTAACTGGCCAGTAATTTGGATGTTTAACTAAATGATTGGCTGCCAAATTGACAGGTCATCCACACTGAACTAGCCACTATTCCATGAATTTTCATGACCAGGATCACAATGGTTCATTTGCATGTGTGAAATTCTGCTGTGAAGCTGGCTTTTGAACTGGCTAGCTCAGCCAAGGATGGGTTTTGCAGTGCCATGCATTGGTGCCCTGGAAATACCATCACATGAGGGTAGCATTGATCTTCCCACAGCCTTCTACTTAAATGCAGTCTGTAACTAACCAGACCCGTCAACAAAAATGGTAATGACTGAATGCAAAGTCTACAGGGGAAAACAGGAATGTTAGAAAATTAACATTATCACCAAAAATAAGCATTTGGATGAGGAGTGAGAAGTTTAAAGTCTTTAGACCTCAAGAAAAGTTTTGGATTTGCATGGGCCTATTGCTATTGGTAACTTTTGACACTGTGAGCATTCGGGGAATATTGAGGCATTATTGACAGAATTATCAGCAAATAACTATTAACCACCAGTGACGTATAATGCAGTGAGATAGACATGAGGACAACAATCACAAGCCCCATGAGACAAAGCCTTGTTCTTAAGGGATTTACCATCTAACCATCGGTGCAAAGACCTGAAAAAAAAAAAAATTATAATAACCCACATGCACCAATTATCCTGTAACAAGACTGTGATATAGCTGCAGTGTAATGAGTATTTCAAAGGTGAGGAATGTAAGCTTTCGGGGGGGTTTTATCATTGCCCAAGGGAATAGAGCTAAGAGGTAGTTTTGAACCAGGTATGTCCACCTGTAGACAAATTCTCATCGTTCCCTAATATTAAAAAAGATAAGACGTCTAAAAAGTATTTACTTCAACATGTAATAGAAAACAATACAAATATGTAGTAATAGAAAATTGAATAACTAAGCAAGGGAATATTTATACATGAGATATTATGAAAACTTTAAAATCTATTGTATCTGAATACTATTGACAAGAGAAATTTTGCTAAGAGAAAAAACAGGGTATCAAATCACAGGTACAGTATAAAGGCATTGTTGTTACATATACTGCAATATGTATACACACACACACCAGAATGTCAGCAGTGATCTTCCTTGGGCTGTGAGATTATCAGTAATTAATTTTCTTACATTTTTCTTGCCTGGCATATCCCCAAGTTTTTGCTTTGAGCATTTGTTACTGTCTTAATTAGAAAAGGCTCAATTACTATATATATGTATATAGATATACATATATATATACACAAAACTATATATGGTCATTGACACAAGTAATAAGATCTGAGGAATTTCAAATGACATCATGTTAAACAAGGGCCTGGAGAGATCCGGAGAGACTCCGAGATGGCCATGGCTCATGAGGCAAAGGTAGGTGAAGAAGGAAGGCATTAGGCAACAGTGTAACATGAACAAAATCCCATCTTTCCTAAGGAAAGATCCACTGGGGGAGTAAGACCTGTTTGACCACAGCAGAGAATTCCAGTGAAGGAGGGGTCACAGGAATAATTGACTTTACATCTTTTATGGATTCCTTTTAGAAAGTGGAACTAAGTAAAACTTAGATGCCTTTATCTGATAACATTTCTAGGACACAAGGCATAGACCACCAGAAGTGTCCTTTGGCTTAGACGGCTGGCTCACTGGCCAACTTCACAGTGGAATTTCACACATGAAAAAATAGGTAAGGGCCAAATTTTAGAAGCCCTGAAATGCCAAGCAAACAAATTGGACTTTATCCTGTGGGCAGTGGGGAACCTCTGAAGTTTTAAGCCGGGAGGTAATGAGAGCAAAAATGTTTTAGTAAAATTCATCTGACAGCACTGGGGAGTGAATTGGAAGGGAAACATTACAGGTGTCTTTTCAGATGCTTCTTTATGTTTGTTTCTGTTTCTGTTTCTTGTTTTTTTGTTTGTTTTTTTGTTTGTTTGTTTTTTCCTGTGAATATCCTATCTTCCTCAGTTAGAATTATAAACTCCTTAAGAAGAAAAACCATGTCCTATATTTCTTTGTAGATCTGGCATTTCTGAGCAATCAAGGAAGCATTAAAGGGTTGTTAGAGGCACCAGGTTTGGGCTCAGAGAGTTCTCTGTGGGATTTAGCTCCTGAAGGGAGAAATCAACCTCCCTAAGCCTCAGTGTGCTCACCTGTAAAATAAGTCAGTAAGGCCCACTTCATAGGACTGTGGTGAGGATTAAGTGAGATTATGAATGCCAAGAAAAAGCTAACAAGACAAATTTGATGAAGATAATGACGTTGATGGTTGATTTTGACTCTCGGTTAGTCAGAGTGGAAGAGGGTGAGTCGAGTCTTAATTTGGAAGCCAGTCATTCTGTGGGCAAGGCCAGGCACTGGAAATATTCAAAGGGCAAAGATGGAGCCCACCGAAAGTAAAACATGCAGAACCCACCAGGATAAATATTTATAAGCCAAAATAAGTCCTGAGCACATTAAAAAGAGATAGCTGGATGGCACGGGCTTGCTGTAATAAGAAGTGGTATCTGTGTGGGAATGGATACATCCCAAACCACAAGAATGAACAATGATGATGTCTGGCAGCAGCTCATTCAAAGAAACCCTCCCATTGAATCTCTGTTAACCAGTATTATCACAGCGTAACTTGACTTCTCTGGGTTCCTTACATGCAGTTAGAGTGGCAGACACCGTCTGTGCTTAGATTAAAATACCCTGAGCTCTTGGAGAGATGGCAGATTTGAAGACTTGGACAGTAAATGCACAGGATAACTCTGGAGAAGCACATTGTTCAGAAAGACAAGAAAGTTTAAAGACTACTGATGCAATCTTCTCAAAAAGACATAGGAGCCAACCAGAAGAGACTTCCACTGAGAGTCTACAATGGGATAAACATAAGCACCAAAATGTACAACAATGAAGGGTTGGGAGATATCAAATATAGTTTTTAAAGATTTTTTTATCTATTTATTTTAGAGTGTTTGTGTGCTAGCCAAGGAAGGAGCAGAGGGGAAGCTAGAGGAACAAGCAGACACCTTGCTGAGTACTGAGACCAATGCTGGGCTAGATCCTATGACCCTGGGATCATGACCTGAGCCAAAACCAAGACTCAGATGCTCAACGAACTGAGCGACCCAGGCACCCTCAAGTATAGCTTTTAAAATCTAGGTAATAATACTAACAGAAGAAACAAAACCTCATTGCTTACCAAAAATCACACTTAGAGAACAAAGATTCTGAAAATTGATGTATAAAAAAAGAAAGAGAGCATTTATATTAATACATAGGTATTCAAATGTATGTAATATATATGAATCTAACCCTCTTATATGAATAGTACTTTAGCATAACTGAATAGATGATGAAGAAATACTTTTATAGAAGAATTCTAAGGAATCCAGAAGGCAAATTATACACATATTCAAAAGTAAATGGAATAGTATAATAAAGCTCCAAATATTCACCACCTAGTTTTAACAAGGACCAACATTTTTCTAATTTTATTTCAGCTATTTGCCACTGTTTTTGCCTGAGTATTTTGAAATGAATTCCAGACATCAACTCATTTCAACTGTACATTTAAAATAAAAAAATAAAAAACATACATCAAAAACTACCATTATATTATTCATAATATCTAGAAGTTAAACGAAAAGTAAAATAAAACTATATCAGATAAAAGTGACTTTTCACTAATCATCCTACCCATTTTCACTTACTTAGCAATAGAAAGGACCCTTATTTCCCTTTCTAAGTAAATCTGGGTCCTGAGAATATTCCTGCAATCTCCACCATGAGGTAATCCTCAGATATATCAATGAAAAAATAAAAAAGAGAGATCACAAAGGAGACATCTTTAATATCAGAAATTTTCCATCATATGATCTAATCTCTCCTTTCTCTGTAGAAGAGTTATTTAAAACTTCTAGTAAATGCATTCTCCCAGGTGAGCACGAACTGACTTCTAGACTGCCCTTTATATCCATGAAATTGACTTTTTGTTATCTTTTAAATTCTTCAAAATCCCAAGGAAGGTTTCGAAAAAACCCATAGCGTTAGAGTGGCTGTGGTTATCATTCTGTCATGCTGGCCACAACATGTATGTTTTAAAGCCTACAGGATGACATTCCAATGAATTGAACAAAATAATGTCTCAGCAGTAAATGAGAGGAAACATGCATCTATCTATGTTAATATATATTTTTGGTTTTCCATTGATTCATTTCATAGTTTTCATTTCTCAACTTAAAAAATGTTTCCTATAATTTCAATATCATAACTACACTTAAAAAATCCTTTCTTGCCTATTTTTATTTATCTCTAAATTATGTTCCTTATCTGCCTTCATTACAGAAACATCTATTCCAAATCAGTGCTGAAAGACAAAATACTATCTACATACTTCCAGAAAAAGCAATTTGACACATTTCTTAGTATCCTGATAGTCTCCAACCTGATGGTCTGAATACCAGAATTGTAACACAAAAAGAGAGAAAAGGCAGCAACATATCTGCTTTGAGACACATAGAAGATCATTTCCCCCAAAATATTTTCCTTATTTTTATGGTACTATGCCTGAAATTCACAAGCTGTCATCATGTGGGGGTAAATAAGAAAGATCTATTGAAATAAAAATGTAATACTTGTTACAGTTAGTATATTGGTCATTTTACATTAATTAACATAGGAGTCCAGATTGTCTTTCTGACCAGGAAGCAATAAAGCTGATTCATCTTTAAGGGAATGGTGGTGCAGTGGGAGATCCTGGAAGTGACACCTAGGAGGGCACTGGAGGGAGGGCTCTGGTACCCCAGACCAATATAAAACACCCAGTGTTACGACAGACAGACGAGTGAGGTGAGGGGCAGGGCTCCACCTGGGGAATGGCGGTCAAAATGTATGCCACTCACTCAACAAATTTATGGCAAAAACACTACTCTAGGCACATTGGAGGAGAGAAAAGTGAAAGAGATCCCAAGAAAAATAAATCTTGACTACTTCACGAGGCTCATCCTTGGTTAGCTCAAGTCCAAAATTTTGTGAGTACATTCTTAATATGACATATTTGTACTTCGTATTTTCCCCACTTCCACTTGAAACCTTTTGCCAAGCCCTTTAAAGACACACATGTGCACACACACACACACACACACACACACACACATAGCTACACATATGTAGGGGTGTGTGTGTGTAAATAAAATAAAATTTTGACTCTATTTTTACCTTATTTTTCATCTCTAAAATTCCAGTTTGTAGTGGGGCTACTCCATACTAAATAATATGACTACCAGTCCCTTAGAGTTGAAACTCAGTTAAATTTGAATATGTCTTTTAAGGGCGCCTGGGTGACTCAGTGGGTTAAAGCCTCTGCCTTCAGCTCAGATCATGATCCCAGGGTCCTGGGATGGAGCTCCACATCAGGCTCTCCGCTCAGCAGGGAGCCTGCTTCCCCCTCTCTCTCTCTGCCCACTGCTCTGCCTACTTGTGATCTCTGTCTGCCAAATAAATAAATAAAATCTTTAAAAAGAATGAATATGTCTTTTATGAAAGGTACAGATCATTGCCCAAATATATTAATAAAAGAAAGGCAGCTTTTAAATCCAAAGCAAAGTCTGAACTAAAAAATCAAGAAGTTAAAATGGCATTAGGAGGTCAGAGAGCCATAGGCAAAGTTGCAGAATAGAAAATACACAAGCTTTGGGTCAATTAAACTTAGCTTTGCCTTGAACCTCTGTCATCTGCTAGTTATAGGGCCTGAGAGTCACCCAAAGTCCTAGTTTTCTTGCCTGTACAGCAGGGATGATGATATCTACTTCAAAGAGTTGCTATGAACCTTGATGAGGTAATGCACAGAGAGTCCCTAATACATAGTACATCCTCAATAAATGACATTTGTTGGTTCTCCAGCCCCCTTGTGCCGGAGGCAGAAAAAATCCCAACCCTGGAGGAACAGAGGAGAAATATTTGCATTAGTGCACAGATGTTTTCACTCCTATTTTCACATTCTGCACCACTTCAGTCTGACCTAAAAACACAGACGCCGGCCAGAAGGGAGCCCACCCAAGAATCATAAAGATAGATGCCAAATTGAATTAGTTAACCCCTGATTTAAATATAAGGACATTATATTTTATGAATCAATTCCTTAAGTTCCCCTCAGACCACAGGTATATAATGCCCTTAGCAAAGAATTTTTTTGAGTGTTTAAAGTACAGTAATTATAAAGAAAAATATAATAAACATGCCTCAACCAACCCAATTGCAGAATGTTAGCACTTTGTCAAACTTGTTTCAGACTTCTTAAATAAAAGAAATGAAACTTTGCAGATAAAACTGAAGTCTCCTTTTTTTCTGCTTGAATTCCATTCTCTTCCCATCTCAGAAGTAACCATTATAATGAATATATCATGGCTCCTTCCAAAAAGCCATTATTTTCTACTTTTACCACATAAGTTGCATACATAAACGATATATGCATTATGTAGTTTTGCATTTTTTGTACATAGACATTCTATGTATTTTCTAAAACTTACTTTTTCACTTTTGTTTTTGAGATATGGGCATATCATACTGGGTACTTATAGATGTAGTTCGCTCATATTAAATGTTATAAAGTAATTAATTTTTAAAACCAAGAGAATTCTGTTTAAAGAAGGAAAAATTAAACCCAATACTTTTCATCAGGCTCCTCGGGACATGCAATAAGCATTCCAGAATTACTTCTGTTCTCTGCTCTCTTGTAGGCATGTCTCATTTTACCTGTGAGTACTGCAGGGGCATTACTAATTATAATTCATTAACTCATTCAACCTATACTTATTTCAAGCCTTGTGTGGGAAAGGCACTACTTTAGGTAATGAGAATACAGAAGAAATTGAATCAAATGCTGAAAAGACCCTACCCCCAAGTAGCTTATAGTCTACTGGAAGAGATGGACAATATACAATCAAATAAATAAACAAAATAATCTCAGCTTGTGATAACTCCTCTCAGAAAATGAAGACAATGATATTGTAAAGAAAGAGGAGTGGTCATGAGAGATCTACATTAGATGGGGTGGTCAAAGAAGGCTCCTCTGAGGAGTGGTTAGAGTTGAATGGAAATCTTGGGAACTAATGAGAAGGAGGCAACATGTGATGAGACCAAGGATGAGCTTTCCACACAAAAGCAACAAAAAGTACATAGACTGGCTCACTTACCCTGTTTATGACACAGAAGAGACAGCAATGCCATGGGAATGTAATGAAACAAGGAATAAGTATTTTGTAATGATGCCAAAGAGGAAGGATGAACTTTTGTGGAGAATTATAAGGCAGGTTTTAGTCTAAGTGATACTACAGCCTAGGATCATTCTCATCAAGTCAGCTATGTGGTCTGATTTGGAGATTTAACTGGTGCTTTTAGCCTCTGGGCAGAGAATAGATTAGGAGTGCATAAGAATGGAAGCTATGAGACATATTAGAGCACTCAACCAGTAGCCACAACAAGAGATAATGATGGCTTGGACAAAGATGGTGGTAGTGGGGACGGGAAAAAACTAAGAGATTTGAAATATGTTTTGGAGACTTAATCAGAAAGACACACTGGTGAATAGAGTCTAGAGGATGAAGAAGAGGGAGTAATCAAAGAAGACTCCTAGAGCTAAGGTGCTGGATGTTCATTCCATTTATTGAAATGAGGAACACTGGGAAAGAATATACCTTAGTTAAGGGAAAATCTAGACTTCTGTTTTAAATACATTTAGTTTGAGATGACTAGATGCCAATACATATCCAAGAGGACATCTCGAGGAGTCAGTAAGCGTTTGGACCTCATGGGAGAAAGTTAATATCAGGGATATAAATATTATTATTTAATTATTATGTAAAGTCATGGAACTAGATGAGGTCACTTAGCAAGAGAAGACTGATGAAGATAAATGGTCCAGACAGATCCTGTGAGACTCCAATATTCAGAAGGAATAAGGGAGAAGGGGGCTATTGAAAAAAAAAAAAAAAGATTGAAAAAGAGCAACCCAAAAAAGTAAGCAGAACCCACGGGAAATCTTGTGTCAAGGAAATTAAAGAAGGATGTGTTTCATGACAAAGATATTTTTAATGGAGTGGAGAAGATGAGATCCAGATCGAAGTGCACATAAAACGAGCAGGAAGTGAAGATGTGGACAAATAAAGTGTAGAATAGGTAAGTATTAGAGAAATGTTGCTTTGAAAAGCAGCAGACTCATGAAGCACTGGAAGGGACTGTGTGCTCATTAGAACTCTTAATGTGCAAAAGAAACAGGTGATGCAAGGGGAGAGTAACTGCAGAAATTAAGCAGCAGGAGACAGTGCGTGCGTGTGTGTACACACGTGTGTGTGTGCATGCATGTAAGTGTGCGTGTGTATAAATATACAAGTATTATATATTTTTTCCTCCATTTTCACAGGAAGGAAGGCAGACAGGGGTACATACAGTTGGGTTTGTATGTTGAGTGGTGGGAACATAAGGAGGTTTATCTCTAATTGTTTCTATTTATTTCAATGACTACTAGACAGAGTCATCAGCTAGAAGTTAGGGGGTAGAGAGAGCATGTAGTATATTTTAAGCAAGAAAAGAATGAAGGAACATGTTTTTGAAAGAATGGTAAAAAGAGTCTTTCCAGAAATCCAATAGTGTTGAGTGTAAGTAAGATTCATTAAGGCAAGGAGCTTTGTTTCATTCATTCTACTTATCTCTGGTCCTAAGCAAAGTGGATAATCCATTAAAAATGTGCTGGCTGAAAAAATGAACAAGTAAATGAATGAATGAATAAACAAGGATTGGGGAAGATGAACTCTTGGTTTGCATCAGGGTTGATTATGACCCCCTAGTATGATGGCGGAAGACAGGAGCAATCCAGTTGAGAGAGGATCTTTAAATCTAATGGGTTCCTAAACTGGGTAAAGGTAAAGGAAAAGGGGAATTTATTTGGCCAGTTAATTGTTGTTTTGTAGCTAGTTAGTTTGTTTGTTTTTAAGATTTTATTTATTTATCTGATAGAGAGAGAGCCAGAGATCACAAGGGAGGGGAATGGCAGAGGGAGAGGGAGGAAACAGGCTCCCGCTGAGCAGGGAACTCGATCAGGCTCCATTCC